>NW_028318177.1:1175000-1835000 GCF_062004578.1 Staurois parvus | reverse complement strand
CAAAGGGCCGGTTGTATCTATAAGACTAGGTATCCAGAGCACCCCATCCCCATTACATCAGAAGGCAAAAGTCCTCCCTTAAATCACCATGCACCTCCGCTGGGGACGGAGCTGGGAAGCAGAAAGTGCAGGATCTGGAGAAGGGCTGCAGTCTGCTGAGTGCTGAGACCTGGAGAAGCGGAGATGAAGGGCTGCTGCAGCTGCACAGAGAGGAACAGGATCTGTAGGAGGAGTTCTGTTCTCCTCTCTGCTGCCTACTGCTGAGATGGGGGGGCAGAGACAAGGCTGTTTGCAGCTGCATGGAGAAGCATAGGATTGTTGTGGTGCTGCTGCAGGAGAGGTGTGAGGACCAGATAAAATGGCCTGGCACACCGTATTTGGTCCAAGGGCCTTGTGTTTGACACGTGGTCTTGGGTACACAATAGTTAAGTTGAAAAGAGAATTTAACTAAGGTTAACAATGTATCAGTATGGTATAGGAAAAATTAAAAAATCTTTATTTAACAAAAAGTAAGGTTACTAGGACTTTGTTGTCATTAAAGCCTAACTCCAGAAAAACTAAAAGTCCTTCCTTGCAATGGGGCTGTGCCAACACAGCAAGAGTTAACTGCATGTTTTTGCCTAGGGGATCAGGCACAGCAGATGTACTTATCTGATCCTCTGCTCTTGCTGGATTCTCTGCACTGTTAGACCATTCCCTGCAGCTTCTTCTTCCCTGCACTCTGGTGGTTTAAGGTCCTCTGATGTCGTCAAGACTGAAGCAGGGTCCCCTAACCCTGTACTGGACGAGAGGACACCAGGGGACAGTCCACAGCTGGAGAATAGGGTAACACTGTCTGCTGTGGGAGCAGAGGATTGGGAAAGTAAACTGCTTTTTCTGATTCCACTAGACAGGTCCAAGCACTTTGCAGCATAGGTGCAGTCCCGCAGCACGGGAAGGCTTTTAGGGTTCCCAGAGCTGATCTTCAGACCTAATTTTTTTTATGCCTGTGAACACAGCTCTATTTCTGCGGATATGTCCATTTTGGCATTTAGATTTGTATTTTAAAGCAGTGTTCTGGGGCATAACAAAAAAGGCACCAAACCTGCATTCGGAGAGGGGTTTACTGGCATAATTTACACACATATAAACGTTTGTAAACGCATGCATACAAATTCATTTTAGTAGCCAGAATAAATGAATATTCTACCCAATAGAATAAGTTTTTGTGCCTAAACACACACAAGGCACAAAGTTACAGGCCAAAACAAACTTTTTTTACACTATGGTTATGCCCAAATCCTGGCAGAAAGATCCAGCATAGATGGGAGTATTTTGATAGGAATGTGTGAACGCGGCATTAAGTCCCATGCACACTTCAGCTTAAAAATGTCTGTTTTATACCCGTTTGATGTTTTTTTTTTTTTTTTGCTTCTAAAGACTCCTCCATGTTATCCTATGTGTCCATGTACAATATAGGCGTTTACAGGAATTTCCAGGCAGGAGCTCTTAGTCCCCTTTCACTCTGACAGTCCAATCGGGTCGCCTATCAGTTTTTCAGGCGAACACGATCGGACCATCCATAGACTGCTATGGACCGGTGGGTGTCAGCGGAAAAGTGTCCGCTGACACTCGCCGGCATCCAATCTGATTCTGTATGCCAAAAACAGACGGATGCACTAACAATTGGCAGTCAGCAACTGCTCTTTGGCCCAGGCCAATTTCGTCATCCATTCCTAGGCTTGGCCTCCTGATGACCACATTTGTATAATTCAGTGACTAAAAGCAGGTTGGGCAGAATAATACAGCTGTTGCGGAACTACGAGTCCCATCACCCCTCTGCCTCTGGGAGTCATGCTTGTGGCTGTCAGTCTTGCAATTCCTCATGAGACTTTGCAGTTCCACAACCATTAGAGGGCTGAGGTTTGCTTACCCTTTGCCTAGAGGATGATGAACAAAGTTTTATATACATACCCCTTTCCTGCTCCACTGGCAGCCAGCACTCTCCTCTGCTGCCTGACGTCTTGGGATGTGGGCAGGTTATTGGCGTCCTGATATACAATGCAAGACTGCAACAGGTTGGGCAGCAAAGGGGAGCAGCTTCAGGGAAGTGGTCATATAACGTAGAGGAAGACTGTGGGAGTAAGGAATTGGGTAAATTTATTAACGTATTCATCACCCCCTGGTCAAAATAAACCATTAGACCTTGAAGTGTGGAGGGGGACTCACTGCAATGATAAAGGTTTTTTTTTTTCCCCTGGAGTTCAGCTAAAAGTTTAAACAAGAGTCGGATAGGGTTAGAACCTCTGTCGGTTTCTATTGTGGGGAATGCCCCTGCCGTGGAGTTTTTACTTTGTTTCCCCAGAGTCACTGGGACATGAATTTTGGGATAATTTCAATGGAGACATTTTCACAATTAAAACAACATTTTAGTAGACTTGTGAAGGGTTAAAATCTGTCAGGATTTTATTGTTGTCATTTAGGAGGGCTCACCTTAATTCCTGTCCTGGATACCCAATGAAGGAAAATTTCCCTAATGGGGTACACGTGGCAAAAAAAAAAACCTGACAGTTTTGTTTATTCCTGTCTTAGTCCCAATTAAAGAAAAAAAAAGTTTTGAATTTAGGTAAATTTTTACCAAACTGCACCTTCTCTGCTCCAGTGACATACTAGGTTCTTACAGCTAAAGCCTGGTGTAGTGTTCACCTCTTGCCTGCCTGGATCTCCTTCCAAATGTCAGTGTGTGTATAGTAGTTCTCTGTAGAAATGTATGGGGTCATCTCCCATAGATGGAGATTTTTGGGAAATAGTTCCATAGAAATCTGTGGGGAACTACTGCAAAGGCAGGAACAATGGGAAGAAGCCAGGGTGAGTGGGTTGATGAAGGTGCGGTGGACATGGGGTGGGAGCAGATAAGGAAAGAATACTTTTTGTGGAGAACTATACTTGCCCTTTAAAATAATCCTGGATTATCCACAGTGAGCATATAATCTATGGAGACCAATAACAATTGAAAGTCCACTATGCAGGCTTGGGAAGTGAAATGTGGTGAAGTTTGAGTTTTACAGGAGAAAGTGAAGTTTCAGGCAATGTCACAGCTGTGCATAAATCTAATTAATTGTAGTTTTACTAAGGGTAATCTCATTATATACATTCATCATACTCTCAGTTTGAACTGCCCTGGTTTGTCACAGGGTAAAATGTAACTAGAGTAATGTTCTATCCTGTGGATGATGTAGGAAGTGAATGTAAAGGAAAATCCTCTTAAAATGGAACATCACTCTCTAATTTAGAAAAGCTACAATTTCTGGGGAAATTGTGTGAAGTGTTCTTGCCTCCACCAGTAGTCTACAACTGGAGTGGGCGGAGTAACTGGGTGATTTTTCAGCTCCCACTCTAGTTTTGAACATTCCGCCATTCATTCCTATGGGACCAATTTCACCACAAAAATGCCGATATCTCGTGAACCATTCGGCAAAACGTTCCACAAAGTAATAGCACACCAATCGGGAACAATCCGCACGTTTTGGTATATTACTGTCTATGTAGTGTAAAAACTGTGGGAGGAGTTTGGGTGGTAAATTTGGCTATAATAAGAATATATATGTGAGATAACAGTAAGTGGTCTTGCCATGCAAGAACACTTAATAAACATTGATTATTTTTACCACTCGCCCTCCAGAGGATTTACCCCCCTTCCTCACCAGGCCATTTTTTGCGATACGGCGCTGCGTTACTTTAACATGGAACACTGTACCTAAATGAGATTTAAGTCCTTTTTTTCCCACAAATCGTTCTTTCGGTGGTATTTAATCGCCCCAGTGTTTATTTTTTGTGCTATAAACAAAAAAAGACTGACAATTTTGAAAAAAAAACCCAATATTTTTGACTTTTTCTATAAAACATTTCCAGTTAAAAAAAATAATGTAGTAAATCAATTTCTTCATACATTTTAGGCCAAAATGTATTCTGCTACATGTCTTTGCTAAAAAAAAAAATAAAATAAAATAAAATCCCAATACGTGTAAATTAATTGGGTTACGTGAAAGTTATATCATCTACAAATGGCAGTATATATACTGGAATTTTTATTATTTTTTTTAATGCTAGTAATTGCAGCGATCAGCGACTTATAGCGGGACTGCGGCGGGCATTCTGACACTGGGTGGGAACTAACAGCCACTGACATCCCAGTGTCACTAATACAGTGATCAGTGGTAATAAAAAACACTGACACTGTACTAATGGCACTGGGCAGAAAGGGGGTAACATCGGGGGTGATCAAAGGGGTAACTGCTGTTTTACTGTGTGTCTTACTACGCAAGCATGCTATGCAGAGCAATACAAAGCAGCATGCTGATGCTGACAGGGGAGAGATCTGTGTTGTTTACAAACAGACCTCTCCCTGTCAGTGTTCCTCGCCGTTTGCCGGGTGCCAACAGGGAATCTCTGGCCAGGACCCGGTGATTGACATCCCTATCTGCCAATGGTGCCGTGGGTAGAGCGGAGCATGCCCCCTACCTGGAGATGCAAATCACGTTTATATATGTGATTTTGTGCAGCCCTGCCACCCTGTAGCAGTAGTTCTACTATAGGACGGCGGGAAAGCGGGTAATCATTATGCTGCTAGAATTAGTAAATAGATAAAATATATGCTATTTACTTGTGTTAAACTTTTTTTTTTCAGTCACTTCCTGGTTTCCAGGCCTAGGCAAATGATGTCATACATCCCAGAAGTCTTCAGGATGGACTTTATCTGCTAAGCAAGTTGTCCTGCCTGCATGCCTGAGCTAAGGGCAGATTGATTCCAGGAAGTAAATACTACATGAATCATCTGCTCTTACTCAGGATGGCCATGGCAGGAAATGCCAGGGAGTGTTTTTCCTGCTTCAATAGATTATTATTAAAATTTTAACATAAGACAATGATACAATCATTGTCGAGCAAATGTTAAAAAAAGGGGATAGGGGGGAGAGAGAAGAGGTGAATGCACCCTCCAATATAATCCAGGGCCAGACTGTGACTATCACAATACACACAAACAGAACCAAGTCTAACAGGCTGGCTCTGTAAGAGAGCGTTATTGGGGCTCAATAAATGTGGTCACCCAGTCGCAAAAGACAACTAAAGATACCGTTATGAATAGGTATTACAGTGAGGTGTAGACCAAACATCATCTGTTTCACAAAGAGGTGATGGAGTAAGATGTCAGGAGATATTCCCAATACCACTAGGCACAGAGCCGTGATATAGAAGATATAAAATCTTTTAATATTAACCAAAAGTGAAAAGAAATTGGAGGAAAGGAAAGAGGAAAGGAGGAAAGTTGGTCCTCCCGATCTGGATCTCTGGCCACAAGATGTCCTGGCATCTAAGGGGCTTGAAGGTATGCAATCCAGGGTTATGCTGTGTTTTTGCGGTGGATCAGTGAGAAAGTAGCCTAAGTGTGAGGCTCCATTCATGTATAAGCGTTTTGTATCACAAGCAAAATCGCTACAATTCTGCCCACTATCCCAAAACACTCTGCAAAACTAAGAAATCGCGCCATGCTTTTTCTGGTGCCTTTCATTTTCAAAAGGCACCTAAAGTGCGGTACGATTCTGCTGCAATTGTTGCGCTATAACTTGAGCAAACCTTGTCACCCAAAACGAAGCTCCTGCTCCTTTTTGGGCGACAAATTTTACACAATGCAGTTTACCATGATTTCAGCACGATTTATTTGTCCGTTTTTAAAGAGTGTTTTGGGATCGAGGGCAGAATTGTGGCAATTCTGCTCATGATATAAAACACATGGATGTGAATGGAGCCTGAAGCTGTAATAGACAGTATATTGACTTTGTATATAGTGTTTGCATTGTGTGCTTATTCCAGTCATGCACAATGGTTCCATGACTCACATTTTTACAATGAAGAAGAGAAAACCGTGTCCTTCATTTTGGATCCATTCACATTATTGCTCTGTGGTAATGCACGTTTTACAGTATGGATTGGAGCTCTGCGATGCCATTAATTGTGAACAGAACCCCAACACACCTCAAATGCATGGTGTCCTGTGTGCTGCACTGTAATAAAATGCAGCCTATCCTCATTCACATGTAAGTTGCTGTGCATTTCAACACCAATAATTTTGAATGGCTTGTTTAACGCACTGCAACGCAAAGTAAGACAGCACCCAGAATTGTGTTGTGAGTGGGCCCTTTAAGGATATCTAAATTTCTGAGCAAGGTTCAGCTACAGCAGCATTTGTAAATAATGTGGCAGATGAGATATCTTCCCAACTGTGAAATTATGACAAGCAGTTTATACGTTGTTCACTTTACAAGCAATTATGTTCCTTCAAGTTTATTTCCACCTTTGATGCCAAATTAGAGATAACACCTACTTTATATTTGTTACATGTCCCCATTCATATAGCAGAACTGAAAAATAATAGTAATAATTGCAGTTTACCTTTATTAGAAGCTCTATTGTGGACCCTCCAGCAAGAAAAAAAAATCCCAGGCAGTTCTCTTTGTGGGGGTGGGGATGGGGGGTGTCAGGGCAGCTGAGTTTGTCATAATTAACCCTATCTGTATTGTGCATGTAGATATTCATCAATTGTAACTAAACTTGAACACTGGCCTAACGAAGGGTTAAAGGTGTAGAGTCTCAACTTCTGCATTGTGTGAGGACAGACTTGGGACAGGCTCACTCTAACATTGTTAAAAAAAAAAAAAATCCTGTAGTCATCTATGGTATCTCCTCCTGAGAACCATCTAAAAGTCAAGAAATATTTAAAGTGGTCCTAAAGGCTGAAAGTTTTTTGCCTTTGTGTATTTTTTACCTTCATGCATTCTCCCACTGCTGTCAATCACATCCAGTGAGCAGGGAGTTTGGGTGGGGCTGAGCCATGCTTTGTGTGTCTGGGCACACAGAGCAGGGCTCGTAGTGAGCACACAAAAGTGCCCCTGTAGCAAGCAGCTTGCTATGGGGGCATTCAGCAGGGGGGAGGGGCCAGGAGTGCCAATGTGGGACCCAAGAAGAGGAGGATTAGGGCTGCTCTGTGTAAAAACATTGCACAGAGCAGGTGTAAGTAGAACATGTGTTTATTAGATTAAAAAAAAACATTTGTATCATTTAAAAATTATTTTATGTATGATGAGTGAATAGGATCACATGACATTTAGTGGGGTTTTCTCAAATTTTACTGCAAATGTGGAAATAGGCTTTAAAGTGATTGTACTGTAAAAGAAGATTTCTTTTTTTTTTAATGACAAACATGTCATGCTTACCTGCTGTGTGCAGTGGTGTTGTACAGAGAAGCCCTGATCCTCCTCTTTTCGGGTCCCCTGCTTGCTCTCCTGACTCCTCCTTCCTACCAGGTGCCCCCACAGCAAACATCTTGCTATGGGTGCACCCGAGCAGGTTCACTCCCAAGACGCTGCTCTGTGTGTCTATTCTCACACAGACGTGATGTGGCTTAGTCTCGCCCCCACTGCCTTACTGGCTGTGATTGACCGTAGTGGGAGCCAATTGCTCCCTCTGCTTTCTTAGACAGTGAGGAGGGAGAGACCCCGGACAGCCACAGCTCTCGTGCACATCGCTGGATCGAGATGGGGCACGGTTAAGTATTTGGGTGGACTGCTGCATACAGAAGGGTTTTTTTTTTTTTCTTTTGCTTTCATGCATAGAGTGCCTTGACCTTTGCACCCACTTTAAAGTCTTTCTCTTTGTGGTTCTAAATCCATACTATTGTCTTATAACATGCAGACTTCTGTACAGGGATAAAATCCAGAGCGAGGATTGCAGTCACATCATTCAGAAATCATTGTTCTATTTGCCATTTGCACCTTTTGCTGGTTGCTGTACTGAATTCATATATAGGTAGGTTTTTTTTCTGTATTCATTTATGCTTGTAAAAAAAATTACTTTTAGATGTCAAAATCAAGAAGATCTTTCTTTCTGTTCCATCCTTATTCTAAAGCTTATGTAAAATGGCAGCCATGAATCCCTTTCATGTTGGTCCAATTAAAGGTTTCACACTCTTCAAAGGGTCCAATTCTTTAAAGTCTATTATAATGCGCACACAGAACCTCCCGGCATTATATCAGCCTCACCTAGTGCATAGTTTACATCATTTGTGTATTGAAATGTCTAACACAATGTTGGCATTTCATGTACAGATGTACTGCTGTGCACTTTTATAAACTGTGCTGCTGCTTCTCCCGGTAGTACGGTTCCCGCCCCCGTTTTTGTAGTAATATTTCGAGGATACAGAGATTATTCATTCTTGGTCTCACCCACACTGGTACAGCGTACAGGTACAAGATCATCCAGCAAGTGTATAAGAAGAGCTTGTGTTTACAGAGCGGGCCAACTCAATACTATGCAAGGCCCCAGACGTCAGAGACGAATTCCCCAGTGCTTGAAACATGTTATGACGATAGTCTTTAATACAAAAGTGTCATTTCTCAATGTTGTCTCTCCTACCCTCAAGCATATTTCTAGTATGCAGGGGGACTAGGGAAAGTACATTTTATTTTGCTAGCAGAGTTTACAAATACATTTAAAGTATATCTGAACATAAAAATAAATGTCATATATTGTAGCTTAGCAGGCCTTAAACTGATATTAAAGCTTGTTTTTTTTTTTAATTTTTAATTAATTTTAAGAAGATGTTATACTTATCTGCTCTGCACAACGATATTTCAGATATTCACGATCTCTTACTGTGTTTGTTGTAGTCCTCTACCTGCACTGTCTGCTCTTCCTTCCTCTGGTTACCCCTTCAGCAAGCCATATGCTACGGGGGCACTTGTGCACATGTGCTCCTGATCTAGGCTGTGTGCATCCATATACACACACAGCACAGCTCAGCCCTTTCTCGGTCTCCCTCCTCACAGCAGTTTATTGCCGATGGCTCCTGCTGCCCTCAGTAGCTCTGAGTCCAGAAAGAGAGCAGAGCAGTGCTGCAGCTGGGTCAGCGCCGGATCATGAAAGGACTCAGGTAAGTGTTTAGGGACAGAGGAGGTAGAACAGTTACTGGGGTGTTTTTTCTACCATAGTGCAGGGAATGCATTAAAGTAAACAAGGTTTTGGGTTTAGAACCACTTTAAGGCTTCATGTACACTAGAAAGCTAAAAGCTGGTTTAGAAACGGTGGACAAAAACCGCTAATGTTTGTGTTTTTTGCCGGCATTTAATATTGTTTAGCCTAGTGTCTAAGCTACGTGTAGTAGCTTCAGCATTTAAGAACGGGAGTTGGGAAACTGGCCGCTGCGTCCTTAACAACAAAGTCATCAGCTGTCTGGGGTTCTCCGCTGACAGCTGAGTGTAAACAGAAAATTGCTGGCAATAAAAAAAAAAATGTTTAAAAAATGCCGTGGGGGTCCCTCCAAAATCCACACCAGACCCTTCTCCGAGCATGCAGCCTGGCAGATCAGGAAGGGGGAGGGGACAAGCTAGCACCCCCCCCCCTTCCTGAACCATACAAGGCCACATGCACTCACTGACCAAGTATGGCCTGGTTAGGGGGTGGGGTCATTCGGTGTCACAAGGGGGTGGGGTCATTCGGTGATGTTACTGGGTGGCTTTTAGTTATTTAAGCTTTCAGATGGTGGAGCTGCTATATGGTGGGAGTCTTCACTGGGACAAGAGGTTTTTTTTCCTTTTTTCGGGTTGGCAGGTGTAGAAGGTGTCTTGAATGACGATGGATATACACCGGGGAACTTTTTGGGGGGATGGGGGCTATTTTTGATTTTTTAATAAATTACTTTTTTTTTTTTCCACTTCCCTTTTTTTTTTTTTTTTTTTTTTTATGAATGAATGGGCTGGGATTTGGTGGCTCCCTTGTTAAATTGGGCTTCGAAATTCCAATATGCCCATCGCCCGCAGACCCCCACAAGCACCGGCCAGGGTTGTGGGGAAGAGACAACATGGGGACAAGGTGCTTTGGGGGATGGGGGGTGCCTTGTTGTGGCCTAGTATGGTTCAAGAGGGGGGATGCTCACTTTTTTATTGTGGCATGGGGGTGCCCATTAAAATTCATACCAGACATAAGGGCCTGATATGAATTGGGGGGGGGGACCCCCACGCCGCTGTTTTCACTATTTTTTTTTTTTTTATTGCCAGCAAAGGGTTTGTTTTTTTTTTTACATTAGCTGTCAGCGGGGAACCCTGCTGACACTGATGGGAACCCCGTTGACCGCTGATGACGCCACTCTTGTTAAACACAGTGGCCAGCTTCCATGCCCACCCTAACAGCTAGCTTAATAATAAAAAAACTCTGCTAATCGGCATTGCCCAGCATTTAGCAGAGTTTAGGAGATTTTAGTTGGGTTTACAAGTTGTCGGCAGTTTTTCTGCCAAAATGCTACTGCTCCAGAATACGTTGGCAGAGGGGGTTTTTTTCTGCCACTAAGCTCTCCTACCAGAAAACACTGCTAAAAGCCTATGTGTGCAATTTACATGCACAAAAAATTGCATTATTATTATTTTTATATATATATTTTTTTAAATGGGCTTATCATATTATTATTGGATTGCTTTTGGGTTTAGATTAAGGGAGCTTAAGTTTAGGTGTCCATTGTACTTAGAGAAAATTGATAATATGCTGGTTATTACTGTGAGGGAATTATTAACTCTCCTGTCCCTTCATTCTCTTTAGAGAAACTTCTTGAGATCCACCAAAATTGATTAGTTTCAGGGATTAAAAATGAGTTTCAGGTGTGGGTATTTTACACATTTGAGCCCAAAAGTTTGCATACCCTTGGAGAATAGATAATATATAGTATGTACCATTTCTGTACCAAGGAAACATGAGTGAACAGGCAGAACACATTTTTTTTTAATTTCCTATGGGATTCAGATTCAACTGTATGTCATAACAGAATGGCACAATCATTCCCCACTTGCCCTCCAGAGGATTTACCCCCCCTTCCTGACCAGGCCATTTTTTGCATTAGGCACTGCGTTACATTAACTGACAATTGTGCGGTCATGCAATACTGCACCCAAATGAAATTTACATCCTTTTTTACGATGATTAGAGCTTTCTTTCCCTGGTATTTGATCGCCTGTGCGGGTTTTTATTTTTAGCGCTATAAAAAAAAAAAGACAATTTTGAGAAAAAAAACTGTTTTTGACTTTTTACTAATAAACATGTCCAGTGAAAAAAATTTTAAAAATCTAATTTCATCATAAATTTAGGTTAAAATGTATTTGGCTACATGTCTTTGCTAAAAAATAAATCTCAATACGTGTAAATTGGTTTACGTGAAAGTTATAGCATTTACAAATGGCAGTATATATACTGGGATTTTTGTATTTAATTATTTTTTTACTAGTAATGGTGGTGATCAGCGACTTATAGCGGGACTGCATCAGTCATTCTGACACGGGGGGGGGGACTGACTTGGTGTCACTGACATCACCAGTAACACCAATACAATGATCAGTGCTAATAAAAAGCACTGACACTGTACTAATGGCTGGGCTGGAAGGGGTTAATCAAAGGATTAATTGTGTGCCGTTTTACTGTGTGCTGTGTTAGTGCTTACAACTGTAAGCACACTGCTTTGTATGGCTCTGCTTCCCCCTACCCGGAAATTCAAAATCACATTTATATATGTGATTTTGCACACCCCTGCCGCCCTGTAGCAGTATATCTGCTATAGGGCAGCGGGAAAGAGGTTAAACAAAACATGGCAACACATAAACAAATGAAATGCCCCCCTTTCAAAAGTCTGTATACCCTTAGTTCTTACTACTTTGTATTGCCCCCTTTAGCATCAATGACAGCACTACAGTCTTTTGTAATAGTTGTCTATGAGGTCCCGAATTCTTGCAGGTGGTATAGCTGCCCATTCATCTTGGCAAGAATGCCTCCAGGTCATGCAAAGTCTTTGATCATCTTGTGTGAACAGCACGTTTGAAATATCCCCAGAATGGCTTGATGATATTACGGTCAGGAGAATGTGATGGCCACTCGAGCACTTTCACCTTTTTCTGCTGTAACCACTGGAAGGTCAACTTGGCCCTGTGCTTAGGGTAATTGTTTTGCTGGAAAATCCAAGAGTGTCCCATACACTCCTTTCGTGCAGAAGAATGCATCTGCCAGTATTTTCTGATAAATGCTGCATTCATCTTGCCAAAACATCAGTGAGCCACCACCATGCTTCACAGTGGGAATGGCCTTCTTGTCGCAATAGGCCTTGTTGACCCCTCTTCAAACATAGTGCATATGATTGTTACCATAAAGCTCTATTTTGGTCTTGTCACTCCAGATTATAGTTTGCCAGAAGCTGTGAGGCGTGTCATGGAGTTGTTGGGATTTTTTGTGGCATTGGTGCAGTAAAGGCTTCTTTCTCGCATCTCGGCCATGCAGCTCATTTTTGTTCAAGTATCGTCATATTGTACTCTTTGAAACAACCACACTGTTTTTTTTTTTCCAGAGTAGTCTGTATCTATCCTGAGGTTACCTGTGTGTTTGCCTTTGTATCCCGAACAATTCTGGCAGTTGTGGTTGCAATCTTTTTTGGTCTGCCTGACCTTGGCTTGGTATCAAGAGATCCCTAAATTTTCCACTTCTAAAGTGATTGATTGAACAATACTAACCAGTTCAACTTGTGATTAAACAACCACAATCAGCGCTCCAGCCCACAGTGAATAATCTATAGAGTTCACAAAGCAGGAGGATGAGAGAAATGCACTCTGTCCGGCAGCTCCTAGCCAGTGGCTCTGGGTAATCCCTCCCGAGTATACAGGGCAGGACGCCAGATTAGTGAATGGTTAAAAACAACACTTTAATGCCATTTCTCACTTACATCTGAAAGACCTATAGACTGCGCCAGGTGTCAGAGTGGTGGTGCGATATACAGCTCACCGCAACCTGGATGGACTGATAGGGCTGCAGGGTACAAGCAGGGACTTGCTGCAAGATGGTAAGTCGGCTGCGTCTCTCCTCTCACTCACGGCACTAACAGAAAGGCAGACAGGAGAACGTGATGGGGGGGGGGGTGTGCCCGCGCCCGCGCCCTGCAGCCTTATCAGTTTTTCGGCATCAGTCATATATTTTCAATATCAATGCCAAAATTTCATGATTTCTGCCAGGGTGTGCAAACTTTTGAGCACAACTGTGTATGTATGGATGTATTTAGCATACCTGGCTGATGCCCATTTGAGCTGGAAATCACTGAAGCAGTCACTGCTACTCCAATGATCTCCACTTGCCGAATACATACTCTGCACCAGGGGTCCTGAATTAAAATTCATGGAGGTACAACCAGTAAAATTTTCTTCCAACAGAGGTCCGAACTGCATTTTTTTATTTCAGCCCTCTCCTACTGTATACCTCAATCCCTATGCTGCAGGGTCCTCAGTCCCCCCCCCTACACATCACAGTCCCCTACTTCACATCAGTTTCACCTTCACAGCAGTGTTCTCAGGCCCTCTGCACATCACCCCCACCCACCCCTTTATAGTACACCCCCATTATTTTTAGCAGTCCTCAACCCAGCTTCAAATCATCACCCCTGCCCCACACTACTTTCCTCTGCCCCCTTCACATCTCTCCCCCACAGTACTGTCCTCCGCCCCTTCACATAACCTCTAGCAGAACTCTGCCTCCTTCACATCCCCCCCCCCCCACAACACTGCCCCTCTTTAGATCTCTCTCCCCACAGCATTGCCTCCCCCTACATCTCTCCCAACAGCACTGCCCCACCCCCTCACATCACAAATTCTCACACACACACACACACACACACACACACACACACACACATACACACATACACACACAGCACTAGCCCCTTCGCCCCCCCACAGTAGTATACTCTGCCCTCCTCACATCAACCCAAAATCCACTTCACATCCCTACCCCACAGTATTGTCCTCTGCCTCTTCACATCCTCCCACCACATCACTGCCACTCCTTTACATCTCCTCCTTCACAGCATTGCTCTTCCCTCGCATTGCAAATCCCCCCCCCCCAACAGTAGTGTTCTCTGCCCTCCTCACATCAACCCCCACGACAGCACTGCCCACCCCTTTACATCACCCCTTCACAGCACTGCCTTCTTTACATCGCTCCAGAAATGTTCTGTCTCCTGCTGTCTGCTCTGCTGGAGGATTGGGGGGAAAGAATGGCATGATTGGATCCGGATGAAACAGTGGCTAGGTCCACATCCGGCCCGCGGTCCACCATTTACTGATGCCTGCTCTACAGCATGCTAAATACAGGCGGTCAGATGCTTGGCACAGGTGCCAGTCAGAAAATACTTTGCATTCTCTGAATGCAACATGTTCTCCGATTGGACAAGGTGGAGAATATGACATCTGTACCCTGCCTCTCCCCCTCATCCAGTCAGAGAATGCTTTGAATTAATTCAGCAAATGCAAAGCATTCTCTGAATTGCTCACATGATTAGTGGTCAACCTCTCCTGTGTTCAGAATACAGCGGGGCAGCTGCTCAGCACAGGACCTGACTCTTGATGGACCAGATGGATGGGCCTGTGGCTGGATCAGTAACGGGCACAGAGCTCCACTTTGAATCAGATGCCACCAAGGTGGAGGTAGGGTACTGGTATGGGGTGGTTTTATTAAAAATGAGCTAGTTGGACCTTTTCGGGTTGAAGATGGACTCAAAATCAACTCCCAAACTTACTGCCAGTTTTTAGAAGACACTTTCTTCAAGCAGTGGTACTGGAAAAAGTCTGCATCTTTCAAGAAGGCCATGATATTTATGCAGGACATTGCTCCATCTCATGCATCAAATTACTCCACTGCATGGCTAGCCAGTAAAGGCCTTAAAGTTGAAAGAATAATGATATGGACCCCTTCCTCACCTGACCTAAACCCTATTGAGAACTTGTGGGCCCTTCTTAAACGGGAGATTTACAGTGAAGGAAAACAGTACACCTCTCTGAACGGTGTTTTGGAGTTTGTGGTTGCTGCATCACAAAAAGTTGATCGTCAACAGATTAAGAAACTGACAGACTCCATGAATGGAAGGCTTATGACTGTTATTGAAAAGAAGGGTGGCTATATTGGTCACTGATTGATATATTTTTTTTATGTCAGAAATTATTTGGAAATTTTGAGTTGTTTATTATTCACACTTTTAACAGACGAAAATAAACAGGTGAGATGTAAACATTTTTGTTTTTCATTTAGTTGCATAATAATTCTGCACACTAATAGTTGCCCAATAATTGTGCACACATAGATATTCTCCTAAGAAAGCCAAAACCTCACTTTTACTTAGATATTCAGGTTTAAGATTTATTAACATTTTGGATAGACCAAGAGCACTGTAGTTGCTCAATAATGAAATTAATCCTCAAAAATACAACTTGCCTAATAACTTTGCACACACGGTATACATGCAGTAGTCGCATTTGTCTAAGAACTGAAAATATTTATACCTGGAGTTATTCTTTAACTCTTAACATTAAAATTCACTGTTATTTTTTTTCTTCATGTATAAGTTAGTGCCTTTTCTTTCTTTCTCATCCCAGTACACCAATTCATAAAGCATTAAAAGTATTAGGCTGCTGAATAAACTGTAGGAATTCCATAACTTTTTTTTTTTTACTTCGCAACGATGTTGCAGCAACGTTTATATCTGCATTTATTTAATTGTTCGTATTCATCTCTATAAGAAGATAACATCATCACAGTATAGTAGATTATTCATTTTTAATTCAAACATTGCAGGTGACTCACTAAGCAATGAGTCACTGATGTGATTTATGCTCCTGTAGCCTATTGATGCATAGATGAGGCTCCGGACCCCTTTTTCCTGTTATTGCAGTCATTCCAGTTGTGAACACCCTCAAGCTTAACACTTTTTAATGTGCCTGGATCCCTGCATTGAACCAGGAGTGGGATTTACACATTTCTGGAATGACTCACATATCTCTCAGGCTACTGATGACAAGTACGCAATCCAATCTGTCTTTCTCGTGGTAGGGAAGTACTTAATATGTCGCCTATTCTGCTCTTCATCAATCTGCCAGTAATGCAGTAATCAGACTTACTACCAGAATCAGAATGATTGACACATGTAGATGGATGTTGTTCGTAAAGCTAAGGTTTTAGGTATGATTTTTATTGCATAGTTACATTGGTCCAGCATGGAACAATGCAAGTATGCATATTTCGTACCTGCAGCTTGGAGTAATGTAAACCTAGTCATAGATGGATCGAATATCTGCTAGTTCAGCAGGCCTGGAAGAGATTGGATCCATCTATGGGCAGGCTGGTCATTCTGAAGTTGATCCATCGGTCAACTTCAGTACAACCAGCCTGTTGGATTTTTCAGATGTGATTACTGCCGGAGGCTATAGCCACTAGCAGTAACTATTGTGTTTTGAGGGCTGGGAAGGCTTTCCACCAACATAACACAATAGCTCTGTGGGAAAGATTTCGCCATCAATACTGACTGTGTTGATGATGGCATCAAGCAATTTTCTTTCTGGCAACCTGTGGTTGCTGGAAAGAAAATGTAATAATCTATGGCCTGCCTAAGTGTGCATATTTCATACCCAGCCGATCCCTGCAAAAGCTTCAAATCACTGTAGTAGCAGCCAGTGCTACAGTGATAGCTGAAGTTCTCTGGGTCCAGTGTCGAGTGGCTGCCCTTCTGCATAGTAACCACAGGGGGTTGATTGCTCGGTATTACTTCCATCCAGAGAACACCTTGTATTAATTTCAATGTGGATACAAGGAGTTCTCTGATTAGGTGAGGTGGAGATTGCGATATCACCGCCCCGCCTCTCCACTTCGTTTAATTAGAGAATTCCTTGTATTCATTGAAAAAAATACAGGGTGTTCTGTGAATGGCACAGTGCCGAACGAGCTATTTCTGCTCCCGTAGTTACTATGCAGAAAGACAGCCAGACTGTGAAAACTACTACTGGCATCACTGTTTCAGCGCTGTTTTCTGCAGCTTCTACAGGGATTGCAGCTGGATGGCTGACACTCAGGTAAGTGGGTTGTTTTTTTTACCTTAATGCATGGAAAGTATTAAGGTAAAAATTCCCAGGCTTTAGAACCACTTTAAGTGCATTCAGTACTCTATGGGGTTGATTTATTAAAACTGGAGAGTGCAAAATCTGGTGCAGCTCTGCATAGAAACCAATCAGCTTCCAAGTTTTAGCCCTGGTTCATACTGGATCTGACTTTGAAATTGTGCAACTACAAGTGAAGTTGCATGTTTTCAAAGGCACATCCCCTTGTGATTTCAGATGCAACTTGGATAACATCTGCGTGATTTCATGCACAGATTTTTATATGCAAGTCACACCTGAAATCGCAAAAAATAGTGCAGGAACTTTTTTTTTCAAATTGGTGCAGCACCACAAAGATGGAGTCACACCAATTTGAACAGTTCCATTGCCGATAATAGGTTGCGACTTGTCATGGTATTTGAAAACTGTCAAATCGCATGGCAAGTTGCATCAGTGTGAACCAGGGCTATTGTCAAAGCTTAATTGAGCAAACCGAAGTTAGAAGCTGATTGGCTACCATGTGCATCTGCACCTGAGTTTGCATTCTCCAGTTTTAGTAAATCAACTCTAAAGCTACATTCAGCCTCCTGCACCCATTCATGTCTATGGGTGGCTGTATGTATTTCTAGGACATCTGGGGCACAGGAAACACACAGGGATTAATTTACTAAAACTGGAGCACTTCGGATCTGGTGCAGCTGTGCATGGTAGCTAATCAGCTTTTAACGTCAGCATGTTCAATTAAGCTTTGAGAAAATAAGCCTGGAAGCTGATTGGTTTCTATGCACAGCTGCACCAGATTTTGCACTCTAGTTTTAGTAAATCAACCACATACAGGTCAATTTACTAAAATTGGAGAGTGTAAACTCTGGTGCATCTCTGCATAGAAACCAATCAGCTTCCAGATATATTATGCCTTGTGTGCACTGGACATTTTTACAGCTGCTCTTAAGGGCGTCGGGTGTTTTTTTTTTTTTTTTTTTTTTTTTTCGCTTCTTTTCCTACTGCCCCTAAACCCCCGTGTTCATGCTCACATAGGACTTTAGTAGCGTTTTGTGGTAGAAAAATACCCCACTGCCAGGGTGTCCTGGATTAGCAGCGTTGTGGCAGAAAAAAATGCTTGACACAGGGATACGCTGGCGTATCCCTGTGAAGACATGCGTGTACATGAAACACGTCAGGAGGGGCCATACGTGCTGATGTCACGCCACCAAGTCCGTGCCGGTGGCCATCTTTGTAAGTCCAGCCGCAATTGTTCTTGGTCCATGTGGATTTTATCCGTTGTTTAAATTGATTATTTTATTAAACTGCTACACTATGTACTCTACTATGGGCTCTATGTGGTGAGCTATTTCCTCACAAGGCTCACTGTAACCAACGCTCCTATCCATTGGTGAAAGAGGTCTGCGGAGGTCATGTTTTGACTGGAAGTTTCTGTTTTTGAACTACATATGCTTTACGTTCTGGTGAGTGCATAAGGGTGGAGGAGTTGCACTGAAGATCATTTACATTTTTTTTTGGATGCACGATAATTGCAAAATATTTATAAGGATGAATATCTGATTCAGTATTCGACTTTATGAACTAATATAATTTTGCACTGGCACTTTTTTGTGCTAATAGTGGTGCATTAATTTTGTTTTTTATATTTATTTCATCCATTGATTGCTGTTCTAGTGGATTATTATTTATTTATATTATATTATTGATTGCTTGATATGATGCAGTAATAGTGCATTACTTATGTCAAAATTGGTTACCCGCTCCCCAAAGGTGCCAATCCTGAAAGCAGAACTTCCCCTTTTGGGTGGAGCTCCGCTGCAAGACCCTGGTGCTCAACCTGAAGCCCTTTGGTACTTTCAGTGCAGCCAGCATTAGGAGCATTGCTTTGTAAAGGGGCTGTAAAGGCAGTGACCTCTAACAGTTTCCTTCACATATCCTCTGCAGCATATTTTCAGCCCTCATTCACACCTGGAATATCTCTCTCCCTCTCTATCTGACTATGTATCTATCTATGAATGTGCATGTAAATATGTGTATATGTATGTATATATAATATATATGTGTGTATGTATATATGTGTGTGTGTGTGTGTGTGTGTGTGTGTGTGTTTTCTCCTGCATTGTTTCAGCAGCCTCTGGCAATTCTCTGCACCATTACAAAAATTATGTTTGACTTTATGAGGATGTCAAGGGTCACATATGAGCCCCCATTTATATATTAAGGTGTTTTGTGTTAGATGAATGATGTCTAAAAAAAGCAAGGACAGAATGTTTTGGTTGTTTGGTGGTGTTCTTAAATGTCGAATTAGCAATGCATTAGAGCCTTAACCCTCATGGTTCTTATACACTGGTAAAATATGAGCAAAAAAGTGTGTGGGCGTGAAGTTTGACATTGTACAAAAGGCTAGGTGGCCAGTTTAAGTGCTTTTTGTGATATCCAAAAACAAGTAAAATTACTACTTGTGCCAAGTGTATTGCTGGGTCAGATGCTGTCATGAAAGAGTTCAACTGCTGCAATATGTCGAACAGATTTAGTTCTCATACTCACCAGCACAGTGTACATCAAACCTTTTGTTTAATAAAACAATGGTAAAAATGAATGCAGCCAGTTTAAAACTGACATGTTTAGAACAGGGATCCTGAATATATTGGCCCATAAAAATGCTTCTCACAAGGAAAAGAGAAAAAAAAATAAGCTCAGAAACGGTCAGATTGATTTTTAGAAGGTTTGAACTTCACCACCCTGATGATTTTAAGTATTCAAGTATTCTTGATTTGTTAATGAAGGTCTTTATCCTTCCACAGATGCTTGCATGCATGCAATTGCTACCCACGCTAAAGCAGGGCTATCTTCTGGCAGTATTTTACTGTTAGCTTGAGTAGAGGATTAAGCAAATTAAAATATTCCATCATAGATGCTGGATCAATTAAACTTCGTAGGATATAACTGGCTGGCTGCATTACATGACTACATATAATATAATGTATTACACTGGCTACCTTCCAAAAGTGGCATAGTTTCATTGCATTGGTAACGAAGGGGGAACTCAATTATAATATCATAATACACATCTATAAGTAATTACTATTTCATATATTCGTATGAGCTTAAGAAGTACATGCACTGGCTAAACTAAAAAAGACTCTAAACCAGTCGCAGTCAATTTACTTGATATAGGGAGTCTCAAGCATGGCCTCTAATACCACCAGATGGGCCACATATGATATTAAATGCAAGTAATGCTACAGAAAGCTGTCAGAAACCAGTGGTGAAATTGGGCTTGTTTGAATTAAGATCTGAATCCATGTGTGTGAGCCCACCAGGAATCTATAACTTGTATGGGCCAATGATCTGCCCCACACCTGCATGTATACAAGAAGCATGTACAGTATATGTGTGGCTGTGGTGCCAGGAACACCCAGGCTGCAGATGATTGGCCCATACAAATCACAGATTCCTGTGGCAGGAGACTGCAAACAAGCTGGAAGAGATGGCTGGAGACTGCAAACAAGCTACAAGAGCTGGCCGGAGACTGCAAACGGGCTACAAGAGATAGCCGGAGACTGCAAACAAGCTGGAAGAGATGGCCGGAGACTGCAAACAAGCTACAAGAGCTGGCCGGAGACTGCAAACAAGCTACAAGAGCTGGCCGGAGACTGCAAACGGGCTACAAGAGCTGGCCGGAGACTGCAAACGGGCTACAAGAGCTGGCCGGAGACTGCAAACAAGCTACAAGAGCTGGCCGGAGACTGCAAACAAGCTACAAGAGATGACCGGAGACTGCAAACGGGCTACAAGAGCTGGCAGGAGACTGCAAACGGGCTACAAGAGATGGCCGGAGACTGCAAAGAAGCTACAAGAAATGACTGGAGACTGCAAACGGGCTACAAGAGATGGTCATAGCCCGAAAACATGCTACAAGAGTTGTTGCAGACTGAGGACATGCTTCAGGAGACTGTCATAGCCTAGAAACATATTACATTCGACTGCTAGAAATCACTGCTATTGCAGCCCCTTCAGAAGTCAACGTTTGTGCTCCCCATAGCCCTCTTAAAATTTAGTTGAGTAAATTAGTCACTGACCTGGATTAGGTATGCATGAAGTCAGATTTTTTAGACTTCATTTACTGTATCCTAATTTCAGATCATGACTTACTAGCTGGTGGATCCAGAATCTGGATGATATATCTGGAGCATGAATCTTTAAAAATAAATCCACAATCTGAATTGCCCTTTAAACATCCCTTGAAAGTGTATGTATAGCAAAAACTTTTTTAGGAGAGAAGTGCAGAAAAATAAAAAATCATACTCGCCTAAATGGCTGCAGCACTGATCAAAGCTGCATCTGCCCCCCTGCTACAACTAAGACTGAGAACTGGCTGATCAAACATCACAGATTGCTCAGTTCTCCCCTCCGCTCAGTCATCTGCTCTCTATTGTACACCTGAAGCACTCACTGGAGTGCTGGGTTGTGAAAGGGTGGGATGAGCTGGCTCAGGTGTTTGGCGGTCACTGAGAGGCCGAGCCAGCTGTCAGTCAGGATCTTCCCTGAGCCTGTTCCAGCTGAGTGATGTCAGCTGACAGTGGACTTTAGCCCGCTGTCGGCCGAGAACGGTTTGTTACGCACTCCTGTGATCCATAGGAGAAGTATAACCAAAAGTGTTTTGGCTATACTTGTTTAAATTATTTGTTATTGTAAAGTAGAGAAGGGTTAAAACCCTTGTAGAATATATTTTGCTGTCTTTGGAAATTGACTTTCAATTTCTGTTCCTGAGACTCAGCAGTAAGTGTGAGGATTTCCCCACTTAGACAGTTCCCATTGGAGGATTTGCTCAATTCTTGTTCTGATGACACCTCTAAAATTTAGAATTTACCATTACTTTCTGTCTTGATGACATTGTTTACATAGATACCAAGACAATCAGAGAGGGCAGACCTCCAGAGTGGGGGACACAGACAGCAATAAATAGCTGACAGAGGATCCAATCCCCCTATGCTATAAAAAAAAAAGTATCCGAAGGAAACAAACACCAGCTCTTTAATCTTCATGCTCCAATGTAAAACGGTATCTGTCACTTGATGTGGGGCAGCCCTCTAAAGATGGGGGAGTCTTGATACTAGCAAACGAAAAACACTCTCCTTGTGCATTAATGTGGTTGCAATTGAATTTATTAAAAACGTAACAAATGGATACTCACAAAACAAATGTAAAAAACGATCATGAAGCCAAATGGGTCAATGTCACACGACTGGAGTCCTGTGATGATGGTGCCCGGTGGGGGAAAAAACTGACGTGTTTTGGGAGTTGAACTCCCTTTTTCAAAGCTAAGATAGTAGAGAATGCCCCATATACAGTGGGGCAAAAAAGTATTTAGTCAGCCACCAATTGTGCAAGTTCTCCCACTTAAAAAGATGAGAGAGGCCTGTAATTGGCATCATAGGTAGACCTCAACTATGAGAGACAAAATGAGAAAAAAAATTCAGACAATCACATTGGTTGATTTGGAAAGAATTTATTTGCAAATGATGGTGGAAAATAAATATTTGGTCAATATCAAAAGTTCATCTCAATACTTTGTTATATATTCTTTGTTGGCAATGACAGAGGTCAAACGTTTCCTGTAAGTCTTCACAAGGTTGGCACACACTGTTGCTGGTAAGTTGGCCCATTCCTCCATGCAGATCTCCTCTAGAGCAGTGATGTTTTGGGGCTGTCGCTGGGCAACATGGACTTACAACTCCCTCCAAAGGTTTTCTATGGGGTTGAGATCTGGAGACTGGCTAGGCCACTCCAGGAGCTTGAAATGCTTCTTACGAAGCCACTCCTTCGTTGCCTGGGCGGTATGTTTGGGATCATTGTCATGTTGCAAGACCCAGCCATGTTTCATCTTCAATGCCCTTGCTGATGGAAGGAGGTTTGCACTGAAAATCTCACGATACATGGCCCCATTCATTCTGTCCTGTACATGGATCAGTCGTCCTGGTCCCTTTGCGGAGAAACAGCCCAAAGCATGATGTTGCCACCCCCATGCTTCACAGTAGGTATGGTGTTCTTTGAATGCAACTCAGCATTCTCTCTCCTCCTAACACGACGAGTTGTGTTTCTACCAAACAGTTCTATTTTGGTTTCATCTGACCATATGACATTTTCCCGGTCCTCTTCTGGATCATCCAAATGCTCTCTAGCAAACTTCAGACGGGCCCAGACATGTACTGGCTTAAGCAGGGGGACACGTCTGGCACTGCAGGATCTGAGTCCCTGGCGGCGTAGTGTGTTACTGATGGTAGCCTTTGTTACGTTGGTCCCAGCTCTCTGCAGGTCATTCACTAGGTCCCCCCGTGTGGTCCTGGGAATTTGCTCACCGTTCTTGTGATCATTTTGACCTCATGGGGTGAGATCTTGCGTGGAGCCCCAGATCGAGGGAGATTATCAGTGGTCTTGTATGTCTTCCATTTTCTAATTATTGCTCCCACAGATGATTTGTTCATACCAAGCTACTTGCCTATTGCAGATTCAGTCTTCCCAGCCTGGTGCAGGTCTACAATTTTGTTTCTGGTGTCCTTCGACAGCTCTTTGGTCTTCACCATAGTGGAGTTTGGAGTGTGACTGTTTGAGGTTGTGGACAGGTGTCTTTTATACTGATAATAAGTTCAAACAGGTGCCATTGATACAGGTAATGAGTGCAGGACAGAGGAGCCTCTTAAAGAAGAAGGTACAGGTCTGAGAGCCAGAAATCTTGCTTGTTTGTAGGTGACCAAATACTTATTTTCCACCATAATTTGCAAATAAATTCTTTCGAAATCAACCAATGTGATTGTCTGGATTTTTTTTCTCATTTTGTCTCTCATAGTTGAGGTCTACCTATGATGCCAATTACAGGCCTCTCTCATCTTTTTAAGTGGGAGAACTTGCACAATTGGTGGCTGACTAAATACTTTTTTGCCCCACTGTATAGGGAGAATTACTGATTGAAATAATCACCACACCCCCTCCATGGAAAATAGCTCCACTGCTGGGTCCTAAAGCTATTTGCTGCGTGTGTCACTTCCATGAATTAAATAAAATGAAATAAATGATGCTTGTACAAAGATGTGTACAAACCGTGAACTGTATGCCGCAAGCATAAATAATATGAAGGACTTACTGTATGTGGTATGATGTCCCTTAAATGGAGGAGAGGTTGAGATGACAACCTTGTGTAACCTCGTTAATGCACAAGGAGAGTGCGCCCTTTTGTGTTTTTCACATTTTATAAAAAAAAATTACTATACATACATTTTATTATTGGTATACAGTGTGTCACGGCTAAGGTAGAGCACTTGCAAAAATCTGAAAATGTTTAGGTATAGATGACCCTCCATGGCCATACTAGCAGTACGACTATACTTCTCTACATTAGCACATTCCTGTGATCACATAGATACAGTATTCTGCAGGTAATAAAGGTTCTACTCCTCTAAACTGTCAGTTTCCCCACAGACTTATACCTCTGTAGGGTGATATGATCAAACCTCAGCACTGTCAATATTGCCACGAAGTTATTTTATACAGTTTGATATAACTATCCCCTATAAAATGTGTCAGGGCATTAGTGCTTGTAATCTTTTGCAGAAAGGTGACTACGGCCATTTATAGCTGCTGATGTGAACACGGAGACCAGTCGCTTCCAGTATCTCTGCACTTCGACGATTACACATAATGATTTCATGGGAAACGAGTGCACGCTAGTAAATGACAGTTGTATTGCATCTTGTTCTCATTACCTAATGATAGGAGAGAAAAAAATAAGAGGAGAAAGGACTTCCAGAAAAATAATTTATTTTGTTAATGCGAACCAGAATTAGAAATGTAGTTCCTTAGAACACAAGCCAGAGAAGGTGAATCAAAATCTTATTTTATTATGGATAATTAGCTTGGTATTATTATTCAGCGGTGCCTGGTGAGAAGACGCACCCACCACTTCCTCCTGCTCAAGCAGAATGTGTTATTGTGGAGACCCCTCACTGTGCCTGTGTTCATTAGCCAGCTATTCCTCAAGGCTTGTCGCTGCCCACGCGATTTTGGTTCTGTTTTTCACTTTTTCTTTTTTGTATCCTACAGCTTGCAAATGTATTTTAAATTTGGTTTGAGGCATAATGAAGTCGTAAACCAAATTGGGAATCATTGATGTTTTCCATGATTCCTTTAGAACATGGGTGTCAAACTGACGGCCCTCCAGCTGTTGCCAAACTACAAGTCCCATGAGGCATTGCAAGATTAACAGTTACAAGTCTGACTCCCAAAGGCAGAGGCATGATGGGACATGTAGTTTTGCAACAGCTGGAGGGCCACTAGTTTGACACCCCTGCTTTAGAACCAAAGATGATTGATTGCACAGTGCTCCCTTATCCACTTCAGCTGTGGAAGGTTTTACCCCCTTCCTAAACCAGCCCATTTTTTGCTATTCAGCTCTGTGCTGTTTCAACTGGTAATTGCGTGGTCATGTAACACTGTAACCCAATGAAATTTATGTCCCTTATTTTCACACAAATAGAGCTTTCTTTTGGTGGTATTTGATCACCAATGATTTTTTTTATATTTTTTGTGATATAAACAAAAAAAGTCATACATTTTTGAAAAAAATATTTTGTACTTTTGGTTAAAAAAAATATCCAGTAAACTCAGTCATGTTTTGGTAGGAATAATCCCAATATGTTTATATTGGTTTCTGTGAAAGTTATAGTGTATACAAACTATGGTACATATACTGGAATTTACGCAGCTTTTACTTTCTGACTGCCTATCACATTTCTTGAAGTGCTAAAATACTAGAGCAGAACAAAACCCCCCAAATGACCCCGTTTTGGAAAGTAGACTCCCTAAGGAATTTTCTTAGAGGCATGTTGAGTTTGTGAAAATTTTTTTTTTTTTGCCCCAAATTTTTTTTTTTACACAAAGTTGCCACTTAAATGAAATATTGCTCAAGCATGCCATGGGTATATGTGGAATAACACCCCAAAACACATTCTGTTACTTCACATGTAAGAGACTTTTTGGCTGCTTAGCTGCTAACAGACCTCCAAAATCGAATGACCATCTCCAGGCTTTTAAAGGGCATATTTCTTCATATCACTTCCTCATTATCACAGTTTCTGAGGCCCTAAAATGCCAGGATAGTACAAACACCCCCCACCCACAAATGATCCCTCTTTGGAAAGTAGACAAGCCAAGGAATTTGAGAAGAGGCATGGTGAGTATTTTGCAGATATCATTTTTGTCACAGGGTTTTAAATAAGGAAAAAAAGAAAAGAAAAAATAAATTTGTTTAACTTTCTTAATTTTCCAAAAACTTGTGGCAACAAGTGAGATATGCAAAATGTTCCCCATGCCCCTTAGCAAATACCTTGGACGCGTGCTGCGATCTGTAACGTATATAACAATTGTTTTCATGTGTAGCACGTGCTTTTATGTTTGTGCATGCGTACATACGTGGGGGTGGGGGTGGTTATACGTTTTTTTTTTTTTGTTTATTTAATCTTTTTTTTTTTTTATTTTTAATCACATTGTGACGATTTTTGGTGACTGTTTCTCTTTTTTGAGATGTCTTCCCTGTGCTCCCCTGAATGTAATAATGTAATGCAGTGCATCTGGGAATCTGACAACTGGGACCCGGAAGTGACATCACATCACTTCCGGGTCAGGACAAGGAGGGGAGAGGATGTGTCCGCTCTCCTCCCTCCTCTATAACCGCATCCCGACATACCGCTGGCACCCACTGAACCAGTCCCAGCCCCGCCTATGGGCATGCAGAGCCTGGGGCATATAGCGGACGGGGGACAGTGCCGGCTGACACTACGGGCTGTGTGGAAGCAATCGGGTGGCAGCGCTTCCACCTTGACAGTGCTTCCACCTTGACAGCCCTGCTGCTTGCAGGGCTAAAGGCACAAAAAACTACCTGCCTGTGCCGGGGACTACATGTCCCAGACATCTGGTGATATGAATTGCACATCCCTGCTTGGAGTGTCTACTTTCCAAAGAAAGGGTCATTGGGGAAGGAGGGGGGGGGGTGCTTCTACTATCCTGGCATTTCAGGGCCAACATTAGAAGCTTATACCACACATCAACCACTCTTCCAAGTGCCTTTTCTGACACTTTTTGTTTACATGAAAAACTATTTTTTTTTGCTAGAACATTACTTTGAACCCCCAACATTATATATTTTTTTTAAAGCAGAGGCCCTACAAAAGAAAATGGATGTTGCAATTTTTTATGTCACACAGTATTTGTGCGGCAATTTTTCAGCGCGCGTCACTTCCCGCTGCTTGTAAACATGATCCAGCAGCTAATTAGCCACTAGAATTGCTTTTACATGAAAGTGGACCAACAGCTAATAAAAACAATACCAGGGTGATGCCTGTAGATGCAGGCATCATCCTGGTATAACCACTCAAATTCCAGTGACGTACCAATAGTTGCTGGTCGTTGTTGGGCATATACTCTGTGTAACAGCAGAGAACACAGGCATATGATGAATCGGGTCTGTGGACCAATATGACCTCAATTCATTCTTTCATTTCATTCATTTGCAATGCCCATGTTGAGGATTAGGTCCACAAACGTTTTAAAGATAAAGAATAAACAGGTGGTGCACACACCTAGTGCATTATCCAAGGTTTATTCAAAGGTATAAAGGATAAAAACATACTCACAGATGAGGCATGTACCTAAAAAGCATTTGCATTATGAAGATGGCCACAACGGCAAGCAAGAAGTTCCAACTGTCAGTACGGTAAAATGGCTAATGCGTTTTGGGGACGAGTCCCTTTCCTCAGAGCTAATGACCAGCCTCTTGTGCAGATGTGTAGTGGATGGATGTTAGGAGCCTTGCTGGTGATGTTTTTATTCTTTATACCTTTAAATAAACCTTGGATAATGCACTAGGTGTGTGCGCCACCTGTTTATTCTCTATCTAGTGGCTGATCTCCCCGTCTGAGGAGGGCTGCACCCCTGAAGCATTTCCTTTGGTTGTCGCTGTCCTGGTTCCCTTGGCTTTCCTTTGGCTGTGCATTTCCTGAGGCGCTGGAGAGTACATACCACAAAAATTTTACATTCAGAAACCGTGATAGGTTTCCATTCGAGTTGTCTGGCAAGAGCTAAATTTGGGTGACGATTTGTTGTTTTTATAAATTACTTTGTCCCACAATAAATTGATACAAATCTTCTGTGAAAAACTGTGGAGGGGCTAAACGCTAGTGCTGACAGCGAACGGGGTCAATCCTGCTAACACTGCATTTGTGGGGGCACTATACAAAGAAGGCACTAATATAGTTCTGTTCGTGATCAACATATTGATCTGTACAAACATTATACTAGTAATGGGGTTGATCAGCGACCTATAGCATGAGTTTGATAGTGTGCGGGCAATCTAATGCTAGCCGACCCTGCCTGGTTAGGGGCTCTAACTAACCCTGATGCTGTCTGATGTTGCTAGTGGCAGTAATATAGTGATCAGTGAAAACAAATCTATGTAATGGCACTGGCCGGGTGGTGGTGATCAAAGGGTTGATAGGGGTGAAAAAAAATCTCAATACAGTAATTTATTTTATTTTTATTTTTTTAAATGTTTACACTTTGCTTTGCTGGAGCAATACAGATTATTGCTCCTGCAAAGCTTGCTTTGAACTGTCATGAATGGGTTACGTTCCTGACAGTTCAAAATACTAGAGATCTGTGATTGTCTAGAGCTGATCACATAGTACAGGGTGCTGTGATTCGCACTGTGAGAGCTATGGGCCAATCACAGCTCAACAGGAAGAAAAGCAAAGCTGTTATGAATGAGCTTTACTGTCATTGTGATCATGTGATCGCATGTGAACGGAGCCTAAGGTTGGTTACATTTGATAACTAGTCTATCTATCCAGATATCGAGAACATCGGGATCCATAATCATACAAAAGTAGTCTTTGTTGGAATTCAGGAATGTACTACTGTGTAAGAAATGGATCGCAGTATAGGAATAAATGCACTTCCATGAATTTAGAGTAATCGCATAATAGTTTTACAATACATTTTATAATCCTAGAGTAGTGTTACTTGAAACTGTTGTAAAATGTATCATGATTGCTGGTTCTTGGTGCCAAATATACTTTAATATTTTAAGCCAGTGGTATTTTGGCAAGCTGTGTAAGTGAAACAAGATTGCAGGGGATGGAGAACCCCACTTCTGAATGCTGACATTTTGTTTTTGTTTTTTATTATATCTTTTATCGAATTTTCCATTACAAAAAGAAAACTACCTAATACACAAACACTTCACATATACAGAATTCCATTTTACATTACCTTATCCCCTGCCCCCTCCTCCCTCCCACCTTCCCCCCCCACCTCCCCTCCCTCCCACCCACCCCCCCCTTCCCTCCTACCTTCCCTCCCATCCCCCCCCCTTCCCTCCCACCTTCCCTCCCACCCCCACCCCTTCCCTCCCACCTTCCCCCCATCCAATTACCCCTGTCCACATTCTATTACCTAGTCTCTATCCTCTCTCATGGTTATCTATCTGTATTTCTATCCCTTCCCTCACAGCTCCACTCTCTCTTTCAGTTACTCCGTTAAACTCTTTCTAGACTTTCCCTCCTAAACTCCAACCAGTTCCGGATATCTTTTAGCTGTTTTAAAATTTAACCAACTACTCCACATTTTCCTAAATTTTTCTATTTTATCCTCCTCTGTGATATAACATCTCCATTCCTATAAATATTATCAACTCTGTTAATCCAATCATTTATTCTTGGTGACTCCGGAGCATGCCAGAACTTGGGAATCAAGCCCCAGGAGATGACCAGAGACTGCGCACACAGTACAGGAGATGACCAGAGACTGCGGACACAGTACAGGAGATGACCAGAGACTGCGGACACAGTACAGGAGATGACCAGAGACTGCGCACACAGTACAGGAGATGACCAGAGACTGCGGACACAGTACAGGAGATGACCAGAGACTGCGGACACAGTACAGGAGATGACCAGAGACTGCGGACACAGTACAGGAGATGACCAGAGACTGCGGACACAGTACAGGAGATGACCAGAGACTGCGGACACAGTACAGGAGATGACCAGAGACTGCGGACACAGTACAGGGAAAATACCAGGGACACAGTACAGATGACCGGAGACTGCAGACAGTGCAGGGGATGACCAGAGACTGCAGACAGTGCAGGGGATGACCAGAGACTGCAGACAGTGCAGGGGATGACCAGAGACTGCAGACAGTGCAGGGGATGACCAGAGACTGCAGACAGTGCAGGGGATGACCAGAGGCTGCTTACCTTTGGGGAGGGAGGGGGAGCGGGTACCTGAATTTGACAGGTACCCGCTCCCACTTCCGCGGAGTTGTCTTTCCCTCTTCTTCCCGGGCCGGCTTCTGTGACAGCCGGGTGCCCACTGCGCACGCACTGTGCAGCGCTGGAGCGAGGAACAGGTAAGGCCCTGCAAGAGAGAACAGCTGAGTGGCCGGCCTGGTATTCTGACATGGTGGCGGCAGAAATACCGGACCGGCCGCTTTACATTCGCTCCATAAGACGCACTGACATTTTCCCCCCTTTTTTTGGGGGAAAAAAATGCGTCTTATGGAGCGAAAAATACGGTATGTGCCATTGTTCCCTTTTCCCCACAACCTCTCCAACATAAAGGTGAAACATCTACTTGTTGTTTATGTGCCACATTTAGTGTAATATACCATCTCGCCAAACATTTACAGTTCATTTCAACTGTGCTCATATTCATCACCTCGTGTTAGTTTAGATATTTTATTCCTTTGTTGCTCATTCAATTCTGTTCCAAGCTCCGTTTCCCAAGAACTGGGGAGGATCAGCTCCTTCCATATCCATAAGGATCTTACAAATCTTGGAGGTAACTTGTTTTGGAACTGTAACTACGTTGAACAGTTTTTCAAATGGATACAGATCTTCTGACATCCTCAGTGGCTGTGGGAGCATAGAAACAAAATGGCCTAATTGACCATACCGCCACTCGTCTAATGTGAATAATAAATCTTCTTTCTTCTTTAAATCTTGAAAAGTGTGCAATTTCCCTTTATTCAATATATCCTTCAAATGTGCATTTTTATCTTTAATCCATTTCCCGGAGATATTATCCTTCCCTGGGGGGAAATACTCCGTTCCCACCAAGGGAGTCAATAATGAATTATATTTCCATCTTTTTTGACAGCTAAAGCTATTGCTTATACAATGATCATCACTGTATGAGCAATAACAGTGTAAAAAAAAAAAATCCTGATCACCCCCAGAGTAGTACAGTGTCACTACGGTGACAATGAGATCCTTTGATGACAGGATGTAAAATACAAATAGTAAAAAAAAAAAGAAAAGAATGTTAAAAATACACTTGGAGTAATACAAGCACAAATATGCTGCGTTTGTGAAATGTGTTAGGGATGCTAATACCAATTCATTGGCACCCTTGTGCAGGTTGCAAAGGCAGTTCATTCACATACGTTGTGGGAAATGCACATGGAACGCTCTCTTGCCTCATGGCATTTTGGTTTAAACCAGCTCTGGATGGGTCACGTTTGCCAGGCGGCACTGCCTGCTAAATCTGATGGTGTGGATAATTTTTGCAAAGCATCGTAGCGATTTGTGCCAAACAAGCTTGAGTAGCCTAAATAGAGCCCGGACCTCACCCCTACTGACCTTTGGGACAAAGAGAACAATGATTGCCAGTCAGGTCTTCTTGTCCAACATCAGTAATTTATCTCATAAACACTCTTCTAGCTGAATGGGCACATTCACCACAGGCACACTCCCAACTGTTATACATCGCTATCCATAGTACAGCAGTGTATTATTTATTGACCAAGGGTCAGCGCTGTACATTGCAAAAATGAATAGTATTTCAGCTTACTGGTCCTTGGGTGTAGTGGCTCCATTAGTTTTGTGGGGTTTTTTCACATTTTTTCTCTATTTTAAAGTGGTAATGCCTGCCACTAACCCACTTCCTGTCCTAGGGTGACAACCGTACTGAGCAGTTTTGTCACGGAGTGTGTTAGGACTACATAACTTCTTCTCTTCTCCATAACCTGGGGAGATGTTTAGTAGTGATAGTGGGGGAACAATGCTAACTTTTCAGAGGCAGAAAATACAGAAAGTCATGAGCTCAAAATCTGTGTGGCTGGATGAAGAGCTACGTTTTTCACTTGAATACCAGATATAACAAAACTATTTCAATGATATAGGTAACAGAGCAAAAAAGGGAGCAAACGAGAAGCCTTGCATTGAGTCAACCTTAGTAGGGAGTCCATTTTATTTGGTGAACAATTACATCTCTGAGGCTTCATTCACATCTGAGTGTAGCGGTTTACAGCGTTTTAGCGTGATTTGTCATGCATATTTTACCGCAATTTTTGTGCGTTTTTAGCAGTTTTTTTTAGCTTTGTCGTTTTTTATTAGTCAATAAAGAAAAATGGGCCACCGAGTCCCTATGGACCTATGAGTAACCAGCTGTCAGCGGGGTTACCCACTGAGAGTTGAATGTTAAAAAAAAAAACAAAATCTATACCAGATTTCTTATCCGAGCATGCAACCCGGCAGGTCAGGAAAGGGGGGGGGGGGAGGAACGAGCGAGTGCCCCCCCTTTCCTGAACCATACCAAGGGCCTCTTCCCCACAACCCTGGGCTGTGGTTTTGGAGGTCTGCGGGCAGGGGGCTGATCGGAATCCGGAAGCCCTTATTAGCAAGGGGCCCCCAGATCCCCCCCCCATGTGAATGAGTATGGGGTAATGGTACCACTACCCATTCACAAAAAAAAACTAGTGTGACAGGAGACAGTCTTTGACAAGTCCTTTATTAGAAGGAGAATAAAAGAATGTCCCCCCAAAGTAGATCCAACGTCAATCACGATGCCCACCACCGCCTCCCGAAAAAAGGAAAAAAAAAAGGTTCTTCTCTCGATGCTTGCGCCCGGCCGTCTGACTGCTCTGCTGGCTGTAAAGGAAAGGGTGGGGCCATCACATATGTGGCCCTGCCCCCGTGTGACATCATTGATCCAGCAATGATGTCACATGGGAACAGGGTCACACAGGTGATGTCACCAGGTTACCCCACCCCTTACATATTTAAGCACTGTCAAGCCAGCGGAAGAGTCAGACGGGCGGAAGCCAGCGTCGGGAGAGGAGCCTTTTTTTTTCCGGGTGGTGGCAGAGGCGGGCATCATGATTGACGTTGGATCTACTTCGTTGGACATTCTTTTATTTTCCTTCTTTTAATAAAGGACTTGTCGAAGACTGTCTTTTTCACACTACAGTTTTTTTTTTGTGAATGGGTAGTGGCACCATGTACCCCATACTCATTCACATAGGTGGGGGGGCTGGGATCTGGGTCATCAACATGGGGACAAGGTGCTTTGCGGGGGGAAGGGGGTTTAGGGCATGTGGCCTGGTATAGTTTGGGGGGCCGGGCCTTGTATGGATTTTGGGGGGGACCCCACGCCATTTTTTTTTTTTGGCATGGGGTTCCCCTCAATCAATACCAGACCCAATGGCTTTATATGGATGGAGGGGGGGACCCCACACCGGTTTTTTCTTTTTTTTTTTTTTTTTTAATTGTCTGCAATTTTTTCTTTTACAAAAAAAAAAAGTTTGAATTCACTAAAAAACACTACTAAAATACTGCATGAGTTATTTTATCAAGTCATGCAGTATTTTAGTAGTGAAAACCATGTGTTTGTTTCAGCTGTCAGCGGGGTTCCCCACTATGCAGTATTTTAGTAGCGTTTTTTTCGTGAATTCAAACTTTTTTTTTACAGGCTATGCGGTATCCTACCGCATACTTGGATGCGGTAAGATACCACTTAGTGAATTGTGCCCAATATCATCTATTGCATCATTTGTTGCTAGGTAAACTTGCCAAAAATTTGCAAATCTGCCCAATCTGAGCTACAAAAGTAACTCAAAAACTTTTTTGAGCTTCAGGCGACTTGCAGTGGAGATGTGAACCATCTCTATAGAGAAATATAGATTTTTTTTTTTTCTCCCCCTGAGCGTTTTGGAGTTTTAAGCTTCGCGCTACAAAACGCTCATGTGTGAATGCAGCCTGAGACGTACAGTGCTTTCTGCCTTATCCATCAATAATGTAGGTGATGTTGGGCAAAGATAAGTTAGAATTTAACTTGGTGTGGTATAACATGTTTGGTGGTCTCTTTAATGACTGAATATATTTTTCAAAAAAACACACACACACACACACACTCACACTCACACTCACACTCACACTCACACTCACACACACACACACACACACACACTCTTACACACACACTCTTACACACACACTCTTACACACACACTCTTACACACACACTCTTACACACACACTCTTACACACACTTTTCCTGTAAAAATTATTCAACTAGAGGAAAAAATGCAATTGTTACTCAAATATTTTCACTTCCGTTCTCCACAATAAAGGACTGGTGGTATAATTAAGACTGAGTCACAAATGTGCTTAATGGCTTTGTGGTGACAGGGCTCTCAGTCAATAAGTAGTCAGCATTGTATTGTGTTCTTACTTGTGACAAGGAGAGGGGAGCTTTACATATCCAAACCTCATAACATTATTTCATTATTCTGGGGTTAGTGTTCTTCTTGTTATCACAATTACTTAATGGCTTTTCCCTAAAAGGAAAATAGAAAAGGAATTATAAACTAACCTTTTGGGTCTATGAATTAAAAAGAATGTCAAGGAAAACAAAATCCTCCTTTGGGTGTTCATATATTCTTACTTAGTGTTACTAAACCCAGGACCCTGCATTCACTATATCTGGTCGCAAACAGTACACACATCATGGAAATGCAATTATTTTAGTAAGTATAAACTGCAAATACCTTTTCTCATCAGCAGTTAGAGCGGTCTTGGGACTTCTATCAGTGTCTAGCAGAGCACTTGTAGGAGGAGTTTTCATTATCCCTTTATTGTCCTATGAGGCTGCAGGACCCCTGACCATCTGTCTGGATAGTGCTGATTGGGGCTGTGCTGATCACATGCACTCTTCCAAGAAGAAAAAAAAACTCTCTAGACTTACACACTAAACTGAGCATGTGCAGAGTGACTCCTAGAGCTCTGTTCTATCAGCAGATGGATTAGGGACAGTAGAAGAAGGGGCGGATCAGAGAAGACAGGATCAAGCATCCTTTTTACACAATGCAGAGGATTAATCCCCTAGGTTCCACAGTGAGTATAACAAGCATGCTTTACTGCATATACAGACTGATTTTTCTGTTGTGGGTTTAGTATCTCTTTAAATCAGCACAAAGGATGGTACTTGCATTCATTCTGAAGTGTTCTATCCCTCCTCTGCCCTTTTCATACCCTCTCAATGATCGTCTCCCAGTTCTGTGATGGTTTAATGCAGCCACTAATTTATTCCTATGCATTTGTCAAAAGTGCTGGCTATGCCCACCCTTTCAGAGGCTGTACTATAGTTTCCATCAATGAAAAGCATTCTATGAATGGAGGATGGGTGGATGAAGAAAAGATTTGCTTTCTTCATTCATAGAGCGTTTTTCAGAGTTGGAAGCTGCGAGTGCCTATAACAGGGGTGCAGGGGCTCTTGCGAGTGCCTATGACAAGGGTGCAGGGGCTCTTGCGAGTGCCTGTGACAAGGGTGCAGGGGCTCTTGCGAGTGCCTGTGAGAAGGGTGCAGGGGCTCTTGCGAGTGCCTGTGAGAAGGGTGCAGGGGCTCTTGCGAGTGCCTGTGAGAAGGGTGCAGGGGCTCTTGCGAGTGCCTGTGAGAAGGGTGCAGGGGCTCTTGCGAGTGCCTGTGGGAAGGGTGCAGGGGCTCTTGCGAGTGCCTATAACAAGGGTGAAGGGGCTGTTGCGAGTGCCTATGACAGGGGTGCAGAGGCTCTTGCGAGTGCGTATGACAAGGGTGCAGGGGCTCTTGCGAGTGCCTATGACAAGGGCGCAGGGGCTCTTGCGAGTGCTTATGAAAGGGATGCAGGGGCTCTTGCGAGTGCTTATGAAAGGGATGCAGGGGCTCTTGCGAGTGCTTATGAAAGGGATGCAGGGGCTCGTGCGAGTGCCTATGACAAGGGTGCAGGGGCTCTTGCGAGTGCCTATGACAAGGGTGCAGGGGCTCTTGCGAGTGCCTATGACAGGGGTGCAGGCTCTCTTGCGAGTGCTTATGACAGGGGTGCAGGGGCTCTTGCGAGTGCCTATGACAGGGGTGCAGTAGCGTGGCTATAATAACCCCTGCAGCAATGGAAGATTACCCCTGTGGGGGTATTGAAAAGGCAGAGGATGGAGGATTTCAGCCAAGACCGCAGCCACACTCACAAAGGACACTTTCCCACTATAGATTAATTGGATATGTATATAAATAAAGAACCAGCACCATGGAAATTGTATAAGACAATAGTAAGCTGCAGAACCTAGCCTATAAACTTATAGGATATGCAAAACGTAAAATAAAAATAGGTTGCGCTTAAATACATACAAAAGTGTAACAAAAAATGTGACAAAACAATAAGAAACAATATTATAAATCAAAGTAAAATCCAGCAAAAACAAAAAAGTCCAAAAGTTCAAATAATCAACAATGTCCAAAATAATTAATCACCAAGTGAATCCACCACCAAAGATGGTTAAATAGAACTCACCAGAGTAATATGCTGATTGGTAAACAAACCAGCATATAGCACTTGTTACTCTGGGAGCAATGAATAATATGGTGACAGCAACACTGAAGAAATGGGGGATGAACTCCAACGGATGATGTGCTGCAAAGCTGAAAATCCACTCCAAAGGTGATTTAGTATCCAAACTGAGAGATGATCAGACCGTCACTCGTCTTTTGAGTGACAGTCTGATCATCTCTCAGTTTGGATACTAAATCACCTTTGGAGTGGATTTTCAGCTTTGCAGCACATCATCCGTTGGAGTTCATCCCCCATTTCTTCAGTGTTGCTGTCACCATATTATTCATTGCTCCCAGAGTAACAAGTGCTATATGCTGGTTTGTTTAACAATCAGTATATTACTCTGGTGAGTTCTATTTAACCATCTTTGGTGGTGGATTCACTTGGTGATTAATTATTTTGGACATTATTGATTATTTGGACTTTTTTGTTTTTGCTGGATTTTACTTTGATTTATAATATTGTTTCTTATTGTTTTGTCACATTTTTTGTTACACTTTTGTATGTATTTAAGCGCAACCTATTTTTTTTGAAGATTAATTGGATAGTTTCAATAGGTCCACATCTTAAATAGCTGTAGTAATTTGAATGTTGATTGTATGATCAGATTGTAGCTTTGTTTGGTAATAGGACTCATTTACATGTGAGGTTGGGGCGGAAAAACCCTAAAGTTGAGACTCACTTTTACTCCCCCATGCCGTGATGCTTTGCACCTATGGCAGGAGTTATAACCCATGTCACTTTCGGGATGGTGTAACATCAGCCCGTCACGACATATGCACGTGAATCGGACTGCTCTGTAAGTGCCCTGCAACCTTGTATAATGCAGGCGGTTGCACCACGCTAGTGTGGTGACCGAGGGATTAAATCAAGTGGTGAGGCGGTAATACAATGCCTCTTCATGGCCTGTCAAATGCTTTGTAAAGAGGGATCCAAATGCGGAGCACTCCTCACAAAGCATTCATAGTGTGACTATGCCCTAAGTGATATCTGAAAAATGGTCCGTATTAGTAATGTAATTTTCTACTATCTGCTTCATATACTGCCAATCCCCATACCTTGTAAATTAAACAGGTGCCTTTTAAGCAGCTATTGACAGAATTACAGTGTAAATGCCTGAACATGTACAGGAGCGTCTTCCTGAAGATGTTCATTGCCAGCCGTATTAATGAGGACAGCCTGGCCGCTGGATTTGCTTGAACTAGCAAAAATGATTAGGTGGATACCAAGCAATTTCATAATCATTTAAAGGGTGTTGGCACATTAATTTGACATGTTGATATTTGATATGTCTGTAAGGCTTTCATTAAGCATATGACAAAACAAATTTATCAGATAATATATTATGACCTGCCTGAAGAAGAATAGATTATTCAGGTAGGATTTCCTGCTAATCATTATGGGTACGTTTCCTTGCACAATTAACTTTCCCCACTACTAATAATACATTACAAATCCCAGCGTAGTTACACGGCTTCCGACTTCAAGACTTTTGTGCTGTAGCTTTTCTGTCTTTTTAGTATTTCATAATTGTTCTACAGAATGAATCGTTCCTGGTGCAAAATACAATGTACTGTTTATACTGACGTGTTCTCTAATAGAAGTGACCTTTTCAGTTTGGTGAACGGAGTTTAAGGTTGATTCCTTCCATCTGGCAGAGGATGAAACCTTTATTTTGTACAGATCCTCCACATCAATCTGATTTTATGCACACAACACTTTATAATGGCAGTAATTACATTCCTGACTTAAAATATGATTATTTTATTAATCTGATTTATGGAAAAAGATTGGATCATGTGACGGGTTGGGTCATGCTGACAGTTCAAATATTAGATTATTATAATTATTTGTTTCTTTAGCATTAACGAACTTCTAATGTAATGGACAGCAATGTTTTTAAAATATCAAGCTTTTCTACTTCATTTTTCTTTTTTTTATTGTATAGGTCAGATTGTGTTCCCTTGTAAAATATGCTGAAGATAAGTAGAACTACATCCTAAACAATTTGTTTTACAGGGTAAAATACTTAAAGCGGAACTTCCCCTAAAAAGGGAGCATTCCACTTGTTTACATCCCCCCACTCCACTGCCACATTTGGCACTTTTTGGGGAGAAGGAACCAAGAAACCTGTCAAAACCATGTACCCACTCCCACTTCCGGTCAGATGCGCCACAGTGATCTGAGCCGGCTTCACTGATGGTTTACCTTACGGAAGATGCCAGCGCCTGCACCCGAAGCTAATTGAAGAATTTGCTTGGGTGAGAACATCCCTGGATCCCTGGATAGGTAAGTGTCCTTTTATTTAAAGTCAGCAGCTACAGTATTTGTAGGTGCTGACTTTTAATTTTTTAGTGGCTTAGAGCTCTCTTTAACCACCTTCCGCCTGCCATATAGTACAATGATGGGCGCAAGGTGGTTCTCTCGTTCTGATAGGATGTCATATGACGTCCTTCTATTCTCACCGCGCATGCACAGCTCAGGGAGCGCACAGCGCGGCGATCGCCGGTGCGCTGTGTCCCTCGGACACAGCGGATCACGGAAAGAGCTGAAGATGTCGGCTCGGTCATGTGATCAGCTGTGTCCAATGACAGCTGATCACATGTAAACACGGAAATGCCGGTTATCGGCATTTCTCTCCTCTCGAGCTGTCACGCTGACAGCTCAAGAAGAGAGCCGGTAATCTGCTTTCCGCGGAGGGGACATGTACACTGATCATCAGGGCACTGATGATCAGTGTGCCCTGATGATCAGTGTGGCCCCAGAAGTGCCACCTGTCTGTGTCCATCAGTGCCAGCAGTCAGTGCTCATCAGTGCCATGTGTCAGTGCCACATCAATGCCACATATCAGCGCATACCAGTGCACATCAATGCCACATATCAGTGCCCATCTGAGCTGCCTTTCAATGTCACCCATTAGTGCCAGTCAGTGCCAGTCAGTGCCGCCTATCAGTGCCGCCTAACAGTGCCAGTCAGTGCTGCCTATCAGTGCCATATATCAGTGTCATGTATCAGTGCTGCCTTTCAGTGCCCATCAGTGATGTCTGTCAATGCCCATCCGTGCAACCTACCAGTGCCTCCTCATCAGTGCCACCTATCCGTGTCCATCAGTGCAGCCTATCCGTGCCCATCACTGAAGCATCATTAGCGCACATCAGTGAAGGAGAAAAATCACTTATTTACAAAATTGTATAACAAAAACTAAGAAAAAAACTTTTTTCAAAATTTTCAGTGGTTTTTGGTTTGTTTAAGAAAAAATACAAATCCCAGAGGTGATTAAATGCCACCAAAAGAAAGCTCTATCTGTCTAAAAAAAAATGATAAAAATTTCATATGGGTACAGTGTTGCATGACCGCGCAATTGTCATTCAAAGTGTGACAGCGCTGAAAGCTGAAAATTGGCCTGGACAGGAAGGGGGTATAAGTGCCCTGTAAGCTAGTGGTTAAAGGACACATTCACCTTTTGGGAATTTTTTTGGGGGCCTACAGCTCCTCTTTAAAGAACACATTCACCTTTTGGGAAATTGTACTTTGTCCCCTCCTGTCTTCCCTCTATCTCTCACACAGTTGACGGAGGTAATTAAGACCTACTCTGAGTTGATGTACAGAGACAGGCAGAGTGCCTGTATCTGTATCCTGCGTAGCAGAGCAGGATGTTTCCAGATGGTATTCTCTCCACTCTTCACCTGTCCCTGACTGTTAAATGTTACAATACTTACATCTGCTTCAATGGTGTGTCATCCCTTGCTGGCATCGTCTACCATATTTCTTCTTGGGTGCCGGAGTCCAACCATCTTAATTGGCTGGCACGAGATGATGTCATTCCTGCACATACGCAGGAAGGCAGTCATTCATGCATACGGATGCTGAGCCGGGATGTAAACTTAGCGGCACTTGCACAGCTCAGTGTACATTTCACAGAAGACTGCAATCAGGCAGGTAAGTTTCTTTTATTGTTGAAGAGACTTTGCATGTGTCTCCCGCAATAAAGAGCCTGTTTACTCTGTTTTTCAAAGCAAGACTTTAGTTCCACCTTTAAGGATGCCCTCTGTTTCAAAGCCGACAACCTACTAGCCACCATTGACACTGATATTGGGAGGAGCCTGGTGGGGAAGCTAGTTCTTAATGAGGTCTGCTCTCTCCTTGTGATTGGCAGCGGGCAGATTGTATAGCCAATAAAATGTTGTCCTACTGAACTGCCTGCTGTCCATCACAAAGGACAGCAAATCTCACGGGGGAACTAGTGTCTGAATCCTCATCGGGCTCTGCCTACCCAGTTGAAAAATCTTCCACTACCACACATCTGTGTCAGCCTTTTTCAACCAGGTGCCTTGCAGTTTCTTCAGGGGTGTCTTGGCGAAATGTCTAAAAATTGCCCCAAATTTGTATACAAGCAAGCGGGTGGAACAAGCCGGCCTTTTTGTTTCACAAAGCCACAGGTTTGAATTGTGCACCATTATGACCTTCTAGCCATCGGCATCTTAATAACCAATGACATCATCAATTGATAAGGAGGATGTCAGTTGCCTGCACAGCATCCTAGTTTGACCCTCCCCCGCCCCTCTGCATCAGTGCTGGGGTCACCTTAGCTGAGTGATGAAGAAAAACTAAAGGAGAAAAAAAACATTGGAATACTAGTCAGTACCAGTGTGCAAAAGTGTCTTTGTGTGGATGTTTCTGCGCTATATAAAACTATTAGAATCGGTTTTTACATTTTAGAATGCAGTGCCTCGAAACTGTGCATGATTTTAAAGGGTACCTCGAGACTGTCCATGATTTTAAAGGGTACCTCGAGACTGTCCATGATTTTAAAGGGTACCTCGAGACTGTCCATGATTTTAAAGGGTACCTCGAGACTGTCCATGATTTTAAAGGGTACCTCGAGACTGTCCATGATTTTAAAGGGTACCTCGAGACTGTCCATGATTTTAAAGGTTGCCTTGACTGAAAAAAGGTTGATAAACACTGATCTGTGTGACTGCTGCAGCAGCAAGAAGCTCAGCTATACTGGTGACGGGGCGTGCATATGGCACTCTGGTCTCCATACACCTCCGCACACAGCATGCTCCAGATTCATGTACTGTACCTGTATATGACAGTCACATCATTTTGTTATCTGCACCAACATTTGTCTCATTGAGGCAAATATAAGTTCTAAAGAGTGTCTTGCTTCAGCTCTGTAGATCTTCACTGTGTGGCCTTGCGTGGCGTCACACATTGTTTATAAATTGTGCCGCCGGTCCATATGTCTACTGCATATCTGTGTCATTTACTCCATTTATTCCTATGGATGGCTGTGTCTGCCATAACTATAGAAATGAATGGGATAGAGCGGTGTATGTGCACAGTGGATACACAGCCTGGCGGCACTATTTACAGTGAAGATCTTCAGAGGTAGACTGCAAGGCGACTTGCACACAGACGTAATATTAATTGATGTTTATACACAGGATCTTGCTGGCAGAGGCTGGCTGAAAGATACCGAGTGAAAAAAACACAAGTTATATTTGGCAAAGACCTTGTGTATACACACTTACAGATGCATAAAGTGCATTTGCGCATACATGTGTAATTCTTTTTCATCCTCTTCTTCAGTTATATATACATACTTGCATATATGCCTATATTACCTCACACAAATATAATTTTGGTTTTTTTAACAGCTCTGGCCTGTCGACGTATTGGTGCGCTTTGATCTTTACGCTGCTGTGTGCATTGTCCCACAGACAACAGTGCATGTGTGGTCTGATCCATAAAGAAAATGATACACTGCTACTAATTAAATTTTTTTTAAACGTGTGTAAAAGGCTTAGCCATACATGTGTAAACACCAGCACTCACGTTTTATACATGCACACGTATGGATGTATTTCTCAAAATGTAAAACTTTGTTTTGAAAAATACTCCCATATATGTGTGCATGTGAACGTGACTGGCAGCTGTTATACACCTATAGCCACGCACAGCGTTTTCTCTAATGCATCACTATGGGCAAAGAAGACGCTTCAGCTGTGGCTTCCACAACATGCGTATTTTATTGTGTATGGCCATATGCCTAATGTGTGGCTGTGTGCCTGATACTCAGCCATTGGGGGTGAGGGGTTGTTAGAAGGGGCTGTAAAGTACAACTTTACTCACAGTGATGTTCTCCTTTAAATTCTGTTTTAGGCTTAGATCTTCCATCGGGGAGCAGTGAGATTGTTGTCCAACTTAGTGGGTTCCCTAAAGTTTTTACTGCATTTTTGTGAAGCTCATACCTTGGAAAAATAATGTAAAAACAAAAGAAAAGCAATGCTGAAACCCAAAGTCCCAAAAAGTCCTAATGGGAATGGAGGAAACTGCGCTCAGGCTCCAAGTGTCTTCCAGTCACTCATGCAAAAATGTAAACAAAAATAAGCAGCCAGCAACCCGAAATATACAAGTTCTTGAATCTTTATTTGCAACAAGGTGATAACAGGATAAAACAGTTTGAGTGTTTTGCCAATGATTTTAGTTCTAGCTTGGATAAATACTGGCTTTATATAACCATTTTGAATTACTCATTTAAAGATTGACCACATATTTTCATAAATATGAATATATATTCCAGAAAGAGAAAAGAGCAACTTACAGAAAAGACTTGCTTGGCATCAGGATAGGAAGTTTGGGAAAATTTCCCCAGTGGGAATACACACAGTAATAACAACATGATACAGAGTTCAGGCCTACGTTGCTCTGTTCAGAAATAATGGTGGCCATTTAAGTTTCAATAAAAGATCAATTTATTTTCTGATCACTTCCTATATGAATAATCAATTTGTGGTCGGCAACCCATTTGATCAAAATTCCGGACATGCGGATGTGGATTTCGATCAATAGTTAAGATACAGTCATACCTAATGGTCGCAAGTTCTTGATTGTACTGCCCTTTCCTCCAGATAATTTCATAGTATGATTTATCAAAATATGATCATATTTATGAAGTAAGTATCTCAGTGCTGTAGATCGATACATATCAATAATAATGATAATTTTCTGCCCTGGCCGATTGACTTGGTGTGTTCAAATTCGATCTGCTCTCTTGGGTGCCACCATAGGAAGCCATTTCCTGTTGTGGCAAACCTGCAAGCTTGATCCCGAGCCCCACTGTCTGCGTATATAGACACAGTCAGCGAGGCTCGACCCCACCTCCCGCTGCATCGTCACAGGATTTGACTGACAACAGGGGGAGCCAATTTCTCTGTCTGCTCTCAGCAAAGTGAAGAGCTCCCTGTGAGAGCAGGGAGAAGAGGAGAGAGCCGCTGCAGATGGGAACACCACTGGCTTGAGATCAGGTTCAGGTAAGTGTAAAGGGGGTGAGAAGGTGGTCTACTCACTGAAATATTTTTTACTTTAAATTTTGGGATGCATTAAGGTAAAAAATGTTTGAGCTTTACAACCACTTTAATCATTTTGAATAAAACGAATATTGATCAGATAAAATCAAAACGCAATTGACCACTGTAAAGCCCCATACGCATGGGCAGAGATTTGGCCTGTTAAACAGAAACCAGCCGACACCAACCTGTCCAACAGAAGCCAGCCGACATTCAGCCCGTGTGTACACCAACCTGTCCAACAGAAGCCAGCCGAATGGGCATGCTGGAAAACCAATGGCTGCGAGCACTGATGGATTTGTTCTGGAGGGGGGGCAATCCCCCTTTTGGAATACAATAGCTCAGCAGGAAGATCGCTGTACTAACATCGCACAGTACAACAAGCTCTTTCACAGCTCTTTAGTTTTTTGTTCAGCCGCTAGGTTTAATGAAAAAAAAAAAAACTGATAGTGTGTACCCAGCATCAGAGAAATAAATCTGTGAATGAAATTCTTCTTTAGTCATTGAAGTAAATTCCTGTTTTTGACAAATATGGTGAAAGCTACTGTTGTTGACATCTAACTTGCATGTTGATTTTGGAGCAGCAAGTCTGTTCACTTCATCATGCATTGGAAGAAGGAACTTGTCATTTGGGCAATAGCTTTCAGCTTCTCAGACAGGTACAGTACATCCAGAAAGTATTCACAGCACTTAACTTTTGCCACATTTTGTTATGTTACAGCCTTATTCCTAAATGGATTAAATTCATTTTTTCCTCAACATTCTAGAAACAATACCCCATAATGACAATATGCAATAAGTTCGTTTTGAAATCTTTGCAATTTATTAAAAATAAAACACAAAAAAAAACACATGTACATAAGTATTCACAGCCTTTGCTCAATACTTTGTTGAAGCACCTTTAGCACCAATTACAGCCTCAAGTCATTTTGAGTATGATGCTACAAGCTTGGTACACCTATTTTTGGCAATTTCTCCTATTCTTCTTTGCAGTATCTCTCAAGCTCCATCAGGTTGGATGGGGAGCGTCAGTGCACAGCCATTTTCAGATCTCTCCAGAGATGTTCAATCGGGTTCAAGTCTGGGTTCTGGCTGGCCCACTCCAGGACATTCACAGAGTTGGCCAGTAGCCACTCCTTTGTTATCTGGGCTATGTGTTCAGGGTTGTTGTCCTGTTAAAAGATGAACCGCCGCCCCAGTCTAAGGTCCAGAGCGCTCTGGAACAGATTTTCATCAAGGATGATGTCTCTGTACATTGCTGCATTCATCTTTCCTTCAATCCTGACTAGTTCCTACCACTGAAATACATCCCCACAGCATGATGCTGCCACCACTATGCTTTATTGTAGCGATGGTATTGGCCAAGTGGTGAGCGGTGCTTCGTTTCCTCCGGACATGATGCTTGGCATTCAGGCCAAAGAGTTCAATCTTTGTTTCATCAGACCAGAGAGTTTTGTTTCTCATGTTCTGAGAGTCCCTCAGATGCCTTTTGGCAATCTTCAGACGGGCTGCCATTTGCCTTTTACTGAGGAGTAGCTTTCGTCTGGCCACTCTGCCATACAGGCCTGATTGGTGGAGTGCTGCAGAGATGGTTGTTCTTCTGGAAGGTGGTTCTCCTCTCTCCATGGAGAAACGCTAAAGCTCTTTGAGTGACCATCGGGTGCATGGTTACCTCCCTGGCTAAGGTCCTGCTCCCTCAGTCGCTCATTTTGGCCCACTCTAGGAAGATTCCTGGTGTTTCCAAACTTCTTCCATTTATGGATGATGGAGGCCACTGTGCTAATTGAGACCTTCGGTGCTGCAGAACTTTTTCTGTACCCTTCCCCAGATCTGTGCCTTGACACAATCCTGTCTCGGAGGTCTACGGACAATTCCTTTGACTTCATGGCTTGGTTTGTCCTCTGACGTGCACTGTTAACTGTGGAACCTTATATAGACAGGTTTATGCCTTTCCTAATCCTGTCCAATCAACTGAATTTCCCTCAAGTGGACTCCAATCAAGTTGTGGAAACATCTCAAGGATGATCAGCGGGAACAGAATACACCAGAGCTCAATTTTGAGTGTCATTGCAAAGTCTGTCAATACTTATGTATATGTGTTTTTTTTTTTTTTAATTTTAATCCATTTTGGAATAAAGCTGTAACATCACAAAATGTGGCAAAAGTTAAGCGCTGTGAATACTTTCTGGATGCACTGTATGTCATTTGAATATTTGGCCTCGCACTTGTATACTGGGAGAAAGGGCATGCTTGTACATCATGTACCCAGTGTATGGTGGTGTCTCTCAGGAAATATTACAGGTAGTTAACCTTGAGCTCTCAGATCAACATTTGTTTCACATTCTTAATTTCCATTTCTATCCCTCCAGCAACTGTCTGTGAGATTAACGATTAACAGTTCTGGTTAACAGACCTTCAAATAATAAAGAAGGGCAGATAAATGAACAAACAAAATAAATTAAATTCATTATTGAAGAAATAAATGTGTGTGTGTGTGTTAATTTGTACACACAAAGTATTTTTCCTAACAAATTCATTCAAGACTATGTTGCAAAAATGAATACACCCCAATTAAATTCTTAGGAGCAAAGCTAAATTTTAGACAACAAAATCCTAATTAATGAATAATTAGACTTCCCTGTAGGTGAATTCTTGTTAAACAGGTGTCCAGCAGACAGTTTATTATAACAGGGTGTTACTTAACAAAGAAAACCCCTCCCCATTTCATGATGTCAGCAATGGCACCACGTGGAAGAGAAATGTCACAAGGCCTGAGAAAGCGAGAAAATTATTTCTTTATACAAGGAAGGTGAAGGTTACAAGAAGATCAGCAAAGCTTTACTTATCAGTCAGAATAATGTAGCAAAAGTGATAAAAAAAATTTAACAAAGGTGGAACTGCAACCATCTCAGAGACATCCAGGCTGTCCATGGAAGTTAACTCCTCAACAGGAGCATCTTCTGTTGAGAAGGGTTGAAGAAAATTGCCATACAAGTTCACTGCAGTTAGCTAAATAAGTAGAAAGCCAAACTGGGGTGATTGTTTCCTGTGACACAATACGGCATACACTGCAGAGGAATGGTATGCATGGGTGCCATCCACAAAAGAAGCCTCTCCTAAAGTCCATTTATAAAAAAAGCTGCCTAGGATTTGCCAGGGCCCATGCTGTAAAAAAAGACTACTGAGATTCTGAACTCTGGAGTGATGAGACCAAGATAAAAGTTCTTTGGAACTGATGGCTTCAAAACTGTGTGGTGTCGCAAAAGGTGACGAGTACAAAGAAAAATTCATGGTGCCTACAGTGAAACATGGTGGTGGCAGCGTCCTTCCGTGGGGCTCTAAATAAGTGCTGCTGGTGTCAGGAAGTTGCAATTGATGATATCATGAATTCACAGATGTAATGCTCTATATTGAAAGAGAAGATGATACCATCACTGCATGTCCTTAGTCATCACGCACTTTTCCAACATGACAATGATGCAAAACACACATCTAAGGCCACTGCTGCATTCCTGAAGAACAGGATGAAAGTAATTCAGTGGCCAAGTATGTCTCCTGATCTGGACCCAATCCAACACCTATGAGGAATTCTGAAGAGACAAGGGGAGCATCACTCTCCATCCAGCATCCAGGCTATAAAAGAGGTCATTATTCAAGAATGAAAAGATGTTGCAATATGTTGCCAACTTGTTAATTCCATGCCTAGAAGACTTGGTGCTGTTCTTACAAATTATGGAGGTCATACAAAATACTAGATGTAGTAGTTTTTTCTTGTGCGGTATATTCATTTTTGCATCAACTAATTTGAGTAAAACTGAAGATTTGGTAATCTAAGTCTAATTAACCTTACTTTCATGTAATGAGCTAAACAAATGTCTCAGTTTTTAAGTGACCTTCCTCTTTAATCTAAAGTCTACGTAATGTGGGAAGAGATCTCCTGTGATAATAGTAAGTAGAAAGGATTCCCAGATCAGATTACTGACTAATGAATTGCAGTTGGCCCTGGATTAAAAACTGATCTACTGAAAATTTAAGCTATGACTAGACTGTGTTTTTATACAATCATACAATTATTTTTTTTTTATAATTTTTTGCACTACAGGTTATAATAAACAGCACAATTACACCCAACATGACTTTTACAAAGACGTCACAGAAGTTTGGCCAGTGGGCTGACAGCAGAGCGAATACGGTGTTTGGTCTAGGATTTGGATCAGAGCAACAACTTTCAAAAGTAAGTAAAGTACATTGGTATTTTAAATGTTACTGTTGAGTATGCCCTTGAGTTTTCAACCAAATCTTCCTTTTTTTTTTTTTTCCCACAATTCCAAGTTTACTGCAATATGCTGTTTTACTTTCTCATATGATGTGTTACAGGCCAGCCTAGAAAGTTTCAATTCTAGGACTGACCATAAGGTCTCTCTCACACAGGCCGTGAGTTTACTGCCCATCTGAAAAGCTGTCTGCGGTGGACCACCTTTCACAGGCGATTGAGCAGCATTTTGTAGGTGTTCAGGCAGTGATACTGCCACTTCCTGTATGCCAATGTTTTTCCTAATCCCAAGGTGACATGCCAAATTAAATTTGCTGCACCACAAAGTATTGTAGAAAAGGTAATATGAATGGACCTGGACCACCATGCTAGGTTGTAAGTGGGGTGGTCAGGAGGTGGCAAAAACGCAGATCAGTTACCTGTTTATAACGCCCCTTTGCTACCTGTGTAAACGAAGTCTAAGGCATTGTTTTAGTAACTCAGACGTGCGCACGCTCCATGAAATAAAGAGAGGCACAATCTAGAGTCTGTCTCTATTTGTTTCACTTTGTCTCTAAAGGCAGGCTTTTTACTTTAATGCATGCATTAAAGTAAAAAAAACCTGTGTGCAGCAGCCCCACCCCCCAATACTTACCAGAGCCCCATCTCAATCCAGCAACGTGCATGAGAGCCTTGGCTGCCCTGGGTCTCTCCCTCTTCATTGACTGAGACAGCAGTGGGAGCCAAAGCTCCCGTTACTGGCAATCACAGCCAGTGAGCCAAGAAGAGGAGGATCGGGGCTGCTCTGTGAAAACCACTTCACAGGGCAGGTAAATATGACATGTTTGTTATTTTAAATGACTTTACAATCACTTTAAGCTTTGGCAATTGCTATTCCGCTATTTATTAAATGTGCCTCCTTGGCCATTAAAGGCAATCTCATTGGACAGAGATGTTAGATCTTCGCTATGAAGTTAGAGAAACTCAGGCACCAGAAACACAGTGAAGCTTAATCAATGGGGGTCCTAAGAGAGGATTTTTTGGGCTAGCAAAGGTAAAATCAAGTGCTTTGTCATTGCTCGCTTTTAGGCAGGATTTGTACGTATAAAAATCTAAATCGCTAGATCACAGAAGGCCGCTGCCATTCCTTGTAAATTAATAAAAGCAAAACTCTCCTGGATATTGCTAACAAAATTAATTATCCACAGTACTAAAAGATTAGATGGATGCCTTCAGGGAGGTCTGGGACCCCTGGATAGAATTCATTCCAGGTACCCAGGACGATAAGTAGGTGGCTGACCCTGTGGGACAGCAGCCTTTTTTCTTGACTCCTGACCTCTTGATCCCGTATACATCCCTTTTTTTGACCCCCAACCTCATCTTCACTTCTAATCTCTTTAACACCTAATTCTCTCCTTTTCTGCATTCTCTTTCAAAATATCTACTGTGGCACTTTATAATTCTGTGGCTCATCCATGTAAGGGCAAAGGCAAATGGCCTATAAAGCCCACCCGTGAACAGCCAAGTCCATCTTCATAATTCAATAGCGGATACAATCAGAATATACCACATGCTTGTGTGAAGCTTTAAATTGCCAAGTTATTTATATCCCAAATAATAGAGAATGGAACCACATTGTTACCCATTGCATAAAATGTTATTCTTCTCTTGTACTTAGAAAAAAAATCAATAAAATCCATTGAGAATAAAAGATTAAAATGGAATATAGGTGCACAGGGGGGTGTAGCTAGCGATCCGCACTGCCACGAAGTGGTGAACCAGGTTACTCTGGCCCAAAATTCAATCCTCCAGGTGTGCAGAAGAAAACATCTAAAGATGTATACAAATATATCTAATAGCCTGCTGTGTACCCTTCTGCTGAGTTCACACCTTTCCTTGTGCGGTTTCATGTGTTTTTGCAACCATTACCAATGCACGTTGACATGCACTGACATTTTCAACAATTGGCACTGTAACCTGCACATCAGTCAACACAGCACAAAGGTGTGAACTAAAAGCATTACTAAACCCACAACAGTAAAATCAGTCTGTATATGCAGTAAAGCATGCTTGTTATCTTGTTATACTCACTGTGGAATCTAAGGGGTTAATCCTCTGCATTGTATAAAAATGCTGTTTGATCCTGTCTTCTCTGATCCTCCCCTTCTTCCAGTGACTCCCCTTTTATCTCTGCACATGCTCAGTTTGGTGTGTATTGCTAGAAAGGTTCTTTTTTTTTCTTTTTTTTTCTTGGGAGAGTTCATGTGATCAGCACATGAACAATTAGCACTGTCTAGAAAGAGGTCAGGGGTTCTGCATCCTTTTAGAGCAGTGGTTCTCAACCTTTCTAATGCCGCGACCCCTTAATACAGTTCCTCATGTTGTGGTGACCCCCAACCATAAAATTATTTTCATTGCTACTTCATAACTGTAATTTTGCAGTGGGAGGAGTAGTGCCATGTCATTGGTGTCAGTGGAAGGAGTAGTGCCCCATCACTGATGTCAGTGGGATGAATAGTGCCCCATTGTTGGTATCAGTGGGAGGAATAGTGCCCCATCGTTGGTATCAGTGGGAGGAATAGTGCCCCATCACTGATGTCAGTGGGATGAATAGTGCCCCATCACTGGTGTCAGTGGGAGGAATAGTGCCCCATCACTGGTGTCAGTGGGAGGAATAGTGCCCCATCGTTGGTGTCAGTGAGAGGAATAGTGCCCCATCGTTGGTGTCAGTGGGAGGAATAGTGCCCCATCGTTGGTATCAGTGGGAGGAATAGTGCCCCATCGTTGGTATCAGTGGGAGGAATAGTGCCCCATCGTTGGTGTCAGTGGGAGGAATAGTGCCCCATCGTTGGTGTCAGTGGGAGGAATAGTGCCCCATCGTTGGTGTCAGTGGGAGGAATAGTGCCCCATCATTGGTGTCAGTGGGAGGAGTAGTGCCCCATCATTGGTGTCAGTGGGGGGAGTAGTGCCCCATCATTGGTGTCAGTGGGGGGAGTAGTGCCCCATCACTGGTGTCAGTGGGAGGAGTAGTGCTCCATCACTGGTGTCAGTGGGAGGAATAGTGCCACATCATTGGTGTCAGTGGGAGGAATAGTGCCCCATCATTGGTGTCAGTGGGAGGAGTAGTGCCCCATCATTGGTGTCAGTGGGAGGAGTAGTGCCCCATCATTGGTGTCAGTGGGAGGAGTAGTGCCCCATCATTGGTGTCAGTGGGAGGAGTAGTGCCCCATCATTGGTGTCAGTGGGGGGAGTAGTGCTCCATCACTGGTGTCAGTGGGGGGAGTAGTGCCCCATCACTGGTGTCAGTGGGAGGAGTAGTGCTCCATCACTGGTGTCAGTGGGAGGAATAGTGCCACATCATTGGTGTCAGTGGGAGGAATAGTGCCCCATCATTGGTGTCAGTGGGGGGAGTAGTGCCCCATCATTGGTGTCAGTGGGAGGAATAGTGCCCCGTCAGTGGGGGGAGTAGTGCCCCATCACTGGTGTCAGTGGGAGTAGTGCCCCATCACTGGTGTCAGTGGGAGGAATAGTGCCACATCATTGGTGTCAGTGGGAGGAATAGTGCCCCATCATTGGTGTCAGTGGGAGGAATAGTGCCCCATCATTGATGTCAGTGTGGTGGAGGGGAGAATAGTGCCCCATCATTGGGGTCAGGGGGGGGGGGAAATAGTGCCCCATCGTTGGTGTCAGTGGGGGGAGGAATAGTGCCCCATCGTTGGTGTCAGTGGGGGGAGGAATAGTGCCCCATCGTTGGTGTCAGTGGGGGGAGAAATAGTGCCCCATCGTTGGTGTCAGTGGGGGGAGGAATAGTGCCCCATCGTTGGTGTCAGTGGGGGGAGGAATAGTGCCCCATCGTTGGTGTCAGTGGGGGGAGGAATAGTGCCCCATCGTTGGTGTCAGTGGGGGGAGGAATAGTGCCCCATCGTTGGTGTCAGTGGGGGGAGGAATAGTGCCCCATCGTTGGTGTCAGTGGGGGGAGGAATAGTGCCCCATCGTTGGTGTCAGTGGGGGGAGGAATAGTGCCCCATCGTTGGTGTCAGTGGGGGGAGGAATAGTGCCCCATCGTTGGTGTCAGTGGGGGGAGGAATAGTGCCCCATCGTTGGTGTCAGTGGGGGGAGGAATAGTGCCCCATCGTTGGTGTCAGTGGGGGGAGGAATAGTGCCCCATCGTTGGTGTCAGTGGGGGGAGGAATAGTGCCACATCGTTGGTGTCAGTGGGGGGAGGAATAGTGCCCCATCGTTGGTGTCAGTTGGGGGAGGAATAGTGCCCCATCGTTGGTGTCAGTGGGGGGAGGAATAGTGCCCCATCGTTGGTGTCAGTGGGGGGAGGAATAGTGCCCCATCGTTGGTGTCAGTGGGGGGAGGAATAGTGCCCCATCGTTGGTGTCAGTGGGGGGAGGAATAGTGCCCCATCGTTGGTATTAGTGACACAAATGATGGGGCACTATTCCTCCCACTGACACCAATGATACTTACTTTGCTGACCCCTGCTCCAGCCTGGGCTCGCTCTCTCACTTACCTGTCAGCTGTCTTCCTTCTCTGGCCGCTCTCCTCTTCACTCGCTCCGGCAGTTCCCTCGGTCTTCTTTGATGTACGCGCGCTGCCGCTCGGCTCCTCCTCTCCAAGCTCCACCTCCTCGCCGGTGATTGGCCGCCTGTGTGCCTCTCCTGAGCTACAGTTCCGGTGGCCAATCAGCGGCGAGGAGGCGGAGCTGCTGAGCGATCCCGGAGGTGTGGCCAGGTGACAGCAGCGTATCATCCCGCCCACACATCGCCGGAGACTGCAGCGGTGTCTCGGTTCCTAAGACCATCGGAAATATGTGTTTTCCGATGGTCTTAGGCGACCCCTGGGAAATGGTCGTTCGACCCCCAGGTTGAGAACCGCTGTTTTAGAGCAAAATGAAAACTCCTACAAGCTTTAACCAGTGCTCTGCTGGACACTGATAGAAGTCACAAGACTGCTATATACTGCTGATGAGAAAAAATATTTAACAGTTTATAAAAACAGTAAAACCTGCGCTTGGGTAAATACACTGGTTATATAACTAAAAAATATATAAAATAAAAATCAAAGAAAAGCAGCTCGCATATCAGGCAATATAAATAATAAAAAATATAATATAAAATTGCGGCGCTAATCAAAAGCATATAATCATAAAGTCCAATTAATCAGAACAATTCCAATTATAATGTCGCAAGCAAAGTTCCCACGATTCACCATCACCAAAACACCTGAATTGTTTAGCCTCTTACAAGAAATTCTGACCGAAACACACAGGTCAATATACGCAGCTCAAATGGAGGATGAATATTTGCAGAAAATGAAACTGGCAATCCTCACCAAGATAGATTTCAATCTTCCTCTCAAAAGATTTTTACAGGCCCTGAAAGAAGACCCCCATCCAGTATTTAGATGAGGAATAAAAGAAGAAGACCACTCGTAGTCTAGTAGTTCTATAATAAAATTACCCTGTTTATTACAAGTTACTCGTACATTGTATTGGATGGTTACCAGCATTTGAATTGTTTCCAACCAGGAAAATGGCCGCCATCCCTCCAGAACGTGATGGCGTCACGCGCCATCCGACGCATTTCATCATCCAATTGACGTCAGGGGCATCAAACGTCACTTCTAGGCCAGGACAAGAAAGGGAGGGGAGCAGACGTGTTCGCTCTCCTCCCTCCCCCCTAAATGCCGGCGCACGCTGAGCCAGTCCCGAACCCGCAGATGGGCAAGCGGAGCCCGGGACACTTGGCAAGCGGGGGGGGAGGAATGATTCTCACAGGGGGGACGGAGGCTGGCACCGTGGGCTGGATGGAAGCAATCGGTTGCTGCCTGAATGCTTCCACCTGACAGGTGAGCCCTGCTGCTTGCCTGCAGCAGGGCTAAAGCTTGAATAAAGCTACCTACCCAATGCCCGGAAATACATGTTCAGGACGTTGGGCGATACAAATTCAACATCCCTGGTTTTCCATGCATGATCGAAAAATGCCCCCACCATACAGGCCTGCTGTCTGATTCCCACCCTAAACCCAGGCCGGTGATTGTCCGCTACCTAAATTATGACAAACAAGCTATCCTTCAAAAATTCCAACGCACACATGCTTTATCTGTAGATGGGCACCAACTGCTTTTGTTCGGGGACTACTCGATAGAGGTTATGTGCCAACGTAAGGCCTTTTCTGTGATTTGCTCCGCTCTTTACCACAAGCATGTCAAATTCACTCTGGCATATCCTGCTGTCCTCCATAGCCAGCCAGCAGATGGAGAAAGGCTCTCTTTCACTTCACCCTCTGAAGCGGAGCAATATCTCAACAACATCCCTAAAATAGTCAAGTCCTCAAAAACCGCCTCCTAAACGGGTGCGATTTGGTCGGGTGAAGACTGCTATGTTACTCGCTGACTTACCTCACCAGGGTCTAAGTAATTGTTTTTCTTGTTTTCATATGTTCTCTCAGGGAGCATTATCTTCCATCCTATAGCGACTATTATATGGTCCTAGTGTTTTATTTTTTTGCTGCCTATCCCCTTGGGTAAGCAATGAGGGCTCTCTTGTTTCCTCCCCTTCTCCCCCCCCCCCACCCCATGTACATTGATTTCTACTACAGTATTGGAGTGTCTAGTGTGCAAGCTTTACTAGGTTGCTCTATAAAAGTGAAGTTCCTGCTTTACTTGGGGAGCCTTCCCCTATTTGTTAAAGAAGTTCAGCTTTTACTGTTCCGCCTCATTGTATTTCACTGTTGCATTTCCTTAGGTACTGTTTATTCTCATGTTGAACCTGGACTCGCTGGGGCACTGCCTGGCGTGGTTCTGCCTTACTGTGGGCCTTATTTTATTTCCATACTGTGACAGCCATGGCTCCACCAGGTAATCTCATGGAATGTTAAAAGGCTATGCTCACTGAACAAGCGTATGCAAGTTCTACGCCATTTGAAACGTTTGGGGGCAGATGTGGCTCTTTTGCAGGAGACGCATCTCTCCGCAAATTATCCTTCCCGCCATTCGAAACTTTGGGTAGGCCAGGTATTTGGTTCTCCTGCTGTAGGTCGTAAAGCAGAGGTAGCTATTCTACTTCATTAAAATCTACGTTACACTTTGTTCTGTTAACTCTGATTTTGAGGGTCTCGGACTTACCGTCCGTATTGCCTCTAGTGACATCGATATCTCCAATTGCCCCAATTCAAATTCTGGAATCCTACCATATACTAGGTGGGGACTTTAATTCAGTCATGAACCATACTATTGATCTCAACAGGGATTATTCTGTACAATATTCCCGACAACAGCTCCAGACTCCCCTTTTCACTGCTTTAGTGCAACGTATTATTATGCTTAACCTTCATGACACATGGCACATCCAACACCCGATGGAAAAGGAGTACACGTTCTATTTGCCCCCACATGACTCCTTTTCTCGCATTGACTATTTTTTCTGTTCAGTCTTTCTTGCCCCTAATACGCAAAACGACTATATTTGATATGGCCATTTCCGATCACTGCCCCATTCTACTGAATTTATAGAATTCAGCACTAAGGCCTTCAGGCCCAGGAGCCTTAGCCGAGGGCACCAAGCAAGGGTGCCCGCTCTGCCCCCTTCTCTTTAACATCGCCCTAGAACCTCTGTCCAGACTACTTAACTCGAATCAGGGGTTAGTGGTGCGACGATTGGTGAACACACGCTCAGCTCTCTTTGCGGACGATATATTATTGTTTTCTTCAGGTCCACTCAAAGATTTTCTATTACTTTAAAACCTGTTTGCAACCTTCTGTAAATGTTCCAGCCTACGAATAAATTTTGATAAGAGTGAAGTACTTCTTCTAAATCATACTACCTCTACTTGTTGGCTCCCATCCTTCCCTTTTAGTGTTGCTAAGCACTCAGTTACGTATTTGGGCATTCATATAGGCAGAGAACCATCTTATCTCTACTACCTTAATTACCCTCCTTTAATCAACTAAATTGTACAGGAACTGGAAGCTTGGACGACTCTTCCCCTTTCACTCTTTTCGAGATGCTATCTCTACAAAATGGTTTCATTTGCGAGAGTGCTCTATCCTCTACGAACACTCCCTGTGTTGCTAAAACATTCCTAGCCTTCCTATGGCAACGTAAAAAAATATGTATTGCATTACAAAAGCTAAGTCTCCCAAAGAGTGAAGGGGGTGCAGGCCTGCCAAATATTAGATTTTACAACTTGTCCTGCCTTCTTCTTCAGAGTCTTGACTGGATAGCCAGGAAATCGCGTTACTTGAATTGCTCTTTGGAGGAGGCGTTCGTGTCTCTGCTACATCTCTCAGCCATTTTGCATTCTAAACTCAAGGCTTTACCTGGGCCTCTCCAATTTGAATATCTTGATCAGAGACACAGTATTGGACTGGAGAGAAATGTGGAGACTTCTTAACCTTCCACTACTGATATCCTCCTATCTGCCTATCCTTGGACACGCTATGTTTCCTCCAGCAAAATAAAAAAAAAAATCAAGTTTTTATCATATTTGTCCTGCAATCTTTTTTTCAAATCACACCAGGTCTTTCAGATTATGGCACTAATCTGTTTATTATAGCATTGTCCACCATGGGTTTTGTATTGATTAAATACTTATGAACAGCTTGCTTGGCTACAGCTGTGTTTTATTTTTTTTTGTTTTTTACAATTTAATTGGAAAGGTTTAAAGCAGTAGTAAAATCCACTATTAGTTCTGCTTTTAAGGGCCCCCTCAGGTGGGTTATGCCATCATATACTAGTGTGCACATCATATTAGCACATTATGGTATACTTACCTGTCAAACCAAGGCCTCCAGTGCTGTGGTGTAATCAATCCAGTGAGTCCCAGGCGCTTCCATCTTCGCCTAGTCTTCCTTACAGGTTCCGTGCCTGCGGCTGCTTGATTGGTTAGGATGCGATCATGTGACTCCTGAGCGCATCATGTGCATGGGAGTCATATCACGATGGCACAGATCAGGAGCATGTGCATGTGAGTCACATCGCGGTGGCACAGCTCTGGGCCGTAAATGTTCACTGAGCTGTGCATGCATGGCTCAGTGTACATGACGGCTGACAGGCAGGAGAAAGCATTTGACATAAGAGACCAATAGTCTCTTCTTTCATAAATATTCTTTCATAAATATCCTGTCTGTCAGCAATTTTTGACAAAACAAAGTTTATTACTACTGTAACATTTTAATATAAAATAAAGATGGATTTCAGGGATGGATGCTGTGTTCAGTAAGCAGCAATGCAGATGCTCAGCACAGGACCTGGGAGCCAGTGGGAATCGCTGGAGTAGTGGTGGCTGCTACAGTGATTGCCAGCTTCTAGATGGATTGGCCAGGTATGGTATATACGTACTAGGGACACACCGATACTCGTACTCATGAAAATACTACTGATACCTTAACCTATACTTTGCGGTGCGGTTTGAACCGCAAAGATTAACATGAAATTTGAACAGGAATGCGATTCCTGTCCAAATCTTATGCGGTTTCCCCACTGCTCCTGTGCAAACCCAGGCTGGTCATAGCCCTGGTTCACACAAGAGAGGTGTGCAATATCCATCCTGCAGGCATCCCATGCTTAGTGTCAGTGGTAGGAGAGGAGAGAAAGCGGCTGGGATTTGCAGTAGAAGGGGGGAAACTGCATGCGATTTGGACAGGAAACACATTTCCTGTTCAAATTGCATGCTATTCATTGCGGTGCAATTTGCGTCCATTAACGCATTGCAAAGTATCAGTACTTGGTATTGGCAAGTACTTGACTGAAAGTATCCGTACTCGTACTCACTGATAAAAAAAACTGGCATCGGTGCATCCCTAATACGTACATAGTTACATCCATAGTTACGGTCCATGATATTTTTGATAAGATACTCTCAAAGAGAAATCATGTTTAAAAGAATGCAGACCCTGCCACTTTCATAATTAGATCCCTGCAAGTGCACCAGCTGATTGATAATCATAAAATCACTCTTATTAGGTTCACTCCCTGCATGGACACAGACAAACAGCTGTTTCTTCAGAATAACAAAAGGTAGGAATCTTCAACAAAGTTTGGTAATATCCTTCCAATGTATATAGATCACCCAGAGGGGATTTTGTTTTTCTTAATAATATTGGAGTTACTCTCAGTCGCCCTATGACAGTGGTTCTCAACCTTTCTAGCGCCGCGACCCCTTAATACAGTTCCTCATGTTGTGGTGACCCCCAACCATAAAATTATTTTCGTTGCTACTTCATAACTGTAATTTTGCAGTAGGAGGAATAGTGCCCCATCATTGGTATCAGTGGGAGGAATAGTGCCCCATCATTGGTGTCAGTGGGAGGAATAGTGCCCAATCATTGGTGTCAGTGGGAGGAATAGTGTCCCATCATTGGTGTCATTGGGAGGAATAGTGCCCCATCATTGGTATCAGTGGGAGGAATAGTGCCCCGTCATTGGTGTCAGTGGGAGGAATAGTGCCCCATCATTGGTATCAGTGGGAGGAATAGTGCCCCGTCATTGGTGTCAGTGGGAGGAATAGTGCCCCCTTCATTGGTGTCAGTGGGAGGAATAGTGCCCCGTCATTGGTGTCAGTGGGAGGAATAGTGCCCCGTCATTGGTGTCAGTGGGAGGAATAGTGCCCCGTCATTGGTGTCAGTGGGAGGAATAGTGCCCCGTCATTGGTGTCAGTGGGAGGAATAGTGTCCCGTCATTGGTGTCAGTGGGAGGAATAGTGCCCCATCATTGGTGTCAGTGGGAGGAATAGTGCCCCCTTCATTGGTGTCAGTGGGAGGAATAGTGCCCCGTCATTGGTGTCAGTGGGAGGAATAGTGCCCCATCATTGGTGTCAGTGGGAGGAATAGTGCCCTGTCATTGGTGTCAGTGGGAGGAATAGTGCCCCGTCATTGGTGTCAGTGGGAGGAATAGTGCCCCGTCATTGGTGTCAGTGGGAGGAATAGTGCCCCATCATTGGTATCAGTGGGAGGAATAGTGTCCCATCATTGGTATCAGTGGGAGGAATAGTGCCCGATCATTGGTGTCAGTGGGAGGAATAGTGCCCCATCATTGGTATCAGTGGGGGGGAATAGTGTCCCATCATTGGTGTCAGTGGGGGGAGGAATAGTGCCCCATCATTGGTGTCAGTGGGGGGAGGAATAGTGCCCCATCATTGGTGTCAGTGGGGGGAGGAATAGTGCCCCATCATAGGTGTCAGTGGGAGGAATAGTGCCTCATCATTGGTATCAGTGGGAGGAATAGTGCCCCATCATTGGTATCAGTGGGAGGAATAGTGCCCCGTAATTGGTGTCAGTGGGAGGAATAGTGCCTCGTCATCGGTGTCAGTGGGAGGAATAGTGCCTCGTCATCGGTATCAGTGTGAGGAATAGTGCCCCGTCATCGGTATCAGTGGGAGGAATAGTGCCCCATCATCGGTGTCAGTGGGAGGAATAGTGCCCCATCATCGGTGTCAGTGGGAGGAATAGTGCCCCATCATCGGTGTCAGTGGGAGGAATAGTGCCCCATCATTGGTGTCAGTGGGAGGAATAGTGCCCCATCATTGGTATCAGTGGGAGGAATAGTGCCCCATCATTGCTGTCAGTGGGAGGAATAGTGCCCCATCATTGGTGTCAGTGGGAGGAGGAATAGTGCCCCATCATTGGTGTCAGTGGGGGGAGGAATAGTGCCCCATCATAGGTGTCAGTGGGGGGAATAGTGCCCCATCATTGGTGTCAGTGGGGGGAATAGTGCCCCATCATAGGTGTCAGTGGGGGGAATAGTGCCCCATCATAGGTGTCAGTGGGGGGAATAGTGCCCCATCATAGGTGTCAGTGGGGGGAATAGTGCCCCATCCTTGGTGTCAGTAAGGGGAGGAATAGTGCTCCATTCTTGGTGTCAGTGGGGGGGGGAATAGTGCCCCATCCTTGGTGTCAGTGGGGGGAGGAATAGTGCCCCATCCTTGGTGTCAGTGGGGGGAGGAATAGTGCCCCATCCTTGGTGTCAGTGGGGGGAGGAATTGTGCCCCATCGTTGGTGTCAGTGGGGGAGGAATAGTGCCCCATCGTTGGTGTCATTTGGGGGAGGAATAGTGCCCCATCATTGGTGTCAGTGGGAGGAATAGTGTCCCATCATTGGTATCAGTGGGAGGAATAGTGCCCCATCATTGGTATCCGTGGGAGGAATAGTGCCCCATCATTGGTGTCAGTGGGAGGAATAGTGCCCCATCATTGGTATTAGTGACACCAATGATGGGGCACTATTCCCACTGACACCAATGATACTTACCTTGCAGACCCCTGCTCCAGCCTGGGCTCGCTCGCTCCCTCCCTCTCCCATGGTACCGACACTTACCTGTCAGATGTCTTCCTTCTCCGGCCGCTCTCCTCCTCTTCACTCGCTCGATCTTCGCGATGCCGCTCGGCTCCTCCTCTCCAAGCTCCACCTCCTTGCCGGTGATTGGCCGCCTGTGTGCCTCTCCTGAGCTACAGTGCCGGCGGCCAATCACAGGCGAGGATTGATCTCGAGGTGTGTCCAGATGACAGGGGCGGCATGTCATCCCGCCCACACCTGGTGGCGGCGGCGGCGAGGAGCGGTGTCTCGGTTCCTAAGACCATCGGAAATATGTGTTTTCCGATGGTCTTAGGCGACCCCTGTGGAAGCGTCGTTCGACCCCCAAAGGGGTCGCGACCCCCAGGTTGAGAACCGCTGCCCTATGAAAACATGAGTCACATTATTTATAATAATTATAATATTTGACTTAAAGGATAAATTCACCTGAAAAAGGAATAAATGCACATCTTTTTTCAGGTAAACAAATGTGCATTTATTTTTTTTATTCACACTGGTGCAATACCATGCTCCTGCAGATTCTCGATACACTGTCTGTCCATACCTCCCATACAGGATACTGAATGGCAGGAAGAAACCACCAGCGCCCTCGCAGTTCATTAAGCCATCGGCTGCAATTGCTGACAGTACTTGTAGTTCATTCAGTCACAGAACTCTGTGAATAAATTAGTCTACCATGTGGGTGGAGTCCTGCACAGCCATGCTCTTTTTAAATTGTGACAGCGGGTGCGGAGAGACTATCTCCTTTCTGTTGTCACAGGGAGGCAGGGTTGGGGGAAGAAGGTGCAGGAGCTGGCTTAATATACGGTTAGAACATATAACTTGCTCCAAAGGTGAACTTGGGGTACCTTCACACCAGCCTGGTCCATACAATTGTTGCATTAGGGCAGGCCATTTTGTGAAATAGGTTGCTTAATGCACCATAACAGACAAAAAAAAATGCATGCAGCATTTTTTCTCGGCAATGTAGGTGCTCTTGGAAGGTGCGTTGGGGTGAGATTCAGAATGACTGTGCTTTGCGACAATGCTTATAATAACACAGGACACTGGTGGGAATGGACCTTGTTAAGGCAGGTGAAGCATAACAAAGAGTTTGACACCAACAGATTAAAACCCAGGTATAATATTTGTCGGTTCTGTATTTTATCAGCTCTTCTTTTCTATTATGTAATTTGTGTGCTCAGAAAAAAGGGAGTTCATCTCTTAATCTTTTTCAGGTCATAAATTGGAGAACCTGTAATCAGTTGCCCCTTTCTTGTATGTTTTTGATGTACTAGAACACAAAAACAGTTATTCATTTTAATTGATAAAAATGAAAATAGAACACTGTGGACAATGTATGAAATAAAAGCTGTAAAAGGAGGAAAAAGGCACCTAAAATAGTCTGGGTGGATTATGACGACTGTGGCTTGGAAATAACAGTGCAAGTAATTCCCATAGCAACCTCCTACTTGACAGAACATCTCACATACGTCCTCCTACATTCATTAGAAGCAGCTTGTCTTATTTTTTCCCAGATACTTTCTACGGGTTTATGGCATGTGTTGCATTCTGTTTCCTCATCTACACTTTTTTCAATTGTAAAAATGAATTTCCCAGTTAGAAGAGGCTGAAAATTTTCATTTAGACAGTCTTTACGTACTTTTTTTTTAATTTAACAATTTACAAATGAATGTCTATTACACTTAAATTCTGCTATTTTTATAAAGTACTAATACTTTAACAACAAAAAAAAAAAGAAAATGCACATCTCTGCCACACATTCACATTTCTTCATGTTTTAGCCTTTTAAAGGGCTCGTTCACACTTGACTGTTTTTCCAACTCTTGTCAAACGCCCCTATTGCCTTTGACAAGCGTTGGTCCGGCGTCTGCGGAGCATTTTTTAACGCTCCGCAAACGCATGCGCGGTTTAGCGGTGGTTGCTAGCCGTTTGCAAAGCGTTAAAAACGCCCCTCAAACTCCTATAATGAAGTTTGAATGGTGTTAACGCTCCGCAAATGCCCCGCAACAGCATCGCAACCGCACCATAGACTTGAATAGGAGGCTTCAACTCCTCCTGACTCGACCAAAGGTGTCTGTTTTGCCGCGACGCTAATGCTCCCGTGTGAACAGCACCATGTGCTGCAATGTGCAGAATTTTCACAGGCGTTTGGGAAGCGTCAAAAACGCTTCCCAAACGCCTGTCTGCCGATTGCAAATAAGGCTAGTGTGAACGTAGCCAAAGACTGCAAATACAGAAATGTATGTTGTATGCCAGAACAACCACAGCACCACCTGCCTGGAGTTTGCATGTTCTCCCTGTGCCTGCATGGGTTTCCTCCAGGTACTCCGGTTTCCTCCCACACTCCAAAGACATGCTGGTAGGTTAATTGGGTTGAGGACTGTTTTGTTTACTAACAATCCTCTTACCTGTCAGCTCGGGCACATTGCTCTGGATGGCTGTGCATAGCCATCCAGAGCAGTGTGCTTACAGTGAAGCACACTGACACGGCCTCCTAGTGAAACATTCCCTGCACACAGTTAACCCTTTGATTGCCCCTCATGTTAAACCCTTCCTGCCCAGTGCCATTAGTACAGTGTCAGTGCTTTTTATTAGCACTAATCACTGTATTAGTGTCACTGGGAATCAGTCAGTGACACGAAGTCAGTTCCCCTCAGTGTCGGAATGTCCACCGCAGTCCGGCTATAAGTCGCTGATCACCGCAATTACTAGTAAAAATGAAAAGAAAAATTAATTCCAGTATATATACTGCCGTTTGTAAGCGCTATAACTTTCACGTAAATTTACACGTATTGAGATTTTTTTTTAGCAAAGCCATGGAGCAGAATACATTTTGGTGTAAATTTAATTTTTATCTCAAAATTTTTTGTCTTTTTTTTTTCTTTTTTTTTTCTTATAGTGCAAAAAAATAAAAAAAACACAGGCGATCAAACACTACCGAAAGAAAGCTCAATTTGTGGGTAAAAAAAGGACATAAATTTAATTTGGGTGCAGTGTTGCATGACTGCGCAATTGTCAGTTGTCAAAAAATTGCCTGGTCAGGAAGGGGGGTAAATCCTCAGGAGGGCAAGTGGTTAAAATCCAGTAATACACTGTCTCACTCTGTTATGCACATGCTCAGTTGCTCTATATTTTTTGGCACTGTGCTCAAAATGTAGAGAACGATCTGCTAACAGCCTAAAGATTTACTGCTGCTCAAGGACTCTGGACTTCATCAAAATAGCAGCCTCGAGCAAGAAGAAACAGGAACAATGCTGGAGGCAATTTACAGCACACACTAATTGTGGTACCATAATTATTAATGTGGGATGTACAGGGGTTTAAACAAAGAAACGAAAACGCAACATTATTTGCAGGTGTGAAAGTGACAACCTGTTTAGCGTTGAAAGCTGAAGTGATGTAACATTCTTTTGCTTCCGCTGTGTGATGAGACACCTGGCTAACTGGTCAGAAGCCTCACTTTGGTCATTCACTGCGTGCGCTGCTAGTAATACGGAGTCATGTCAGAGCTTACTGAGCTTCAAAGAGGGCAAATTGTTGGTGCCCTTTACCTGGTGCCTCTGCGACTGAAGTTGCCAGTTTATTTGCTGCATCACCAGGTACAGTATCAAAGGTTATGAGGGCATATACAGTTTTCGGGAAAATGTCGTTTGAAGAGCATAAGCGCAGTCGACATGGTCAAGTGACTGAAAGAGACAAAAGGACATTGTGACCCGGAATAAGAAAACAACTGCTGGAAAAGTGACTGCAAAGCTCAATCTACCGGTAAGTCCTTATTCCGGGTCACCATACATTAGTCCTTATGCCGGGTCACCATACATTAGTCCTTATGCCGGGTCACCATACATTAGTCCTTATTCCGGGTCACCATACATTAGTCCTTATGCCGGGTCACCATACATTAGTCCTTATGCCGGGTCACCATACATTAGTCCTTATGCCGGGTCACCATACATTAGTCCTTATGCCGGGTCACCATACATTAGTCCTTATGCCGGGTCACCATACATTAGTTCAAGTTGCAATACAAATTGTACCTGAAATTCAGCTTTAAAGAGAACTTGTCACAATATTGACTCATAAGCCGCAATTTCCTGACTTGCAGGTTATTTCCGGGGCAGTCACTTCACTTACAGGGATGCTGACATAGGTCCAACTGTCCTTTAATGTATGCATTGCATGAGCTGGAAAATAGCTGCTTCCATCTGACGTTTCTGACAGATTCCTTTTATTAATACACAGCTCTGGTCACCTACGCTCAGAATGTTTTTCTTTATCCTCTCGTGCCATTTTTGTGCACCTAACATTCTGCAGTCCTTCAGCAAATTTGGCTCCATATGACAAATCTTAAACTATTTGCTCACAATCTTCCTCCTTTCATCTGGTCACCATTTCTTTCCTGTGTTATCTCCTGTCATTGTGCTTTTTCTCTTTGCTGCGAGTGCTTAGCGCTGAGTGATTTGAAGCCAGAGTAGAAAATTCTATAAGAGTATGACCCACATTTCTCGTATTGTTCCTCATTATTGCAGCTGCAGGAAAGCATTATTCCCAAATAGTCTCCACTGAGCTGAGACTGAGTACATAAGTGTCTTTTCTGTAAGCATTCTCAGGTATGAAGACAACAGCCTGGATGAAGATGTATTCTCCATGTAAGCTTAGAGGACTATTAGCTCAGCAAAGTACCCCCCAGATCACACTTCATATCTAACCTTTCCCCGTTTTATTTTTCTCAAGAATTACAGCATGCTCTTGTGTAGTCGACCATGAGATGGTTTTCTTCAGTTAACAACTCTTAAGGGTTGATTTACTAAAGGCAAATAGGATGTGCACTTTGCATGGGAATTTGCACTTTTCCAGGAGAAATTCTTCCAGAGCCTCATGAATGAGCGGAAGTGCTGCTGACTTTCATCATGCAATCACGTGCAAGCAATTTTTGTTTTTTTTATTGTCCTTGCACGTGATTGGGTATTCTTTCCAAAATGAATTTTCATCACATTCACTAAGCTGTTGGAAAGTAAAGATTTCCTTGTGGAGTGAGCAGCCTATTGACCTTTTAGTAGATCAAGCCTTTTGTATCGGTTGCGGAAAAACTAGTATTGCAAACAGGCTTAAATTGAGTTTATAATAATCCTCAGAGTGGCCTTTTGACTAGTAGGTTCAGGCTGACGTTCTCTATAATTACATCCAGCTTGTTAATAATTGTTATAGGACTGGAAGAAGCAAGGGTTAACTGGACTGCGTTTCCTTATCTTCGTTTTTACCATGGCAACCACTGCATCATAGAAAACTAATAGTGGTTAAAGACAACTAAACCCACTGCTCCCATCCCTAAAAATAACTTGTTTGTTTTAAGTATGTCTGCAGTTCGCGCTGTGCTTCCATCACATACAGCCACGTGTCCACAGGTTCAGATACATGCTTCCAACACCTGAAGTCTACAGATTTTAACCAAATAAAGGAAACTAAGTAAATATGTTAACCATGTTTTTCTAACATGACTTCTTTCTTGTCACTGCTTTGGAAAAAAAGGGATGCCCCTTCTTTTCTCTACATACTGCTGAAATCCATGTGCACTTAGTAGCATATGCGAGGACACATTTTGGACCCTCCTATACTTATAGATGGATGGATGTGATAGATGGAAAGATATGATGTATATAGAGAGAGGTAAAAAGACAGCAAATGTTTATTGTATTTGTACTTGTATAGTGTTATCAATTTACACAGTGCTTTATACACATATATTTATACATTCACCTCAGTCCCCGCCCTCAAGGAACTTACAATCTAAGGTCCCTAACTCACTTTCATACATACACATACTAGGACCAATTTAGACAGCATCCAGTTAACCTACCAGCATGTCTTTGGAGTGTGGGAGGCAACTGGAGTACCCAGAGGAAACCCACACAGGTCACAGGGAGAACATGCAAACTCCAAGCAGGTAGTTCCATGGTTGGGATTAACAATGTTGTGCTAACTTGACTTCTTTCTTACCTCTGTTTGTTTTTTAAAAGGAATTCCCCTTCTTTTCCATACATACTGCTGAAGTTGGCCTGCACCTAGTATTGTGTGCATGGACAATTTTTGTATCCTCCCATACTTCATATTAGAGATATATTGGATAGATATGGCGGATAGCTAAGACAGATGGATAGATACCATTGATAGAGCCAATACATTATGATAGATAAGATCGATATTATGGATATGATAGAAAGATAGAGGGGTTGGACAAAAGTATGGAAACACTACGTGATTTGCAGATGTGAAAGTGACAACATGTTTCATGTTGAAAGCGGAAGTGATATAACATTCTTTTGCTTCCGCTGTGTGATGAGACACCTAGCTAACAGGTGAAAAGCCTCATTTTTGTCTGTCACTATGTGCTCTGCTAGTAATACAAAGTCATGCCAGAGTTTACGGAGTTTCAAAGAGGGCAAACTATTGGTGCCGCTTAGCTGTTGCCTCTGTGACTGAAGCTGCCGATTTATTTGCGGTGTCGTGAGGTACGGTATTAATGGTTATTGAAAAGTGACTGTAGAGCTCCATCTTAGTTTTCCAAAGCATATGTCCACAAAAATGTCTGGAGGGAACTCCATAAGCCAAACATTTATGGGTGAGCTGCAATTGCCAACCACTAGTGACTGATATTAACTCTCAGAAGAGGAGAAGAGCGGTGCCATACCCATAAATCGACTATCGATCAATGAAAGACTGTAATATGGTCCGATGATTCCAGATTCACACAGTTCCCAACCACCGGACGTATTGACATGTGGCAAACCAAGCTTACAACTAGGACTGTCTTGTGCCAGTGGTAAAGCATGGTGGCTGTGCAATCATGTTTCAGGCAGCCATATCTTGGTATTCTGCAGGCCACATCATCACCTTGAAGGTTAGAGTAGCTGCCAGTGACTATGAACACATTTTGGCAAACCATGTGCACCCAATGGTGCAGACATTGTTTCCCAAAGACAGCGCATTTACCAAGAAGATAATGCTCCGATTCACACAGCTGGAGTTGTCAAATCGTTTTTTGACAAGCATGCAGATGAACTTTTGCACCTTCCCTGGGCTCCACAGTTACCGGACCTCAATATCATAGAGCCACTATGGTAAATTTTGGAGAGCAAGTTGCGGGCTCATTTTCTGCCTCCGGCATCTCTGTGACAGCTGATCGGTTTTTTTGCATGAAGAGTGGTATCAGATTCCATATTCCTTCAACCAACCCCTACAGCGAAGGAAATAATTATTTGATCCCCTGCTAATTTTGAATGTTTGCCTACTCACAAAGAAATGATCAGTCTAAAAATCAAATGGTAGGTGTATTGCAACACTGAGAGACAGAATAGCAACAAAAAATGCAAAAGAAATGCATGTCTAAAACAAATTATGCACTGATTTGCATGTTCATGAGGGAAATAAGCATAATTTGTTAGACATGCATTTTTTTTTAATTTTTTGTTGCTATTCTGTCTCAGTGTTACAATACACCTACCATTCGATTTTTAGACTGATCATTTCTTTAAGAGTGGGCTAACATTCAAAATCAGCAGAGAATCAAATACTTATTTCCTTCACTGTATATTTGTCAATTCCTAGGAGAATTCAGGCCATCTTGGATGCAGTCCAACACCATACCAAGGAGCAGGGCCCTCCTATCCCTCTTGTATTGAACTGAATTGTTGCTGTATTGTTTCCCTTTATATTGTAAAGCGCTGAGAAAACTGTTGGCGCTATATAAATCCTGTATAAGAATATTGGGTAACGATTTTGTTTTTACATGGTGTTTCCATAATTTTGTCCAACCCTGGTATGTTGTCCTTTCATTGGAGTTATCTGAGACACTTAGGGTACCGAAGCAATAGTATACCAACTCAAAGGGGTTGATTTACCAAAACTGGATTGTACAAAAACTGGTGCAGCTCTGCATAGAAACAAATCAGCTTTCAAGTGTTATTGTCAAAGTTTAATTGAACAAGCGGATGTTAGAAGCTGATTGGCTACTATGCAGAGCTGCTCCAGATTCTGTACTCCTCCAGTTTTAGTAAATCAACCCTGTGAAGTTTCATCTACAAAATGTTAATGTGCAACTGTTCCAGAAGATCCTTTCAATCAGTCAGTGGCTTGTGCTGTTGTATTATCAGGTACTGTCATAGACCTAATTTTTCTATCCTAGGTTCAAAATGTTAAACATTGATATACCAACCTTCAACATCTTTAGGATGTCTGAAGTTAAAATGTCATGCTTATCAAGGTTTTGCCTCCTGTTGATCTTCCTTCTCTGTAGCAGTGATTAGAATTGATCAATAAGTGTCAGACTGAGCAGATTCTGCTCAGCAACTTGTAACTAAGAAACCCAATGGACCATTTTTCTTTGTCGACAGCACCTGTGCCAATTCCCCATTCATTTCCTGAAAGAGCTCCAAGACGTAATTCTCACTGGCAGAGCAGCACTAATTGAAGGATCTGCATTACTGTAATTAAATGGAAGAAATGTTTGGTTATTATTTCTTTTATAGTTTTAGTCCAGCGATGTTTAGTTTCTGGAGTGAGCTTTCATAGTTTTGAAATTACATATTCTATCGTGGTCCGCCAGTCATATTTTACAGGTTTTTTATTAACACATTTAATGTACATACAAATTGGGAACATACTTAAAGCATTTATGAAATTATCCCATTTCCGCACATGTTGGTGCAGGCAACTGATTTATGTACCTGTTGGAAACACACCACATGTGAAGGTGCTCTGAGGCAAGACAGGCACCCTGAATGTCATTGTAAACCAAGTTTGAGTATCTGGAGGTATTTTTGTTTTTAATTTAGTGGAGCCATAGCGCCAGTTTGTAAAAGTGATGCTGTAAAGAAGTAATAGAAACTCCTGTGTAAGTAAAGCTACTGAAATGGGCAGCAGAGATTTGTGTTTTTAGTCTGGTGCAGGCATTTTAAAGGCATTATTGAATTCCTGCTTTGTAATTTTGGCTTTAGAACTGTGTATGGTCGTCACACTATAAACAATTCTCAATACTGTGGAGGGTTGTATATGGGACTGGCAGCTCCGGAGGTGAAATACTGCACCCCTGTCCAGTAGCGCCCAGTTCTTTTTCTTCACAATCGATCATCGTGTATTCTGCTATTGCTATTACCAGAGGTTCAGGGAATTTAGTATAGTTTGACTCATTGTGCAGTCTGGGGCATTAAATAAATTATGATATCAGTTAAGGCTTGGTTCACATTATTGTGGGCCACGCGGCCTGCGTTTGCTCGGGCACAGCAGCCCATGCATTTCCTGCACAAAAAAGTTGAGTGCACCTTTTTAAAAACGCATCCACAAAGAAACCGCATGGTCTTTTTGACAATGCAGTTTCCCTGCTGTTCCCACACCTACAATCGCCATGTGTGCTGAGATGTGTGGCGGTGCCATTCAGAATGAATGGTAGCCCCTAGCTGCTCTTACGAAATTTAGCTGTGGGTGCGGGAATTGATGTCGTTCCCGCAACCAGCTCGCATAATGTGTATCAGGGCTAACGTGGGGAGTGCTTAGTGTAGTACATTTAAAGCGAAACTTCACTGTCAACATAGACTATTTTAAATCCTGATGCTGCCAGCATTAATAATTAGATAGGAAGGTATATATTATTTACTTTAATATTCTATCTTGGGCAGCACAGTCACTAAATGGTTAGCACTTCCTCCTGGAAGTACTAAGGCTCGAATCCCAACCACGGCACCACCTGCCTGGAGTTTGCATGTTCTCCCTGTGCCTGCGTGAGTTTCCTTCGAGTACTTCAGTTTCCTTCCACACTCCAAAGACCTGCTAGTAGGTGAATTGGCTCCTGTCTAAATTGGCCCTAGTATGTGTATGTATGAATGTAAGTTAGGGACCTTAGATTGTATCCCCTTGAGGGTTAGGGATTGATGTGAATGTACAATACATATGTAAAGCACTGCGTAAATTAGTGGCGCTATATAAGTACCTGAAATAAATAATATTTAATATTTTAAAGATGGATTCCAAAAAGTAAATGCTACATGAATCATCTGCCCTGACTCACAATGACCACAGCCAGAAATTCTAGGGTTGATTTCTTAAAGCGATTTCCCAGCATAATAAATCATAGACACATGGATATATAGGCGAGTTTGCTTTGAATAAAACAATGAGTAGCATTTTTGGTTTGTGGTGCTCAGATGCAGTGTAGTTCCGCTTTAGAGAAGATCTGTTATCATTTTTGTACTGTTTTGTCTCCTACGGGTACAACGACATACATGTAGCACTTTGTCCTATGTTGCTAGGTGCTTTTTAACCCTAGTTATGAGGTCTGACCTGCCCCCATCCACGTTTGCCGCAGCTGATCTGACAACTTCTATGAAGGAGATGGCTGCTTCATAATGACAGCTTGTCTCAGCTCAGAACACTTTCCCGAGACAGGAGACGGGCAGCAGCAAGAGGAATGCGGGGGTAGGGAGGGCAGGACTTGTCAGTTTCTGCTTTTTGGCTGCTAGAGAAAGTCCTACAATGGATATAAAAAGTCTACACACTCTTGTTAAAATGTCAGGTTTCTGTCATGTAAAAAAAATGAGACAAAGATAAATCATTTCAGAACTTTTTCCACCTTTTAATGTGACCTATAAACTGTACAACTCAGATGAACAACAAACTGAAATCTTTTAGGTGGAGGGAAGTAAAAATAAACTAAAATACTATGGTTGCATAAGTGTGCACACACTTAAACGAATACTTTGTTGAAGCACCTTTTGATTTGATTCCAGCACTCAGTCTTTTTGGGTATGAGTCTATCAGCATGACACATCGTGACTTGGCAATATTTGCCCACTCTTTCTTGCAAAATCTGTCAGATTGCAAGGGTATCTCCTGTGCACAGCCCTCTTCAGATCACCCCACAGATTTCCGATCGGATTCAGGTCTGGGGTCAGGCTGGGCCATTCCAAAACTTTAATCTTCTTCTGGTGAAGCCATTCTTTTGTTGATTTAGATGTATGCTTTGGGTCATTGCCAAGCTGAAAAATTAAAGTTCCTCTTCATGTTCATCTTTCTAACAGACGCCTGAAGGTTTTGTGCCAATATTGACTGGTATTTGGAACTGTTCATAACTCCCTCTACCTTGACTAAGGCCCCAGTTCCAGCTGAAGGAAAACAGGCCAAAAGCATGATGCTGCCACCACCATGCTTCACTGTGGGTATGGTGTTATTTTGGTGATGTGCAGTGCTGTTTTTGCACCAAACATATCTTTTGGAATTATGGCCAAAAAGTTCAACCTTGGTTTCATCAGAGCATAACACATTTTCTCACATGCTTTTGGGAGACTTCAGATGTGGTTCTACAAAATTTTTCTTCATAAGAAAAGGCTTCCATCTGGTCACTCTACCCCATAGCCCAGACATATGAAGAATACGGAGATTGCTGTCACATGTACCACACAGCTAGTACTTGCCAGATATTCCTGCAGCTCCTTTAATGTTGTTGTAGACCTCTTGGCAGCCTCCCAGACCAGTTTTCTTTTCGTCTTTTCATAAATTTTGGAGGGACGTACAGTTCGTTGTTCTGTTGCACCATATTTTCTCCACTTGATGATGACTGTCTTCACTGTGTTGCATGGTATATCTAATGCCTTGGAAATTCTTTTGTACCCTTCTCCTGACTGATACCTTTTAACAATGAGATCCCTCTGATGCTTTGGAAGCTCTCTACAGACCATGGCATTTGCTATAGGATGCAACTAAGAAAATGTCAGGAAAGACCTAGTAGAACAGCTTAACTTTATTTGTGGTTAATCAGAGGCACTTTAAATGATGGCAGGTGTGTACTGACTTCTATTTAACATGATTTTGAATGTGATTGCTTAATTCTGAACACAGCTACATCCCCAGTTATAAGAGGGTGTGCACACTTATGCAACCACATTATTTTAGTTTTTTTTATGTTTACTCCCACAGAAACCTAACATTTTAACAGGGGTGTGTAGACTTTTTTTTGTCCACTGTATAGGCTGGGACAAGCTGCCGTCCCCTTCGTAGCTGTTGTCAGATTGGCCACAGAAGAAATTGGAAGGAGTGCAGTTCCGGGCTTGTAACTAGGGTTAGAAAGCACCTTGCAACATGTTCTTTGTTTCATAGCTGTAATGATGGATCTTCTTTAAGACCTAAATAAGTTCACAAAAATAGATTTGCAGTCAAATAGACTTTGTGCTAACAACTTCTGTTTTCCTCATCTTACCTCTGTTCCTGTTACAGCAGTTGGGGGTCAATATGACTCTGCAATTTCAAAGGCACCAGAGGTAGGCAGAGTTCGTTCTGTAATGTAACAGATCAGATATATCCCAATCCCTCTCTCTGTGTAGTGTGGCTATTACTCAGCTATGCCATCGCCCAGCATTGCAGTCTGAGGGTTGGAAGTAGTGTGTTCACTGAGAGAAGGAAGTATTTTGAGGCATTCCCTACTGAAAATTAGTACAAATGATGAAATGCGGGGTTCGAGATCTATAAAGAGATAATAAGGTGGTCTTTAAAATGGTTCACTTCTTATATACAGATATTATGTGCTGCCGAGCTGCACAAAACTGCTTAGATATGTGCACAATTGTGGCTATACAGTACAGTGTTGTTGGTAGATTCTGTTTTATAGTAAGCAGACCTATGCAGTGACAGTGACTAAACACTTCCTCTTACCACTTGAACCACAAAACTGGTGAAAAAAAAAAAAAGTTGGTGTGCAGTTATGTTCTTTCCTATTCCTAACCAATTTCCTTCATACGAACACCCTACTGTATATGCATTGGTCACTTTTTTCCTGGAAGATAAAACAGCAGTTTTCAATCATGAAAATCTGTTTATATTTAGTGTCGCTTACAATTCTACTATCCCCTCTCCTCCTCCTTTATTCAACAGGGTCACCCAAGGTTTTTTTTCTTGGACCTCTCCTATTTTCAATCTCCTTCCTGAGTCAGTTAATAGCCTCTTATGGTTTCCAGTATCATTTCTACACTGATGACACCCAAATCTGTTTTTCAACCCCTCAGCTTACAACATCCGTTCCATCACACATCAACTAATTTACTAACAGACATCTTGATGCCACACCACTCCCTCAAACTCCATATGTCCAAGACCAAGCTCATAATATTTCCTCCCCCATGTGTCCCTTCCCCTGATATCTCTGTCAAATTCAATGGCACAACCATCAACCCTTCCCCGCATGCCAAGGTGCTAGGTGTAATCCTGGACTCTGAACTCTCCTTTTGGCTTCACATCTAATCACTGTCTAAAGCTTTCCACCTCAACCCACACAACATCGCCAAAATACACCCCTTCCTAACCAATGACACCACAAAGCTTCTAACTTACTCCCTGGTTATTTCTCTCCTTGGCTACTGCAACTCCCTCCTCATTGGCTTACCTTTACATAGGTTATCCCCCCTTCAGTCCATCATGAATGCTGCTGCCAGACCATCTTACCAACTGTTCAGTGTCTGCTACTCCTCTCTGCCGATCCCTCCATTAGCTGCCACTCACCCAATGAATTCAATTCAAAATACTAACAATAACTTACAAAACCATACACAACTCGGCTCCCAGCTACATCAACCTAACTACTAACCTAGTCTCAAAATACCAACCTAATTGTTCTCTTTGTTCCTGACAGGACCTCCTGCTTTCTAGATCCCTTGTCACCTCCTCCAGGACTTTTCCTGAGCTTCTCCCATCTTATGGAACTCTCTACCCCAATCTGTCCGGCTATCTCCTACTCTGTCCACTTTTAGGCGACCCCTGAAAACCCTTCTCTTCAGAGAAGCCTAGCTCATCTCCACTTAACAACTGTATCTCCACTTTCTCCATCAGCTGATCCCCCACAGTAATCACCTTTTGTATCACTTGACCCTCCCTTTTAGATTGTAAGCTCTGATGAGCAGGGCCCTCTAATTCCATCTGTATTGAATTGTATTGTAAGTGTACTGTCTTCCCTCTTGTTGTAAAGTGCTGAGCAAACTGTTGGTGCCATATAAATCCTGTATAACAATATTTCTTTTTTTGGCAGTTTGCAGACAAATTTCAGGAAGTTAAAGAAGCAGCAAAGTTAGCAAGAGACCGATCACAAGAAAAAATGGAAACTTCCAGCAACCACTCTCAGGTAGGTTCTTGCACATTTTGAGGCATGCCAATTTGGATTTGGGGTTTCCTGAAGCCTGATTATAAATGCTTTTGTAAGCTTTTAGCCTTCCATCTTTTTTTGTGCTACCTCCATGGAGTTGCTTCCCCCATGTGAATGTCATTCAGGTGCTCCAAATAAATCAGTAGAACATCAGCAAAAGTCTGTTCAAGGTCCTCTATACTAGTCATTCCACCGCCAACTGCTGGAGGATCAGTTAATAAAACTTATTTTCCAAGTTGCTAGACCTAAACAAGCATTTATACCTTGCAGTCTAGGAGAAGCCCGACTTCAGATGGAAGATTTTTACTTTTTTCAGAGATAGACTTTAACAAATGCTTATTAAAAACCCATGGTAGGTTAATGGAAATTATTTTTAATTTTTAAACTGCAGAATTAAAGTTTTGGATTAACAGGTTGCTATATGCTCCACCAGTTTTCCTGTGCCAATATGGATGAGACCATTTGTAAGGCTGCGACATAAGCTATAGAGAACTGGAGACATAAACAGGTCTGTTTCAGTCACAAGCTGTTGAAGTCACTTCAAGCATTTCCATAGATTTTCAATAAAACCTCCAGTCCATGCCTAATTGCTGTTGTTATTGCTTAACCCCAGGGCACAATCAGCATGAGTGTATTTATAAAACCGTATGTGTGTGAAGGCCTTTTGCTCAGAGACTGACCTCTGCGGCTCCGGTAATTCTAAAGATTAAACATTAGCAGTGCAACACCGAGATGGTTCCTGGCTCTTAATGCAAGCCATGTACAGAGGATTTATGAGAAGGCCTGTAATATTGGGCCTTGGATGTTAAAGCTGAAGATCCAAACCAAGTTACCAAACAAATGGTGCTGACTTACAGGTTCATGCCTTGTTTCCAAATATTGCATTAGCAATCAAAAAGTGAAGGCAGGAGGCCCAACTTCTCGGTGTGACTAACATTTGGTCACAGACTAGAATTACATTCTGTTATCCCTATAAAGCATCCTTGTTATTAATGCTTTTTTTTTTTTTTTTTTGGTCTCTGCTTTTGCTTTTTTCGTAATGGCATTTGAAGACTTCACAGCAGCCTCCATTAAGTTTTGCTTGTTTTTCAGTGTTCATGAGATAAACAGGTTTCAGAATGCATCCAGTAAGGGCTCGTTCACACTTGACTGTTTTACCAACGCTTGCCAAACGCCCCTATAGCGTTTGGCAAGCGTTGGTCCGGCGTTTGCGGAGCATTCTTTAACGCTCAGCAAACGCTCCGCAAACACTGCATGCACGGTTTAGCGGTGGTTGCTAGGCGTTTGCCGAGCGTTAAAAACGCCCTACAAACGCCTATAATGAAGTTTGAATGGTGTTATCGCTCCGTAAACGCCCTGCGACCGCGTCGCAACCGCACCGCAAATGCCGGCTGGGCGTTTGCGGAGCAGCACCATAGACTAGAATAGGAGGCCTCAACTCCTCCTGACTCGTCCAGAGGCGTCCGTTTTGCTGCGCCACTACCGCTCCCATTAGAACAGCACCATGTGCTGCAATGTGCAGAATTGTCCGAGGCGTTTGGGAAGCGGTAAAAACACTTCCCAAACGCCTCTCTGCCGCCTGCACACAACGCTAGTGTGAACGTAGCCTTAGATGACTGTGGCCTTTATGTATTATTCAAAATAGTCGATTTTTTTCGCTTTATACAATAAAAGCTGTGCTTTTGACCTGCCACAGCATTGGAAGATTTTTACAGATACACATTTTTCTGTTTAATTGATGATGTTAACTGCCAATAAGCACACATATTTTGTAGGACCATGAAGAATACGCATTTCTCAATATTATGTCATTACATATCTGCTGTGCCTGCAGTTCACCTTGGTATACAGCCCTGGGAGCCTCCCGCTTTTAGCACTAACCCACTTAGTCAGTCAAGGCAAAGAGTACATGTAATATGCCAGGTACAGTAACCATTCTTGAATGATATCAAGGAAATCGAAATCTGAGCAAATGTTATTGTCGTGAAAATTCTGCTTTCTCTTTTTTAACTTAAAGTGGAACTAAACTCACAGAAATACTCACCTTCTCATTCTAGAGATGCGGAGGTTAAAGTGATGCTTAAAGCTGTCTGTACTTATCTGCTCTTTGTAATAGTTTTGCACATAGCAACCCAGATCCTCCTCTTTTCAGGTCCCCCGCCAGCGTTCCTGGTTTCTCCCTCCTGTCGGGTTCTCCCATAGCGAACAGCTTGCTATGGGGGCACCCGAGCAGGCACGCTCTTGAGCCGCAGCTCTGCATGGCCATTCACACACAGAGGTCGTGGCTCAGGCCCTCTCCTCCCTCTCTTGATTGGCTCACTGGCTGTTATTGACAGCAGCGTGAGCCAATGGCTCCTGCTGCTGCCTCAGCCAATCAGGAGTGAGAATCCCTGGAGAACCAAGGCTTATGTGGACATCGCTGGATCAAGAGGGGCTCAGGTAAGTGTTATTGGGGGCTGCTACACACAGGAGGTTTTTTACCTTCACACATAGAATACATGAAGGTAAAAAAACCTTGAGTCTCTGGAACCACTTTAAATCCCTAGCTGATCGCAGTCATCTTCTCCCCTGCTGCTTCCAGGTGCTGGGGTTTTGGCCTCTTGAGTGGCTAATGGTGGAAAGATGTCATTCTGCATCTGCGCAGGGTAGTCCATCATTGTAAACAGAAAAAAAGAGAGAAATTTGCCACAGTGGCTAAATTGTTAGCATTTCCACCTGGCAGTACTAGGGTCGTTAGTTCGAATCCCAACCACGGCACCACCTGCCTGGAGTTTGCATGTTCTCCCTGTGCTTGCGTGGGTTTCCTCCCACTGGGTGCTTCGGTTTCCTCCCACACTCCAAAGATCTGCTGGTAGGTTAATTGGATCCTGTCTAAATTGGCCCTAGTATGTGTATGTATGAATGTAAGTTAGGGACTTTAGATACATATCAATAAGTCTCTAGCAAGTGGCAACCTTCTAGGTGGTCAAGAGTGAGCAAGCTCCTCCACGTGGATGTGATGTAAGGTGCTTGGAACCAGGAAACTGACCAGGGGAACACCTGGAAGAGCCAGCAGACGCAGTAGACAGAGTGTGTATATTACATGGATGAGAACCACTGTGGACAGCAGGGAAGTGCGGCAGGCCCACAAAATGGCCACGATGATGTCAAATGTGATGTCGATAACCACCTGGAAGGTAGCCATCTGCTGTGGACTTATTGATATGCGTTTTAATATCGTTTAAATGTGAGTGCATATTTATTGTTTTTCATTTCATCAGTATGTTTTAATAAATGCTACACTTAGGTATTGGCGCTTTTCTCTCCTTTTCTCTGTTTATACCTGGTTTGCTGGTGGAAGCCTCCCCAGATCCTACTTGAGGATCCTACTTGAGAGAGTGCTGATGCCGCCATAATGTAATGTGTTTTTTATGGACTTTTCTCAAGGACTAAAAAGACTCCTTTCATTCCTTGCCTATTTTTTTTTCTTTTTTTGGCAGTTGCACAAGTGCCTTTCCTTTTTTTGCACTTGGGTACATTTAGGATGCTAATGCCCTTTACAAATATCTTTAGTTACAGTCATTCTGGCACAGCCAGAGCATGCCAGGAATGCACACCAAGCTGTGCATGCGCAGCTCAGTGTGCATTCAATGTAAGATTTCAAGCAGGAAATTATTTTTATTGTAGGAGAGACATGACAGAGCTGGCTGCTCACAGTTGTTTTATTAAGTTTAGTTCCACTTTAAAAGCCTAGCTCCATCTTTTAGTGAACTTAAAATATTTTGGACCAAACTGGCCCAAACAAACTATTTCCTTCATTAACACAGCTGTCAGCACAGTAAGAATATAGCATCAGCTACTATACAGTGCTGTGTTCTGTTAGCGGGCCCGCTCCTAAAACAAAATAGAGTTGGGCTGAGCGCTGCCCATTCATTCACAGGGAGCTTTGGGCGGATGATGTTACGATCTGTGCCTCAGAAATTGGGATACAAACTTTTACCTTGTTGGTTTGGAATACCCTCCAGTCTCATTCAAGTTTTCCATTGGCTTCTGATTTTGCAGTCTAGAGGAGACTTGACTGTATGGCACAAATAAAGGAAATAACAAAATGACAAATATTTATTTTGATAGGAATTCAGCATGCCTCCTTCCAAATCTAAAAATGAACAATTTCTGAGTTTATTTTTTCAATGCAAATAGACCTGCTTACCAGGTATGTGGAATGAAAATTTCATACTCTTGGAAAGGCGGACGAATGACGTCATGATCTCCACCTCAGCAAGTCAGAGGAAGCCTTGTCTTCATAAAATACAAAGCTTCTTTTGAATGGGTCAACAGTGCTCAGCCCTGCTCAATTTTGTTCCAAGAGTGAGACAATAAGTCCCCTCTTGTCGCTGTAACTCAGCTGAGGCTACATACAGTTCGTACTGCAGCGGCAGCCACTGCATTTGTTAGTGAAAGACATAGTTTGTTTGGACCAGCTTGGTCCAAAATCGTGGCGCTTCAAATGAAACTTTTTACACACTTTACTCTACATTAAAGTATTCTTACTTGCTTGTTCACGCAAATTTGACATCTTCTGAGAAGAATGAACTCCCATGTATGTGCAGGAGTAACATCATTTCAGCCCAGCCAATCAAAATGTCTGAAGATCAGAACCCAGAAGAAGATGGCTAAACATGTCAGTGGCCAGCAATGGACCACAACGCTGGAGTGGGGATGAGTATAGTTCCGCTTTAAAATTGCTTTCTTTGCAGAAGTCTGACATGCGGTTACCTGCTAAAACAGACCTGTAGCTGTGCAATCGGTATAGCTCATGCACCTTGCTGGTTGGGGAGCTCTTGCACGCCCTGCCCTCTCCTGCCCGTTACCAAGGCATGCTATGACTAGTGATGAAAAAGCTGAAAGAAGCAGTTTGCCTACTTTTCATCATCAGGTCCCTGCTAAGTCAGACCTATAGGTCTGCCTCCAACAAAACTTATACACCATGCTGATTAAAGAGCTCTTGCACACTTCCAAAATCTGACATTAAAGCCACAGAGGCATGCTACGGCTAGTGGTGGAAAGGCTGAATGAAATAGTTTTCGTCAGTACAGTGTGAATAGAATAGCAGGTAAATGGTTACCCTACTTTGGTATCAGTTCAGCTTTCGGTAAAAATACCTAGAGTGTGTGAACTGCAAAGCACTGTTCACTATTCCATCAACAGAAATACACAAATCATGCGGGAAAAGATGGAATGATGATAGAGCGGCAAGAGTGGCGGTTTCAAACTTTATATATGTGTTACTAACAGTAACCGGGTATGTGCTTGAATGTGTGCTGCCCCAAGCAGCTCTGTCTCCCATAGCCACAGTCTATGCTGGATATGTACAAATCTGTCCCCCCAATACTTAGAATACCTAAGCATGGTAGTGGTGGGGAAGTGCTGCTGAAGCCACTGGGCATAGCCGAAACACTAGTTTTCTCTAAAAACTAGGGGTGTTTTTGATCTGTGTTTTTCACCAAAAATAAGTGAACACTTTCTTTGGGCCAAATTTATATCTTATTTTTACTTTTTACATACAGAGTGGGATGTTTAAAAGGCCCCTTAGTGCACGTTACAGTCCAGGATTACACCTAGTACCCTGGCTTGAGGGAAGGGACTGACAGTTTATTATCAGTTTTCTTATCATTATTGATCTTGATGGAAAAGTCATGGAGGAGGGCACAAATGGGGGGAATATTATCAGCTCCGTTTTATGGTGTATGGCGGTGGTGTCAGGTTAGAGACTCTCTGTGCTCAGTACAGCCTCAGGGAATGCGATGCAGCCATATTTATGTAAACGAGTTTGGTTGCTGTAGGCTTCAGCACGCCATTGTTCTTTACATCATACTGGCAGAAATTGCCTTTTGGCAGGTTTTTCCCTTTAGGATGAAACTATGAAACGTTAAGCAGTATTTTCATGATTTTACTGTATGCATATTTATGCTGAATACTCATCATTAAATCTATGCAGTCTTCATGTTGTTTCACTTAAATGTTTCATACCCCATGGCAAGGCTTCCTTTCATGTAATTATCTGTAGTCCTGCTCCTGAATCAGACGACATGTGTTGTAGATCATTGCTTCACGTGCCTTGAGAAGGATATTTCTTATGAAAATTATTCTCTAAAGCCCAGGACTGTTATTATTGAAATGTCCCCGCTGATAAATTAGATGTTTCTCAAAAACGATGACAACCCGCACTGTGCTCTTCACAAGTCCTCTCCGTCCCTCATATTGATACACTGTTGATGAAATAGAATAGAACTATTCTCACTTCTAGGCTTCCAGCAAATATTTCCGTGGGCTCAAAGTCATTATCTGCTTGTCTGTGAGCTTTTGTGAGACTTCTGTAAGGGGAATGGTAATAGATTGAAGCACTGTATTATGAATGTATTGGCGATCTAGAAGAAAAGATTGTTTCTATTATCAAGGCAAATGACAAGAAAAGAAAACTGCTGGTAAAATGATGTTAGGTCATTTTTTTAAAAACAAAATTCAGTTTAGTTACTGTTTTTATTTATTGAAAAAAGTCATGCTAATCTTTTTCTTTGTTATTTACCTTCCTTTGCAAACTAGCTGAATTGTTAAAGGCTTACAGCTGTAGTGCCTGCCACTTGCTGTAAAAAAAATTTGAGAAAATGGACAAGACAGATCTGCTTAAAGGGACATTGTCCTGCAGCTGTTTCCCCTGCCTCTCAGTCCCTCTTCCGTAAAAATGTTCACTGAAAAGAATAAACAACACAATTTTTATCTTGCACATGGCTTCTACCTGCTTCCAGTAGGTATTGGTAAGATCACTGGGCTGCACTGCAGGATCATGGGAAAACTGAGGTTTCAAATGTGTCAAGAAGATGCACTGTGGGTTACTGAGGGATTTGGGATCCTCAGCTTTACCAGAATCCTGCCAGAAGGTCTAGTGCAGCTTTTTTTCAACAAGGTGCCATGGCACTTGGGGTGCTTTCTGGATTCTTCAGGGGTAACTTGACAAATGCCAAAAACTTGTTCCAAATTGGCCAAAAATTGTCAACATGCTGGCTTTTGTTACACAAAGCCACAGATTTTTTATTGTGCAGCACTAGAACTTTGGGTACCGTACAACTGATAACAACTGATACCATCATAGGTTGATGTGAAGAACATCGGGCACCTGAGGACATCCTTGTTTGCCCCTCTCCTGTTATTCAATACAAGAATCATGTTAGCTGAATGAGGGAGAGAAACTGAAGGAGAAGAGAAATGCTGGACTATTAGTCAGTACCAGTGAGCAAAGATCTATTGATTTGTAAAAATCACCTCTAATGTTTGGTATTATAGATGTGTAGAGGCTGCTGTAATTCTGGGGCCAACACCACTTGGCACAATCAGAGACGTAATACCTGAAATCTTAGCTGCCTGTAAGAGTGGTATTCGGACCACCACTGTAAGGGCAGGTATTTTACCCACTGAGCACCAATGTAAATGCCTGCCCCCCCCCCCCCCCCCTCAATTACCCAATGATTTGGTTTTAGCATGGGTTCCCCAAGAACTGAGCTATTTTAAGGGCTCCTGTCGGACAGAAAGGTTGAGAAAAGCAGGTCTGGTGGGTTGATTTGGCTTAGGCAAAACAACCAGGTTTTTTTGTTTTGTTTTTTTTTTTACATTTTGCTGATGTTTTATTTTCTTTCTTGGGTGTGTTGCATGGAAGGTGGGGCTTTTGTTCTTATTGCTCAGTAAAAAGCTGTGGAAAATCAATGTTTATGTTATTTACAAAAAGCCAGAAGGTTTCTGGTTTTCTGGATGCTGCCCTGAGCCAGAACTCAGATATTTATTCTTTGGGGCCATGTTATGCTGGATCAATCACTAATTTTTTGAAGACAGATTCCTTTTGTCCTTTAGAAAATTTAAGAATGCAACTTGAATCTGTTTCAGATGACTTTATAGGTCTGTGAAACTGTGCTTTCCCAAAAAGGAGCAGAATAGGCTTTGCCTCTTGATCCAGTACTGGCCACTTGAAGCTTTCCATAATGAAGGGCATTCTCGGGTGTATATATAGTAAAGAGCCATGTCTGTGCATTTCGAAGTAAGCCTCAACAGTCATTTAAAAGACTAATGACATGTAGATCTCTGCATGTGTGCACTATTTAATAGAACAGGACCTGCATCTTAGCAGTTAATATAACAGCTTGATATCCAGATTTTCCTGAATCTGCCAAATCGGAAGTCATCTTCTAGTACCATCCTTATTAAAGTTTCTCTGTAATTTGACATGAAAGCTTGCAAATCCATCGGTAATTCCTATCATTTTCTGAGCTCACACACTGACAGACAAGGGCCTCTCCTCTGATAATTGTGTGTCAAAGTATCGCTGATGCTGTAATGTACTCATCAGGGGTAATACAGACAACGCTGTGTGTTTGAAAACATAGGACTTCTAATGTATTGGAGCATTACTGTGAAGTGAAAATCATAGATGAATGTACGGTCTTGTGTGGAATCCTGCACTAGATAAAATATGTATATTATATAATGTACTTTGTTAGAAGATAAAATGACAACCATATATTAACTTTCCATTAAAATTTCTGCACATCCAGGGTGCCTTGAATTTCAATAGGTCCGGGATAGGCAACTTTAAGGCATGGATGCCAGGCTGAGCATGTGATGTCATTTTCAGTTGCACCCAGAAGATCATTATTTGGCACGCACAGAACCTTGGACTAGCCTGCCAGAGAATAGGGATCATCCAGTGGGTACCTGCTCCCAACAAGAGCAGCGCTTCTGCCGTAGGCTATAACTGATAGCTCACTTGGCTGTCAACTACAAAGCATGGCCTGCCAGTCTCTACCTGCAGCCCACCCACCTCCATGGCGTTTCAAAGGCCTGCCACTTACTTTCAGTTTCTGACAATCCTCCCAGTACAGCATAGGTGTGGCTGTGGATATCAGTACCATCCACCTACCTTCTTCCCCCCTTCCCACAGTAGATCCATCAGCTGCAACAGGTATGTTTGAAAATCCTCTTCCTATTTGATGGTGCTGGAATTGACCTGATCTGTGGTTTAAGGGTGAAGAAATTGTGACTCAACTGAGGGTGCCCTATTTGTTTATTGGCACATTGGTTGTCTAAAACTTGTAAATTGACATACATGGGTCTGTGTATAAAACATTTGCTGTGCAGATGTCTTAAGCATTTGAACAGGCACCACAAATGTTCACTATTTTGTTTGTAATATGGTTATCTCCTATGATCATCAGCATCATCTCGTGTCATAATGTGGTATTTTCCTGAATACCTCAAAGTACAGTATTATGACCACTGGATGGAACTGACAATCGTAGTAGATAATCATATTTCAAACAATACAACAAACGTGTGATGTACAGCAAATATTTTATACTTGGTGTGCATGACTTAAAGCGGAGTACCAGCTGAAGAAAAAAAAAATAAGTCAGCAGCTACAAAAACTGTAGCTGCTGACTTTTAAAATACAGCCACTCACCTGTCCCTCGGTCCAGCGGTGTTCTCACCACCCCTGGTTTCACTGGCCGTCTTCTCTCCCTGGCGCCAGCATTTTTAGTGTGGGCACCCGGCTGTGACAGCTTGCCGCTTCACAGCCGGGTGCCCACTGTGCATGCACGAGAAGCGCTGTGCTTTGTGAATGGCCCCGTAGTCTTCTGGGACCTGTCATGTGTCCCAGAACACTACACGGAGGGAGGGTGGGGTAGGGGAGAGTACAACTTCCACTACCGATCACCTAGGCGATCGCTGCGGAAGTGGGAGCGGGTACCTGTCAAATGCGGGTACCCGCTCCCAAAGGTGCCAATCCTTAATGGGGAGCGGGGGACAATTCATTAAAGCGGAACGTCCCCCTTTGGGTGGAACTCCGCTTTGATGTCAAAGTTACTTACCCCTGCATTAAATACCATATTTGCAGATATAGGTATGAATGTTAGAGCTGATTAAGAGACATGATTTAACAAATATGACTTTAGTATGCTTTTAACACTACCAGGGCTGGGTAAATCCCATGTGTAGTTTTGGCAGATTGGCATTTACTATTGTCACCGTTTTAAATGTTTCTCTTTTTGTCTGTTTAGGAGTCAGGGCGGGAAACGCCATCGTCCACGCGCGCATCTAGTGTAAATGGGACAGATGATGAAAAGGCTTGCCACGGAGCACCCCCTGACTCTGAACTGAAGAACGAGAATGATAAACTAAAAACTGCCCTTGCACAAAGGTAACACGCTCACTGTGATTCCTCATAGTCATCGCCAGGTTTGATTCCTTTTAGAATACTGACGATTCTAAATTGGGGTTGATTTACTAAAGGCAAATAGACTCTTCACTTTGCTAGGAAATTTTCCGTAAAGCTTAGTGAATAAGGTGAAGCTCTGCTGACACCCATCATCCAAACATGTTCAAGCAAAAATGTTTTGTTTTGTTTTTTTTATTATTGATTTATTTCTTTTTATTTTCTTGCACGTGATTAGGTATTTTTTCTAAAGTAAATTTTCACCGCATTCAGTAAGCTCCAGGGATAACGCCTTTGCAAAGTGAATAGCCTTTTTGAGTGTTCTAAATCAACCCCATGATATAGAAATTGGTGTTATTGTCCATAAGAATAATTACAGGTTACAAAACACCTGCAGACACCCTATTGGTGCATGCCGGCTTGAACCCACATATTTGTGGTAAATAAACTGTAGATTAGGATGGATGGTTCTCCAAAGCAAAATCTGAGACTGCAGCCAGCATCAGCGAAGAGTAGGGGGAATACACTCCTCTGATCTGATCCCAATTTCTCTTCAGGCAGCACTTACATTATTGTACATACTTGCTGCTCTGCCTGGTGCTCAGCAGGACTATCTGACCAGCGGGATTCATTAAAGCTTAACTCCAGGCAAGCAGCTAAATACACATTTTGTCACCTTTTTAAATATACAATTTGAGTACCAGAGCAAGGGTTTACAGCATGCTGGGAGACAGACAATACAGGAGACTACGTATTTTACAAAAGTGTAATAAACATGGTTAACATTCACTGAATGCTGGCTGTGGGCATCAACATTTGATGATTTACAGTATTTATTACTTTTTGCAGGCATTTATATCTTGCTGGCAGTTTATGTAGGGCTGTATATACTCTTCGGTCACATCAGCTTTTCTCTTCTAGGCATACAATCTAAAAGTCCCCAACTCACAGGCACACACATACTAGGGCCAATTTGCACGGAGTTTGTCCCACTTTCCAAAAACTAGCTGGGAGGTTTATTGGCTCCTGTTCAGATAGTATTCTGGTCAGAATTCTAATTGAGGGCCCTAGTGCTTCAAGGCAAATGTGCTAACCACTGAACCACTGTTTACATTTGTGTTAGCCCTCTGAAGAGGGATCCACAGTGGTTCACTTTATAGAGGGTGTTTTATGTTGCCTCCTGACTACCTGTTTAAATCCTTAAAGGCCTACACCACTGTGCTCAAATGTTGTGCATTACACGTGGTTATAGAGCAGTTGCAGCACAGCCACATTCACTTGTAGTACTGCCTGCCAAACGCAACGGGGAATAATTTTTGGCTCGCTCAGATGTAAAGCAATGGCTTCGATAACAGTTCTAACAATTACAACAGATGCAGGTAGCTCTTATTTGTATCACTTTTGCAATGTTTCACTACGGCTGCGACAAATTAAAAACTAATTTCCTTCAGTTCATAGATAACTCAAAGTCACAGAGCTGAACTTGGACAGTCAATTGATATGCTGAGAGACTAGTCCCCCATCCGGTTGCCTGCCTTGTGATTGACAGTGGATGGCAGTGGTCGTATTCCATAGCCACTATTCCATCCAAAAGCTGTCATTCACAAGGGAGGTGGATCCGATGGGGAACTCGTCTCACCATTCCCCATCAGGCTGCACCCACCCAACAACAAACCTCAGTTGCTGTTGCACCATCTACTATGCTCTTTATGAGTTCCACACAGAATGCCTCCATAATGCCATTGTGTTGATGAAAACATTGTGGCAAATCAGACAGGTATAGGGATGGATGAGGTATATTGGTTATCAAGGGGTGTATTAATGGCACATGTGTATTATCAAGCAGTATTAAAGCTGAATACACAGTTGAAACACATATGTGTACTCTCTTATCTCTGCAAGGATTCACATTTCTGACCAGCCATTTTTATGATTCAGACAGGAGCATGGTGCAAAAAGGTAGGAATAGAAAGAGCAAAGTGATGGCTACTATGCTGCTGATCCTTCTTTGTCCAATCAGGAGGCAAGGGGTGAGAAGATGACATCACTCTATCACTTAACAGAGAAAATTGTGTCACCTTCCCATCCCCGGCCTGCTGATTAGACAAAAAAAGGAACATAGTGATGAGTCATCACTCTGCTTATTCTGTTTTTTCCTCCTGACATTGCTTGTCACTACAGATGAAATGCAGCAGAGTGTTTCTTTTTTTTGGCTTGGAGGTTAACTTTAAGTGGAACTTCATATCAGGCATATTCGCTTTTTCAGGAACAGCACTTCTAGTGGAGTTATACTTGGATATAAGGCTTCATACACAAAGGATGTTTTTTTCCTCCCCTGGACACCTTTGTCCAGAGGAGGAAATTGCGGTTTACGAGAAAACACTTAAAACGCGTTTTTCATGTGTGTTTATGGGCGTTTGGTGGTAATGCATTCTACAGCATTAATTTGTTCTGGCAAATAGAAGGCATTAACACATGAACACATGAATGTGTCTAAATGTATCTAGTGTTAATGCGCGTTTTTGGCTTTTTTTTTTTTTACCCGTATGCTCCTTTTCGGAATGTGATGCAAATTCTGAATGTGATGGTTTTTATTTTTTGCTTCTAAACACCTGTAAATACCTATATGTGCATGGCCACAAATGCTACCATGGAGGGACATATAGAGGCAGACAAACATGTTAAACACCTGTAAAAGCAGTGTTTTTGACATCCTGTGTGTGTGATGCCCAAGATTTACAATAAAAAAAAAAATGGGGCAGACTTGATGGGCCACTTGGTCTTTTCTTCCCCTCTTCTCTTTTCCTAATGATGCATTCTTAACACTTTTTCTTATGGTCCCAATAACAACTTACTTGATTTGATTAGCTTAGAACATCCAGAAACTTCAATCCATGTTGAATTGTGTTACATAATGTAGACTCAAATATAAGGGCATTTTGTGGGATAGATCTGTAGTTGTCCTGTCATAGTTCTGTACACAGTATGGCAGGTTTTTCATATGAATCAGATATAAATAGAATTGTGATACATTATTTGGAGCCTTCAGCTATTGTCACTTAAATTTGAGATGGACATGGCCGCCATGTATCCAGAAGGCATAATGCATCATGGAATGTCCCATGGGCAGAAGCATGAGCAGCATTTGGCTCAGAAGTCACAGTAAATTAAGGTGACATTGCTCACTGCTCACATATGATGAATAACAGAAAAGCCGAAAGGAATCCTTTACTCTTGGCACTGTACAAGCCATTGTCCTCACTACTCTACGGTCACTCTCTAGAAATCGCTCTAGGAAATCTGCTGCTGCTCTAGAACACCATGGGAAAACAAATGCTTTTATTTGGCTTTTATCATATTGTTAACATTTGCACGTGAAAAAGTTATAGCCCCTGCCTTGTAACTTCCTAAATATCCAGCTCTAGGGGTCATATATGCAAAAGTCAGCATATGTGTTCAGATAGTCTTTTCTGCTGTAGGTAATTCATATTAGGGGTGATTCAGGAAGGCATTTGTAACACATTTCTGGTGATGTTTAATCAGTCAGAAACCTTGCGCCAAATTCATGAAAACCTTGTTACGATTTCATTGTTAGTACTAACAGGTGGGACATATTCCAGTTTATACACTATTAACATATGGCGATACAGTGACAAACTCATAAAGAAATAATGCATCGATGGTAAGCAAAGTGGACCTCTCCCTTGGTGGAGTAAATTGTTGATTGTGTCGCACATGTAATTGTGTTCATAGTTCAGATGATTCTGGGACAAAACTTGTCTTTAACCTTGATTTTGTACACCTGTGGCCATGGAGGTGATTGGAACACCTAAATCCAATGATTTGGAGGGGTGTCCCAATACTTTTGGCAATATATTGTATATACAGTATACGTCCTGGACAGAAAGGGGTTTTAGTAGGATCATGGCTGCAGCTGCAAACATGATTTTGGTACTGTTTTTTTTTTTAAAGCTGATAAATGGCCTTCAGTTAAAGGCAATCCAGTCTGCTGTTTTTGTTTTTTTGTTTTTTTTCTCTCCCACCCCTGATGTCCCAATAAGAGGGTACCTGCTATGGAGGCACTCGTGCAGTCTTGATCCAAAGTCACACACAACATGGCTCAAATCGCATACTATTCTTTGTGGTGCAGTTTGCATCTATACATTTTGTATTGACACAAATCGTACCGCAAAGTATCGGTACTCGGTATTAGCAAGTACTTGGCGGAAAGCATCGGTTTTCGTACTCGCCGGTCAAAAAAGGGTATCAATACATCCTTAATTCCCTAATGCAATTCCATTAGTATCAGTATAATGGTCACACTTCATTTATGGCATTCTATGGTTACCACAATCTAAGACTACGCTTCTTTCCACAGGGAAAAAAGCTACTGGGTTACTTCTGTACATGACTAAAGAAGGAGAGGTTCAGGACATATTGTTGTCCTGCCACAAGATGGTAGTGTTGGAGGAGACCTTCTTCCTTCCTAATCCACAATATATAAATAAGCCCAAAGATTGCTGTAACCATATGATGCCATAAACCTAGGGTGACCACCATACTGACATCAATGGAACTGCATGGATGCCTTTTGGCCCTTTCACTACCGGTCCTGAAGATGGAGCTATCTATAAAACACTGCAACTGTTACTTGTGAAATGGAACATAGTATCATCCAAATATATAAATGGTCTTTGCAGTGTATCAAAAAACAATTATATCGTGCTTCATATGCAATTTTTTTTCAACTTTTATATGATGCGATTAATAGATTTGGTAAACTTTTTTTTTATATTCATGTGTGTAATTTGTGTTCATGGGTGCTGACCAGCAAGTCATTTCCTGATTTGAACATAGTCCTCAATAATTGGCAGTTCACTGATTTGATTTTAATCTACTCAGTGAATATATTTAATTTGATCATAGAGCAATACAAATGCACAGTTCTTATTCTACTAAAAATTGGGGTTTTTCTGCCTCTGCCACCACTGAAAAGATCTTTCATAGTTTCCTGTGCCCTTGACCCCATCATCAATCCAAAAAGTGAGGGTCAATCTACCAAGTAGGCAGTAGACTGTAATGAAAGCCTATGCCAGACATGTCAATTTGGTATATTCTGGGCCATGTCGAGCCCTCTCATGCCTTTTCTTGAAGCCCTGAGCTGAAGTGACTTCATAAAAGTGTCCAAAAAAAGCAAACCCTGCAAAAAAAGATAGGTGTTTGCCTCCCCCACTGCCTGTGCTACCAAAGGCCATGCTGATGCAGGGATATCATCAAATGACATCTCTACAGAAACCAACACTTCTGGGAGTGTCAAATTCTTAAATAGCCACTGCACTCATTGATTCCTCCCACAGACCCCTACATCATAAATGTGTCCTACAGTAATGTAGGGATCAGTGGAAGGATTTAGTGATGGGGCTGCTTTAATAATTTAAACTGAATGAGGCCCCAGTTGATGAAGGTTGCACTGTTTTTTGTTTTTTTTATGTATAACAAAAAAGGGAAAACTGTGTGCTAAAACTGTGTATAAACCCATTTCAGCACCATGGAGAACTCCAGTAATACGATTTGCCTCCAGGTTAAAGTGTATGTAAAATGTAAACCCCTACAATACCACAATGAACTTATCTTATTTGCTCCCATTTGGTCTGCTAAATTTACCATTGAACTTGTTTTGCTATATCAGTTTAAGTGTAAAAAAACAAAAAAAAAACGTTGATTTTTGCAGAAACCTAAATCTTGTGAGTGGATTATGTCCTATGCTGTAGGGGCTGAGAGGTCTTTGTTACTTTTGATCCATTAGTAATGAAGAAGGTAGGGCTGACCACATGTTTAAAAAAACTCACAGCTGAAAATACACTGTTGTCATGTCTAAAAACTAGGTAGGAGCACACTAGATTTTATTTGTCAGTTTTGGTAGCAGCTTTGTTGAACAGTTATCTTTCTGTACTTGCATTCTAATTAAATGGATAAAACATGGAGAAATGTGCATGTATTGCAACATTTTGTTTACATGTATTGCCTGTGTTTATATATACTGTACAAGTGAGGTCAACATTTGTTTACTGGGCAGATTCATTCTCCTGGTACACATTCATCCTTCTGCAAATAGGGGTGAATGAGACTGTGGAATGACATCAAATGTTGAGTGGATGTCAGGATTCACTACATGAATCTCCCAGTGAATCCTTCATACAAATACTCCACAGTTTGTTGATATTGCCCACTTGTTCTATGTGCCATAAATGCTCAGTATGCGAGGTGTGATAATTTAATTCTTGGAATGCCCATAGTGTAGCAATTCACACTCAAGCATGTTCTGACATGTTCTAACTTGCACTCCCTTGGGTCTCAGGCCAGTTGTCTCATCATTACGGAGTAGCAGGAGAGATAACACGTTTGTGCTTTGCACTGTGAGTGATGGGAATCTAGAGCAGCGGATTAACATCCAATTTTGCATGAAAACAAGCAAAAATGCACATGAAACTTTATCAGTGTTATAAGGGGCTTATGGTGAGCATTCAATGAAGACATCAAATGTTTTTGAATGATGTTCAAAGAGGGGCAGGAAGATGACCACAATGACGCAAGAAGTGGGCAGCCAAAAACACAAAGGACGGATGCAAATGTGAACAGAGTGCAAACACTTGTATGCTCAGATCGAGTGTGCAAATGATGGCAAAAGAACTGAACAGGAAAACAGTGCGGCAGATTCTAACAAAGGATTTGGGAATGAGAAAGATTTCCCCAAAGATGGTGCCGCAAATCTTGACAGAATATCAGAAAGACCATTGTCTTCAAATTTCATCCGATCTTTTTAAGAACGCAGAGTTGTTTGATAGGGTTTTTACCGATGATTAAACATGGTGTCTCCAGTATGATCCGGAAACAAAACGCCAAAGCATGTAGTGAAAAACTAAGAATTCACCTCGCCCCGATGAAAACACGCATGTCTTGTTCTCAGTTCAGAACCATGGTGGTATGTGAGTTCACTACGAGTTCAAAGAGCATGGTACAACGGTCAGAATGAAATGGTTATGGGAGTGTGTTCAGAGGAAAAGACCGGAACTCTGGCTTGACAAGTAGATTCTCCACAACAATGCTCCTGCCCATGATGTTCGCAAGTTCCTGGCTCAGAAATCCATTCCAAAACTTGACCCACCACCTTATTCCCCTGACTTGGCACCCTGTGACTTTTGACTCTTTCCAAAATAAAAATATGCCTTAAAAAGGACACACATTTGATGACATACTGGACATCCAGCGTGCCAACGACAAAGGTACTGTGCAGGGTTTCTGGCAGTGGCAGTCGTCTGGAAAAGTGCATTGCTTCACAAAGGGACTAATTTGAAGGTGACAACAGTGGCTAGTATGTAGGTAAGCAAACATTTTTTAAACCGTCCATTCCAGGAATTAAATTGTCACATATTGTACAGCCACAGTGCTGATGGCCGCAGTTGTCTGTACTCTTACTTACCCATACTAATAAATGCAATATAAAACAGGGTTGTTGCTACTACCTTGATGTCAAACTCAGCCAACCCCTTGTTCCCCTATCTGCAGTATTACATAATGCTCTACTAAAAAATTCCAACTATTTTGGTTTTGGTGTTGCATCCTCTTCCCACTCCACTTCAATATCCAAATTCATCCTTCCTCCCCTAAAAAAAATCCTATTTTCTGCTTCATTGTGAGCATTCCTGTCCACTTAACACTGTGTGTGCATTCCTGATGCCACAGAAACCAAGGCTTTTCATCTGCTCCCTGTATGTCCAAGAACCACACAGTAAACACACAGTATTTTCAGCTTTCAATATGTGTTTTCTAGTCATAAAAATCACATGGGAACTTTGAATGTAGATAGCTTTGTTTGTAGTGTAAAAAAAAAAAAACTTTTATAAAAGTTAACAATGGAAAAATGTGAACCTCAGAAAATTATGCCACGGACTAAACTGAAATTTCTAGTTGCTTGGCTGATCCCGTGGCAGATCCTGTGGTTTATGTATGTTGCATCACTGATGAGTGTTTCAGGTAAAACGTTCTGACATTTGTGTCATATATTTTGCACTTTTATGCTGACCTTATGGCTTGAATGCTTCCTAACAAGAGTTTTGGTTGTGAATTATGGACTTTATAGGCACATACACAACACCATTTGTAGTAATAAAAAAATATATAATTTATTAACATAAACTGTAAAAACAATTGATTCATAAATAAATAAAAATTCAGATACTCATTGTGGAGTGTGATATACCCCAATATAATGCAGTAGAGGCACCCAATTATGGTATTATTGTTGAGTACCCAAACTCGATATCCAGGTCCTCCAACTGCGGGGGCTCCACCTTCCACAGATTTGTTCTGCTCTACATGTTTCACGATTAGAATCGCTTCTTAAGGAGCTTTTATATAGCATCTATGTAGAGGAAAAATACATACAATGACATACATGTATTATTATCCCTTTCATAACATAACTTGAAGTGATATAGAATAGTTCTAAGAAAATGTACACTTACTAAAAACAATTAGTGAATCATACAATAGGGCATACACACTCCTGGGGCGAGAAATGTCCCCACAGACTATTACAGGGCCAGTCACAAGGTAAATGCGGGGGGAGGGGGTGCACAGCAAGCTAAGGGAAGACAACACAGAGGAACCATATACCCCAATACAGTAAAGACATTTTTCAGGGCTTCACTGCATATTATCCAGGTTACTGCAACAGTACTTACTAGGGTCCCTGACAGCTATATATGTACTTAGAACTCGCCAACAGTGCCTTCCATGCCATGCGGTCCCACAAACAGGATCTATACAATAATGACCCATGGAAATTATTAGCTTAGTAAAAATAATAATGTATTTGTATATGGCTGGGGTATCTATAGTGAAGGAAATAAGTATTTGATCCCCTGCTGATTTTGAATGTTTGCCCACTCACAAAGAAATGATCAGTCTAAAAATCGAATGGTAGGTGTATTGTAACAGTGAGAAACAGAATAGCAACAAAAAATTCAAAAGAAATGCATGTTTAACAAATGATGCACTGATTTGCATGTTCATGAGGGAAATAAGTATTTAATCCCCTTCACAAAACATGACTTAGTACTTGGTGACAAATCCCTTGTTGGCAATCACAGAGGTCAGACATTTCCTGTAGTTGGCCACCAGGTTTGCACACATCTCAGAAGGGATTTTGGTCCACTCCTCTTGGTAGATCCTCTCCAAGTCATTAACGTTTGGTGGCTGACGTTTGGCAACTCAAACTTTCAGCTCCCTCCACAGATTTTCAATAGGATTAAGGTCTGGAGACTGGCTAGGTCACTCCAGGACTTTAATGTGCTTCTTCTTGAGCCACTCCTTTGTTGCCTTGGCCGTGTGTTTTGGGTCATTGTCCTGCTGGAACACCCATCCACGACCCATTTTCAATGCCCTGGCTGAAGGATGAAGGTTCTCACCCAAGATTTGACGGTACATTGCCCCGTCCATCGTCCCTTTGATGTGGTGCAGTTGTCCTGTTCTCTTAGCAGAATAACACCCCCAAAGCAAAATGTTTCCACCACCATGTTTGACAGTTGGGATGGTGTTCTTGGGGTCATAGGCAGCATTCCTCCTCCTCCAAACATGGTGAGTTGATGCCAGAGAGCTCGATTTTGGTCTCATCTGACCACAACACTTTCAACCAGTCGTCCTCTGCATCATTCAGATGTTCAGTGACAAACTTCAGACAGGCCTGGATACATGCTTTCTTGAGCAGAGGGACCTTGCGGGCACTGCAGGATTTCAGTCCTAGTCGGCATAGTGTGTTACCTATTGTTTTCTTGGTGACTGTGGTCCCAGCTGCCTGGAGATCATTGACAAGATTCTCACGTAGTTCTGGGATGATTCCTCACTGTTCTCATGATCATTGACACTCCACGAGGTGAGATCTTGCATTGTGCACTAGACCTAGGAAGACTGACAGTTGTTTTGTGTTTCTTCCATTTGCGAATGATTGCGCCAACTGTTGTCACCTTCTCACCAAGCTGCTTGGTCTTTGCAACGGTGGAGAGTTTGGAATCTGATTGTTTGATTGCTCCTGTGGACAGGTGTCTTTTATACAGGTAACAAAATGAAATTAGCAGCACTCCCTTTAAGAGGCTGCTTCTAATCTCAGCTTGTTACATGTATGAAAGACACCTGGTAGCCAGAAATCCTGCTGAATGATAGGGGAGCAAATACTTATTTCCCTCATGAACATGCAAATCAGTGCATCATTTGTTAGACATGCATTTCTTTTGAATTTTTTGTTGCTATTCTGTCTCTGTGTTACAATACACCTACCATTCGATTTTTAGACTGATCATTTCTTTGTGAGTGGGCAAACATTCAAAAGCAGCAGGGGATCAAATACTTATTTATTTCGCTGTATATTGTATGATTACCTTATGTCTATATGAAAAAAGATAAAAACGTGATCTTTGGATATCAGCATTCATTTGCATAGCATCTTGAATCCAGCATAATAACCAGCATTTTTAGGACCTTGGCCATAGCAGCCCCCATATTTCTCTTATTACAGGTTAATTTGTACTAGCCTAGAAACTAAAATATGCTTTGATTTCTTCCTTAGAAATATATATTTTAGTTAATATGATAGAGTTGCTAAAAGCAGTGAGACTATTCACTTCTGAAAGTGAAAGTTAATTGAGCTTAGAAAAAAAGATGAGGCTGTGCTGTGTTCACTTCAATAAACCAATCTAATTACAGCAAAATCCCTGTTATTAATTTTTTCTTTCCTTGCACATGATTAGATATTCAAAGTGAACATAAATTCAACTTTTTGTTTTACTATCATTCACTTTGTTTCACTCTGAACAATCCTTTTTTTTTGTAAATCAATGCTCTTGACTATCTATGAAGCTACACATACAGATGAATCAAAAGTGAGGCATGGGAGGCCATAAGTGGCAGTCCTAAACTTGATTGGGAACTGAACCAACATTTTTAATAACACCTTCGTTTTTTGGGGGATTACTATAGTGTTCTGCATGGTATGTGCAAGAACATGCTTTTTTCCAAAAATGTGGCCTGCAGGTTGGATGTGGTCCTTTACTTACTTTTGTCTGACCCTTGGATTCACTGTTCCCCTCCACTGATATGTGACACTATTCCTCCCTCTGACGCCAATGTGACACCATTTTTCCCATGGACACAAACAGTGGGGCACTATTCCTCCTACTGACACCAACAATGGGGCATTGCTCCTTCTACTGACACCAACAGTTTGGCACTATTTCTCCCACTAACACTGACCATGGGGCACTCTTTCTCCTACTGATCACAGGCGCTGTGTAATTTTTTATTTTTTTTTTTATTTCCGTTGACTACCAAGCCCAATACATTGTCTATTCCCACTGGCTACCCTACAGTCAGAAGGACAGTAAACTGGCCTTTTGTTTAAGAAGTTTGGAGACCCTGTTTTATACAGTTGTGCTGAAAAGTTTGCATACCCTGGCAGAAATCGTGAATTGTTTACATTGATATTGAAAGTATGACTGACTGTGCCATAAATCTGCCTTTTATTTACGGATTGTGATCATATGAAGCCATTTATTATCACATCATTTTTTGTCTCCTTTTTAAATCATATTAATAACAGAAATTAGCCAAATGGCCATGATCAAAAGTTTACATGTCCTGGAATGTTTGGCCTTGTGCAGACACACAAGGTGACACACACAGGTTAAAATGGCAATTAAAGATTGCCTGTGGCTTTTTAAATTGCAATTAGTGTCTGTTTATAAATAGTCAGTGTACTATTTGCATGCACTCAGCAGGCCAGATACTGAGCCACGGGCAGCAGAAAAGAACTGTCAAAAGATCTTCGTAACAAGGTAATAGAACTTTATAAAGATAGAAAAGGATATCAAAAGCTTTGAATATGCCAATCAGTTCAGTCACTTATTTAGAAGTGGAAAATTCAGGAATCTCTTGATGCCAAGCCAAGGTCAGGTAGACCAAGAAAGATTGCATCTACAACGGTCAGAAAAATTGTTCAGAATACAAGGAAAAACCCACAGTTAACCTCAGGAGAAACACAGGCTGCTCTGGAAAAAGACGGTGTGGCTGTTTCAAGGAGCACAATACGACGATACTCGAGCAAAAATGAGTTGCATGGTCGAGTTACCAGAAAGAAGCTTTTACTGCTCCAATGCCACAAAAAAGCCCAGTTACAATATGCCTGACAACACCTCACAGCTTCTGGCACACTGTAATCTGGAGTGACAAGAGAAAAATAGAGCTTTATGGTCACAATCATAAACTCTGTGTTTGGAGAGAGGTCAACAAGCTTTAGAGCGACAAGAATACCATCCCCACTGTGACGCATGGTGGCGGCTCACCAATGTTTTTTTTTGGGGGGGGGGTGAGCTCTAAAGGCACAGGGAATCTTGTGAAAATTGTGCAGAAGAATGCAAACAAGCTGCATTCATCTTGCCATCAAATTCTGCGCATGGGGCACTCTTGAACTTTCCAGCACGGCAATGACCCTAAGCACAAGGCCAAGCTGACCTTCCAGTGGTTACAGCAGAAGAAGGTGAAGTAAGTAGCCATCAGTCTCCTGGCCATAATATGGAGCCACTCTGAGGAGATCTCAAACATGTGGTTCATGCAAGACGACCTAAGACTTTGCATGACCTGGAGGCATTTTGCCAAGACAAATGGGCAGCTAAACCACCTGCAGGAATTCAGGGCCTCATAGACAACTATTGCAAAAGTCTGCACACTGTCATTGATATTAAGGAGGCAATACACAGTATTAAGAACTAAGGGTATGCAGACTTTTGAACAGGGGGCATTTCATTTGTTTACTTGTTGCCATATTCTGTTTTATGATTGTCCCATTCTGTTATGACCTATAGTTGAATATGAATCCCATAAGAAATAAAAGAAATGTGTTTTGCCTGCTCACTCATGTTTTTTTTAAATATGGTACATAATAATTCCAGTTCTCCAAGGGGAGGCACACTTTTGAGCACAGCTGTACCATAACATCCTAAGCCTAATATGTGGTATTCACAGTGACGTTTTTAAATTAGTGATTTATGCCGGAACTACGGTTGATTTTTATTTTATTATATTTATTGAAATAAATCTAGAAATACATATTTTGTGCCAGTTTTATACTTGGATATTAAACAGTCTATTATTCAAGTCATTCTGAATTGTGGGATTATTTGCCATTGTGAAGTGAGCTGTAGATTTACCGCAGTGCAGATCAATATGGACACTTGTTGAAGCCAATACTGTGATCTATTTGAAAGTAGTTGCTTCGCTCTGAGTGTTTTCAATATTGTAAACCATGGCAATGGACCAGCTGATGCCTCTATTTTCAAGTCTTCATAGATTAGTGCCATTTTAAGAAAAATAAACAAATAACAATAGGTTTCACCGTTTCATACTAAAACAAAAAAAAAACAGTTACCAAATGCCTTTGCTTTATGCTTGATTATCAGACCATTTACTAAATACAAGGTCACTTTAAAAAAAACCCAAAAAACTAAGTTTATTTCTTTTTAAAACTGTTTAATGTGACACAAATGAAAACACTAGTTATATATACACATATGCAAATGCAAAGGGAAACAATAATTGCTTAAAAATTTATTTTAAAGTGTGCAAATTTTAAGCTGATATGTTTAAATCTTTTTGTTATAATATTTATTTACAATGATCAGCCATAATAATATGACCACTGAAAAGTAAAGTGAATAATATTGATTATCTCATTCCAATGGCACGTGGATGGGGGATATACTAGGCAGTAAGTGAACATGTTGTTCCTGAAGTTGATGTGGTGAAAGTAGAAAAAGTGGACAAGAAGGATTTGAGCAATTTTGACGAGGGCCAAATTGTAATGGCTAGACAACTGGGTCAGAGCAACTCCAAAACTGCAGCTCTTGTCGGATGTTCCCTGTTTGCAGTGGTCCGGAAGGAAAATCGGCAAACCTGCAACAGGGTCATGGGCAGCCGAGGCTTATTGATGCACATGGGAAGAGAAGGCTAGCTCATGTAGTCTATTCCAATAGAAGAGTTACTGTAGCTCAAATTGCTAGTTAATGCTGGTTCCAATAAAAAGGTGTCAGAACACACAGTGCATTGCAGCTTGTTGCTTATGGGGCTGTATGGCCGCAGGCCGGTCAGAGTGCCCATGCAGACCCGTGTCTACAGCCAAAAGCACCCACGAATGGGTTCGTGAGCATCAGGACCACAGAGCAATGAAAGAAGTTAGCCTGGTCTGATGAATTCAAGAATGGTTTGAGGAACACAACAATGAGTTTGAGGTGTTGACTTTGCCTCCAACTTCTCCAGATCTCAGTCCAATGGAACATCTGTAGGATGTGCTGGAAAAACAAGTCTGATCCATGGAGGCCTCACTTCATAATTTACAGGGCTTGCCAGATACCACAGCATACCTTTTAGAGGTTTTGTAGAGTGTATGTCTCAACGGGACAGGGCTGTTTTGGTGGCAAAAGTGGAATCTACTTAATATTAGGTGTGTGGATGTAATGTTATGGCTGATCAGTGTAAGCCCTCATTTTACAAATATTTGATTCTGGGTGTAGCTACGTCACAGAGCATTCTGGGTCATTAATGTTTTTATATGGTAATGCAGTTGTGCTTTATATGTAATTACTTTTGCCACCTCACAGCCTCAACATATGTAAACAGTGCTGATGCTGTAGTCCAGAGATGATTATTTGCACACGACCTCAACATTGTTTGTATACATATTCTGAAGCTGTGGTCGGAGCTGATGCCAGAGACATTGTGGCTGGGGGGAGAAAGAATCCTTCTTTTTTCCCATACCTGTAATTATGCAGTTTGTAAATAAAAGCATTTTTATAATTTAGAAATAAAACACTATTGTGTTAACATACAATTTCCAGCCGCTTTATTAGGCCTGTTCAGTTGCTAGGTAACACAAATTGCTAATCAGCCAATCAAATGGCAGCAACTCAATGCATTTAGGCATCTAGTAGTAGTGAAGATGACTTGCTGAAGTTCAAACAGAGTATCAGAATGGGGAAGAAAGGGGATTTAAGTGATTTTGAACGTGGCATGGTTGTTGGTGCCAGGCGGGTTGGTCTTAGTATTTCAATAACTGCTGATCTACTGGGATGTTCAGGCACAACCATCTGCAGGGTTTACAGAGGATGGTCTGAAAAAGAGAAAATTTCCAGTTAGCAGCAGTTGTGTGGACAAAAATGCCTTGTTGATGTCAGAGGAGAATGGACAGACTGGTTCGAGATGATAGAAAGGCATGCTATCATGTCAACATGGACCAAAATCTCTGAGGAATGTTTCCAACACCTTGTTGAATCCATGCCACGAATAATTAACTAGCTGCCGACCGCAGATAGCCGAATGACGGCTGCACTGTGGCCGGCCAGTTCTGAGTGGACGTCATATGACGTCCTCCCAGAACGCGCTCTCCTGCGCGCCCCAGGGGCGCGCACCCGGCGATCTCCGTGATCGCTGTGTCCTACGGACACAGCTGATCACGTGATGTGGTAAAAGGCCAATCACAGCGGCCTTTTACTACGTGATCAGTGGTGTCCAATGACACGCTGATCAGAGGGAAATGCAAGTGCCGGTTCTCGGCTGCACTTTCCTCACATTGTCAGATCGTGAGGAAAGTACTGCCGAGAACCGGCAGTTGTCAGAGCGGGGATCGGCACCGATCATCAGGGCAAGTTCCGCCCAGCAGTGCGCCCACTAGCTCCGCCCACCCGTGCCCAGCAGTGCACCCACCTGTGCCACTCTGCAGTGCCACCTACCTGTGCCCAGAAGTGCCACCTACCTGTGCCCAGCAGTACCACCCACCTGTGCCCACCCACCTGTGCCATCCACCAGTGCAGCCCACCAGTGCTGCCAGTCAGTGCCACCAGTCAGTGCCCAGGGGTTGTGCCAGTCAGTGCCGCCAGTCAGTGCCCAGCAGTGATGCCAGTCAGTGCCGTCTCTCAGTACCCATAATCAGTGTCACCTATCAGTGCTGCATATTAGTGCCGCCTATCCGTGACACCTCATTAGTGCTGTCTATCAGTGCCGCCTATCCATGCCACCTCATTAGTACTGCCTATCAGTGCCCTTTAGTGCTGCCTATCAGTGCCGCCTATCAGTGCCCATCAGTGCTGCCTCATCAACGCACATCAGTGAAGGAGAAAAAATACCTGTTTGAAAAATTTTATAAAAGAAACTTTTTTTTTTTCAAATTTTTTGCAATTTTTTATTTATAGCGGAAAAAGTAAAGCGCCCAGTGGCGATTAAATACCACCAAAAGAAAGCTCTATTTGTGAGAAAAAAATGATAAAAATTTCATATGGATACAATGTTGCATGACCGCGCAATTGTCAATCAAAGTGCGGCAGCGCTGAAAGCTGAAAATTGGCCTGGTAAGTAAGGGGGTATAAGTGCCTGGTAGGCAAGTGGTTAATGTCCAACTCTTCCTGTAGAAGCAGTATAACCCAACAGTCTCTGAATGCCATGTCCCTCAATGAACCTTAAGGAATGTGTTTTATAATCCGCACAAAAATCTCATTATTTGTTGTGGTGACAGGGTCTCTTTCAGAATTTCAGATTGAAACTCCATATAGCCTGACTGAACTTGTCAGGGACGGAGGAGTGAACAATCAACTAACTTTGTAACTTTGAGCTTCAGCTATTAAGCTTGGCACTAAAGCCTTTCAACAGTGTTTTCAACAGAACTAGGAATTGAGAGACAACAAAGCTTTGAGCTCCAACATGTTGTTATGTTATGTTATGATTTTTTCTTGAAGGGGCCAAACTTGCATATTTAAACAAAATTTCCAGCTTTTTCAATTACTGTTCTTTTAGGTTTTTTTTTATTCTCCAAAATTCATTTATATTGCACCAAAAAAATCTAATATTTTGTGTTTTGTTTTTCCTCCCAGCACTTCCAACGTAAAGAAGTGGGAAACAGAGCTGGAGACACTGAGGGAGAGTAATGACCGGTTGTCCTTGGCTCTTCAGGAGTCCATTGCTAGTGTAGAACATTGGAAGAAACAATTTTTAGCATGCAAGGATGAGAATGACCAACTCAGGAATAAGGTAAGGTAATGATGTTAATTTTGTTCAGCTGAAAGTGGCTCTTTCGTTGCAGGAATTGTCAGTTGCACTTCGTAAGAGTGCAGAAATGTTTGGTGGTGACATTTTACTGATTAATAAATGGACTTCCACATGCAGCAAGAAGATCGTACAGTTATTTCTTCCCAATTACTGGCCATTGCTTCCTTCTAGACCTGGTTTGCTATTTTTATGCTCTGTGCCAGCTGACACCTGGCCTCTGGTTATTTTGAGAACTGTTATTTTTTCTTTTTGTATGTAAAGAAAACAAGGTGTCACTGTCATTGGGGATCTGTAACATTTCAAGAGCATCTGTGAGCAGAAAGAACATTGAATATTCTCTTGAAAATTGTCCCATACTGGGGGAATTTTTTTTGGGTTTTTTTTGTTGACGAGACAGTGGAGGTTCTAATGCTTCCTTGGTATCCAAGGGTCTCCAAACTTCAGTATGAGGGCCACATGATATATTTTACAATTATTAATCGGCTGACAAATCAGGGTTTCCCTTATATCAGCATCTCTATCAGACTCTCCCTTATATCAGGTCTCCTATCAGGGCCTCCCCATACATCAGGGCCCCATCAGAATCACAGCTTACCTCAGGTTCCCCATCAGAGTTTCCCCCCCCCTTACATCAGGTTCCCAGTAGAATCCCCCATTACATAGGAGGTGGGGCTGAATCCTTAAAGCAATTGTACTGGCATTAAAAGAAATAAAAAAAATAAAAAAATAAACATGTTATACTTGTCTGCTCCATCCAGTGGTTTTGCACAGAGTGGCCCCAAACCTCCTCTTCTGGGGTCCACTGCTGGCGATCTCGGCTGCTTCTTTTCTCCAAGTGTACTTATAGCAAACTGCTTGCTATGGGGGCACTCATGCGGGCTTGATCCCCAGCATGGCTGTATGCGTCTGTAAACAGACACAGGGCAGCTCAGCCCCACTCCCTCCTCACAGGCTTTGACTGACAGCAGCAGGAGCCAGTTGTAAAGTCTGAAGGTTTTTTATCTTCATGCATTCTATGTGTGCAGCTCCCCCCCAGCCCCCTTAATACTTACCCGAGCCCAGTCTTGACCCAACACTGTGCATGGGAGCCTCGGTTCTCCCAGGTCTCTCTCTCCTCATTGGCTGAGACACAGCAGCAGGAGCCATTCGCTCCCACTGCTGTCAACCACAGCCAGTGAGGAATGAATCGGATGGGAGAGAGCACACACGAGAGCCCTCAAAGCAGGGGGCAAGGGGCAGGGAGAATCGATGGGGTACCTGAGAAAAGGAGAATTGAGGCTCTTCTGTGCAAAACCATTGCACAGAGCAGGTAAGTATGACATGTTTGGGGGTTTTTTTCTTTTAAACCTGAGCCTTTAATATCACTTTAAGATATTAAAAAAAACCCTTTACAAACACTTTAAACCTGTGCACATTAAGGATATGCCACTGATCCCAGCTACAAGCCAGATAAAATATTGTAGCAGGCTGCATGCAGTCTGTAGTTTGGAAACCCCTGTCTTGGAGCCATGTGTAGCTGTCGCTCATTCTGTTCATGACTTTTAGGAAGGCGATGGACATAATTTTTTATGTTCCATTATTTTTTACAGAAGAACCAAATGCAGGTAGGCAGACTTTAGACAACCATCCCTAGGAAAAAGCAAACGCACTGCATAGGAAAGGCTCTCTCGCTGGGAGTTTAAAAGAAACCCGCACCAAGACAGATATAGGCTGTTATTGCTAGCCTCCTTCTGAATATGCTGGTTACCTGGTTGTTAATTCAGTGCTGTCAGAGTCACTGACTTAGATCAAGCACTCTGCATGTGAAAGCAGAACTCCTTATCTGCATGCTTGTGCCAGGCCCATAACTTGGAGAGAATTAAAGCCAGAGGATCATCCTGACATCCAGGTATCTAACAGAAGAGGATCTCAGCATTGACATCCTTCATATTTGTCTCAATACCGGATTCCTTTCAACAACAAAGAGTCTTTGCTCAAATAGAGCAGCTGAAGTCTCTGTGCTTTGTAATGTGTGTTTTTTTACCTTGCCTTGTATAGGTATTTTGATTTCAATATATGTTTTTTTCTGCAATATTTATCTGTCATACATACAAATAATATAAAAACTGTGTCTTTGTCTGGAGTCTTTTCATTAGGTCTTAGATTCAAGTTTGCTCCATACAGAGCAGCCACTCTGATAATCTCTGCATAAAACATTAATTCCAAAGTGTCAATGGAAAACATTTAATTATTTAAATTTTATTTTGTCCTAAAGTGTATCACGTGACTCTCTAAAGCTTTTTGCTAATAGGGAGCGTGTCTTGATAACTTTCCTCCCGCTTACTCATATGTGCTGAAACTTTTCTGTATGCCTACTAAATAAATGGAAAGTAATTTTTTTTTTTCATAAATATTTCATATAACAGCTTGCCTCAGTAATACACTGTTCAATTTGTTCTCTACTTAAAAAATAGACAGTACATGCTGCTATTTTTACTGTTAAACTAAATAAAACCAAAGAACATATTTGTTGGACTGGATTAGAAAACTGACTGATGTGTCACATGGGCTTTTCGAAGGTACAGACCATTGTATGATTGCAGGACGATGCGCTTGTTTAAGAAATCACCTGTCTATCTAATTGTTTTTTTTATATACAGTGCAGAAATACATATAGCTATAATGGGTTGCATTTATTAATACCTAATTTCATTTTGACTTCATTGAAATTGGTGTGTGTGTGTGTACAGTGGGTAAAGTATTGAGAATACGTCACTGTTTTTCTCAGTAAAACAGTTCTCTTCTCCATCTACACCTCCTCCCTTGGCCAACTCATATACTCCCACAGCTTCAACTACCACCTCATGCCGACGACACGCAAATTTATCTCTCGACCCCTCACCTCACCCCCTCAGTCTCTGCCCGAATCACAAGCCTACTGAACGATATATCAGACTGGATGTTGCTCCACTTCCTTAAACTGAACCTCTCCAAAACCGAGCTCCTAGTCTTCCCCCCAGCCCGCACACCACCCCCCATTGACTTCTCCATCAAGTCCAACAATGCCACCATCAGGCCCGCCCCGCAGGCCACAGTACTTGGTGTCATTCTTGACTCCAATCTATCCTTCCAGCCCCAAGTCCAATCACTAACAAACTCGTGCAGACTCCACCTCCGCAACATCGCCAAAATCCGCACGTTCCTAACCCCAGAAACCACTAAGCAGCTCATCCACTCCCTCATATCACGACTTGATTACTGCAACTCCCTCCTCACTGGCCTGCCCCGCCACAGGCTATCCCCACTTCAGTCGATCCTGAATATGGCAGCCAGACTCATCCACCTTACCAACCTCTCCATTTCTGCCAATCCCTCCACTGGCTTCCGATTGCCCAACGGATCAAATTCAAAATCCTAACAGTGACGTTCAAAGCTGTGCATCATACTGCCTAATATCCAAGTACCACCCAATACGCACTCTCCGCTCCTCACAAGACCTCTTTCTCTCTAGTTCCCTGGTCTCCTCCTCCCATGCCCGCTTCCAGGACTTCTCCAGGGCATTACCCATCCTCTGGAACCCCCTACCCCAATCCATCAGACTATCACCTACTCTTCTCTCCTTTAGGCGCACCCTGAAAGCCCACCTCTTCAGGGAAGCCTACCCCAACCCCTGCTAATTGCCAACCTCCTCCACTCGTCCTACCACTCCATCCCCCACAGCCATTTCCTCCTGTACCACTTTCCCCTCCCTCCTAGATTGTAAGCTCCAAGGAGCAGGGCCCTCAAACCCCTCGTGTATCGCATTGTATTGTTATTGTACTGTCTCATGTATTGTCTCCCATTGTAATGTACAGCGCTGAGCGAACTGTTGGTGCTTTATAAATACAGTATAATAATTATAATAAATATATTTCTAAAGGTGCTATTAACATGAAATGTTCACCACATGTCAGTAACAACCCATGCAATCCGTACGTACAAAGAAACCAAAACAAATCAGTTCAGGATTTTGGTTATGTGTAATAAAATAAAATGACACAGGGAAAAAGTATTGAACATGCTAACTGAAATGTATTTAATGCTTCCTACAAAATCCTATGTTGGTAATGACAGCTTCAAGATGCCTGCTGTATGAAGAAATTAGACACACACATTGCTCAGTGATTTTGGCCCATTCTTCCACACAGTCTTCATATCTTGAAGGTTCCGTGGGCCTCTTCTATGAACTCTGACCTTTAGTTCTTTCCATAGATTTTCGATTGAATTCGAGTGAGGTGATTGGCTGGGCCATTCTAGCGGCTTTATTTTCTTTCTTTGAAACCAATTTAGAGTTTCCTTGGCTTTGTGTTTGGGATCATTGTCTTGCTGAAATGTCCCCCCTCGTTTTACCTTCATCATCCTTGTAGAAGGCAGCAGATTTTTATCAAGAATGTCTTGGTACTTTTTTTTCCATTCATCCTTCCATCAATGAAATTAAGTTTGCCAGTACACTATGCTGAAAAACAGCCCCACATCATGGTGACAGGGAGGGAGCTCCAGCACACAGCCTGTGCTCTGTTCCTGTGTGAAGGTGGTGTGGGGGGGGGGGGTGTCCTTTCCATCCAATCAGCTCTCAGTTCTCCTCTCTGAGTTCTGCAGAATTTTACTTGAGTTCCCCGACCCCTGCTTTCTGAAACCTCACACAAGTTGCATAAATTCTGCACTTTGAAAGGATGTAGAGAAGAGAAGACTGCAGATAAACAGGTGCAACTTATGTAGGAGGATTTTTTTCATCTCTGGGTACCACCTGAGGCTAGTCACATCACTGGGTATATGTAAGGGATTGCATCCACTTTCAGAAAGCTAATCCACCACTGTGATTTGTATACGCACACGCCACACTTGCCAGGGTAGCGTACCAGAACTTGTTGACTTTAAATGCAAAGCTTGTATTCAATAACAAACTCTTCCTATGTATCTTCCAAAAGATGCACGACATATCCAATTCAACTCCAGGAAAAGAGAAAAGGTACTTTAAATAGTATACTACTGCTTAAAATATTTATTATAAAACTTTAAAATCAAATGTGCACACATTTATTTGTGTTCAAGCCACACTTTCAGTAGTATATCAATCAACTGGAAATTGGCTTTCCATTAACCCCGCTACTTACCAATTGCAACATAATTCTTCTCCCTCCCGTCTAGGGTCCCTTGATAACATATAGACGAACAAAATATGTTGAGAGGAGCTTCTGCACATTTATAGGGTCACATTATCCCCATGGTCAGCTGGAGTGGGTGAGAGCCGCTAGCTGCCATATATCACATCCCGTCAATGAAACCAGTTTAAAAGCAGCTAGCAAACGGGAGGGAGAGGAATTGTTTGTTTCAATCGGTAAGGTGTGGGGTTATTAGAATGGTGATTTCCAACTTATATGAAAAGTGTGGCACAAGTATGAATAAATGTGAGTGCATTCGTTTTTTAAAGTTTTACAATTGCTTCCAATTGGGAATTATTTGCTAAAGGAACATTTTCCTGGTTGATTTGTCACATTAAACTAAGCTAATGTATCTTTTTTTAACAAAATTTAGGTTTTAAGTATAGGTCCATTTTAAAATGTAAGAAAGGGAAAGTTCCTTGTGCTCCAATCATGCTAGCTTACTTTTATTTTCTTAGCTGTGTTAGAAAAAAATCGCACCTGAAATCTAGTTGCTGCAGACAGTGTAAACACACAGATATACACTCACCAGCCACTTTATTAGGTACACCTTGCTAGTACTGGGCTGGACCCAGTTTTGCCTTCAGAACTGCCTTAATTCTTCATGGCATAAATTCATCAAGGTGATGGAAACATTCCTCAGAGATTTTGCTTCATATTGACATGGTAACATCACACAGTTGCTGCAGATTTGTCAGCTGCACATCCATGATGCGAATCTCCCATTCCACCACATCCCAAAGGTTCTCTATTGGATTGAGATCTGGTGACTGTGGAGGCCATTGCAGTACAGTGAACTCTTTGTCATGTTCAAGAAATCAGTTTGAGATGATTTAAGCTTTGTGACATGATGTATTATCCTGCTTGACGTAGCCATCACTGTAGTCATAAAGGGATGGACATGGTCAGCAACAATGCTCAGGTAGGCCATGGCATTTAAACGATGCTCAATTGGTACTTAGGGACCCAAATAAATCTAAAAGTAAATCTCCCCCACACCATTACACCACCACCAGCCTTGACCATTGATATAAGGCAGGATGGATCCACGCTTTCATGTTGTTTACGCCAACTTGTGACCTTACCATCTGAATATCACAGCTGAAATCGAGACTCCTCAGACCAGGCAACAGTTTTTTTCTATCTTGTATTGTCCAATTTTGGTGAGCCTGTGCGAATTGTAGCCTCCGTTTCCTGTTCTTAGCTGACAGGAGTGGCACCCAGTGTGGTCTTCTGCTGCTGTAGCCCATCTGCTTCAAGGTTCAACATGTTGTGCATTCAGAGATGATATTCTGCATACCTTGGTTGTAACGAGTAGTTATTTCAGTTACTGTTGCCTTTTTTTTTTTTATTATTATCTTGAACCAGTCTGCCTATCAATCGCATGCCATGTGATTGGCTGATTAGTAATTTGTGTTCTCAAGCAATTGAACAGGTATGCCTAATAGAGGCCGGTGAGTGTATTATCCATAGAATGTGTGGTTTACATTGTTGTAAGAAAGAAGCCCAGAGTACATTTCTCTGAATGTTATTCTAGATCACCAGTGGAAGGTATTCCCCCAAAATGATATGACACATTATTTCCTCAATTTCAGCACTTCATCTTACTGTAGCTCCCTACACAGATCATGATGTATTATGATGAATAATTTGCGACCTCTTCACTATTGCCATCTGATTAATGCATCCCTGAATTATCCATATTACTCATCCATCCCACACCTGTCTGATTCACTGCAGTGTTTTCATTAACATTACCATGACACTCTGTTTACTCAACACCTGAAATACACACCTCTCCATTATATAAACCTTTAAATAGAAGTTGTGGTTCTTTGTTTTGCAGAATGTGACTCTGGTTAGTTTTATTGTATACTTTTCTCTTTATAATTTTTGTTCATACCTGTACAGGGTGCAGACTTATTCATTCATTATTCCTGCATAGGGCTACTTTACAATAGTAGATCTGTAACCTTTAACAACCAACCCTATTCCTTACATTTTGCTGTGACCATTTGCATCACTGTTCCAGCTTTCTTTCTTTCTAGGGGTGTAGTTATAAAAAAAAAAAATAGAACTATTTATCCTGCAAAACTGCATTTACATTTGTTCTGTGCAAATGCCAGCAATATCAAATGTTAGGCCTAGTTCACACTGGCTTTGAAAGCAGGCATTTGAGGGGCATTTGTAACGCTCCTCAAATGCCTATGCAAAGGATACTATAGGCAGCACACAGTGCTGTTCACATTATCAAAACATGAAGCATTGGTGCCGCTTTGCTTCAAAATTGAAGCCTCATGTCGAGTCAGGAGGAGTTGGAAGCCTTTCAATGCCTATTCAAGTCTATGTTGATGCTCCCCAACTGGCAGGCGTCTGCAAAGCATTTGTGGTGCAGTTGCAGAGCGTTAATAACATTACAGTTTATTTCATTTATGGTGTGGTATGGTTTTAACGCTTGTCATATGCTTATAAAACACTTCAAAACTGCACATAGGACGTTTGGGGAGCGTTTTGTAAAAATCCAGTCTAAAACTCATTAATGCCTGTCTAATGCCCTTACTAAAGCTCAATAAAGCCTGTCTAATGCCTATACTAAAGCTCAATAAAGCCTGTCTAATGCCCTTACTAAAGCTCAATAAAGCCTGTCTAATGCCCTTACTAAAGCTCAATAAAGCCTGTTTAATGCCTATACTAAAGCTATAGGAGCGTTTGGTAAGAGTTAGAATTGTGTGAACAAGCCCTAACTAGGCTATTTTATATCTATGTGGGATGTTCTTCATCCATAAGAATAGAGTGAATCAGGAAAATACCTCATTATGGCCACTAGTTACATGGTTGGTAAGGTTGAATAAAGACACCAGTCCATCCAATTCAACCTGAGTGGGTCTGTGTATATGTGTGTTTATGTCACTACCATTTTCAATAATCCTGTACATTGCATTCGTTGAGAAACACTTCTAGGAGTTTTTTGAATTTATCTATTTTTCCTGCTGACACCACCAAGTGTGGAAGGGAGTTCTATATCCTTACCGCTCTTAACAGTAAAGAACTTCTTTTGTGGTTTAAGCTTAAACCACTTCTCATCCAACTTCAGGGTGTGGCCGTGTGTCTTCTTTGAAGACCTTCGGTTAAATAAAATGCTGGAGTCCCCATTTAAAGATTTGTATATTGCGACCATATTCCCTCTTAAGCGTCTTCTCTAGGGATAATAAGTTTAATGTATGTAGCTGTTGATACAACTGAGGTCCTCAGGCCTTCTTTTTAGCTTTGTTGTCCTTCTCTGGACTCTCTCCAGTTCCAGCACATCCTTCTTGAGGACTGTTGACCAAAACTGGACACCATATTCAAGTCGGCCATAGATGATGAGATCTTCTTTCCTGCAACCATTGTGTTCTCCTGGCAGGGGTGAGCCATCCCTGCTGGGAGAACAAAGTGATTATTTGTAGCGGGTGTAACTGCTGACAATAATCGCATGAAAAATGCAACAGGTTAGTTGTACCCAAGTCATTCAACAATCAAATTGGGTACAATCAGCCTGCCCATAGGTGGTTCGAATCTCGGCCAGTCTATGCTGAACCTGCTGAGATTCGAACCATCTATGGCCAACTTCAAGATGTGACTGAAACAGAGTTTTGTAAAGTGATAGATTTATTGTTTTATCTATCTTGAGTAAATACCTTTTTTAGTGCATGCTAAAAGTTTTGCTTTGTGCATGCGCAGTAGCAGACGGGCTGTGAAGCCGCAAGGCTTCACTGCCAGTCTCCCTTAGTCAGGATCGCGGCGCCAGCAACCGATAGGCCTTTTGAAGAATCGGCTTGGAGTGAGGACACCGCTGGATCCCTGGACAGGTAAGTGCCCTAATATTAAAAGTCAACAGCTCCAGTATTTGTAGCTGCTGACTTTTAATTTTTGATGGTGGGAGAGGAACTCTGCTTTAATAGAAGCAATAGATTTGCTTAAAGTGGTTGTAAACCTAAGACATGAAGTATGAACAAAGCATATCTATAGTGTGTACTTGTCTCTATTCAGAGCATGACGTGTCATTTCTGTCTGGTGCCTTGTTGCTATTTGCATGAGTCACTTCTCACAAGTTTTCCTGATACCAAGACAAAAAAAGGTGACAGGACCTCCAGCAGATGGACAGTCTCAACCCTGTTCCTGTGAGCTGTGTGGAAGAGCTCTTAGGCAAGGTGTATATATTCTCAACGTGAACAGATGTAGAGAAGAGAAGACTTCAGATAAACAGATACAACTTATGTAGGAGGATGTGTTTTCTCTCTGTGCATCACCTGACGCCAGTTGCTTCACTGGGTATATGTAACTGTGTGCAACCACTTTATTATAAAACTCTGTCTCCGTTGAAAACACTGCCATTGAACAGTAGTTAGCTCTGATGTCAGGTAAGTTTACTTCACACACTAGAGGGTGACCAGTAACATAGCGGAATCTTACTTAAGCCAGTTTGGTAATAACAGTTGCTTAACCACCTCCCATCCGTCCATTGTATATAAACGGCTGGATGGTGGCAGTGCAGGGTTGGGTGGCCGTTTACAAACAGCCTCCACGCCCCCTGCTTGTGCGCGCTCCCTGGGAGCGCACAGCACCGCGATCCAGTGCCTGCTGTGTCCTCAGGACACAGTGGAACACCGATCGGCAGACTGGACCTCTGTATGAGGTCCCGATCATGTGTTCACTGATTGGCCAATGCAGAGTAATAAGCAAGATGTCACTTGTGACATCATTGCTTACTATATGTGAAATCTGTGAATGATCACAGAGGTCACATGGTACAAGGCTATTCACAACAGCCTTGTACCATGTGACAAGCTGTGACCAATCACAGCTCACTCAGTAGTTCTCAATGGCTGCAAGACTGCAGCTAGAGAGAAGGAGAAATTATTGCTTTTACATCCTTTATGGGTGTAAAAGCAATCCGTGTAAAAAAAAAAAAAAATCTTCATCACCCCCCTCAAGTAGTACAGTGTCACCATGGTGACACTGTACTGCTAGGGTGACAGTATGTAAAAAAAATTATAAAAAATAATAAAAATAAAAAACAAATGAAAAAAAAGTTTACAAATTATAATTTTTGGTTATAAACTAAATTGAGTTATTTTTTTTTTTTTACTAAAAATATAACAGAATACATTTTTGACAAGATTTATGATGAAATACTATTTATTTGCAAAATTTTATAAGAAAAACACTTTTTTTCAAACATTTGGGACATTTTAATTTACATAGCAAAAAAAATAAAAATCCCAGTGGTGAATAAATACCACCAAAATAAAGCTTTATCAGTCTCAAAAAATGCTAAAAAATTCATATGGGTACAGTGTTACATGACCGCGCAATTGTCATTCAAAGTGTGATAGCACTGAAAGCTGAAAACTGGCCTGGACAGGAAGGGGGTAAAAGTGTCCGGACTGGAAGTGGTTAAAAAAGACTGTTGCTACCAGAAAATGCTCTTTTTCTTGATGAGGTAAAGTTAGAGGAGGAATGTTGGGGAAAACTGAACACCATATATAAAAAGATCTTCCAGAGATGGATAAATTAATGGACTATTAGCAGTGATAAATGTTGAGCTATCCAGAAAAAAAAAGTTGGCTTGTACAGGATGAATTAGAATAGAACTAAAGCCAAAACCTTTTTTTTTTTTTTTTTTTGGATAAAGTCACAGAGGGTTGACAGTTTTGCCATCTGTGTCTCATTGTAGAGATTTTCCTTTACTTTCTGTTCCATAGTAACAACAGGAAGTAAGGAGAAATCCTTGCTTGTCACCAGGATGACCAGAACTAATGTCTCCATTGGACAATTTCTCCTCTATACTTGTCCTGGTGACAACTCAAAATTTGGGACTTTCTTTCCTCTTCACAGATAGTCTAAATCTCTATAATGGGGACAGCAGTAGTAAAAACATGACAGGTGTTCTAATTCCTCTTCACCGTCCTAAAACAAAAAACAAAAAAAAAGTCTTTCCATTGTCTATATTTTAATTCACCTGAACAGACTCCTTGGGGTTTATTTTTTATTATATTTTACATTGGGGCAGGACCTGTCTAGAGATGTAAAATTTCCAGAAATTTTTAAGCCATGGGGAGAAAACTTTTTTTTTTTTTTCTGGAAAAAATGGAAATTTTTGGAAAACAAATTCAGTATGGAGTAGTTTTACAAACCGAAAGTCAGTTTGTTACACTGGGAAGGTGAAATGTAGTGTATATTAGAGTATTATGCTTGGAATAAATACAGCTTATTCGATATATGAACTAAACTTGCTTTTTAAAATCTTTTTTATTATTATTAATGGAATAACAAAGCCTGTATATGCCAAGAACATTTCAGCTATACATGAGAACAGGTAACTACCCTCTTTCCCTGAAAAGCAACAAAAAAGCAAGAAACCATCAACATAAAATAAAATTTAAAAAACAGATTTGCCTCTTAGCACCAATAGCAGAACGTGATTCGGGAATGACAAATTTGGAGGTAAAAGCTACTTGCACTTTCATTATGGTCCTCCTCATTTAAAGTATACCTAAAAGCATTTTTTGTTGGTTTTGGATAGAGTGGAGATGGATTAGAACACCTGTCAGATATTATTGCTGTCTGTGTCCCTGTTAAGGAGATTCTCTCTCTATTTGTCTTGTTTACCATTATTATTGAAAGTGAAAGTTAAAGAAAATCCCAAACTTTTGGTTGTCCCCAGAAAAGTAATAGAGGGAAAATTGTCCAATGGGGACACTAGTTCTGGTGACCTGGGGATCCCCAAGGGATTCTCTTAATTAGCAGGGATTTCCCCTCACTTCCTATTTGGTTATGGGACAGGAAGTGATGGCACAAATGGCAAAAAAAAAAATCTGAAAGGGGTTATGACCCTTCCTTGCTCTATCCAAAATAAAAAAAAACTTAATGAAATAAATTTGGAACAATAGGCATTTTTTTCATGTCTTTAGGCATCTCTGGCATTCCAGGATTTTATTTGTTATCCTTATAGAATTTGGAAAAGAATATTTCCTCTCACAATATTTGCAAATTGCAGCTTTGCTCTCAGCAGAAATTGCACTTTGGAAATGTTCCCAAACTCTAGATGTTGGTCTCTCCATTTTATTGAGAGAAGGAGAAGAAAAAACTATTTATATAGGTAAACATTATACTGTGACGGTGGAGAACATTAATAGGAATCATTTAACGGTTATAAAGGTAAACTAAATTGTCAGACAAATGTATCTTCTTACCTCTCCATTAAGGACTGAGAGGAGAACAGAAACCACCTACTGTATCCCAACACTCACCCAACTGTAGAAGGCCTTTCCCCTGCAGTGCCCCTAGTGGCAGAAATGCATATTTCTCTTATTTGAGATCTGCATTGAGAAGTACAGTGTTATTGGAATTGTATTTCAGGATTTGCTTGTATTCAGCTGAGAGGATTTTCAATAATTTAGGACTTTACATAAAGTCTCAGAAATCTTTCATTAAGGTCTTCATATTATGTAATTTGAATAGAATGTCATAGATATATTATTTATCAGTTTAAAAGAACATATTCCACCCTTCTTTTTACTTTCAATTGTTCTGGGGAAAAATAAAACAAAAAAAACAGCTTTTTTTTTAGAACTTTTCCTTTTTTTAGAATTGTTCCTTTTTTTTCCAGGCCTTCCTGTCACTAGACCTGTCAGATATATAGCTCTTGTGACTTACATGCCTTTCCATCCATCTATGTGGCAAACACATTTATTGTCAAAACAGAGTACAAATGTTACTTACCGTATCTTTTATAAAATGGTTGAAAATGAAGAGATGAGAACAGTGGAGTATCAACACAAATATTAATATACTGTTTGGTGGTTTTCTGTGGATTTATAGTGTTTGATTGTGTTGGGAAAGGTTGGATCCTGGACTGGTTTTGTTTTATTATTTTTCTGTGAAGATATTTTCTTACTTCTTGCACCAGAATACACCAGGAAATGAGAGAAAATCCTCTGTAGACTTTTTTTTTGACCAGAACAAGTATCCCCATTTCCCCTCATCTCCTTTTCCAGTGATCACATAAAATTTCTCTAGAGGTGATATTAGTCCCTATGGTAATGAAACTGTAATTCTCTACACTGAGGGGTCAAACCTTTACTGAGCTTCTAACCCTTCTACACTCTATACAAAACTCAAAAATCTTTAATTGCACCAAAAGAGCACAATTGTGAATGGGTCCTAATTGTGATCATTGATGTCATACGTAACTTTGCATCTCAGGCCCCATCACATCTGAGCATTGCAGGAACGTGTTCCCACTCGTGTTTTTGTTCATGCGGTAGCACGCGTTGTACCTAGGGCAGACTTTTCAACTGAATGGGCTGCCCTACATGCAGCAATTGCCCCAAAGTAGCTCCAGAGCCTTTTCGTCTGTGTAGCATTAACAGTGTGCATTTTGACATGTTTGCAGTGCGCAGCAAAACACCCATCTTCTCCATGTGCTTGGGGTGCCATTGACAATTAATAGCACCTAAAGTGAAACCACAAGAAACATGCAGGTGTGAATGCAGCCTCACTGTATCTTACTTTGTCTTCTAGATTGGAGAACTTGAAGCCCAGTGTGATGAAATAGACAAGGAACGAGAGAGGAACGAAGAACTAAGCAAAAGATTACAAGAGCTGGAAGCTGAGATTCAGGACAAAGAAGCTGTAAGTTGTACCATTTTAAAATGGTATTGAAGCTCATAAGTTGACCAGATTGTTTCCCAGTGTAGCTTGATTTATTTTGTTCTAAAATAGCCCACCAATACAAAACGTAGACTATATATAGAAACAGCACAAGGCTTTATAGTGGCTGACAGTAACTGTTGCCACATCTAGAGAACAGATTCATTTGAGACAATTTTTTATGACGTCAATTATAGTTATAACTATAAAGTATTATTAATAGTGCACCTTTCTGCCATAACGAGATGTCCATATGTGGACCAATTACCTAGTCTAGAGTCTAGGTCATTTTAACCTGTCATTTGTCCCATGAGCAGTAAGCGGTTTGCTCAAATGGAAATTGATTATTATTATTATACAGGATTTATATGGCGCCAACAGTTTACAACATGAGGGCAGATAGTCCAGTTACAATACAACTCAATACAGGAGGAATCTGAGGACCCTGCTTGCTAGACCTTACAATCTAGAAGGGAGGTATGATTAAAACATTTGTATGTAGAAGCAACCAATGATTACATTTTTGTTACAGCCACACAAGCTTTCTCAGGTTTACAGTGTCCTGGTTTCAAAATTCAGGCATGGCTATTAAATAGGAACATCACCCCCGAATTGTTAAAGAATATTATCACACTTCATATTCTTGATATCTGCCTAATGTACCATGTACTTGAGTTAAAAAAGTACCCTGCTTGCTTTGTTTATCTTCATTTGTGTAAAATACCAGGTGATCCTGCCAGTCCCTGTGTTTTTTTTTTTTGTTTTTGTTTTTTTAATTTCAAACTGACCACGCTAGGCAGTGAAGCACATCCATCCCAGCATGGTCATTTCTCTTCCAATTATCAGACTTGTGCTGGCACCCCCCCCTGCCTGCGAAGATCACTGTGCTGCTGTTTCTCCACCCCTAGCTTTCCAAGCCCTTTAAGTAGCTGAGAACAGTTTGTATGACCATGTATAAAAAACAAAAAATGTATTTGTGATGGTTATTTATATATATATATAAATAATTTGCCTTTAATTTTAAACTGAATTGGTTGTTTTGAAAAGGTAATGGTTCATATATACTTTAATTTTAAGCTTAGTGTTACTGAACCTAGGACCGACCCTGCATTCACTATATCTGGTCTCCCACAGTACACAGAACATGAAATGCAATTATTTTAGTAGATATAAACTGCTAAATACCTTTTCTCATCAGCAGTTAGAACAGTCTTGTGACTTCTATCAGTGTCCAATAGAGCACTGGTTATAGCTTGTAGGAGGAGTTTTCATTCTCCTCTCATTGTCTTATGAGACTATAGGATCCCTGACCCTCTGTCTGTACAGTGCTGATTGACCCTGTACTTATCACATGCACTCCAAAGAACAAAAACTAGCAATACACACCAAACTGAGCATGTGCAGCTTGCCCCGCCCCCTAGCTCTGTTCTATATGGAGAAGAGTTGGGACAGTAGAAGGGGAGGATCAGAAAAGACAGGATTAAACATTGTTACACAATGCAGAGGATTAACCCCTAATTTCCTCAGTGAGTATAACAAGCCTGCTTTTTTGCATATGCAGATAGATTTTACTGTTGTACGTTTAGTAACACTTGAACCAAGGATCAAGTTTAAAAAAAAAAAATCAAGTTTTTGTTGAATTTGCTGAAAAGGTTAGATGGAAGGAAGTAGAAAAAATGAGTGAAGGTCCACTTTAAGTAGCTATATCTGTGTCACCCAGAATCAAAAAGCACAGTTTACCAGTGTTTAGACGCGGTGGCTGCATTTGTTTTTTTCATTGTTGGTTTTTCCCTTTAACTTTTTCTGCTGGAGCAAGTGTAGCTACCCAAGAAGCTGCATGCAGAAAGTTTTTACCTTTTTAATGTAGAGGATTCATTAAGGTAAAAAAAACGTTCTGCCTTTTAGAACCACTTTTATTATTCAGGGCTCCTTTACAGTGGTGGTCAGAATGCCACCTTTACAGACAGCTGAAAATGAAAAGATCATTGGTGTCATGCTGATGGCTCTGCTAGGTGGCACTGGACCCAGAACCATGCTGGCACTATCAGATGGGAGGTCAATCAGACACCGATCAAAGAACCCCTAGCAACCTTTGGAGAAACCCTAGTTGAGAATAGCTCACCTATACTGTCTCCACAACAAAGAGCAACATTTGAACTTTCCCAACATTTATTATATAATATAAACAGTGAAACGTGTAGTGTTCATCCATCAACAAACATTTATCAAAACTTAGAACATAAAAATATGTTTCTGGAATATGGGAAGTTTGTCAGAATATGTAAAGAGGTTGGAGGACCAGCAATATTTGCTCATTGATTTATTTGTATCTCACCCTTTCTGTAACCTTAAGTGCCATGTTTCAAATAATGTGACTTCTCTATACCCCAATGTTTGTTTTTATCCCGCTGACACTGTTGCACCCTGTATTCTAGAATGTATGAATTATTAATGTCTCCAACTTGCTGGAGATTCCATAAGATGACAATGTCAGTATCTGTGCTTCCAAAAGTCTCTAATGGGAAGAAAAAAAATGGCTTTAACAGCAAGAAAATAATTGTACGTCTGGGAAGTGTGTCATATGGATGATTGACAAGGCACCACTTCACTGGTATAATTGGCCCAACGTCCAGAATAAGTTTGTAGTTCTTTAGTTCACTGCATATTAAGCATTTTTTCATATTTGCCTCAGAGGATCTTAAGCTACTATTCTATTCTGATTAACAATGTTAAAAGTTCAGCATATTTTTCTTCAGTTGCTAAAACAGAACCTGACATTTAATAAAAACACAACCATTAGTAAAATATTTTAGCATGTTTCATGGTATATAACTGACCACTTAAAGTGATAGTAAACACACACTGTTTAATTTACATGATCCCTTTTCTTTCTCTGTATGGATGACAGCACTGAAATTATTTTAATTAAAAATAAAAAAAAATCGAAGTTCCTTTCTTCCTAAACGATATACAGCTGCCACATGATCCAGTCTTTTCCCGATATACAGCTGCCACATGATCCAGCCTTTTCCTGATATACAGCTGCCACATGATCCAGCCTTTTCCCGATATACAGCTGCCACATGATCCAGCCTTTTCCCGATATACAGCTGCCACATGATCCAGCCTTTTCCCGATATACAGCTGCCACATGATCCAGTCTTTTCCCGATATACAGCTGCCACATGATCCAGCCTTTTCCTGGCCTACCTGCAGGGAAACAGTAGCAGGTGGAGCTTCTAGTCCTCTGCTGCTGGTCACATATTCAATAAAGCAGCCTTTGAAATACAGAGTAAAAATAAATAATATTAATATTGTTTTAACTTATCATATCAATATATATATATATATATATATATATATATATATATATAGTTAAAACCAGATCTTTATTATTTTTTGGTGTGGCTGGATTTCTGCCAGTCACATGCTGTGTCACGCCCCTTCAGCCTGTGTTTCAGTGTGACAGGAAGGTGAAGCTTCCACCAATCAAGATGTGATATTCCACCCCTATTTTGTTTGGCTGTTTAGTAGGCATAGAGTAGGTAGTAGGCTGTTATTGACTACTGTGTATACTACCACATATGTGACTCTATAGTTACATGGCTGCTCAGATATTATAGAGCGGAAATACTCAGCATATAAAATCACTGAAAACGGAGCATGGGCAGTAGCTTCCAATACTTCTCTGCAAAATCCCTAGCTGCATTAGGGAAATGGACAGAAGGGGGAGATAGAGAACAGCAGGATCAACCAAGTTTTTTGCAGAATACAGAAAACTAATCCCATAGTGAATGAGTGAGTATGAACAGCATGTAATACAGCATTTATTGATAGTTTTTTTTAATGATAAAAAAGTGAGAAAATTGTGCGCTGCCAAATAAATCAATAATATAACACAAAAAAAGATGTATAAAGATATACAAGCTGCTGCAAACACATAAAATGTGTGTTCATCACGTGAAAAAAATATAAAGCTAATGTGTAGTGTTGCACTGCTGCAAAAACATTAAAACATAAAAAACATAACATGAAGTCCAAAAACACACGTGAAGCTATAACGTAAAAGTCCAAAAAGAAGAAAAAAACTCTTCAGCAAATCTGGTTGGAAAGAGCCATATTTGTACTGGAGAGTGAGCCCGCAATCCCGGTGCTGTAAGTCTTTTAAATGGTGTGCATCACCACAGTGAACATATAGTATAGGTAGACCCTCACCTTCATATATGAACCCGTAAAAGCAACAGGTCAACCAGGCATCTCCCCTCCTAATGGGGGTAAAACAAAGATCTCTCTTCTATGGATAATTTCTCCCCTCATATTTGGCCACTGTATCCTCCGAAAGGACCTTTTCGTGGTATAGCTGACTCTGTAGGTGGAACTCAACAACCATATAAAGCAACTATAGTGCAGCACGTTTGTTAAAACCTCATTGAAGTTTATTAAAATACACTCACATGGTAACAGTAATAAAAACAGCAGTGTGATAATAGTGGTGAAGCTGTACAATACACCGAGCAGTGTCTCCTACTGTGCTAATGGCGTTCTGGCTCTGACATCACCTGGCTCCTCTCCACGCATATTGTCACGTATCACGTGATTTCATTAGGGTGAATAAAGTGGTTCTTTCCATCCAGATTTGCTGAAGAGTTTTTTTTCCTATGTTTTCTTCTTTTTGGACTTTTACTTTGTAGCTGCACATATGTGTTTTTGGTTGGCTCTGAGGAAGAGGTTGTGTCCTCGAAACGCGTTAGCCAGTTGGTCATCCAGGGTTCCATCGTATGGACTCAGATGTTGTTTGAATCATTCATCTTGTTCAGTTTGACATGTTTGTGTTATTATGTCCATTGTGAGTATGATACCTATTTTGTTGCTTCAATAAAATATTTTAAACGATAATGCACTAGGTTGGTGCGCCCTTTTTCTGTTTCTCCATTTGTATCCAGTGTATTCGGACCACCCCGGTCTGTTGAGGGCAGCAAGCAGTGCATATTCCAGAAAATTCCAGAACATTCCTATTGGGTCTACTGAGTCCTTTCCTAGTGCAGGAGTAAAGTGTTTGTTGTGTTGGATATGTGTTTTTGTACTTCGTTATGTTTTTATGTTTTTGCAGCAGCACAACACTACACATTAGCTTTATAGTTTTTTAATGATGTTGGTTTGATGACACTTTTTAGAAAGTTTTTTCCCCTCTTATTTTCCTAATGTGAAATGTATGCGTGTGCAGCAGAACTTCAGTAAAATGTAAGAAAAGATGTGGGGTTTTTAAAGCTGAACTGAAGGTCACATATTAATCTAGTGTTCTGTGTTCATTACTATATCATTAAAAGTATTTTTGTAAATGCAAGCAGTGTAAGTGCCAGAATTTGATGTGGTATCAGTCTCCTGTTTCAGCAGAGCTCAGAATGAGAGAGTTAGAAGCAGCCTAAGTAGCCAGTCAGCTGTTCTGAAGTATTCATGTGCTTATAAGGAACATAGAACGAAGGAAAAAGCAGAGTAACAGGGAGATGAGCTCATTAGTCTGTTACTTTTCCTTTCACTGTCCAGTCACAGATCTGGGGAAGGCAAAAGACCTTTTATTACGAGTGTTACTGAACCGCAGCAGAGTAATGTTACAACCCCAGGTTCAAAAAGAGTTTGATCTATGTCTAAAATCTACAAAAAAACATAATCCAGTGATCTCATGAACTCATATGATAGAAAATAGGAAACATATCAAATGTTTAAACTGAGAAAATGTACCGTTTTGAGAAAGAAAATAAGTTAATTTTAAAACTGAAGAAAGTTGTCCCATTCTTGCCCGATATAGGATTCTAAGTGCTCAACAGTCCTGGGTCTTATTTTATGGCATTTTTTTGTTTCAAGGTGTGCCAAATATTTTCAGTTGGTGAAAAGTGTGGACTTGCAGACAGGCCAGTTAAGTTATGTTATTGTCATAGATAAAGAATGCTGTCATTGTCCTGCTGAAATATGCAAGGTCTTCCCTGAAAAAGATGTCACCTGGATGGGAGCTTATGCTGCTCTAAATCCTGAGTATATCTTTTAACATTGAAGGTGCCTTTCCAGATGTGCAATTTGCCCATGCCATATGCACTAATGCACCCCACTACCGTCAGAGATGCAGGTTTTTGAACTGAGTGCTGATTACAAGCCAGACGGTCTCGCTCCTTTGTAGTCCAGAGGATGTAGCACCCATGGTTGCCAAAAAAGAATGTCACATTTCAATTCATCTGACACTGAAGTTTTCCACTTTGCAACAGACCATTTTAAATGAGTTTTGGCACAGATTTGAAGGCATTTCTGTTCACATATGGCTTCTTCTCTACATGATAGAGCTTTACATTGCAATTTTGAATGACTTGGTGAATTGTATTTAAACAGTTATTTTTTGCAAGTCCTGAGTCCATGCAGTGATGTCCACCACAGAATCATACCAATAAAGTGCAAAGTGTCCACTTCACAGTAGTCCTTATAATAGTCTACAATAACTAGTATGTAAAAAACAAGCTTCGTTCCTTTACAAAACTGCTTCTTTCCACATCTGTACTTTGGTGGTAGTTCTCCACAAAAAACTCCTCAATCCAGTCCACCAAGTATCATCCCTATGAAAAAGAAAAATCTGCCTCCAATGGTATAGTAACCAAAATAAAAATGCTTTATTAAAAGTGAAAAGTCACTTACAAGATTAAAAACAATACTGTGCTCATCTTGGTGAACAAATGGATAGGAGTCAGGTGTGGTAGTGATGTTAATGCCGTGTTGCCGCGTCACTTCTAGTTCCAGGGCTCTCTTTCTTTCTGTTAAGTGGAAACCTGCTGCTGAGTAAAAGGCAGACTACTAACTGAACATTAAAAAATGTGCAGTTTGTTTTTGGAAACCTATTAGAAGACAATGTCGGGATCCATCCAGACACCTGACTGATGGCACGCCGCTGAGAGCCTAAGCCAGTCGCTCCCACCCCCTCCCCAGCTTAGCGTTACAGTGAACACTGGAGGGACAGAACGAGTGGTGACTGGCAGTCACCACTCTCTACTCAGAGCAGACCTGAGAACTGAGCGATCAGTGCTCTTTGGTCACTCAGTTCTTGGTATAGAGACAGCGGAGGACAGGTGTAGCATCAGATCGATGCTGCAGCCAGCTAGGTGAGTATGTATGTATGTTTGTTATTTCCATTTCCCGTGCTTCTCTTTTAAATAAACTGTTATATAAAATGCTGCCAAAAATCTGAAAACCTGATTATGCCATTCATAGTGATTTTATGTTAGCGTAAAGGATTTGTATAAGTAATCACCCACAGAAAACATAGGTATGTCTATAAAGAGCTCAAGAAACCCATAATCTGTACACACAAAAAGAGAAGCAAATGTATATTCTCAATATGAAAAAAAAAGGAGCATATGATAAATTTGAGATTTAAAACACAACAAAAATGCAAAACAAAATGTCAGAAAGAGACCAAGAGGCGAGATATAAGATGTAAATAGAAGGGTAAGGTGCATCAGTATTGCAGCACTTCATATTCTAGTTTTATTAACCATTTTAATACTTTTTGGAAGTTAGACCTGCAAACTGGTTTTAAGAGTGAACGTTAGCAGGAAAACATGCTAGCTGAGTTTTTTTCTTTCACAAATTTGAATAGCTATTCCAGTGTTTGTGTGTGATAAGTCACTCTGTGGTTGACACTATTTGCTCGCTAAGATGAGGTGCCAAATTCAATGTTGTCAGTTTGCAGTTTGTATACTCCTCTGCCGCAGCAGTTTGGGCAAGCGTATTAATTCTAGACTTTTTTTTGAAAAGTCAGTGTCATATGGGCACCTGTACTTCATGTCTTTTCCTTTCTGATTACTTCACTACATTTATAATGGGATGCACCAATGTTCTGTGACGTAGGACCCAAGAATCTCAATGAGACTGGCCATGGATCACTAATCTGCTGCTATTTGAAATATGCTGTTAATATATCAGGGATTTTGTACATTTTTTGTGTTTAAATTTCTGATCCATATATATTATTACTGCAAAATATATATAAAAATCAAGAAATACTATATAGACCATATGTAAATTTATGGAAGCAATTTACTGCATATTGCAGTGGAAAGTATTCCAATGCTTACATGTGTTTGTCATCTACTGTATTTAGTAGATATTTATTGAGAGGCAATGCTAGCTTTTAACATTGACTATGTTGACACTTGAAGCTGTAGAGTTTCAATATGCACCCAACACGTTACAAGGATTTGGCAGTGCTGAATGGAGAAATGTGAAAGACTGCAGATTGCTAGAGAATGCTGCTTTCCAGCCTCCTGCTGACAGTGTAAATATAGCTTCATATCTTGAAAGGAAAACTATAATCCTATTTGAATGTAATGCTTATTTTGAAAGCAAGACATTCCATGTGACAGCACAGATGACTTTTGTAAATTCAGACAATGTTCTTTTACTAATGTGTTAATATTTTAAATATTTGAAAATTGAATAGTTTTCTTAAGATCACCTAAATGACAAATGAAAATTGTTTAAAATGCTTTCCCAGACCACGCAAGGATAAGGAAATTCATAAATAACTAAGCGGATAAGCCGAAATGCGGGTAGAATTTCTGGATCAGTGACAGCTCTTGTTACTTTTAAGACCAAAATGTCTTGTCCCTTGATATGGAGGTTATTTCTCTTCCCGTTTCCCTTAGCACATCACAGGGAAACTGAGACACCCTTTTTAGTTTTTACTTACATAAAAATCTGTGAGTAAAAAGAATAGTAAAGATAAACAGGCAATGCTCTTAAAATTATATTAAAGCCCAACTATTTGTAAAAAATCCCCCCTCCTCTCCTATTTATTCAGCATACCATGTATAAAAAAGATCTGTGCACCTTATCTCTTTTTTTAATCTGATCAAGTCACATGATTACAGCTTTTTGTATGGGAATACTCAACAATGACTGTGAATTCTGGGAGTTATGACATCACCCATAGACTCCCAAAGCCCAGCTGTTGTCTGCGTGCTTTTCTCTCCCCTGCAGCAGCTGCTCACTGACACAGGGGAGCTGGAGCAGCGGGATCACGTGACCGGAGTGGATTACAAATAGACACACAGTATCCAGATCTTATTTATTTATTTTTCTTTTACTCAGGATAGATAGTAGAGGGGAGGGGTACATTTTTAAGAATAGTTATAGTTAGGCTTTTCTTCCACTTTAAGCTGTCCATAGACATAAGATAACAGATGCTCAGTACATCCCTCCACTTGCTACCATACCTATTTGTAAAACCAAGTGCATTTTGGACAAAACTTCCAGAAGGGTTTCTTTGCCATGTGAATGTATGACACATCTAAAAGATCAACCCCCTGCTTTCGCCTGAAGCAAATATTCCTGATGTTTTGCAGGTATAATAAAGCTAATAATGAGCTATATACCATCTGCTTCTTCATACATAAGCAGTAAAAACACGTGTGCACATAGGGGGTTCTCATAAATGGGAAAGGGTAAGTGATTAAAGATTTTTTATCTCTGTGTAGAACTCCATTCTGTTTGCTCTCTCAAGTGTGGAGGAGTCAAAGCTGTTGACAGGTATCCAATGATGCTGTGAAAATCTTTCTTTCATACTTGTCTCAAACAAGAGGAATGTAGTGATAGACATTCATGATAGTCTTACCTGAAAGCCAATATGACATTTAATATTTGCAGCTGAAAGGAGAAAAATAATTCTGTCGTTCGTTATGGAACACATAACCATTGAGAGTCTATACTAGTCGTATCCAAACTGCAGCAAGAGGGCCATATGTGGCTCTTTACTTACCTTTCACTTGTCCTTGGAAGACTGTTACTCCCACTGATACGAGGCACTATTCATCCCACTGACACCAACGATGAGGCACTATTCCTCCCACAATGACACCAACAATGAGATGCCATTCTTTCCACTGACACCAACAGTTAGGCACTATTCTAATGACTGACCCCAACAATTCCTCCCACTGATACCAATGATGGGGCACTTTTCCTTCCACCAGTACCAACAATCAGGCACTATTCCTCCCACTGGTACCAATGATTGGGCACTATTCTTTCCACTGACCCCACTGATGGGGTACTATTCCTACCACTATAAATGATTTTGCACTATTCTTCCCACTGACGTCACTGATTGGTCACTATTCTTTCCATTAATACCAATGATGGGGCAGTGTTCCTCTATTATCCACAGGTGCTGTGTAATCTTTTCAGTCCCACTGACCACAAATCCTGAGACATTGTCCACTCAAATTGACACTAGGTCATTTTCTACTCCACTGGCCACAGTCTGCACCCCCCCCCTCCCCCCCAAAAAAAACTTGTCCTTTGGAGACATCTGGTCTATACGATGGGTTCTGCTGTCACCATATAGACAGTGTTGGAACAAGTGAAATATTTGGCTCACTAAGAAGAAAAAGACCAGGTGTATTATGTGAGGACTAGCATATTAACCACACAAGTAAAGTCCTTAAAGTCCAACGCTGGTTACCGGATAGTCCAACAATGCTACTATGGAAGCTTTGGAAATTTTAGTTAGGTCCACAGTATACAGAGGACCCTTGGTGCAGGACTGCGGCTTACGCATGTATTTTCAATTGTGTGTAAACAAAAGCCTCTCTTTTTATTGCATACTGTTAGACAGGGCCAAATTGGTTGTTTTGCAGGCTGGCTGGTAAGTGTTGCTGGGAAATCCTTTGTTTACGATAATCCAACAATGTGCTTGACTCAGTAACAGCCGATTCAAAAAGAGCTACAAGAGACTGTGTGAAGCATAAGAGAGAAGCAGCACTACCTAAGTGCAGCAATGTAAGCAAAGATTTTTTTCCACAAAGTAGGCAACTCACAATAGTAGTAGTCAAATAACTGATGGACTGGTGAAGGAGCATGCATGCTTCGAAAACACATACCAGGCCTACTGCTGCTGTACCTGGAGCTGACATCACTCCCACCTGCCATGAGGATCCACACTGACCAGGAAGTACTGAGAACCACCAACACAGCCAAGGACAGTGCTTTGAAGACCTACCTGCAGTGGCTGCCAGGAGTTGCACAGCGGTTGACACGAGTTTGACAAGCGCTCATTTGACTACTACTACTATTGCAAGTTGCCAATTTTGTGGAAATAAATGATTTGCTTATATTGCTGCACTTAAATGGCGCTGCTTCTCTCTCCTATATAGACAGTGTTGTGTCCCTCATTGAACATCAGAGAAGTGGATTTTAGTGTGAGTATATGTCACAATATTAGCCTATGAGATCTTGGCATGTTACTTAAAGTACAAATAAAAGCTTCTATATTAAAGTGTAAAGTAGTCACAAATCCAGTTACTATGAGAAGCACTAGCCTCATAAAGAAAGGAAGTTTTTGTTTAACTGAAATTCTACCTCATTTGTGTCTCACATACTCCCCCTTCCTCAAAACACTACAGCTCACAGTGAGAGGATTTCAGCAACTGAGGCAAAGCTGTCAGTTAAGAAAGCAGTGGGCAGGACAAGGCGTGGCCAGGTGCTAACTGACCAACTGCAGGTTGCAGTGACGATGCTGATCTCTACACCCCCATGTCATGGTTTTCATCCCACTGTACTGCAAGCAGGCACAACCAACCTGAGAGGGGCAACTCTGCTCTGAATGCAGCAGCAGCACAGCATCATTGCCACACCATCACAGGAAGCTGCATTAACTGGACTTCACTGGCAGGAACAACAAGTGTCTGTGGGACTAAGAGAAAACTGTAAATGCAGATACATTTATAATTAGATGCTGAGGAATATATTTTTAACGGGAGACCATAGTTCCCCCTATATAAGCAATTGCTTGTCTTGGATTCCCCACTTGGAGGAAAAAGATTTAAGATAATTGGCTGATGTTTTATTGGATTAAATATTTTCTTAATTGCAGTCTAACACAACTTTCTTTACTCAATGTCAATGTAGACATGAGTTAAGGGAGAGGTAACCAAAACTGGCCATGGATGGATCAAAATTCAGCTGCTTCAGCAGGGACTGACCAAATTTCGATCCGTATGTAACTGCCCCCCCACTAGACAGAAGTCAATAAATTAGATTAGCTTCTGTCAAAAGGAAATGTTGGAAACATTTTCAATAGTTGCAGACATGGCGAGGTGGGGATTCCTCCATTCATGTCGCTTGTGTAGATGGAGGAATCCTTTTTTTTTTCTTTTTTTTTTTTTTTTTTGTTTCGGCGGGCTGAACAAAAGAAACGACTCCTCTATTACCAGCTTCAGTAAGCTAAGTAGCCGTAGACATTGAGTACATATATAGAATAATTAATATATTTGCTTTTAATATTGGCAATGATATTTATCTCAGGTACTTATATAGCGCTGTCAATTTATGCAGCGCTTTACATATATATTGTACATTCACATCAGTCCCTAACCCTCAAGGAGCGTACAATCTAAAGTCCATAACTTACATTCATACATACACATTCTAGGGCCAATTTAGACCGGATCCGTTTAAGCCGGAGTACCCACACAAACACAGGGAGAACATGCAAACTCCAGGCAGGAGGTGCTGTGGCTGGGATTCAAACCAATGACCGTAGTACTGCCAGGTGGAAGTGCTAACCATTTAGCCACTGTGCTGCCTCAATGGTAGAGAATTTTGTTTTATTTTCTGTACTAGGTAGATGGATCCACATTCCTTTCCACCACTTTACAAAATGGACAAAAATCCATTTGTCACCCCCGTCACATATGGAAATGAACTGCTGCTCATGGGCTGGGCAGTAGAAGACTCCTAACAATCAAGCAACCAGTAGAAAAGTTAGACTTCCTGTGTCACTAGTTGTAATGTGACCTTTCCCATAGGAGTCAAATCTGACTTGTCTCCTGTAAGTTCTGCAAGGAGGTTCAAATTTCATGACGTTCTCAGGTTCTCTACTAACCGAATCAAAGTTCTGAATAGACACCAACATGTTCTGTAAGAGAAAAAGAGGGGGTCAGTGTAGACAATATTCAGGCATAGATGGATGACAGATATAGTGAAATGTGAAAGAAGGCTGGAATTCCGGGAGACCGATTTTGTAATTGTGGAGTGCTTTCAAATTTGTGCTAAAAGTACAGAAAAACAATGAGGATTGTTTTTTGTACATATTCAATGGTGCTGTGACTACTACTGTGACCTCCTTCTAAAATGTGTTAAAGCGTATGTACACCATACATTTATTCTTCAGTGTGTTTGGCATCATGCCTCAGCGTGTGCAGTTTTCAAAGCAATTTTCTTTTTTTTTTCTTTTAATTTTGTGACATAGTTCCTCACTTGGAAATCCTTCTATTAACTGCACTTCCTGGAAGGCTGACGATGGTGCTGCTAAGTTTGAGTTGCTGGCTGAGCTTTATCAGCCCATGCTTGTTTTTAGTTGGCCAATGGGCTGCCTGTCTGATTGATCTGTTAGATAGACAGCCCAACAGCCAACTAATGAAGCATGTCCAGCAAGCTGCAAACAGTGTTGCTAATTGCAAGGCAGAATCTTGGCATTGTCAGCCTGCACCAGGCAATGCTGCTATTGGCAGGATCTCCAGGTAAGAAATTTTGTAACAGATTTACAAAGATTTGCTCAAAAAGAAAAATGTATACAGAAGGCCTGATGTCAACACACTGAAAAATAGGTTTGAACTTTAGTTTCTCAGTAGCTTTAAAGTTAGCTACTGCTCTTGGGGAAAAAAAATAACTATTGCATAATTTAAGAATCATACACCTACATAATTTTCACATTAATAGGTTTTGTTTTTAATCTCTGAATTTATTAATCTGAACTGCAAAATGTGTAGCTTTACATAGTGGGAACAAGGAGGTTTGTATTGTTGTCCTCATTGGGAAAACATTTTTCCCACTTCCTATCCCAGAGACATGACAAAATGGAAGGACAGTTCCATGCTACAGACAGTAGTAATACCTGACAGGTTTAAGTTTTTCCCTGCTCTAGTTAAAGGCCTTGTTCACACGAGGAGTTAGCATCCATGCCCTGTGTGAGAGTCGTGTTTACCTGCCTGGGGATGTTCAGGTTTTCATCCATCTCTGTGCAGGTTGTGTCTTTAAAGTCAAGTGGGATGCAGCAGCTGTACAAACACAGCCGCTGCTCCCCTTGTGACAATGGTGCGGATGCACAAACCTGAACGCACCCTTACACGGGGCATGGATGCATACAGCCCTGTGTGAATGAGGTCAAAGAAAAAAGTGTACTTGTATCATTGGAAGGATTTACCCTCACAGCCTTTCATGTCAACAAGCAGAGCTGATGGACTTTGCCAGTGGGGACACACAGCGATTAAAACCAGACAGATCCAAACACTTTATCCCATTAAGAAGTAAAGGTATGGAAGAACAAAAAATATGTATTGCTGCAGAATTTCCCTGTAATTTACTCGTTTTGCTTTCATCCGTAGATGATAAGCTCCTGTTTGAAAATCATGTATGTAAACTCAACAATTGTAAAACATAGTTTTTTTTTAAATGAATACAATTTCAGCTGTGGTTATGGATGTCTAACCAGTCCAGAGAATGTGTGTGTCTCTTAGTTTTCTTATGTGTGCTTATTTCTTGAGGTCACGCTCTAGAACACCATTGGATTTAGGTCAGGGAATTGGGACAGCTACATAATGTTTTTTTAAGGTAGTGTAATGGTCCATGCACATAAGCTATTTATAAAGCTGTAACTTAACTATATGACAAAAATAGATCCTAATATTTGCAGATCTTTATTTTCATAGGTACACAGCTCTAGCATTGAAAACCGATTGATGTCAAGGTTGGAGCAGTGCTGTAGTGAAATTAATGATGCATACACATTCTATAAGGTGACATTGGCTTGGTGAGCTGTATCTACCAATTGTGATATGCTGGCACTCACTATAGAGCTATACTGTAAATAGAAAAAGCTAAATTCGCCGTCTGAAATTACATTTATTTTAACTCATTACGAAAAAAAAAAAATCCTTTTTTTTGTTAATATATTCTAGAGATTCATTAGAATAACACGCTCAGCACTTTTTGAAAAGGAAACATTGCCACAGAAAGACATTGCAACTAACCAATAAAATGAGTCTAAAGCCAAAACATTTTAATTTTTCTAATTTTAGGATTAATATAGGGAAGAATTAGAACATTTGTTTTTGTTGATGTCTGTGTCCCCATTGGGGAGATTCACCACTTGGTGACCACAGAATATCCAAAAATGTAAGTTGTCACCAAAGAAAAAAAAAATAGGGGAATATTTTAAAATGGGGGAGCTTTCTCCAGTAGTGAAATGGTCTTAGAGGGGATTATTCTCACTTTAGAAACATTTTTTTCCCTTTTTGTTATGTCTACAGTGAACAAATGGAAGGGAACTTTCCAAATGGAGCAACAACAAAAAAAACAAAACTAATGAGAATTAAAGTGGTTCTAAAGGCGTAAGTTTTTTTTTTACCTTTAATATGCATTCTCTGCATTAAGGTAAAAAACATTCTGTGTGAGATCATTGGATGGATGCCGCTTGGACTGATCCTGGGAGTTCAGTGCTGGTAAAATGGCCTCAGTTGCTGCTCTGGCCACGCCCTCCGTCCACTGGGGCGAAATGAAATCAGCGTGGCGGCTGAGGCCATCTCACCTACACTTAACTCTCGGGATCAGTCCAAGACGCATCCATCCATTGATCTCACACAGTTTCTTGAGCACTAGCAGATGCTGCTCCCATTTTCCTCTGTCAGCTGGGTGATTACTTTCCTATGCTTCCTGGCTTGGAGTGGCGCCATATGTCTCCTACAGGTCTTTAAAAAAACATTCTGTGTCACAGGATCCCCCCAGACCCCCTTATATTAAGTTGAACCAGATCTCTATCCAGAAGAACCCCAAAAGAAAGAGGATCAGGACTGCTCTGTGCAAAACCATTGCACAGAGCAGGTAAGTATGATGTGTTTATTATTTTAAAACAAAATTGTGAAAATGGTTTACAATCACTTTAAGTATTTTCTAATATATCGAAAATTAAAAAAAAAAAACATTGTTTTTAGCTTTAGATGTACTTTAAACCTCAGCAAATGACAGAAAATTTGGGTTGACAATCATTTTGCCTGTGTTTACCAGCAGATTGCAAGAGACATTTCAATTCATTGATCTCTAGGGAACAAAAGATTGACCATATTAGGTGTTTTATTTGCCACTAATGTTTCTCCAGATTAGCATGAACTTCTGTTATGCTTCCTCCGTTGGGATTAATATTTTTATTATTATACAGAATTTATATTGCGCCAACAGTTTGCGCAGCTCTTTACAATAGGAAGGTAGACATTACAGTTACAATACAATTTGGTACAAGAGGAAACAGCTCGTTAGAGCTTACAATGTAGGAGATAAACTTAAGTGTGTGTGTGATCCAAGCATGTAGGCTTCCATATCTGGCTTCTCGTTCTAAAAATACTGGTGGTCTGTCTCTGGCATGGATACATGGATAGACTAACAGATACTTCTCTCCATGTTTTACAGCAGGGGTGCTACAGCTTTTGAAGAGTGCAGGCCACTAAGTGATTTGGTAACCGGTTGCAGGCCACAATGAAATGAAATGGTTCAGAATTTAACATTTTTTATTTTGAATAACATAATGAAGATTTTAAACAATCGGGATCATCATTTTCTGTGGGACCAATCTTCGTTGGATTTTTACCCACTGTTTAATCACAATCATCAATTTTTTTTGTTAACCAAATCACCATTAATCCCACTCTCGTGCTCAGGTGTGACCAGCCAAAAAAAGCTCTGAACCAGTGTTGCAGCCTTCATTATATTAGGGTCTTTGCAGCCATCTCTTAAATTGCCAAAACAAGGACTGTGGACAGTCTAAACAAAAAACAGCAGACCAGGGAAGTACATGCTATGGTAGTACAATAAATGTCATTTATTAAGCTACAGTAAAATGACACACAATGCGCTCACATGCTCCTGGAATGACGCAGAGCTCATCACACAACTGAGAATCCACCTTCAGAACCCCTGTATGGATGCCACTGGACGTAATCCACTCTGCTAAAGGCTCCTCTCCCCATGTCTGTGTGTTAGTTAAGAAAGAAGAGAGACAGTTAGCCAGCAGCAATAGCGGCTCATGTACAACAGACACCGGAATTATGGAGGGCAGGCAATCATTCGGTAGATCGGCATGCAGGTTGAGCATGTCTGCTATATAGAATGGATGAATGAATCTCCCTGCTGCACGATTGTAGATACTGGCAGCTGTCAGAATTCCCAAACAGCAGCTGCATCTAACTGTATGCAGTCACTGTTCGAAAATTTTTCTGTCCAGCTCCTTCAATTTTTTCAATTGGGAAGGTGTCTACAGGGCCACCCACTATGCTACTTTCATCTGGTTCTTAAGGAACCATCTGAAATTCATACAGTGTAAGGCCAGCTATATGCTGATTCTTTGGCTTTAATGCTTTTTGAATCACAGACCCACAACAAATAGTGATAAGGAATCCTGATACTTTTCTGGCACTTGTGCTGCATGCTTGTTCATTTTCCATGAGAGTGTTGAAGCTAGAGACAGCCATTGCAGTTTTCATTTCCAGAAATTTAGCACCCATGGAGCTTCAAAGTAGCCTGTCAAATTAATCGGCACTAGGCCAAACCATTTTTTATCTTATAGTTTTATCTGTTTTTAGATAAAGGAAATGGATTGGAATCCCTGTCAGGCTTTTATTGCTGTCTGTGTTCCTGTTTGGGAGAACCCCATCCCCCCCCATATGTCCTGGTGACCGTTCTTGCCAAAAGTAAAAGTAAATCTTGTCATCAGAACAAGGTTAGAGGGGAATCTTCGCATGACAATCGTTGTTACAACCAGCGATCTCCCCTAATTTGGAGGGATTTCCTCTCACTTTCTGTTGGAGCTATGGGAGAGTAAGTGAAGGGAAATCTCCCCAATGGGACACAGATGTAAAAAAAACAGGTCTTATACTACTCCCTTATTGTATCCAAATGAAAACGTTTGCCTTAATAGTATAAATCCTATAATATAATACTATCAATCCTGTCAGATTATATTTGCTTTCTGTTCTGTTGAAGAAATTCAAAACTAAATTGCCAAAAAAAAAATATTGGCTCTGCATACACTTAGGCCCATTTCACACAGGTTATGTCAGTCAGTTTTTCCAACCAAATAGGATGGTCCATGTATCTCTGTGGACCGGTGGGTGTAAACGGACTTGTGTCCATTTACATCTGTCTACCTCCAATCCAATCTGGAAGGAGATCTGTTTCCCTCTGTCTTGGCTGATCGGACCAGAGATTAGCCAGTCCATTTACATCCTATCGCCCATAGAGCAGAGTAGGCTGTGTTTGCGCTGCCTAAGCCTCTTTCACACGGGTCAGAATCCGCTTGCTCAGCGGAGGTTCTGTCCGATCATCTCCCGCTGAACAGAGCGGAGCATCCGCTCTGCACCCAACTGCCCTTTGGTCTGATACAAAGGTACTACTATGTTGCCATAGATCACTGCACAGATCTATGGAAACATAGTAGTACCTTCGTTTGACGTGGTTCTAAGGAAAGCAGGATATCCTGGAGTAACACACAAGCGCTGGTTGACCACTATTTATTGGGGGTCACACAATTTATGGTAAGCCTCCCTCTTTTGTGCACCGAGGTGTTGTGTGGTTTACTACTGGGTAGTTAGTAGTCTCTGTGATTCACGTCTATCATTTTTCTCATGAAAAGAAGACTGCCAAATTCTTGTTTGCTCTTCATTTGAACTGTTTGATCTATCTCATTATTATGTGGTGATGCATATCAGTCTGCATGTGTATTGCACATATATTTTTTTTTTTATTATTTTAGCGTTGCACTTTTGTTTGATATTTTGTTATACTATATATTATGGTATTATGCTAGCTGCTATTCACTACCATATTTCACCAAAGCCCTAGCGTGTTTTTTTCAATTTTACATTTATTTTTGTACCTATGCAACAGCATATATTCAGTTTTGGCTTCCTAATGCTCGAAAGCACACCTTATAGCATAGGTATAATAGTATAAAGGGTAAAATACTAGAGTTTTTATGTTCTCTCACAGTACGACCCTACTGAGTTAGGCTTTCAAAGAAGTAGTGAGCCTGTGTTCTGCACCTGCATTGTTTAATTGGTATTTCAGGAAGTAGTTCCCACCAGCCCTGTAGGAAAGGCCACTGATCCCTTGGAGGATCTTGCAGAGTCATTCTGCGAGGAGTATGAGCAATATGTAAGTATCCAGTTCAGTGACTGCAGTTTGATGCTATTGCATTTTGCATAAGTTTTTTATTTTTTTTTTAAACAGTTAACAACAAATTAGTTTAATGCTGTATGGCATATGAGCAAGATGAAGCACATGCACAGTATAATACAGTGAGATCTCGCAGGTTAGAGACAGGATCCCCTTGCAGACACTAGTGACATTCCCTTCCCAGGGGTCATCTTTGCAGCCAGGTGTCAGTGGGAAACCAGGAAGTGAACACACAAAAGGTAAGTACATTTTTCTTGTCAGTGTTAGATGCTTTCACATCATCATGCAGTGATGCATGCTGATGTGATATTTTGTAAAAGGGGGGAAAGTTTGTGCTTTAAATGCTAATATAGGAAATATAATCAGGGCTTTTTTTTCTCAGAAAATAGGTGCAGGAACTCCGCCACCTGCAGGGAGATCATCCAGTGGGGGTGTCATAATCCACACTGCACCCTGAACACCTTGCATCTCCCTTATCCCCAACCTGCACTCAGTGGGAGCCACTCATAAGATCAGATCTGTGGAACTTGTTGGGAGACAAGCTGTCACTTGTAAACACAGAAGCCTGACTTAACTTAATTATCACTACAGCCTGAGCCAGAGGCGGTGGAACTGAGTTCCACCAAGTCCCAGCTGAAAAAAACCCTGAGTATAATATATGACAGAGTTGTGTGAATTTCAAAAGTGGCTGAAAAGGAATACACATATTTTGGCTAGTAAAGCAGCTTGTCACCTTAGTGGTCTTCGGTTGTTTTTTTAAAGTTTTTCAGTTTAATGAAAAGCATGATAGTGCTTGAGATGAACAGCACAGCTTTGGCAGCTTAAATGAAGCTAATAGTGGAAACCTTGTTGTATCAGTGAAGGAAAGTACTTTTTTCCCGGTTCATCATTTCTCTGCCATGACATGCTGAAGAATAATGGCAGACAGGTCCAGTTTTTGTTTTTTTATCCTTCCTTGTGCACCTGTTACTAACTGATATTATCTGATCAGCTCTGTTGCAGTTCATGCTTAGCTGAGTTCTTTACATGGTTAATACAAATATTATTTCTAAAGAAAAAAAATAACTGATCAGATATTTTTATTTTCTGCTGTTAGAGAATGGCAGAATTACCATGTCCCCCTGGATTAATTATGAAATTTATTCATTATGTTCTTTCTTCCAGGAACTTGACGATCTCAGGAAACAAAGTGAAGTCATCCCACAGCTGATGATGGAATGTGAATCAGTGACAGATAAGCTCCAGGTAAACAACATATATGGCACCTATTGGCTTTGATTGATAATTGGACATTTATTACCCAAAGCATGGCCAAATGCAATTTGATTTTCATTAGAACATTCATAGAAAATGTTTTTGTAAGAACAGTCTTTCTTGCCATCATTAAGTCAACTCCTATCACTCATAAGCCCTTAACATTTAGTCCACACCTGTAATTTTAACTGAATCCCAGGCACATTAAACAGGCCTAATTACAATATACACAATTTTTCCAAATAAAAACCACATTCAAAAATGTATGGCGCTTCCATTTTCCTCTGTAAGTGGGGTGATTTACTTTCCTGTGCTTCCTGGCTTGGGATAAAGGTATATGGCGTATGCTAAGACCACACTGTACATACCCTAAAAAGCCATGAAGAAAGTGAAAGTCCAGCACTGACACATTGTGAAATAAAATTGCAGTACTTTATTCATTATCCATCAAGACATAAAAAAGAATTAATCCAGTGTAAATATTGACTCATTTCAGCCCCACAAACTCTGGGCCTTAGTCATAAACCACATTCACAATAGGAATTTTGTTCGTTTGAGAACATTTCCTAATTTTTCTTCTTCAAATCTTTAAAGAAATGTTCTGGAAACAAATTGTCTAACAAAATTCTGCTGGTGCATGGCCAACTTGATTTTGTATCTGCTTTGGGCCTGTGCAGCTTACGTTTCTGATTGTTGTATACAGCTATGAGCTTTCAGCAGCCAAATGCTCATGTAATGGTGGACTGTTTTATGTGTACAGCCTAAAGCGAGGGCGGCAACCCATTGATCCAATCTACCTGTCGACTGCGGGCAAGAGACGGGTAGATCGCGGCCACATTAATGCTTTTCCAACCCTTGTTAGGTTCTGCTCCTTCCTCTCAGCCTCGTCCGCCACTCTCATCCTCATGTCAGAGCAGAGAGCAAAAGGCAGAAAAGGCAGCACTGCTCAGAACGGGGGGGGGGAGCAAGAGCTATCCAGGTTAACTTTTATGGTTGCTAGAACACAGGGCAAACTTAGCAACCAATCACCAGATTACAAATATGAAAAGTTACCTCTGGCAGCTCCTGGTTCTGCCCCCAGTCCAGAACTATGCTGCCTTCCACTCTCCATTGTGCCTTCACACCTGAATAGGTAGGAGCAGTGAAAGAGACTGCTCTACATGGGGGGGGGGGGGGGGGGGTGAAGAAGGCAGGACACTACTATGGGTACATGGGGGGGGGGTGGAATGAACAAGGCAGGACACCACTATGGGTGGGAGCATAGGAAACTACTTGAAGGGGAGGCCTGGGAGCACTACTGGGGAGGAGGAGAGGCAGAGGGTCAGTAGCACACTACCTTGGGGGACACTGAAAAAATGAAACAACCTTAACCAGAGTAAAATTATTGGGGCTTGTTAGGCACCATACCAGCAATACTGCATACAAAAAATATAAAAAGTCAAAGCTTTATGAAACATCATTAAAAAACCATGATTGTAGTACAAAGTTTGAACGTCAAAACAGTTACATAGTTAGTCTGGCTGAAAAGACAAAAGGCCATCCAGTTCAACCATAAAAAAATAAATAAATTTATAATCCTACACCCACAATTGATCCAGAAGAAGGCAAAAAGCCCAGCAAAGCATGATCCAATTTGCTCCTGCAGGGGAAAAAATTCCTTCCTGATCCTTCAAGAGGCAATCGCATATTCCCTATATCAACCTATCAATAGTAACCAGTTATATTCTGTATATCCAAGAAAGAATCCAGGCTTTTTTAAAGCAATCCACTGAGCTGGCCAGAATCAACTCTTGAGGGAGTCTATTCCACATTTTCACAGCTCTTACTGTGAAGATACCTTTATGTGTTTGGAGATTACATTTTTTTTCCACCAGATGTAAATAGTGCCCCCTTGTCCTCTGTGATGACCTCAGGGTGAATAACTCTACACCGAGTTCACTATATGAACCGCTGATGTATTTATACATGTTGTTCATTTTCCCCCCCTAATCTCCTCTTCTCAAGAGAGAATAAATTCAGTTCCTCTAATCTTTCCTCATAGCTGAGCTCCTACATGCCTCTTATCAGTTTGGTTGCCCTTCTCTGTGCTTTCTCCAGTTCCCCAATGTTCTTTTTTTGAATTGGTGCCCAAAATTGAACTACATATTCCAGATGAGATCTTACTGATTTGTACCGGGGTAATATGATATCTCTCTCTCTGGAGTCTATACCTCTTTTAACGCAAGAGAGGATTTTGCTCGCTTTAGAAACAGCAGCTTGGCATTGCATGCAATTATTAAGCTTGTGATCTACCAGAACTCCCAAATCCTTCTCCACCAGTTCTACTAGTAAAAACATGTAACCATTACATATTGTGACTATACAGAACATCAAGCTTATTGTAAGTTGCTCCACGAATTCCATAAATAATACATATGGATAACAGGTGTGTGTGTATATATGTGTGATGTGTGTATAAGATATATATATATATATATATATATATATATATATATATATATATAATCTCATACAGTTCGGTCGGAATATATTTGGACACAGGCACAATTTTAGTATTTTTCAGGTATTTACCAAAACATATTCAAGCTATTGTTATATAATGGAAATGGGCTGAAAATGCACACTCTCAGGTTTAATTTGATAGTATGTACATCCAAATTGAAGGAAGGGTTTAGGAATTACAGCTATTCCCCCCTTTTTCAAGGGACAAAAAGTAATTGCACAATTGAATCAAAAGGTGTTTCATGGCCAGGCGTGGGCTACTTCTTTGTTTTTTCTTCATCAATTAAGCAGGTAAAAGGTCTGGAGTTGATTCTAACTGTGGTATTTGTATTTGGAATCTATTGCTGTGAACCTACATCATGCGTTCAAAAGAGCTGTCCATGCAAGTGAAAAAGTCCATTGTAAGGATTCAAAAACGAAACAAATCCATCAGAAAGAGCAACAACATTAGGAGTGGCCAAATCAACATTTTGGTACATTCTGAGGAAAGAGGAACGCACTGGTGAGCTCAGCAACATAAAAAGGCATGGACGTCCATGGAAAACAACAGTAGTGGATGATTGCAGGATTCTCTCTATGGTAAATAAAAACCCACTCACAACATCCAGACAAGTGAGAGACACTCCCCAGGAGGTGGGCGTATCATTGTCAGTCTACAATCAAGAGAAGACTTCACGAGAGCAAATACAGATTAGACTTTGCCAAAAAACATCTAAAAAAGCCAGACCAGTTCTGGAAAAGCATTCTTTGGACGGATGAAACTAAGATTAATCTGCACCAGAATGACGGGAAAACAGTGTGGAGAAGGCTTGGAACAGCTCATGATCCACAGCACACCATGTCATCTGTAAAACATGGTGGAGGCAGTGTGATGGCATGGGCATGCATGGCTTCCAGTGGCACTGGGTCATTGGTGTTTATTGATGATGTGACAGAAGCAGCCGGATTAATTCTGCAGTGTTTAAAGATATACTTTCAGCCCAGATTCAGCCAAATGCAGCAAAGTTGATTGAACGGCACTTCACAGTACACATCGACAATGATCCAAATCAAACCCAAGAGCTTTTGAAGGAAAAGAAGTGGAATATTCTGCAATGGCCAAGTCAATCACCTGATCTCAAGCCCGCTGCGCAAGCATTTCACTTGCTGGAGGCAAAACTAAAGGCAGAAAGACCCACAAACAAAGAACAACTGAAGACAGCTGCAGTTAGAGCCTGGCAAAACATCAGAAAGGAGGAAACCCAGTCTTTGGTAATGTCCATGGGTTCCAGACTAAAGTGAGTCATTGCCAGTAAAGCATTCTCAACAAAATAATAAAAATGAACAGTTTAATTATGATTATATTCAATTGTCCAATTACTTTTGGTCCCTTGAAAAAGGGGGTATGGCTACTCTTAAGAGCTGTAATTCCTAAACCCTTCTTCCAATTTGGATGTACATACCCTCAAATTAAACCTGAGAATGTGCACTTTTGGCCCATATCCATTATATAACTATAGTTTGAATACGTTTTGGTAAATACCTGAAAATAAAACTAAAATTGTGCCTGTGTCCAAATATATATATGGACCTAACTGTATGTAGTTTCTTTTGGGTTTTCTCCAACGCGCTTCTTAGGACAAAAGCCTGCTTCCTCAGGGAGATTTAATATACATCTCTGGAATTGTAAACCAAGCCATAGTAAACAAACTGCACATAAAAAAAAGCAGAAACAAAAAAAAAACATTATATTTACATATACCAAGAGATGGCATCTAGTTCATGAAACAATCAAGAGACCGTGGTCATTCAAATCCAGAAGGACCCTTCCATCAAAGACTGCAAAAAAGAGGGGTGTATGCCAAGTGAGCCATTAGATTAATCCCATCCTATCTAAGAAAAAAAAAAGAAACTGTAATAGAAAGAGGAAAAAAAAAAAAGACCGAGTGGACTATCGAGTCTGCCTGTTTCTACTTTCTAAGATTAGTTTTGAACTTTCCTCCAGTTAGTTTAGAAGATCTATATAGGGGAATCGGGACCTTCTTCCTCCTGCTGGTGACCCCTCTAGTGATGCATCCTAGAATTCTATTTGCTTTCCCCACTGCCTGGCTACACTGTTTGCTCATTTTGCAATCATCTGAAATAAGTACCCCCAAGTCCTTTTGCTCTGTAGTGCTAGCCAACAATGTACCCCCAATGTTGTACTCTGTCAAGTGATTCTTTTTCCCTAGGAGTATTATTTTACATTTAGAAACATTTCCACTGTTTTGACCAATCTTCCAGCAATGTCAAATCATGTTCCATGTTACAAACCCCTCCATGGATATCAACCCTATTGTACACCTTTGTGTCATCAGCAAAAAGACATAACTTACCCAACAAACCTTTAGTTATATCACTTACATTTAGATTAAACCAAACAGGACCTAGTACAGAGCCTTGTGGTACACTACTAGTGACTGGTCTCTTTTTTCCCATTTACAACCACAATCTGGTAATTAACCTTTAGCCAGCTGCATATTCACTGAACCACCAAAGGGCTAAGTCCTAGCAGTGTACAGCTTTTGTAAATTTTAAATATTTACACTGCTCAAAAAAATTAAAGGAAGACTTTTTAATCAGAGTATAGCATCAAGTCAGTTAAACTCCTGGGATACTGATCTGGTCAGTTAAGTAGCAGAGGGGGTTGTTAATCAGTTTCAGCTGCTTTTGGTGTTAATGAAATTAACAGGTGCACTAGATGGGCAACAATGAAACGACTCCCAAAACAGGTATGGTTTTATAGGTGAAGGCCACTGACATTTTTTTCTCTACTCATAGTTTCTGACTGTTTTTCACTAGATTTGCATTTGGCTAGGGTCAGTGTCACTACTGGTAGCATGAGGCAATACCTGGACCCTACAGAGCCTGCACAGGCAGTCCAACTCCTTCAGGATGGCACATCAATACATGCCATTGCCAGAAGGTTTCCAGTGTCTCCCAGCACAGTCTCAACAGCAGGGAGGAGATTCCAGGAGACAGGTAGTTACTCTAGGAGAGCTGGACAGGGCCATAGAAGGTCCGTAGCCCAACAGCAGGACCTGTATCTGCTCCTTTGTGCAAGGAGGAACAGGATGAGCACTACCAGAGCCCTACAAAGTTACCTCCAGCAGGCCACTGGTGTGAATGTCTCTGACCAAACAATCAGAAACAGACTTGATGGTGGCCTGAGGGCCCGATGTCCTCTAGTGGGCCCTGTGCTCACTGCCCAGCATAATAGAGCTTGATTGGCATTTGCCATTGAGCACCAGAATTAGCAGGTTTTGCCACTGCCGCCCTGTGGCTTCACAGATGAGTGCAGGTGCACCCTGAGCACATGTTGCAGATGTGAAAGGGTCTGGAGAAGCCATGGAGAACGTTATGCTGCCTGTAATAGCGTTCAGCATTACCGTTTTGGTGGTGGGTCAGTGATGGTCTGGGGAGGTATATCCATGGAGGGACGCACAGACCTCTACAGACTAGACCAGTGGTCGGCAAGCCGCGGCTCGCGAGCCACATGCGGCTCTTTACCCACTCTAATGCGGCTCTTCTGTGTGCCGGGCGCCTGCTCCCCTCCCTCCTCTCGGTCGGCCGCTCCCCTGCCTCCTCTCGGTTGGCAGCCCCAAAAGTCCGCGCGGACCTTTTAATCCGGCCCGCGGATGTGGCTGTCAGGATGTGTGTAGGCGGGGCAGCGTGCCGAACGTGAGGGGAGGGGAGCTAGGCTCCTCTCACAGTCCGCCCTGAAGACCCGAACGGCGCGGGAAGACAGCGAGAGGAACGCAAAAGGTAAGTGAATTGACACGGGGGACTTGGCTTACTAGAAGGGGGGGGGGATAGTACTGTGGGGGATGAAATACTATATGAGGGATGAATTACTTTATGAGGGATGAATTACTATATGGGGGGATGAAATACTATATGAGGGATGAAATACTATATGAGGGATGAATTACTATATGAGGGATGAATTACTATATGGGGGATGAATTACTATATGGGGGATGAATTACTATATGGGGGATGAATTACTATATGAGGGATGAAATACTATATGAGGGATGAATTACTATATGAGGGATGAATTACTATATGGGGGATGAATTACTATATGAGGGATGAAATACTATATGAGGGATGAAATACTATATGAGGGATGAAATACTATATGAGGGATGAAATACTATATGGGGGGATGAAATACTATATGAGGGATGAAATACTATATGAGGGATGAAATACTATATGAGGGATGAATTACTATATGAGGGATGAAATACTATATGAGGGATGAAATACTATATGGGGGGATGAAATACTATATGGGGGGATGAAATACTATATGAGGGATGAAATACTATATGAGGGATGAAATACTATATGAGGGATGAAATACTATATGGGGGGATGAAATACTATATGGGGGGATGAAATACTATATGAGGGATGAAATACTATATGAGGGATGAAATACTATATGAGGGATGAATTACTATATGGGGGATGAAATACTATATGAGGGATGAAATACTATACGAGGGATGAAATACTATACGGGGGATGAAATACTATACGAGGGATGAAATACTATACGGGGGATGAATTGCTATGGGGGATGAATTACTATATGGGGGATGAATTACTATGGGGGATGAATTACTATGGGGGATGAATTACTATATGGGGGATGAATTACTATGGGGGATGAATTACTATGGGGGATGAATTACTATATGGAGGATGAATTACTATATGGGGGATGAATTACTATATGGGGGATGAATTACTATGGGGGATGAATTACGATGGGGGATGAATTACTATGGGGGATGAATTACACTATGGGGGATGAATTACTATATGGGGGATGAATTACTATGGGGGATGAATTACTATATGGGAGATGTATTTTCAGTTTTAAAAATGTGGCTCTCAAAATAAATTTCAATCATGGTTTTGGCGAGATTTGGCTCAGTTGAAAAAAAAGGTTGCCCACCACTGGACTAGACAATGGCCCCCTGATTGCCATTAGGTATCGAGATGCAGTCCTTGGACCCATTGTCAGACCCTATGCTGGCGCAGTGGGTCCAGGGTTCCTCCTGGTGCATTCCTCATGTAGCGAGAGTTTGCAGGCAGTTCCTGGAGGATGAAGGAATTGGTACCACTGAATGGCCCCCATGCTCGCCTGACCTAAATCCCGTAGAACACCTCTGGGATATCATGGTTCGGTCCATCCAATGCCATCAGGTTGCACCTCAGACTGTCCAGGAGCTCAGTGATGCCCTGGTCCAGATCTGTGAGGAAATACCCCAGGACACCATCCGTCGCCTCATTAGGAGCATGCCCTGATGTTGTCAGGCATGCATACAAGCACGTGGGGGCCATACAAACTACTGAGTACCATTTTAAGTTGCAGCAATTAAATTTCATCAAAATGGACTAGCCTGCTGCATCATTTTTTCACTTTGATTTTCGGGGTGTCTTAGGTTGATAATTTTCATTACCTTCAAACGATGGGGCATCCTTACGTTCCATTACACAGTCCATATCAGTATAGATATCCAGCATGTCCAGCAAGATATATTCCCCATTGAGATCTAACACATATACAGGTGAAACTCGAAAAATTAGAATATCGTGCAAAAGTTCATTTATTTCAGTAATGCAACTTAAAAGGTGAAACTAATATATGAGAGAGACTCATTACATGCAAAGCAAGATAGTTCAAGCTGTGATTTGTCATAATTGTGATGAATATGGCTTACAGCTCATGAAAACCCCAAATCCACAAGCTCAGAAAATTAGAATATTGTAAAAAGGTGCAATATTCTAGGCTCAAAGTGTCCCACTCTAATCAGCTAATTAAGCCATAACACCTGCAAAGGGTTCCTGAGCCTTTAAATGGTCTCTCAGTCTGGTTCAGTAGGAATCACAATCATGGGAAAGACTGTTGACCTGACAGTTGTACAGAAAACTATCATTGACACCCTCCATAAGGAGGGAAAGCCTCAAAACGTAATTGCAAAAGAAGTTGGATGTTACCAAAGTGCTGTTTCAAAGCACATTAATAGAAAGTTATGTAGAAGGTTATGTAGATCTGCTGGTGTTGGTCCACTGTGCTTCATTAAGTCCAGGGTCAACGCAGCCGTCTACCAGGAGATTTTGGAGCACTTCATGCTTCCTTCCGCAGATGAGCTTTATGGGGATGCTGACTTCATTTTCCAGCAGGACTTGGCACCTGCCCACACTGCCAAAAGCACCAAAACCTGGTTCAGTGACCGTGGGATTACTGTGCTTGATTGGCAAGCAAACTCGCCTGACCTGAACCCCATAGAGAATCTATTGGACATTGCCAAGAGAAAGATGAGAGACATGAGACCAAACAATGCAGAAGGGCTGCAGGCCGCTATTGAAGCATCTGGTCTTCCATAACACCTCAGCAGTGCCACAGGCTGATAGTTTCCATGCCACGCTGCATTGAGGCAGTAATTGCTGCAAAAGGGGCCCAAACCAAGTACTGAGTACATATGCATGCTTATACTTTTTAGAATTCCAATATTGTTCTATGTACAATCCTTGTTTTATTGATTGCATGTAATATTCTGAGATTGTGGATTTGGGGTTTTCATGAGCTGTAAGCCATAATCATCACAATTATGACAAATCACAGCTTGAACTATCTTGCTTTGCATGTAATGAGTCTATCTCATATATTAGTTTCACCTTTTAAGTTGCATTACTGAAATAAATGAACTTTTGCACGATATTCTAATTTTTCGAGTTTCACCTGTATATATACACACAGTGCATCCAGAAAGTATTCACAGCACTTAACTTTTGCCACATTTTGTTATTTTACAACCTCATTCCAAAATGGGTTACATTTTTTTTCCCTCAACATTCTACAAACAATACCCTATAATGACAACATGAAAGACATTTGTTTTGAAATCTTTGCAATTTATTAAAAATGAAAAACGAAAAAAAAAAAACCTGTGTACATCAGTATTCACAGCCTTTGCCATGACACTCAAAATTGAGCTCTGGTGCATCCTGTTCCCACTGATCATCCTTGAGATGTTTCCACAACTTAATTGGAGTCCACCTGTGGGAAATTCAGTTGATTGGACATGATTATGAAAGGCATCAACCCGTCTATATAAGGTTCCACAGTTAACAGTGCACGTCAGAGCACATACCAAGCCATGAAGTCCAAGGAATTGTCTGTGGACCTCAGACAGGATTGTGTCAAGGCACAGATCTGGGGAAGGGTACAGAAAAATCTCTGCAGCATTGAATGTCCCAATGAGCACAGTGGCCTCCATTATCCTTAAATGGAAGAAGTTTGGAACCACCAGGAATCTTCCTGGAGCGGGCCGCCTGGCCAAAATGAGCAATCAAGGGAGAAGGGCCTTAGCCAGGGAGTTAACCAAGCACCCGATGGTCACTCTGGAAGAGCTCCAGCGTTTCTCTGTGGAGAGAGGAGAACCTTCCAGAAGAACAACCATCTCTGCAGAACTCCACCAGTTGGCCTGTATAGTAGAGTGGCCAGACGGAAGCCACTCCTCAGTAAAAGGCAAATGGCAGCCCGCCTGGAGTTTGCCAAAAGGCACCTGAGGGACTCTCAGACCATGAGAAACAAAACTCTCTGGTCTGATGAAACAAAGATTGAACTCTTTGGCCTGAATGCCAAGTGTCATGTCTGGAGGAAACCAGGCACTGCTCCCCACCTGGCCAATACCATCCCTATAGTGAAGAATGGTGGTGGCAGCCTCAAGCTGTGGGAATGTTTTTCAGAGGCAGGAACTGGGAGACTAGTTGGGATCAAAGGAAATATGAATGCAGCAATGTACAGAGACATCATTGATGAAAACCTGTTCCACAGTGCTCTGGACCTTAGACTGTGGCGACGGTTCATCTTTCAACAGGACAACGACCCTAAGCACACAGCCGACATAACAAAGGAGTGGCTATGGGACAACTCTGAATGTCTTGGAGTGGCCCAGCCAGAGCTCAGACTTGAACTCGATTGAACATCTCTGGAGATCTGAAAATGGCTGTACACCAATGCTCCCCATCCAGCCTGAAGGAGCTTGAGAGTTACTGCAAAGGAGAATTGGAGAAATTGTCTAAAAATAGGTGTGCCAAGCTTGTAGCATCACACTTAAAATGACTTGAGGATGTAATTGGTGCTAAAGGGGCTTCAACAAAGTATTGAGCAAAGGCTGGGAATACTTATGTACATGTGTTTTTTTTTCTTTTTAATAAATTGCAAAGATTTCAAAACAAACTTCTTTCACGTTGTCATTAAAAAAAGATGGGGGACCACATTTTAGGTGTAAGCTAATTGGGTATACATATTTACTCATTCAAAAGACTACTGAGTCCCAAAGAAGCAGAGGACACTGGTATGGGGGGGGGGGGCACAGGACACTGCTTTGGGGGGCATAGGACACTACTGTGGTGGGGACAGGGGGTGATGTGAAGGGCGCAAGGGACACTACTGTGGAGAGTGATTTGAAGGCGGGACAGAGGATAATACTGTGGGGGGTGATGTGAAGGGGGTCAGAGAATATTATTGTGACACACTGTTCTTAATGTCATTGTTTTATTTGGGGCTTGATCTCTTCCTTGTTGTCCAGGTAGATCTTCGTCTCCCAAAGGCCCCTAGCCTAAAGCAAACCTGTCACTCCTGACCCTCTGCAAATAATCACAGAGAATAGGCATTGCCCAGTGTTGGATGATTGCAATAACTGCCCAGCATTTTGCAACATGGCGTTCTACACCTCTGGAGTGCCTGCAATAGGCCATTTCCTGTATTTTTTTTATATTTATTGCAGAGGAATATCCTTCACACATAACACAGGGAACCTCTTAGGAGATAACCTGTACCTGTTCTGTAATGTTAAATTTAAGCTTTAATACTACATGCTGATCTTGTGTTACTGGAAAGATTCCCTCGGGTATCCTTATGGGACCTTGCCAGCTCTAAATATTTGGTCTCTGCTAGATGCATCCTGGACATTTTTACCAAATTGATCTAAGAATACAAAACACATTGGCTCAGTGTATTTTCTAGCCAAAATCATCAACCTATTTTTAACTTTAAATCAGATTTTGATGACTTCTTTCCCTTTTGTACATGGGTATCCATTTTTATTTAATCATTAATGACCTTCTTCAATAATTCAGGACCAGCAGGAAAAGGTGACTTTTAGCTAATAAATTAACGAGGGTTGGGGCTTAATTTCCTTTTATTAACGTTGCATAAGGCATGTTCGTTTTGTCATTATGAATATCACCTTGCTGTTAATAACATAATTTCACACCTTATTCCTCATGAGAGAGTCACTTATTTATAACCTTGAGATATCCTATTCATTTCCACCTGGAAATAGAATGTGCAGATATGTAAAGTTGTCTTTCTTTAAAGATGTTTCCATCCTTGTGACTTTATAAATCTAGTTAAGCCACTTGATTACAGCTGGGTTGGCATTAAATTTCTTAGTTAACATCCACAGCACGTTTGTTGTTTTCAGGAGCTAAACTGTACTGAGAATAATTGCGTGGGACTGGAGCCGTTCTGGACGGTCATCGATGGAGTTCAAAAGCATCCTCTTCATTTTCCAGTGAAAATGAAGAATGGCAGTAGGAGTAGCACTGCTGTAATTTGTCCTTTTCCCTCAAAATGTCCTAGCAAGTTGGATACTTTGCACTTTTAAATCATAAGCAAACCAGGGTTTTCTATGTCTTACCTGTGGTCACATTTTATTTATTTATTAAATGAGGTGGACACAGTTGCCACTTGCCTTCTCCAAACTTCCATCAGTCATGAGTAAATAGAGTGGTGGACACCTGTACATGTGGATGTGCAATATATTGCTGTTAGTTTACTCATCATACTGGTGATGTCCATATTTCTGGAATAGGAGATGTTGACAGCCAGGGTGTGCACAGATAGTTGGCACAGGCAGCATTTACCTGAACCCAGAAGCTCTGCCAGTACCAACAGCAATGCTTACTACAGAGTTGGCCCCATTGCTCAGTTTGTGGTAAATAACTAGTAGACAGAGCCTATAAGAGAAGTATGGGGTTTAAAAAAAAAAAAATATATATATATATATATATATACATACATAAACGGTATATACACACACACATATACTCCTCTAGGTGAATGCAGTTGTCAGTCTCTGGCAGCGGTGCGCTCTGCCACACTGGAGGGCTGGGGAGGGGAGGGACCGGCTGGCTCAGTCTCCAACTGATGCAGCTGAGAAGCTGAGCTAGCTGCCGCTCCAGGCTGTTGGGTGGATCCCGACTGTATATAAAATAAATGTACCAGTATATTGTATGTACTAATTTAAGTGACACCTAGAAGGACAGTAGTCTGTTTTTATATTCTGATTGTTAACCTATATCTGTGGAATACTGGCTTACTTGGGCAATACACAGATGCTTGCAGTAATGAGCTGTTCTGCTTATTAGGCAGTGCTGGCAGTGGAAATCTCTAGAGTCACCACTCTACTAGTAAGAATTTATTTTGTACAATTAAGTTGGACATACACGAGTAGGTCTGGCAAGAACTGTGACTAGAAACATGGGAATTGTTTCACTCCTAGTAGCAGGTGAAGATGGGAAGGGTGAGACCTTGGTTACTGGGTTTTAAAGCATATGGAAGATAAAAGATTAATTAGGGGTCATTGGTTAGCAATCTGATTTTGTACCAATGAGTATATTGGAAACACAGTCCAAGACTTATTGTAACTCAGTTTTAGACCCTGCTTTACTGATTTATTTTTTCAACCATGATCCAAACTTTACTTTGTCATTCTCATTTTTTCTTTGTAACAAAAACATCAGCAAAGTGACCACCAAAACCTTTCAAATGCAGTGCTTACCCGTGGGGTTTATTTGCAGCTTACTGCCCCCTGCCCTTTATGGCACACTTTAGGTAGCTTCCTTTTAGCTGTATTTAGTCTATATTAGTCCATAACCCAGTACAGTAGGCTGTAATTAGGAACCCTGATAAGAAAATAAAGTGACCACACACTCTCTGCATTAAAGGAGAAGTAGGGCCAAAGCATTTTTTGGCCCTACTTCTATGGATCACAGGAATGCACTTCATTATGCAATCCTGGGGCTCGTTTGCAGCCGAAAGCGTGCTAAATCCTGCTGTCTGATGTCACTTAGCCGTTCCAGGCTCTGGATTGATCCCAACTTTAAAGTCGGGGTCCACACAGATGCCTGGACTGGCAGCTGGCTCAGCCTCTCAGCCAGCTCAGCCTCTCAGCCAGCCACAGAGAGCGTGAGTCAGCCAGCCCCGCCTCCTCCACAGCCTGACATTTCAGTGAGCGCTGGAGGGGCAGAGCAGAGAGACTTGAAGCCAAGAGAACTGAGTGATCAGTGGTCTTGATCACTCAGTTCTCAAACTTAGAGGAGATGGGGAACAGCTGCAGCTGGGATCAGTGCTGCAGCTACCTAGGTGAGTATGAATGTTTTTGTTTTTTTAATTCTTGAAATTCAATGTTAAGGTAAAAAATCTTTTGTGTGCAGCTCCCCCCTTGCCTCCCCTAAATACTTGCCTGACTCGATGTCAATCCAGGGCTGTGCACAAGAACAGTGGCGCTGCTCTATCCCTTTCCTCCCTGGACTCAGTGAGAGCAGCAGGAGCCATTGATCAGAGAGCTATGAGGTCTAGCAGAGAACATAGAGTAGAGGGCTCAAAATATACGAGCAAAGAAAAAGCATACAAATTGCTATAATATGCCCAAAATCACTTAATACTCCCTTCGAAGAAGAGGCCATGGCTCCTTCTGGAGATCTGATTTTAGAAATGAGGGTAAGAGGCATGTCATGTTGAGACAATGTGGCTAGAAATCTACCATTCTTGTCTCCATTTCCAAAATTTTGGTCTGCACGTGTAAAAATCTAAGCTGATTTAGATGAAGCTCCTTCCTAGTCAACATGAGTAAATCAAAATTTTTGGTAGTAGGAGAGAAGGCATAGCATTGGATCTGAGCATCCACCTTCATTTGACGTCATTCTGTGGTGCATACTGGATCTGATCGAATAGCAGCTATAAGGGAGATCTATATACCTTAAAGGCATTCCATACTATATCTGGAGAATAATACCACTCATTAGTCTCCCAGCAGCTCTGTATTTTTACTTGTGTCATAGATGAGCTGTTGTAAATCCAGGACAAAAAAACAAAACAAAAACTTGAGCTCCCATGGATTACTAGGATGTTTCTTTCCTGCACTTCATGTGTCAATCACGATGCTCAATGATGAGGATAGGTACAGACTTGAGAAATATAAATAGGGCTACCCTGTTCAACTTGCCAGACAGCTAACCAACAACATTGGTCTGCAGCCCCAGTCTAAAAATGGCTTTTATCAGCAAGGAACATTGATAGGTATCAATACGTATTTATATTTCTCATGCGATGCCCATCCATGTTCACTGCTGAAAAAGCCAGTTATAGACCTGGGGCGGTGACCGGTTTTTTGATGGGTATAGACTTGGCTTTACTCTCAGTGACTAAAATGATCTGAAAGCAGGATGGGCAACAGTAATTTACTTTGCATGTCTAGTTTGAAATCAGCTAATTGCGTATTATCAGTGTGAATTCTTGCTATTTAGTTCTGCCATTCTAAACTCCAGAAAGGTTTGTTTAAATGGGAGTTATTCTATGACTTTATAGCTCAAACAATACGGCATACCTCAAGTTTTATATACATACATATTTGTATAATGATAAAATAGCAGTCCCCTTATATTAGGCCTTTTTAAAAAAACATTTTAAACTAAGAAATACCAAATTGTGTTAGAATTACATTTAGAGGTGACATTAACCATGAGCTGAATGTAAATGTTCCATCTGTAAGAGAAACTGGGGAAACCTAATGTTAGACTATAATTAGACAATTATATCCATGATGGCTCACAGAAGAGCAGGCGTCTTGGAGCCCCAGACATTATTACTATAGAGCTGGAGAAGAAGAGTTATTTCCGCTCTGAGGTGAGCTGACCTCTCACGGGTTTTAAAAGGTCTTTATCTGAAAGGATGGAGATCAGAAGTCTTATAGCTCTACTAGTGATAGTATCTTCACCCCATTAGTAGAACCAAAGCACATTAACCTTTCTGTTAGATATTTAAGTTAGTTTAGATTTATCTGCAAATAAACAAGTCTAGAAGGAAAAAACAGCATTTTGCATGAGCAATATTTAAAACACAACTTGTCTTTTTTTTTTTTTTTTTTATGCAGACACTGCAGTTGTTAAAAATAGTGTATGCATGGCTTTTTCAGAAGGTCTCTTGGCTGCTGTGTAGGACCTGAGATTCTCTTTGACTTCTTGGCATCAGCTCTTCTGCCTGAACAGCTCAAACGTCTTGGGCTTTCCACATCTCCCTCTCTCCATCTCTCTCTCCAACCCTCAGCTGGCCATACACTAAGAATTTAGTTTGAAATTTTTCATTTTAAAGGATAAGTTCAGCTTTTTGGACAGAATTTCATTTTTCATAATACATAGAAGTGTTTTCCAATGCCACTTCTGGCCCAGCCACCCCATTGTCCTTTTCTCTCACTTACCTCATCCACAGGACGTTTAATTTTTTGTCCGTTTATGTGAGATTTTGAACTGATTTTCAGAATCCATCATCTCCTGTAGATAGTCTCTTCCTGAAGGCCACCTCCCAAAGGCGTTCACTTCCTTGTTGCATTACAGAAGAGGACATGGTAGGGTTTGTTCACCATTTTGGTCCACACCTCCCTCATTACAACACCACCTTCCACCAACCTCCTATACAATCCGACTGTACAATCTCCTTTAGATCTCCTTTCAGCTATGTTGTACAAGGGCCTGTCAGATGTGATACAAATTGAATAGGTTGTTCAGGTGTGTCCTCCTATTCTATAGCTCTGGTCTAAAGGAAGTTGTATGGAAATTGTACAATCAGATTGCGTAGTGTATGGCCGTCTTTATACAAGTACATAGAAGGAAATGGATGGAGGCACTCAGTTGCCAGGCCCCATTCACATCCCCATGTAGTGAAAACTCACATTCCCGCATGCGTTTGTTTTGGAGTGTTTTCACTTGTCATGTATAGGGTAGCCCATTCGCTTGAACCGGCTTCCCTACATGCAACAATCACCCCAGAGAAACTCCTGTACTTTGTGTAGTGGAGCACGGTGCCTTACCGCAGTTTATGGTGTGTTTGCCGCTCTTGGGGTGTCTTTAACATGTAATGACAACAGAAACCCAATGCACATTTGCAGTGTGTTTCTGAAACGCATAGCAAAGCGCCCATTTTCTGGGCAGTTTTCCATGCATTCAGAAACACATAGATGTCAGTGGAGCCTCATTGTCCTTTATAATAAACCAATCTCAGTTTCAAGCTCCTAGAGTTTCTTGGCTTATTTTTATAATGACACACATAGGGAAGCCCATTGATTTCAGTGTGCTGCACTGCACGTGGCAAAGTAGCTTATGGGACATTGTAACGTGGTGCGACGTGCACGTTTTTTACTGCAGGTTTTACTGCATTTATCACCCATTTTTTCATGTGGCAAATTGTGTGCTTGTTTCTGTGTTTGGTGTGCCGTTAACAATTAATGACACTGAAAGCTCAACTAGGTAATTCTAGGTGTATAAATGTGGCCATACGCAATACAATCTGATTGTACAATCTCCTTTAGAGTTACCAAAACTATATAGTAGGAGAACACAATTTCTGTTCAGTTGCTTTGTATATAATCAAGCAGGCCCTTGCACTACATCAGGGGTGTCCCGTGGGCTGCATACAGCCCCAGGGAGTTCAGCATGCACCCTGAGCCCATCCGTAGAATCGCTGGGGTAGCCTGGTAAATGCACGTGTGGAGAGATCCCTGATGCTGTGAAAAAATAGTTGATGGGTGAAGGGTGTGTGCTAATGAGGTCAGTGCAGGATGTGTGTGCGAATAAGACCACCAGATAATCTGCTTCCTGGTCATACTGGCTCCTCCGTCCTAAATGTACATCAGGATGTGAAAAAGCTTTCTAAGAAATTTACCAAGGGCTAAGGTAAGGCCTTGTTCTCAAAATCAAAGAGAGCTTGTATTTTTCTGCAACTGAGATAGATTAATGGTATATCGGTGCATAGGGGAGCTGGATGTTGGGGGGGGGGGGGTGAACTTAGCCTTTAAGAATGTTTGATTATCTAAAAATTTGTGGAGTCAAATCAAAAATTGTTTTCGATTTGCAGTAAAAAGAAAATTCGAAGTAGCAGGATGGAAATTTTTTCTCAAATTTAACCACTTGCCCTCCAGAGGATTTACCTCCCTTCCTGACCAGACCTTTTTTTTTGCATTACGGCACTGCGTTACTATAACTGACAGTTGTGCAGTCATGCAACAATGCACCCAAATGTACGGCCTTTTTTCCCCACAAATAGAGCTTTCTTTCTGTGCACAGCCATGCAAAGCAGCGTGCCAGAGCTGACAGGGAGGAGAACTGTTTTGTTTACCGACAGTTCTCCCCCCTTCCCCCCCCCCCCCCAGTCAGAGATCCTTGGCAATCACCAAACGCTGGTGAGTAATCACCGGTCGGGACTCAGTGATTGACAGCCGCGGCTGTGAATGACGGCGCGGGTAGGGCGTGCGCGTGCCTCGCGTGCGCCCCTTACCCAGGAATGCAAAATTACATATATAAACGTGATTTTGCGCACAGTTGCCGCCCTGTAGCAGTATCTCTGCTATGGAGCGGAGCTGAAGCAGTTAATCAGTTTCTAACCTTGATACTGGTTTTTATTTGGAAAAGTCAATTCATTCTGAAATCGATTTTCCAAAATCGAACTTAATTTTGAAGTACTTTTGAACGACAATCATCAAATCATCGAATGTACTGAGAATTTCTGTACAAGAATCTACTAGTTTATAGCCAGCTTTAAGTAGCCTTATGCTCCTATATTTGCATCAGTGCACAAAACAGCATGGCTCCCCCAGTTCTGTTCTCTCTTCTCATTGGTGGACAGCAGCATTTTGTAAACCAAGTTAAAAGTGTCTAAAAAAAGTGGAAGAGAGATGGAGAGGATTGGACACACCCATTTCTAGCAAAACATAAAGAAAAATTTTCGTGCAGACAGCTGTCTGCGAGGGACTAATTACATCGCTTCCTTCAGACTGAAGCACTGCCTTTATCTTCTCACACAAATGGGAACAGACCATGCAAGATGGCATATGGATAATGCAAAAAGTAACACAAATTAGCAAGTATGCATGCATGCACCATTTTATAAAGTGGAACTGTAGGCAAACCTTTTTCATTTTGGATGAATTAAGGGAGGTTTATAACCCCCTGTGAGGAAATCCTTTCAAAGTGAGGATTTTCTTTCACTTTTGTTAATAACAGTCATTAAAAAAAAAAAAAGCGTGTGAATCTGCATAGCGGGGGCATAGATAACAGAACGGTGTTCTATTCCCTCAACACTTTGTCCTGAAGTAGATAAATAAGTTATTAATTTAGTTTATACTTTAACTTACAGTTCCTCAGAGTGTTTGCAAAAGTTCTGCACAATGAAGGGCTTGTTAACACCATGTCCAATGAACTGAATAGATCAATGCAAGGACACATAGAAAACATTTGTTTTCCACGTGTCTTGTTCCCAACATAACACTTTTTTAATGTCACGGTGCTGACCAATCAGAAGTCGTCTAGCCTGTACTATCACCCTGGAGGAGAGAATGCCGTGGGGATTTCAAATCCCCAGACCTGTAAAGCAGCTTTTCCTTGTATGACAGCATGGGATCAGTGCAGGGAGGTTTCCTGCACCGCTCCTGTGTGAACTCGGCCTATGATAAGCCTGGGTTCACACAGGAGCAGTGGGGAAACTGCATGCAATTTGGACAGGAATCGCACCGCTTTCGTGATCAAATCGCATGCTATTCTTTGCAGTGTGATTTGCCGCCATACATTTTCTATGGACACAAATCGCACCGCAAAGTATCGTTATCGGTGAGTACTTGAACAAAAGTATTGGTACTTGTACTTGCCCAAATTCTAAAACCCTTGCAATGTATATAAATAGCCACGTCAGATTTGTTTTTGCTTTCCTTAACCAAAATGGAGTTACACTGGCCAATAACTAGGGATGCACAGATACCCTTTTTGGGTCAGCAAGTACAAGTACTGTGACCATTAGCTCCATGTATTGACCATAATGCAGTATTTTCCTGATTCAGACTATTAGGTATGAATGAAGAAAATTCGACCTAGAGAGAAAAAAAGACTAACATTGAATTTGCCCCCATTCACCCAGAATGAATGTGTATGCAGTTTCACAGGATGAACAGCTCTCCTGTTTGTTTATAAATACAACTCTACATGTGTTCAGAATGCCCCATTGTTGTCCTGATTGCCACAGATACAGGGAAGATATATTTGTGATTTTCTATAACTGAAAAAAATAAAACTACTGTAGATTACAATACGTCTTTTTCAATGCTAGATTTCAAAATGGCCTCTTTAGCAGATAAAGTGGTTGTAAAGACTGAAGGTTACTGTGAAAACGTTCTGTGACCAGTCGCCACCCCCCCACTCCCATATACTTACCTGAGTTTAATCTCAATCCAGTGCTGTCTTCAGTCCTGCTCTCTCTCTTCTCACAGGACACAGAGGCAGCAGTGGAAGCCATTTGCTCCTGCTGCAGTCAATCAAATCCTGTTGGGGGGCTGAAGCCGAGTTGCGCTTTGTGTGAGCCTCACTTTAGAGTGAGCCTTCATGAGTGCTCCATAGCAAGCATTTGCTATGGGGGCACACACAGAAGCCAAGAGTACTGGCAGGGGACTCCAAAAGGACAGGTTGGGGCTTCACTGTGCAAAACAAATGCATGAAGTGGTAAGTATGACATTTATTTATTTCAGGTACTTGTATAGCGCCGTCAATTTACGCAGCACTTTACATATATATTATACATTCACATCAGTCCGTAACCCTCAAGGGGCGTACAATCTAAGGTCCCTAGCTTACATTCATACATGCACATACTAGGGACAATTTAGACAGGATCCAATTCACCTACCAGCATGTCTTTGGAGTGTGGCAGGAAACCGGAGTACCCGGAGGAAACCGCAAACAGGCACAGGGAGAACATGCAAACTCCAGGCAGGAGGTGCCGTGGCTGGGATTTGAACCAACAACTCTAGTACTGCCAGGCGGAAGTGCTAACCATTTAGCCACTGTGCTGCCCTACATTTATTGTGGATTGCACCCCGTTCAGGGAGTAGAGTTGAGGGTTAAAAAAAACTGTCTCAGAACTCTCAGCAAAGTTGCTTCAATTAAAACAAATGTACAATTTGCTGGCAATTTTACATTGAAGTCTATGGGAGTCTTGTTGCACAAGAATTGCCCAAAAGTAGTTCAGTATTTAGTATTTTTTTTTTTTTTTTTGTCACAGCAACTCAAGTCATGGCAATTAAGATAGCACCCTTTCAAATCTATGGGGTTGTTTTACTGCAACTGGAGAATGCAAAAGGTGGTGCACTTCTGCATAGAAACCAATCGGCTTCCAGGTTTTATTTTCAAAGCTTAATTGAACAAGTTGAAGTTAGATGCTGCATGTACAGCTGCACCAGATTTTGCACTCTCCAATTTTAGTAAATCAACAACTGTGTGTTTTCACATGACCAGCAATTTTACCTGTCACCAGATTGTCGTAAGTTGCTGGAAAGTTGCTCTAGTTGAACCAGGGTTTAGAATAACTTCAAGTCTCCTTATATACTTAGACATTGCAAACAGCAGTGATTGACACAGGTAAAAGAGATACAACTGAACTTAGTGGCTTAGTATAAATTGTCAGCAGATTAGTCAACCTTGAATTACAGAAAATGAATGATACTATATTTATAATATTTTTCCGGTGTAATCTTATTTTGTAGTAAAACACACATCTATTGTTACAGTGTAATATAGTGATTGCAGTATATGTCAGACAACACAGTAGTTGATGTAGCAATGAATTAATTGGACCACAGGAGCAATTCCAAATAATAGTACGGTCAGCCAAACAATTACCTGGTTGTACCATGTCACACTCACTTGGACAGATGCTCCATTATAATCAAAGACTGAAAGCAATTAATGCTCAGACATTCTTTTCTGTCCAGAACACTGATGACAGACTAATTGAACCTAAAGAAGATTGTAGACTGAAAACAGACCTGCCTTCAACTCTGTATATAATTGCCAACAAACCTGTAGCCTCTGTGACCCATAATGCTTAAATAGAAGCCTAGCAGTTGGCCTGAATGTAAGGTCATGGCAACACCGCTGTGCTCCATAAATGTGTTGCTGAGCTACTGGGGGGGTGGGAGTCTAGTGCACTTTTTTTGGTCTGATGAGTGGTATTAAAGTGCAGTGCTAGGAAAAAGTATTTGCTCCATTCCTGATTTTTTTTTTTTGTATATTTGACCCACTTAAATGATTAAGATCATCAAACAAATTTTAATTTTACACAGAGATAACCAGAGTAAACAAAAATGCAATTTTTAAATGATTTAATTAAAGGAAAAAAGCTGTCCAAACCTGCCTGGCTTTGTGAAAAAATAATTCCCACCCTTTGCTAAATCATGAACTGTGAATAACCACATTTTTGAAAGCTGAGTTACATTTCACTTGTCACATCCAGGCCTGATTACTGCTAGACCTGTTGAATCAAGAAATCATTTAAGTAGAAGCTGTCTGACAAAGTGAAGCACACTGAAAGATCTAAAGAAAAAAACACATCAAGCCACGATCTAAATAAATTCAAGAACAGCTGAGAAACAAAGTAATTGTCATGTATCAGTCTGGAAAGGGTTACAAAGCCATTTCTAAGGTTTTTGGACTTCAGCAAACCACAGTGAGAGCCATTATCTACAAAGGGAGATAACAGTGGTGAACCTTCCCAGGAGTGGCCAGTCTACCAAAATTACTCCAAGGTCACAATGATGACTCATCCAGGATGTCATAAAAGAACCCAGAACAACATCTAAGGAACTGCAGGTCTCACTTGCCTCTGTGAAAGTCAGTGTTCATGATTCAACAGCAAGAAGAAGACTGGGCAAAAATGGCATCCATGGGAGAGTTCCAAGGTGAAAGGCACTGCTGACCAAAAAACGCAAAGGCACATCTCACACAAAAAACATCTTGATTATATTAAGACTTATTGGCAAATATTCTGTGGATTGATGAGACAGGAGTTGAACTTTTTGGAAGGTGTGCCTCCTGTTAGATCTGGCATGAAACGAAGAACGTATTTCATAAAAAGAATATCATACCAACATCAAACATGGTGATGGTAGTGTGATGGTCTGGGGCTGCTTTGCATCTTCAGGATCTTGATGACTTTCCATAATTGTTGGAACCATGAATTCTGCACTCTACCAAAAAATCCTGAAGAAGAATGTCTGGCCATCAGTTCATGACCTCAAGCTCAATTGCACTTGGGTTATGCAGCAGGCATAGATCTGCAACACACCAGCAAGTCCGGATCTAAGTCTGATTGGGACGCTGTGGCATAACCTTAAACAGATCATTCATGTACGAAAACCCTCCACTATATCTGAATTAAAACAATTCTGCAAAGAAGAATGGGCCAAACTGCCTCCACAACGATGTGCAAGACTCATTACCAGTTATTGAAAACGCTTGATTGCAGTTGTTGCCGCCAAGGGTGGCACAACCAGCTAATAGGTTTAGGGGCAATTACTTTTTCACATAGGGCCAGGCAGGTTTGGACAGCTTTTTTCCATTAACTGCTTCCATACCAGGCACTTTTACCCCCTTCCTGCCCAGGCCATTTTTCAGGTGTCACACTTTGAATGACAATTGCGCGGTCATACAACACTACCCAAACTAAAAAATTTTATCATTTTCACACAACTAGAGCTTTCTTTTGGTGGTATTTAATCAACACTGGGGTTTTTATTTTTTGCTAAATTAACAAAAAAAGACTGAAAATTTTGAAAAAAAAACACGTTTTCTTTGTTTGTTATAAAAGTTTGCAAATAAATAATTGTTCTTCATAAATTTAGGCCAAGATGTAGTCTACTACATTTCTTTGGTGAAAAAATCCCAAATTAGGATGTATTATTTAGTTCACAAACTATGGGATATATCTGAAAATTGATCGGTCCTGAATTACTGACGGCCAATCTAATTTCTTGATGTCCAAGAATGTCAGAACAGTACAGATATTCCCCCAAATTACCACTTTGTGCAAAGTAGACAGTCCGACGTATTTCATGGCGAGTTTTTTGAAGTTTTTTTGTCATCATTTTTTGGAAAATTAAAAAATTCAAAATTTTCACTATTTTTTTTTTTACATACTGTCATCAGTGCAGTACAGCGTCATCATATAACTGGCATGGCGGTGATAAGGGACACTGGTGACAGTACGAAAAAAAAAATTGATAATTGTTTTACTTTTTTCTATTAGTTTTGATTTTTGTATTACTTTTTTTTCTCTTTTTTAAGATTTTTTTTCATATTTCACTATGACCAAAGTAGTGTAATGTTACCATAGTAACATTGTACTACTTTGGGGAAGTGATCAGTATTTTTTTTTTTTTTTACACACTTTGCTTATAGCAAATAATTACTTTGCTATAAGCAAGCATTTACCTGAATGACATCGATTCATTCAGGGTTTTTTTTTGTGCTTAGCTGTGATTTGCCCATGGCTAATCACATGACACATCTGGGCTGTGATTGGCCCAGCTTGTGCATGTGATCGCTGTGACCATTCACAGCTAGACACACTTGTATACAATGGATGGCTTGAAAGGAAGCCATTCATTGTATACAACTGTCATGTGACCTGCTGTGATTGGTCACAGCAGGTCACATAGTACTGACAACGGGGCCGGTACACGGTCGTGACAGATCACGCCGCAGAGTGGCCCTGCGAGCAGGCGCACTGCGCATGCCTGAAAGGACGCCATATGGCGTCCACCCGGAGGGATGAGCTGCTTGCCCGACCGCCATCTGGCTATAGGCCGGGCGGCAGCTGGTTAATAAATGAAATGATCATTTAAAAACTGCATTTTGTATTAACTTGGGTTATCGTGTAATAAGATTTGTTTGATGATCTGAATCAATTAAGTGTGACAAATATGCAAAAAAAAAAAAATAAAACAGGAAGGGGCAAATACTGTCTCACAACACTGTATTCTTTTGAATGTCTTTGAAGGTTTTCACTTATCCCGGTAATGGTATGACTAGTAGTAATCCCTGTTAACTGGACTTGTTCTGTAATGTTCAAGATATTTAATAATTACCAAGCCATTTCTTCTGAGTATTAGGAACATACCCCAGTATTTATATTCACACCTTAAGACCTTTAATCCAACCACTACTGAATTTGTACATGTTGATTGTCCAAGAACAGAATGGGAGGTGTGAAAGTGTAGAACCACCATTTTCTAGCTATATAAACCCATTGTGTTGTCAGCCTATATTCCTGTTAGTGCCTCAATTTACATGGCTAAAGATGTAAATTGTCACATCTCTAGGGAAGAAATGTTTGAACATTATCTGTAGATAGTATTGGATGCCACCACCCTTGCTCAAGGATGGTGTTTGTTTTTACGCCTCTTCTGACCCAGTTGTCCAAAGTGTGCACCTCATTGTCTTGGAAAAAGATCCCTTTTCCTTAAGGTGTTTGAAGACTGTTGAGTCTTGGCCTGTAGAATTCCCCCTCCTTTATTAGGCCATTCATTGAGAGGTTGTTTTGTCTCCCCAATGTACAGGTCTTTGAATTCCTCAGTACACTGTACTGCAAATACCAAGTAATTCTGCTTGTGTTTGGGTGTTAAGTCTTTAGGATGTACAAGCTACTGTCTCAGTTTATTGCTGGGTTTGAAGGACACAGGAATGTGATATTTGTTAAAGGATCCTTTTTAAAAGATCCGTTTTTCCAACACTTCAGCTTCATACCTGATGACTGTATTATTTTTGTGTGTTCTTGGACATTCAACATCTACATTTTCCATGGAAGTCGGATTAGGGTGTTTTAAAGGCCAACTCCATGTTTACTGTGCTTTTTTAATAGTTTGCTTTGGCCAAGCTAGGCCAAACCAACTATTTTCTTTCAACCGATGTGCCTTCTGGGTGCACTGTATAAACTGTATGTAGCATCAACTACCTACAGCAGGCGGCATAACTGGCGGACCACGATATGGATGCAGACCGAGTAATAGTCTTGTGATGTGTATAGAAGGCTGTGACATGAAGAATCATCATATCGCGAACATGAAGCTCGGACCTCCGCTCTGAAAAAATTTTACTGACTGGACCTCCATGAATTTTAATACATTACCCCTGACCTACAGTGTACAGTGCTGTGTTTTGGCAGTGAGATGGGACTTCCTTTGCACTCCCGGAACAAAATCATGACAGGCTAAGTACTGCTCAGTCCTTCACACGAAGCTTTGTATTGTATGAATAAATGCAAGACTGGCTGAGGTTGAGAGGTGGGCTGATGATATCATGATCTCTGTCTGAGCCAATCAGAAGAAGGCTTGTATTCAGAATACAAAGCACAATGTGAATGTCTGAGCAACGCTCAGCCCAACTCGATTTTGTTCTGGAAGTGGGATTGGAAGTCTCAGTACCGCTGCAACACAGCACTGTACACTGTATGCAGCTGATGCTACGTACAATTTATACAGTGTGCCCAGCGTGAAGGTATTAATTTGTGCCAGCTTGACCCAGATAGACAATATAAAGGCACATTTAACATAGTTAAGTTTTTGTTTAGCCAGCGGATTGAATGGAAAAACACATGTCCTGATTCCCCCATCCATACACTTGATGTGAATGAGGGAACCACTCCCACTGTGCTATTGTGTTCTGATGGTAAGGAGACTTCCCCACCATCAGAACACACTGATCAGTACTGGCAGCGCTGATTGTTTGGTAAAAACCCAGCAGGCTGGTTGTACAGAAGTCAATTGGTGGATCGACTTTAGTATACACAGCCTGCCCATACATGGATCGAAATTTGGCCAGACCGTGCTAAACCGGCTGAATTTCAATCCATGTATGGCTGTCCTTAGGCTCAATATAAATGCTGGGATATCTTCCTGGCACACAGGCACACATTGGAACTGAAGAAGTGGCTTGCTATGCTAGGAGAAACATCTTCAATATTACAGAACAAGTCCAGTTAAATGTGACTAACTACTACTAGCTGTTTTCTTGGATACTTCCAACTACTGGTATACTCCAAATACTGGAGTACTAGTATTTACGGATTCAGTATAGTAACATTGACATTTGTGACCACAGAAATGACAGGCAGCAAATGGGGGATAATGTTGTATTTGCAATTCGGTACAGATTGCAGTGACTAAGGAGGTAGGCTTCATTTGAAGTAGATTGTTGGAAATTGACTATTTGAATTATTTATTTGATTTGCTACATATTGCACTCAGTTTTGACACTCGGGTGTAAAATACTGTAATATTAACACTCGTGTTAAAATTAGTTTGGCTTTCACATTGTTCTAGCATGGTATTTATTGAGTGTCATTACTGCCATGCTGGAACACTGACAGATTACATCAGGCAGTGGAGGATCCGCTAGAACAATATTTGTTTATTACATAAAATTGCGGAGGTATAGTTTACAGCTTGGCAAGGAACTATCTTAATTGTGCTTCTGGCAATAAACTGGCACAAGATGAGTTGCTGATGTGTGCGCAGAAATCAGAGTCTCAGGAGATTGGCTCCCCAGTGAAGCTCTTTCAGGGGATTGTCATGCTGCACAAATTACACTCTGCATTTCTCAGACAGTTTACATGCAAATGCCAAGGGCTTCAGCTAAACGTAATACAGGAGGAAGCCTGGGGCACAGCATGGTGACAAAAGCTAATCTCACACAATGTCAGGTTTGACTTTCTCCTTCAAAAAAAACGAAAAAAACTAGAACTGTCAGAAACAGCTACAGGGTCTGTGAAAGGTTCCCTGAGTCTCAGGACACTAACTGTACAGTATTGGGTTCTCGCTCTGTTTGCATGACTTGGAGTCCTTAACAGTATTTGTTTGCCATAAACAGTCATAGCGCTGTGGAGTAGTCACTGGAAACTTTTTTTCTTCCACTTAGGCCTCCAATAGGATACTTCATGTATGTCCACATACAGGAAATGGGTCAGAGACTGCTTGATGGTAGATCAAATAAGTATATTATGGCAAGGCAAGATAAATGTGATGCATGAACCAATAAACAGGTCAGAGGATAAGTTAGAATGCGTTAGGCTAACTGACGTGAATACTAGCCTCAAATATTGCAATTAACCTAGAACACAATGCTAAATCAACTTAAACTGGTATGTACAGCGTTAATAAAACCTGCATAAGCAGTGAGAAAAATAAACCACAAAACAGCAAGTCCCACTGTGTCTCTGCATTAACCATTCGGAAAGTGTCCAAATTACACTCTGAAATTATACCCCTGGATGTGTGTGTGTATATATACTGTGTGTGTGTGTGTATATATATATATATATATGTATATATATATATATATATGTATATATATATATATATATATATATATATATATTTTCCCCTGGGATGTGGTTGTGTAGTAGCTGGCAGATTTAAGCTGGTCAACGTTGGGCACATAATTAAAGTCATTACATGCAGTATAAGCTGTTGGTGGCTAATAAGTAAAGGGCAATCTCCTTTGCCAATAAGCTGCTAAAAGTGGTGAAGTACGGTCGAATCCGCTCACCAGTGCTGGCATTCAGCGAACCTTATCATGGACTCTTGGCAGTATGCTGTCCTTGCAATCAGGTCCTCACAAGACTCACGAGTCCCAGCGCCTAGACTCTCCGGTGCTACCTTGCTTTAGGCATACACATAGTAAAAGGTTTCTCCAGCTCCAGTCCCAGCATGGCAGACCTTTCAGTGGCTCAATCCTCAGCTCTCATCCTCACAGGCTCAGCAATGGCACTCAAGTGGCATGTCTGTCCTCCTCCAGCCTCCTGCACAGCAAGACCTCTCTGTGGCTTAGTCCTCTGTGTCTGGTGTGGACACAGAACCTAGGAGTAGGTCTGTACTCTCCTTGGTCCCTGCACCCAAGACCCCAATTGCTCCTTAAAGCCTGGGAAAAGTCTCACTCCCTGTTCCTTGTGTGGCAGGGAATTGTGGGCAATAAAGTTTGCAGCCTAGTAGCCTCTATTGTACAGCACTCTTCCCAGAACTATATGTCCCATGATCTATTGCAGTTGCATCATGATCCTCACTTGTCCTCTGGCTCAAAGCCGCTGATGCCAGGAAGGAGGGGGAAAAAAAGCAGGAGCAAGCAGCGGGATGACACACAGCCGCTCTGCTCACAGACAGCTACAGCAATGGGGGAGGGGTTTGAGGAGGGCGGGCACAGGAGCACAAGGCTGTTCCTTTGCTGGCTACATACATTTTGCATGCTCCCAGTTCACATAGAGCCACATTGTTGTGGTCATCATTATAATACCAATTAGATGTCTGAAGAGCATGCCATAAATTGCCAGATGTACTGTACAGTGAAGGAAATAAGTATTTGATCCCCTGCTGATTTTGAGTGTTTGCCCACTCGCAAAGAAATGATCAGTCTAAAAATCGAATGGCAGGTGTATTGTAACACTGAGAGAAAGAATAGTAACAAAAAATTCAAAAGAAATGCATGTCTAACAAATGATGCACTGATTTGCATGTTCATGAGGGAAATAAGTATTTGGCCCACTCCTCTTGGCAAATCCTCTCCAAGTCATTAAGGTTTGGTGGCTGACATTTGGCAACTCGAATTTTCAGCTCCCTCCACAGATTTTCAGTCGGATTAAGGTCTGGAGACTGGCTAGGCCACTCCAGGACCTTAATGTGCTTCTTCTTGAGCCATTCCTTTGTTGCTTTGGACGTGTGCTTTGGGTCATAGTCATGCTGGAACACCCTTCCACGACCCATTTTCAATGCCCTGGCTGAGGGAAGAAGGTTCTCACCAAGATTTGACGGTACATTCCCCCATCCATCGTCCCTTTGATGCGGTGCAGTTGTCCTTTCCCCTTAGCAGAAAAACACCCCCAAAGCAGAATGTTTCCACCACCATGTTTGACAGTTGGGATGATGTTCTTGGGGTCATAGGCAGCATTTCTCCCCCTCCAAACATGGCGAGTTGAATTGATGCCAAAGAGCTCGGTTTTGGTCTCATCTGACCACAACACTTTCAACCAGTCCTCCTCTGCATCATTCAGATGTTCAGTGGCAAACTTCAGACTGGCCTGGACATGTGCTTTTTTCTGCAGAGGGACCTTGCGGGCACTGCAGGATTTCAATCTTTGTTGGCGTAGTGTGTTACCAATTGTTTTCTTGGTGACTGTGGTCCCAACTGCCTGGAGATCATTGACCAGATCCTCACGTATAGTTCTGGGATGATTCCTCACTGTTCTTATGATCAGTGACACTCCACGAGGTGAGATCTTGCATGGTGCACCAGACCTAGGGAGACTGACACTTGTTTTGTGTTTCTTCCATTTGCGATTGATTGCACCAACTGTTGTCACCTTCTCACCAAGCTGCTTATTGGTAATTTGGTAGCCCAGTCCAGCCTTGTGTAGCTCTACAATCTTGTCCCTGACATCCTTGGACAGCTCTTTGGTCTTTGCCATGGTGGAGAGTTTGGTATCTGATTGTTTGATTGCTCCTGTGGACAGGTGTCTTTTATATAGGTAACAACATGAGATTAGCAGCACTCCCTTTAAGAGACTGATTCTAATCTCAGCTTGTTACCTGTATGAAATACTACTGGTAGCCAGAAATCCTGCAGAATGATAGGGGATCAAATACTTATTTCCCTCATAAACCTGCAAATCAGTTCATCATTTGTTAGACATGCATTTCTTTTGAATTTTTTGTTGCTATTCTGTCTCTGTGTTACAATACACCTAGCATTCAATTTTTAGACCGATCATTTCTTTGTGAGTGGGCAAACATTCAAAATCAGCAGGGGATCAAATACTTATTTCCTTCACTGTATATCTGCATTTACCATACAATTCAGCAGTAGACAAATTAGTTGGTATCCTTTCATGAAAAAGAAGAACCCACATTTCTCTGAAATACCTTGAAATTGACAGACTTTGCTTTTGATTTTTGAACCAATAGAAATAATAAAATGAATACAAATGTCATGGACAAAAATGATGGGAGCATTAACTCAATATTTTGATGCGCAAACTGTAGAGGCAATCACTGCAAACAAGTGAGTTCTGTAGCTCTCAATAAGAATTTCTGCGCCTTCCAACAGGTAGATTGGCCCACTTTTCTTAAACAAAGTGCTCCAGCTGTGTGACGTTTGAAGGATACCTTCTGCACCCTCATGATCCCTGATAATTACCTTCCTTCAACGGTCCAACGTCCCTCATCGGCATCTACCTGGCTTTTTCCAGGTGCTGGGTTCCACCCATTCTCATTGCCCGGTGCAGGAAGATGCCATTCCTGTATATGCTTCAGCTGTTACCATAGATGTTCCTTAGGATATGCCTTAGCACTTTTAATGGCACTCCAATGCCCTAAAGCAATGCAACTCGAAAGTATGTGTCCTGCAGAGCACCACTGTATATTGTGGTGCTTGTGTTGCCAAAAATGGTGTATTGCCAACAATTCATTTGAATGGACTGCCTTTGCACAATACATGTTAACAACAAAAAAGTGTACATTAACACAACAGACTTCAGTGGAAAAGTGTAAACCCCATCCTACATGCATGTTGGGTATTTTGCATTGTTTTCATTATATAAATTAAGTGGAAGTAAGTAGAATCACCCCAGTCAGGACAATACAGTAGCAAACTGAAAGGGATTTTACCTTTCCACACTGAATCCGAACCTAAAAAAAAGGCTGGAGGCTTAATTTAAAATCAAGTACCACTATGTAACATTAATCTGGACACTGGATGGCACGGGAAACATGTTCTTCTAAATAACAAGTGAGCTACTGCATTTTCTAGCACTCCTTTGGACAGATTGTATTTTTTGATGTGACTTTTCTCATGTATTTATTTTGCAGGATGCTGAGCAGAGAAACCAAGAATTGGAAGATAGAGTAAGAGCACTGCGACAAGAAGTGGAGGAAAGCAAGCACAGACAAGGCCACTTGAAACTGGAACTTAAACACTTCCTGAATATATTAGACGGGAAAATTGATGATTTGCACGAATTCCGTCAAGGATTTTCCAAGCTAGAAATGGATAGCTAGAGTGTGGTGATTTTTCTTTTTATATATACACTAGACCCTTACAGTGCAAATGAAGGCCTAGGGGCTGCTGTGCTTTTTTTATTTTTATTTTTTCTCTTTTTGCACCTAGAGTGCCGGTATCATTCAGTTTAGTCTGTTTTTGGCAACCAGTAGTGGCCTAAACTTTCAAAGCCATTTTTTACGGTTTTTACAAAATCAGAGCCATTGAAATTATACAATGCATCAGACAAAAAAATGATAAAATTTAATAGATTGACACTAAACCACTAAATGTGTGGTTATGCATATTAGTTTTTCATTTTTTTTTTTTTGTTACAACAGGAAAATATCTATAAAAGAAAAAAAAAAATTGGATCACGGTGTGGCAAGAATAGCCTAATCTCTTGTCCTCCAGTCCCACTTCTAGGTTGGAAATGCAATAAGTAAAAGCACATAAGAAAGCTTAACGGTTGTATGGTTATAAACAGTGCTCTGCAAGCCTTGCAATAATTCTTCTGACACATTGGATTAGGCAGAGTCTGTGATGGATGTACTGCAATATTTTCACTAGTAAGGTATTGCTGTAAGATGACGGGGTCACTGGAACCTGACACACTGCCAGAGTTTAACTGCAAGAACAAATGCATCTTTAGAAGCTATAAATAAGAGTTCTATATTTAGTACAATACAGAATATTTATTAAAGATCCTGTATAGAATATAGTGGCAAAAAGATGAAGTAAAATTCACTGCTGTGGTCGTTCGTGGAAAAGTGTTTTCATGTTGTATTCATACACAGGAATACTTTACTAACTATATAAAAGAGGTCGTTTTTATTCAAAAGAACTTCCATTGACTTTAGGATTTTACTTTTAGAAGAGCACACAAAACTGGCAAGTTTTTTTTTTTTTTGTTTTGTTTTTTATTTTAATCTTGGATTCACAGCTTTGCAGTCAATGCACTTTCATTACCCTGTGACACTGAACAAAAATATACTGCTCAACCCTTTTTTGAGCAGCACGACATGTGCGTTGTGGTGTGCTGCAGTTCAGATGTGTTGCTCGCTACTTGTGCAATAGTTGCCATTTTAAATAATGGCACATTGTGCCTTGTGTTACAATAACACATGGTTCAATGCGTATGTTAGCAACATACAAGTCTGAAAAGACCCAATAACTTTTGGGGACCCAAGTGTGATCTCTGGCCCCACAGTTGAGCTATCTGACTTTGTAGCTATTGCTGTGTTTTCAATATTTTGCTATGGAAAATCCAGCTGTCAGTATGTGACCACATTGCCACATTACTGAACATAAAGCAGCGCAAGTTTGCAGCTGGAGGCTAGAGTCTAAGTCTCATTGTAAGAGTTTTAAAAGCAGTAGAAGTGATTTAATCCAGTGTCATCTGGGTAAAACAGGATTATCAGTTTTCAGTGAGCATTCACTTGAAGTGTACATGTCACCCATAGTCAACAATGGAAAGGGCTGGTGGTCTAAACCATTGTTGCTGACATTAAAGCATATTGAATAAAAATGAATGCTATTACTGTGACATTAGACATTCAGTCTAATCAGAATTCATCAGACATTTTGATGGTGATTTTATTGCTTCCATGAGAATTTTATAGAATCATTGGTTGGGCATGTTGTCTGCTTTTGATCTTTATATATGAATCTGTAGCAGAAGATTTGTGAAAGCTGGGCAGCTTTTTTTTGCTGCCTGAACAGACTATAGTTAGAAAGTAGCCCAAGTGATATACTATGCCATTCATGCGTTAGCGATATCATTAGTGAATCATAGTCATTTGATAATGGATATAAGTTACACAAAATTATTGCTGCCATGATAAGCAGGCAACATGCATACTTAAAGGAAACCTGTAGGGGAAGAAATTATGCCTGCCGATGCATAGTAGGCCAGAAAGCACCTTCCCTTCCCTCTGCCTTTTGGGTCCTTTATAAAATCCCCCATAAATACTCCATTCTTGATTTGGGCACACGTCTACAGCCTCCCACCATGGAACACTCTGCACCACTTCTCAAAAAGTCCAAATTTACATAAAAATTTCAGGAGGTCAGAAATAAGTGCCTGCTATGCTTTGGAAGGGTTCATTTCTTTTATTTTTGTTTTTCCCCTACAGAACCACTTTAGTAGGGAGTTCTCCTCAGGTAAGCAGACATCACTCATTTTGCGTGGGGCAGGTAAATGCACATTTTGTCATTTCAGGCTGAGATTGTCACGGCAGTGCAATTTGTCCTGGTAATATCGGTGGCATGATGGGTCACCACAAAATGCCTTATACATTAGAAATGCCAGTGCTAGACTTATACCTTCCCTTTTATACTGTAATAAAGGGTGTATTGTTTGGTAAATGAATCTTCTACAGTTGATGTGTGTAACAAGCCATGGCTGAGAACGTCTACATACACAGACCTCAAAGTTTCCAAGTCAATGTTCACAGGGCTGTTACTTTGAATATATGACAAATTCTGCCTCATGGTTCTCTAATGATGTTTCTCTTGTAATTAAAAACAAAATAAAATGTTTGACACAAACTGGGATGTCTCTTACAATAGAATTGCTGAAAAAAACCATGGTTGCTATTTTTCTTGATTTGTGCATTTCAAATGAAGACAAAAACAACTTTTCAAGCTAGCAGGCTGATCTACAATAATGTGATGAAAGCTGACCTGTTAGGCCGCATTGGGTGTTTATCCCTTTGTGTGTCCTTTCCCGACTTTTTTTCATGTGCCCGGGAAGCACAAGTTCAGTGCCCAGCCCCACTGCCTGCAGCCTGTCAGTGTCTATGAGAGATGGAAATATTTTGTGACTGGACGCTGCACCGAGTGGCACTTGCGTTTTGAGCCCTATGCATTCAGGAAGGTATGCCCAGAATGTGAAATACTTGCGTTCCAGGCATATGTCCGTGAACACACAGGGTTCTAATTGTATGTACCATTGGTACAGCATGCAGGCATGGCTTCTGTTATTCACCATAGGGCCGCATACAGCTAACCTGGCAAGCCCCCTTACAAAAAAACCCCACAGTTTACTGTGCTTCAGTTATGAACACAGTGAGTGATCAGTACCAATCACTCATTGCGTTCATTCAGGGAAGGATGTAACATATTTACCAGACCCTTCCTCCACTCTCCATCCTGAACGTTCATATTATGTGTTGGCAGCTGCTGGTAGGGAGGAGAGGAGAGAAGTCAGCAGCACTGCGGGGGGATGGTGGCACACAGGGGGGCCTGGGCAGCAAAGGGAAACATATGGTTCACAGGGAGGGTTATGGGTGCAGCAGGGAGCAATTACTGGAACCGATCCCCGGTATGGTTTTCTCTGCAGCATCTGAAAGCCAGTGGGAGGGAGAGGAGAAGAAGCCAACTTTCATCTGCTGCAGAAAGAGCCATACAGGGATCGGTTCCAGTTGCCCCCCCCCCCCACTGTGCCAATCACTCTCCCTGCCCACATCCAATTTACCCAGCTGTCTGGGCCCCGGACAGGAAGACTGGTGGCACCCCCATATCCACGGTCCTGCATGCAGCTGCAGCATATTTCAGTCTCTGGTAAACTTTGACAGGAAGCGGGGCACATGTGACTAGCGGGCACACAAAAAATCCAGGATTGGACACACAAAGGGATAAACACCCAGCGTGCATGTGATCTTACAAACCTGGACAGTTTAAACTGAACTTCTGATGGGAAAATGCATTATGGAGGTTACTGATTAGTAAAAAATTCATGTTAAAGCAATCAATAGATCCAGAGATGTAGGCAGCTTAAATTCTATGCAAATCCCAGCTTTTCCTATCAGGTCTTGCCTCCCTCATTTATGAGTTTCCGTACTACACCGTCCAGTACAGGCTGTTACACTATGAATAACATGAAACAAATATCAGTGTGCTCACACAACCAAAAAGAAAAGATGCAGCACCATTAGCCCTGGGGCCACAAAGGTACCATTGTTGTAAGTCAGCAGTCCCCCCGGGGTGATCGTACACTGCCAAAAAACTGAATCAAACTGTCAACCAAATCACATGAAGTACAAAGCCCAGGCAAGAGGCCACAGCCTATTCACTTTACATAATGCTGAAACATGGTGTAGGTTTTTAATTTTAATATAAAAAATGGTTAGGTGCCCCAAGGGGAGCTAGTTGGGGCAAAAGTGGGAATGGGAATGTTTAGAGGAAAGAGGGGGAAAAAAACTTGAAATATAACCAAAACAAAATTTTAAAAAAGGGAGAGGAGGGGTACCAATATTTTTTTTTTTTTTTTGGCATGGAGGGTCAGTCTCCATTTTAAATGGAAAGTTGAGATTTACAAAATGAACACTTCACTTGTAACTCTTGTCACTTCCTATGGAACCTGGGGATCATATATCCCATAAAAGCTAGCTTTATTCATTTTACATTGGTGAAAATTTTTTTTAAAGAATGTGCTCTTTGAACATGCACATACTCTGTGCTTTTATTTCAATGTAAAGTGTATTTTAGAGTGGTTCTAAAGGCAGAAAGTTTTTTTACCTTAATGTATTCAATGCATTAAGGTAAGAAACCTGGGTGCAGCTCCCCCCCTTCTTATACTTACCTGAGCACCATCTTGATCCGGTGATGTGCATGAGAGCCGCGGCCCTCCGGGGTCTCTCCCCTCATTGGCTCACACAGCAGCGGGAGCCATCGACAGTCATGTGTAATGCTCTATGCTCACTAAACACTATAGTCCATTTCAGGAGTAAGCAGGAGAGGGTAGCTACATTCCTACATACAGAGGCACCATAGAGAATTAATGTGGTCACTCTCTAACAGGAAGTAAGATCATATCAGCAAAAAAACAAAACAAAAGGGGGCTGAGAGCAATAGTACTTTTTTTAGTTCAGAATATATTCTTAGGTCATTTTTTAAATTAAGCCATAGTTTTCACCTGAAACAAGTGTGCATATCAGAACTTGTACCTAAAAAATGAAGACTATTCTGAATTCCCTGTTGTATGCACAGTTGTTTCAGTGGCTCAAAATGCATTCAAATCAGGTTCAACATAATCACAATGAAACTAGAAGTTTCAAAAGGAGGTCAGCAATGGCAACGCTTGTATTGCTCTTTGGATGAACATGTTCTCATTCACATAGCATAACCTACCAAAGTGTAAAGCAGGCCACACATTAGGCAATTATCTTTTCTGAAGCCACAAGTTGCAGGAAAGAAAATTCCTCAATTCCCCCCATTAACACAGTTAGTGATGAATGAGGAATCCCTCCTGTGGAGCTTTTGTATTCTGACAGTGGGAGGTTTCCCAGCTATCAGAATTCAATGATCACTGCAGACCGCCATAGCCATTGGCAGTGATCCAATGTAACAAAATCCCAACAGCGTGGTTGTACTGAAGTCGATCAAGCAATCAACTTAAGTACGACCAGCCTGCCAATACATGGAACGCAATTTGGTCGGTTTCTTATGAATTTCAATTAGTCTATGGCCAGCTCTAATGGTTCAGAAATCTGATTTCCAAACTTTGTCAATGAGTGGGACCTGTCCATAGGCTACTTTCACATTGATCCACGGCAAAAATGCATTACCACTTTTTTTTTTACCTGGTTTGCGGTGTGTTTTTAAAATGACGTGAATCAAAAACTGCCCCAAAAATGGGTGTGTTTTTTATATACGTTTTGCCTCATTTTCCATTGATTTCAATAGGGAGGTGCATTTTTGGTGCATTTTTTTTTCTATCTCAGTTTAAACTCGGTTTAAACCTGCACCAAAAATATAGCAAGCAGGACTTTGAAAAACACACCAGATCTGCAACAATCAGTGTGAAGAGTTCCATAGGAATAAATGGTCACACATTTTTCTTCCATTTTTTTTTTTAACACAAAAGAGGAAGAAAATGGATCAGTGTAAAAGCATGAGGCCTTTTACCGAGAAATGTCTAGGTACCTAGTTAAAAGTTTTTCTGGTATGCTGTGTGAATGGAAACTTATAACAAAACATACAGTGGGGTTTTCTTACATTTGACTGGAAAAGTAGAAATACACTTAAAGCCAAAACTTTTTTTCAAGGGACATCTCCTTAATATGACACAGCAAAAAGAAAAAAATAACACAGGTTTTAACTATTTCCTATTCTAGTCAATATTTTTTAAAAAGCATTGACTTTAGATATACTTTAGCCACATTGCAGCCGGCCCATTGTAGCTTTATTGCTACAGAGTGGCCGCTCTGCGCAGAATCATGTGTATATATACGCGATTCTGCAGTTCAGGGTAGGGGGTGCGCACCCGTTGTTGTGGGCTTTTGGAATCATGTCAAAAATATGACTTTTATCAAGATATAAGGTTATATAGTAAACAGCTCAGCAGAACCGGATGTTAAGAGTTAATTTTGTCTTGGTTAAACCTTCAAGAATTCTAGTTAAAGAAATGAAGAGAACAGGGAATTAAGACTTTTCCAAGACAATGGGATGTTTGAACTGTCAACAAGGACTATTTGTATATGGAAGTGAGAAGAATGCATCTACAGAAAGTCAAACACATAGGACTCTGACTTGTAAACATTTCAACAATAATGAGACGGGAACTCAACTGTTTGGAAGCTTAACCAAAACCTGTAGAGTGTGATGAACCAACAAACCTCTGAAACTATTACTATCTACTATTGTTCACCAAGGGTGAAAGCATTAACAATTGTTTACTATGAGTCCGATACAAGGGCTAGGCAAACAGAGATTTTTTCCCTACAACAGAGGAAATGTTGATGCTGAAACCAAGGGGTGAAATTCAGGACATTTAAGTTTAAAAGTTCACTGTATATCATTACAAAAATGTACTACAAAAACAGATTATGAATAAGATGTCATAGACTTTAAACACCACTAAATACTCAGCAATGGGAACTATATATCACTAACTTGAGTATTGAGATGATGGGAAGTAAGATGTATTATAAACTAGCATTAGTTACATGTCTTATCAAGAAACAAACAGGATGATACTTCAAGGAGGAATAACCGAATATACACCTATATTCCATGGTCCCTATTTAGAATATCATAGGTATGATCACTGCTATATCTGGATAGAGCCGTATATTTTATTCCTGAAATTACCTGAAGATTCCACCCAAGGTATGAGTCATCTCAAATGCTCACATTGTTCTGTGATACATGACCGCCACCTGGCGGGCAGGTGAGAAATAGCTTATGTACACACATTTCTCAACTAGCCAATCAGGAAGCCTGGTGGGAAGGTATCTTAGAACAATGGACTAGTGGATATAAAAAGCCCATGTGCTGTAACATAAAAAAAAAAAACCTCATGAAAAAGAAGAACCCTCATAAGACCTCATGGAAAGACCTGACATCTGAAGAAGATCTCTGCTGAAATAACTACTCTTCCATCTTTTCAAACTTCCTAAAACTTTAAACCTCTAAACTTATAACTTCCTACATTCTCCCCTATTGAATCTATCACTTGCCTATATATCAGTCTAACGGCGTTCCACTGCCAGCTAAATCCACGGGAGAGTTGCCTAGTCTGACGTCCGGGTGTGGTGAGATGTTTATTTGATTTGTATTAATTATTTCCTCTGTTGTGTAGAATCATAAAAATTACCGTAGTGTATTACAACAATATTGGATAGTTAGATATATGTAGTCAGATACTGTGTTACTGTTAAAAAAAATTGTTTATTGCCATATTATAAATTTTTCCATATTTCATAATTTATTGAATATTAATAACCAGAGTATCATATATCAAGGGCTTACTTCTTGCAAGCCTATGGCCACGGCATGTAAGAATATAACCTTTGAGATATTCGAAATTATTAATTATTAATAAATTTAATAAATATCATATCATTTAAATTTGTGATTGATGTAATTAGTTAGAGACATTATTAGTGTGTCTTACATTGGTAGGATATATTTTTGATTGTGTGTACCAATATTCATTTATCACCAGTCTTTTGTGTTTTGTGTTAATATATATATAATTTTTGTACATAAATAAATTTTTATATTTATCTATTATAAGGCAAATTTTGTGTGTATGGTACGAAATCATATTGGCTAAAAGAATTCAAGGTATAATAATAAGTGGTGATCAAATTATCAAAGTGTCCAAATTATTGGTTTATTAAATCTTTGCCGTATTTTAACGGCTGGAGGCACTGTAATATTTCATCTAAGGGAAAGGGACACGCCCTTTATAAATAATATATATCCTTACATAAACCACCACAACATAAATTTGGAGGCACCGCTGGGATCCATAGAAATCGTACCATAACACAAAACGCACTGGTGATTGTATATTTGTACACGTTATCAAACATATATTTTGTATCAAAATGGCATCCAGTAATCACGGATCCACCTCTTCCAAGCATAACGAGGAAAATATGGCGGCTCAAGGCATTGAGCAGGAAGTTATGAAGCCAGCTCGGAAAGCTGCCGGTGCTTGGCAGAAGTATGTTGAAAATGAAGTAATAAATTATCTCCGCAAGAAATTGAATTTGGGGGATAGCAATAATGAATTTGTGGATGAAGAGAAAGAGCAGGCCATGGGCACCTTTGAGGACCTGTTTAACCAAAAGGGCCAGGTTGTTGGGTTTTTAATGGCATTTGCTGGAGCAGAAAGTGATAGAGGCCGTGACAGACTTCTCCTAGAAGCTTGGCCCATGTTATGGTTCATGACCGCTGGAGCTGCCCAGCAGACCAGGATTCTAAGGGAAGAGTTGTCAGAGGCCCGCCTCTTGTTAGAAAGCAAAAATCAGGACATTGAGTCTTTGAAAGGGAAGCTTGGTCATGCCGGTGTTCGTTTAGACGAATCCGAGAAACATTATGATAGATTGGTCGGAGACTTTCGAAGTGCTCAGGACCTATATGAAAGAAACTTTCAGGAATTAAAACAACTTCAAGAGAAGTATCAGGACTTAAAAGATGAGGTGAAGTACTTCAGATCAGAGAGGTTATCTCCTGTCAAAATTAAAGTTCACCCAGGGGATAAGCATGACCAGTCAGAACTTACCTTGATAAAATCTGAGCAGAAAACTCTGGAGGAGCAGATTATAAGGTTGACGGCCCAAATAAATTCTGGGGTCCAAAGACGGACCAACCCAGTCAAGCCAGAGGCTGATGAGCGGAGATACCCGCATCACAGCGAAGTATCTGATAGTGAGTCAGGGTCAGAATATAGGTCACCTCCTAAGCTTTCAAGATACACTCCAGAGCGCTCTGAAGAAAGATATGAGGTTTCATATAGGCAGGAAGGGAAATCCCAGGGGTCATTCAGGAGATATGACACCCCAAAGGTCATTAAGTTCCTGAAGGACACTGTTCCTATGTTTTCTAAGAAAGGGTCCCTTGAAATCACCGAACACATGAAAACATATGAACAGACGTTAGAGATTCTGGGCATTAGAGATGACCACACCAAAATAGAATTGCTGCCATGGGTGTTTGAGGAGAAATACCGGCAATTCTTTGAGACCTTGAGGGCCTATTCCAATCAGTCCTGGAGAGAGGTTAAACATAAGTGCCACATGGAATTTGGGCCTTATAAAACTGTAACCTCTGCCAAGGCTGCGGCCTACAATTTAAAGTGTGGTCCTCACCAAAGCCCTGCAGAATTTCTGGCTGTCCTCAGAAATGCCTATTTCCTGGCTGAAAAGGATCCCAATCCTAACCAGCCAGAATTCAAGACACTATTCTATGAAGCATTACCTGCTTACATAAAATTGGGACTTGCAAAGGATTACAGAAAGGGATGCTCTCTTGATTGGTTGGTAAGAGAGAGTGACTATTTATTCTCGATCCAACAGTCCAGTGAGGGCGGGATAAAAAGAGAACCTAAAAATAGCCCCAAGATAGTAGCAGCCACTACCGTTTCCCCTCCAAATCCAAATGTGCAGGCAGAGAAGAAATCATATGCGGAAGTAGTCCGTGGGGGTAAAACCAATGGTTCCCCTAGATTTGTACCTCAAGCCCAGCAAGTGAAGGAGGTCCATAACTTTGCACCCCAAAACCAGTGGGTGAGAAAGGATAGACAAAAGCCAGGGAACTACGGTAGTGGAAGTGAGAAGAATAAAAAGTATGGTAAGGGCCAGTACAGTGATGAAAATCAAAGGAGGCAATGGTATCCTCAGAGGTTCTATTATCCTCGCCAAAACCAACATGGGAATTTTTATGGGAACCCCAATTTCAACAGGAACCATAATTACAATAAGAATCCCAATTTTAATAAAAACTCCGACTTCCAAAGATTTCCTCCACGCCAAGAACACCCTCAGGCTCAAAGGGGGGATACAGTACCCCAGGCTCCCTTTAATAACAGGGAGACCCCAAAACCTCAGAGAGAACAATGGCGTCGGGACCAGAGCAGTAGTTCTGACTCTGAGTCTCATTACCAGTCTCGTCCAAAATACAAGCGCAAGTATAAGAAGAGGGAGAATCAACAGAATGACTCCTCTGAGCGTATTGGACAAATAGAGGCACAGGTCAGCAAAATGGCTGAACAGATGGACAGGCTTGTCACTCAATTTCCATCCAATCCTTTTTTAGGAGCAGCTCCTGTGACCAACCAAGGGTCACAGAATTAACAGGCAACCAAGCCTTAAACCAACAGGGGAGGACACTGAGTCAAATGACAGGAGATGTGTGCCCCGTCCCTGACACGCCTACTAATGGAGAAGTTAGTTCTCAGGCAAAGGGGGACCATTTGTTGGTTATTAATGATTCTCCTGTTTTTCAGTGTCCATCTATTGCCCCTAATATAGTCACGGCATCGGAAGTCGTCGGGATTGACAAGCCAGACGGAGCACCAACTTCTAGTTGTGCTTCTGTCTTGAGACAGTCCAAGAATCCCACCAGGGAGGATAAGGGTAATGTGTCCACCACATGCGGTGAGATAAGAGCCAGTCATATGTTATTGAAGGGCCCACAGATCTTCAACCACACTAATTTCATGTGTGAGCTGACTGAATCTGATGGGAGATATTATGCCACGGTGCAGGTGCAGGATGCCAGTGATCTTTCGATTGTCGGCTTAATAGACACTGGATCCCAAGCAACCATCATGTCACAGGAGCATTTTGACAAAGTGGCGAATGTCATGCCCACCAAGCCAAGACTTAAAAGTTTTGACAGCTCATTGATTGGTGTAGGTGGAGACCCTTTACAAGTCATGGGTACCGCCTGGCTGAAACTAAAACTGGGTAATAAGGAACTGAGACACCCCATCATCATTGCTAGCATATCACAGCACCACATGATAATTGGGATGGACTTCCTAAAAAGGCTGAACACCATAGTTGATTGTGTGAACCAAGTCCTGTGGTCACAGGTAAATACCCCAATTAAATATGGGAAACTTAAAACTCCCCATTCCCGACAACACTGCCACCTGGTGGAAGAAAGGCCTGGATCATTAGAAATCCATTTCAGGAACAGCCAACTTCCTGATGTAACGGTTATCAAACCTGATGACTGTAACCCTATCAGAAGAGATGAGGAACACATTTTTAGAATTCCCCAAGATAAAATCAAAGATATTTCCCTCCAAGATGACATCCTTACGATATCTTTTCATCAGGAGGATAAACCAAGAAAAGGGGGAGATCACACCCAATTCTTGACAGGTATTGAAAGGGTTAACAGCGACTTGTTTATCCCCATCCGGATAAATGGTCTTAATAGGTCAAAATATGCCAAACTAGATTTGAGACAGGAACACAGCTTTGTAAGCCATGGGCTGATAAAACACCTGACCGAAATGGAAATGATCCGTTTCTCCACACCTCAGCGTCATTGGATTTCAGACTCCCTTGATGACTCTGATGATCACAATTCAATGGCTAGGTGTCTCTTAAACGTCACTGTAGGAAACAAAACAGCCACCCATGTGTTCCTAGTCTTGGATAGTCCCCAAACTAAAATTTATTTTGGCAACGATGTATTACATCGCTTCGCAATGCAAGTCGACCTAATTAATGACTGTTTATGGAGTCGACTAAAGGGGGACCCCGAAAAATACCAAAATCTGGACTTAGCTTTAAAATCCCAGCAACAGATGCCTTATGCTGTTGAAGTCCAGGTAGCCCAAAAGATTACAATTCCTAAGGGCATAAATAATTTCATACTCCCCATCCAAGTTAAAAAGGGACATAGACTGAAGGGGTCAGATGCATTAGTATGCCTCTCCCATAAAATGCAGGGGGAGGGACTGAACATTACACACACGCCCCTAGTCAACACACATCAATCCCCGATGTACATTTACGTACATAATCTGTCCAATCAGGACATCGTCTTACCCAAAGAGACCCTTATTGGTCTAGCGGTAGAGACTGAATATTATACCTTTGGGGTTACTAACCAGGTGATTGGACTCATCCCCGATGAATATTTGTCGGAGGAACAATTAATTGAACAAACATTCCATTCATTACCAGAGGGTATTTTCACCATAGAGTCCATTTATCCATTCGATTCTAAAGATGGCACCTGTCGAATCGAAGAGACATCAATTGTCTTTGATCACCCAATCAAAGAACAAGAGTACCCCAAAGAACCTGGATGGCAGGAGAACACACACACACATCACATACCCAATGACCTCACCACGAAACTTGAAGAGGCATATGAGATAGGTCAGCCGGAAAGCTTTCCTGGATTCAAGGAGTTAGTGGAAGAGATGGTGGCCCTCGCCGACGCGTGTGCCAGTGATCTCGACCGACAATTGCTCCGAGAGCTTCTCCTTGAATTCCAAGAGATCTTTGCCAAGGATTCTTACGATTGTGGGACTACTGACCTACACATCGCTAGGATCCAAACAGATCCAGATGCCCCACCAGTATTCGTAAGACAGTATAGGTTACCATTAGCTTCCTATGAATCTCTAGCTGAGATTATCAGGAAGTTACATGAAAGGGGTATAATTAGGCCCATCCACAGCTCCTACAACCACCCGATCCTGGGTATTTTAAAACCCAATGGACAATGGCGTTTGTGCGCTGATCTCCGTCAGCTGAACAAACGTGTGTACATGTCAGGATGGCCTGTCCCATACATAGACCAATGTCTAGCCCAGCTCCAAGGATCCCAAGTTTTTACAGCCTTGGATTGTGCACAGGGGTATTGGACCATTAAGGTGAGCGAGGAAGACCAATACAAACTGGCCTTCAGTTTTGGGAATCGACAATATTGTTGGGTACGAATGCCTTTCGGATTCATAAATTCCGGACATGAATTTGCTGTGTTCATGCACAAGGCCATGCCAGACGCCTTCGAAAGGGGGACGTTGGCATATGTGGACGATATCCTGATCAAAAGTACAGATATGACCAAACATATTACAGAACTTCGGCATGTCCTGGGCCAATTAAAAGCAGCAGGAGTTAAACTGTCCTTACAAAAAGCCCAGTGGTGTCGCACGAAGGTAAACTTCCTAGGCCATGAAGTTACTGCTGAAGGTTTGAACCCACAAAAGAAGAAAGTTGAGGCGGTTCTGAACTGTAAAGTCCCTACTAACCTTAAAGAATTGAGATCATTCCTAGGTATGGTAAACTACTCGCGTAAGTTTATTGACAATTACGCTGAGATAAGCAAGCCACTGCTTCACCTACTGAAGAAGGATGTCGAATGGTCGTGGGGTAAGAAACAGGAGGACGCCATGAAGGAATTAAAGGAACGTCTCACACAAGCGCCGTGTCTCGGATATCCCGAAGGGGGTAAAAATTTCTATCTAGAGACAGGGTTTACGCAGGTAAGTATGAGTTCTGTTCTTTACCAGAAACATGATGATGTCAGTAAGGTGATTGCCTATGCCAGTAAAACTTTGTCCCCGGTTGAAGTAAAGTTCAGTGACTGTGAAAAAGCTCTATTGTCCACCGTGTGGGCATTACAGAATTTTCGCAGTTACATTCAGGGAGAGAGAATCATTGTTGAAACGGCACACCAGCCTTTACAGTATTTAAAGAGTGAACGTATCAAGGGAGGAAATGTGTCTAATAGCCGCATCACTGCTTGGACTTTGTCTTTGCAAGGGTGGCCTCTTGAAATTCGGTACAAACAGAACAAGGAAAGTCCAGTAGCCCAGGGCCTAGCCGAGCTCCATGATTGTTCCGCAACTACGCCTGTTATGGAGGCCCCGGACACTGACTTTCTGGAAGAACAACTGTTCTCTCCCTACAAGGTTTACGATGAAGAATACTGTAAACAGCTGCCGTGTGTATATGTGGATGGTTGTGCTTTTCATCACAAGGATGGGGAACAGCTCCAACTAGTGGCAGGTATTGGAATCGTTTGGACCCAAGGTGTCACCCCAATTTCTGTGGGATACAAACTTGGACCAAAAAGCAGTCAGGTTGCTGAACTTACTGCAATTCTTAGAGCAGTTGAGATGGCTATAGAGTTCAACATTAAAGAGTGTGCCATCATAACCGATTCCAATTATGTCAGGAATAGTTTTGTGGAGTATTTTCCTAGGTGGAAGCGAAACAACATGAACAAGAGTAATCACAAACCCGTGAAACATGGTAAGCTCTTTTGTCACATCGATGAACTGGTAAGGTCCAATGATCTCACCCTGCACTTCAAGAAGACCAAAGGCCACTCCAAGGTTCTAGGTGCCGAGAAAGAAGGGAACGATCTGGCCGATTCTCTAGCCAAGGAAGGGGCAATCACCGGTGAACTGATAGACATTGACCAATTTTTAGGTACCGTACAGATTGAAGCTGTCACCAGGCAACAGGCCAGAACAGCTGGTGATCCGAATGCATTACAGTGGAGTCACGATTCTCCTAGTGAGGATTTAATTACTGCCCAAAAAGAAGACCCAATAATTGGCTTGTTTTATAGTCATATAGAAGATCCCAACCAAAATCCCATAAATAAGGAAGTATGTAGTGGGAAGGAGGATTTACGTATCTTAATGAAATCCAAATCCCAATTCTCTTTATACCAGGGATTGTTGATACGAACCTCAAAGGGTGGCGTACAACAATGGGTCGTCCCACTTAAATTTAGAGGTTTGATGCTACAGCATGCCCATGATGCTCCCACTTCCGGTCATCGTGGAGAGAAGATCACGTATGAGATCCTGCGGGATTATGCCTACTGGCCTCATATGTTACGTGATGTGAAGGAGTACTGCCAAGGTTGCCTAATATGTCCCCAATTTCAACCTACCAAGCCAACTCACAGAGCACCTCTCCAGAAGAGGGGGATATGTATGCCTTGGTCAGACCTTCAGATGGATTTTATTGGGCCAGTAACAAAATCTTCACGAGGAAATCGGTATATGTTAACAGTTACATGTTTATTCACCAAGTATGTCGAATGTATACCAGCACCAAATAATAGCTCCGAGACATGTGCTGCATTGCTAATAAATCATGTATTTTCTCGTTTTGGTTTACCTCAGAGGATAGAGTCTGATAGAGGATCGCACTTCACTAGCGAAGTGATGGCCAAATTGTGGAAAATTTTGGGGGTTAAAAGGAAATTGCATATCGCCTATCGGCCAGCCTCTAGTGGTGGTGTAGAACGATACAATCAGACCATCGTTAATGTCCTTAAGAAATTTGTTAAGGAAACAGGTAAAGATTGGGATGTCAAACTCCCGCTGGTCCTGATGGCGTTGAGGGCTACTCCGAATACAGTTACAAAAATGTCATCTTTTGAACTGATGACAGGTAGACGGATGGTACTGCCCCAGCACTTATTGTATCGCACTACAGATCAAAATTTGATTAATGCTACCACCACACACCAGTACATAGAGGATTTACGTAAACATCTGCAATATGCTTTTGCCTTTGCCCAGCGAAATTTGGAAAGAGCTGCAACTAGTGCTAAGACATACTATGATCTCAAAACCTCCAAGAAGGAATATGAGATTGGTGACAAGGTCTATCTATACAACTTTGCAAGAGACCAGATCAAGGAACGGAAATTCCTTCCATCTTGGAAAGGTCCGTTCTCTATCATTGATAAAATCTCTCCGGTCGCATATAAATTGCAGGTGACCCGGTATGGTGAAATCAGTGATAGATGGGTGCACATCAATCAATTACGTGCTTGCCATCCGAAGTCTCAATTGCAGTTGTTGGAAGACTGAACCCACCAATTCCTATCTGGAGATATTGAGATCATTATTAAATTTCCTTTAAACATATAATTCATCTTTTGCCTTACAGGATCCAGTAACATAATTTTATGTATATCCATTACTCAAACTGTTCATTTTAATAATTTAGAAAGGAAGGCCCAGACTATGACCAGACCGGCGATCGGAGGTGTCAATGACCGGACCCTAGAAGGAAGCTATAATGTCCTGTGGGAAAGACCAGATGCCAGAGATCGATCCGGAGACGATAACCTGATGTCCCAGGCCACCAAGGGCCAGTCCAGAGGAAAAGACCCGCCTAGGAGACCGTCTAAGAGATCCGTCGTGCGGAGGACCCATGGACCCCAAGGTGGATGTGCCAGGCCAGGCCGGCCTCATCACAAGACCAGGATCGTCATCGGAAGTGTCCATCTAAAGACGCCGAGTCAAGTTGAGGAACAACCAGCATGACCGCTGCCATTTTATCATCGGAAATTTTTTTTTTATTATTTCATTCCCTTCACCGGAGAAGACGAACAATCACCCTAGCCAAAAGCCTCACTCATGTTTTTCGATACAGACACCCCTATACACGTGCCTGTACCCCAAAAACAAAGGGGGATTTTGTTGTGGGCTTTTGGAATCATGTCAAAAATATGACTTTTATCAAGATATAAGGTTATATAGTAAACAGCTCAGCAGAACCGGATGTTAAGAGTTAATTTTGTCTTGGTTAAACCTTCAAGAATTCTAGTTAAAGAAATGAAGAGAACAGGGAATTAAGACTTTTCCAAGACAATGGGATGTTTGAACTGTCAACAAGGACTATTTGTATATGGAAGTGAGAAGAATGCATCTACAGAAAGTCAAACACATAGGACTCTGACTTGTAAACATTTCAACAATAATGAGACGGGAACTCAACTGTTTGGAAGCTTAACCAAAACCTGTAGAGTGTGATGAACCAACAAACCTCTGAAACTATTACTATCTACTATTGTTCACCAAGGGTGAAAGCATTAACAATTGTTTACTATGAGTCCGATACAAGGGCTAGGCAAACAGAGATTTTTTCCCTACAACAGAGGAAATGTTGATGCTGAAACCAAGGGGTGAAATTCAGGACATTTAAGTTTAAAAGTTCACTGTATATCATTACAAAAATGTACTACAAAAACAGATTATGAATAAGATGTCATAGACTTTAAACACCACTAAATACTCAGCAATGGGAACTATATATCACTAACTTGAGTATTGAGATGATGGGAAGTAAGATGTATTATAAACTAGCATTAGTTACATGTCTTATCAAGAAACAAACAGGATGATACTTCAAGGAGGAATAACCGAATATACACCTATATTCCATGGTCCCTATTTAGAATATCATAGGTATGATCACTGCTATATCTGGATAGAGCCGTATATTTTATTCCTGAAATTACCTGAAGATTCCACCCAAGGTATGAGTCATCTCAAATGCTCACATTGTTCTGTGATACATGACCGCCACCTGGCGGGCAGGTGAGAAATAGCTTATGTACACACATTTCTCAACTAGCCAATCAGGAAGCCTGGTGGGAAGGTATCTTAGAACAATGGACTAGTGGATATAAAAAGCCCATGTGCTGTAACATAAAAAAAAAAAACCTCATGAAAAAGAAGAACCCTCATAAGACCTCATGGAAAGACCTGACATCTGAAGAAGATCTCTGCTGAAATAACTACTCTTCCATCTTTTCAAACTTCCTAAAACTTTAAACCTCTAAACTTATAACTTCCTACATTCTCCCCTATTGAATCTATCACTTGCCTATATATCAGTCTAACGGCGTTCCACTGCCAGCTAAATCCACGGGAGAGTTGCCTAGTCTGACGTCCGGGTGTGGTGAGATGTTTATTTGATTTGTATTAATTATTTCCTCTGTTGTGTAGAATCATAAAAATTACCGTAGTGTATTACAACAATATTGGATAGTTAGATATATGTAGTCAGATACTGTGTTACTGTTAAAAAAAATTGTTTATTGCCATATTATAAATTTTTCCATATTTCATAATTTATTGAATATTAATAACCAGAGTATCATATATCAAGGGCTTACTTCTTGCAAGCCTATGGCCACGGCATGTAAGAATATAACCTTTGAGATATTCGAAATTATTAATAAATTTAATAAATATCATATCATTTAAATTTGTGATTGATGTAATTAGTTAGAGACATTATTAGTGTGTCTTACATTGGTAGGATATATTTTTGATTGTGTGTACCAATATTCATTTATCACCAGTCTTTTGTGTTTTGTGTTAATATATATATAATTTTTGTACATAAATAAATTTTTATATTTATCTATTATAAGGCAAATTTTGTGTGTATGGTACGAAATCATATTGGCTAAAAGAATTCAAGGTATAATAATAAGTGGTGATCAAATTATCAAAGTGTCCAAATTATTGGTTTATTAAATCTTTGCCGTATTTTAACGGCTGGAGGCACTGTAATATTTCATCTAAGGGAAAGGGACACGCCCTTTATAAATAATATATATCCTTACATAAACCACCACGACACCGTCTGTTCGGCTGTGCTGTGATTCCTCACAGCACATACCAATCACCAGGTGCCGTCCGGTGACTGACCGCCAGAACCTGGCAATCTGCTCGGACACTCGCAAAACACAGCTCTGTCAGTGTAAACAGCACAGAGCTGTGCTCATTGACAAGTGATCTAGTTGATTTTTCATTCCCTGCTGAGCAGGGAATGGAAAACCACTAGATACACATTAAAAGCAGCACACAGTACACACACAATCACATGTTAGGCACATATTTAACCTCTTGATCACTCTAGATGTTAACCCCTTCCTGCTCAGTGTCATTAGTACAGTGACTGTGCACATTATTAGCACTGATCACTGTAATAATGGCACTGGTGATGTCAGTGGCAGTTAGTTCCCCCCAGCATCGGTTAGTGACAAATTGACCGCCACAGTGTCTTGGTCCATTATAAGTCGCTGATCACCACCATTACTAGTGTAATAATAGTTAAAAATTCCAGTATATATCCCATAGTTTGTAGACGCTGAAACTTTCACACAAACCTATCAATATGTACTTACTGGGATTTTTTTAACCAAAGACACTTAGCAGAATACATTATGGCCTAAATTTATTAAAAGATTTTTAATGGGTACAGTGTTGCATGACCACGTACTTGTCAGTTAAAGTAGCACCACATATCAAAAAAATGGCCTGGTGCTGAAGGGGGGGGGGGGGGGGGGTATATCTTCCGAAAGACAAGTGGGTAAAGGTAAGTTTTACCAAAATATCTTGGGCGCCATTATTCATCCGCATGAGAGGCTTGTGCAGGACATTTCCCCAGCCATTCTTTGTTACACCAGCTTTTCCGATTTACAATCTGAAAGGAAAAATCCATTTATTTTATTTAGCTCTTACAATTTTCATGGTGCTTTACATACTGTCCCTTCACATCAGTTCCTGGCCTCAAGGAGCTTACAATCAAACATCACTATACCACATGCATACACCCATACATACACAAAGCCAATTACTCTACATACAGCAAAGACACGTTGGACAAAAGGTTGAACTGCTCTGTGTGTGGCTTTTTACATATGCTACACAGAATCCAGTTCGTAGGCTGTGCTGCTACTTTGAAACAGCTGCCACGTATAGAGAAGTAAGGAATGGAGTAGATCATGTGACACACCAGGTGTCTGTTACCCTAAAATGAGAATTGTAGCAATTGTGTGCACAGATATGGACGCGGACAACCATTTTGCTAAGATCCCCCATCTTGTGTCATTCTCACTCCAAATCAGTCCCCCTCCCTTTTTTTTTTTAATGGCATGTGGTCTATGTGTGTGCTGAGTTCAGGAGTGCACAGGGCACAACTGGATACACTTCATGGTTGTAAACCCAATTAGCTGGTTCCATGGTGTCTGGCAGACTCTTGCTCTGGCCTGATCGTAAAGCTATAAATCTGTCAGTCGCTGGACATGAAAAGCATTCCGGAATAGCAGTAAAACGTACATTCCACTGAAATCACTTTTTCATACAAATCCATAACTCCCGACAGGAACAAAGTACAATAAAACAAAGCATATATTCAGGTAGGACATTTTAATACAAGTCACCTGATACCTTACACCCCTAGATAACGTCTACCCGAGAGCAGAAAGCGATATCTCTTTAAGCGTCACAGGCAGATATGTCATATCTGGTGCCTGGACGTTCAGCAGATGATTCTGCATATTATCCCACCTGTGGATAGGATGCTACATGTACCTATGGAAGGTTATTAACCATGGTATAAACTTGGGAGGGATTTGGGTCACAGCCTGGGTCTCCGCCTAAACCCCCTCCCCAAATAAGGCGATTGGCCATTGGCTTAAGTAGACACCCCCTACTGGGGAACTAAAAAACAGGCTGTCAGGCCTGGAGAGGTAAGATGAAGAGATTCTCCCTTGTAACATCAGGAACCAACAATGGGAGAAAAGGCACCCTTTTGTTCGGACGCTTGAACGCTGCTTAAACCAGGACTTCTGCAAGTATTCTACCTTCTTAAACTTCTTCCTTTATCTCTCTGTTGTGTTATTGCTCTCTCTATTTTTATATATATATTGGTTACATCTTTTCTGTAAACATTTTTATTGCACTATTTTGACCTTTTTAGTAATAAATCCTATTTTCTGAAAAGCGTTGAACTGTTTCTAAAGCTCTTTAATGCAAACTAAGAATCCCTGTCTCTGAAGAGTGCTACTGTGTGTTTTAAAACCTCTGTATACATCTGCCTGCGGTGACAGTGTGTATACAGACACCTATTCAAACATCATAGTGTTACTGCTGGGATTTGTGAGTTTCCTCCTGTGTAAAAAGGTGGTGGTGGCAGTGTGAAGTGTTAATTGCATAATTAACCCGATCCAGTAACAATCGCTCTCAGGCTGTTGGCACCTAGATTGGGGTCCAGTGAGCTGGAAAATCTTTGTCCAGGGTGTAGCTGAGAGTGGCATTGTTATGCAAGTGGCAGCGCGGTTTTAGATTGGCTAGTCCTTCGGTCACAAGTTGGTGAGAAGGACTGGGGTCTGACGCTGAGCCCATCACATACTGTCTGGTAGCGTACGTGGGATAGTTTGCATTAGAGCATTCAGTACATTGTTAGGAATTAGCTCTGCACTGAAGGATTGTAACCTTTGCGGAAACAGTGCTTAGAGACAAGCGGTGCATATTTTTATATATATATAGAGAGAGAGAAAGAGAGAGACATATAGCAACAGCTCCTTCCTTTTTCTGTTTTCTATTCTACCTTTGCTTGCAATTATTCCTGATGTAGCAGAGTACAAGAAAATGAACAAAAGTGATTTAAGTACTGAATGTGCGGCACAAGGAATTGACGTCGGTGGCAAAACTCGTGAAAATCTGATTTATGACTTACATGAATATGATAGCCGGGCAGACCAGAACCCGGGGGAACCTGGAACTGAAGGGGTCCTGCCACCTCATCCCAGTGGCTCAGATACGGCCTCGCAGGATGGGCATACAGAGACTGACACTGAAGTATCACAGAATGTTACCGGAGTGCCTGCAACCAGCAGAGACTCTCCTCAGATGCAGGAAGCCCTGAAACGCATCATGGAGGCAGATCCTCTGGCATACCTGCAGTTCATGGAACACCAGGCAGCGGCTGACAGAGAAACTGCAGAACACCAGGCTGAGAAAGAAGCTGCGGAACGCCAGAGGGAAGCTGATCGTCGGCACGATCTGGAAATGGCTAGGCTCCAGCAGCAGCGACAGGCTCAGAACCTCGGGTCCCTTGAGCACAGGGACGCCTCTCTGGCCGTGGGCACAGCAGCCAAGTTTCCAGTGATAGAAAAAGACGGTGACATTGACATGCGTTTGAAAAAACTTGCCGTCAGTACCATCTGCCCCAAGCACAATGGGCTCGGTACCTGACACAAGGGCTACGAGGCAAAGCCCTGGATGCGTTTGTCGAATTGCCAGAGGAGCAGGACGACAATTAAGAAGCTCTAAAAAAAGCCATCTTCCAGAAGTACCAGCTGACCCCAGAAGTGTACCGCAAGCGGTTTAGGTCCTTGCAAAAGGGCCCTGGGGACTCTTACACGGATGTGGTAAGTTGCTTACGCACCACATTCCGGCAGTGGACCAGAGAACTGAAAGCTGACTCCGAGTCCCTGGAGGATCTCATGATAAGAGATCAACTACTGCATCTCTGTCCGGCAGACATCAGACAGTTTGTATTGGAGAGAGAACCCGCATCTGCCAAAGCTTCAGCAGACCTGGCCGACACCTATGTCTACACGCGGGTGTCTGACCATCGCAAGGCTCCTCCGAACGGCTGGGAGGGAAATCACCCCTAGCAACCCCTCCTATGCCGGTGAGTCAAGCTTCCCATCACCCAACACCTGCAGTACTTGGGGCCAAGCCATTCCTGCCTGACAACCGCAGCTGTTATACCTGTGGGAAACCCGGACATCTCAGGACGCAGTGTTCTAAGCAGAAGAAGATGACATCACCTGGCCAGCCGACCAGCAACTCTTCTTCGGTGCTGTTTGTCCGCCGGAAGACTCTGGTAACCCCGCCAACTTGCAGCCAGTCACCGTGGGCAACCGGACTGTAACTGGTTTCCGTGACACCGGAGCAGAAGTCACCTTGATCCAACCGGAGGTGATTGAATGACAGAACATCAACCCAGGAAAGTTCCTTACCCCCACTGGAGTTGGTGGGACCCGTTCACACATACCCTGTGCTAAGGTATTCATTGATTGGGGTACGGGAAGGGGGATGAGGGAGGTGGGAGTCTCCGATGAAATTCCCACACCTGTTCTGTTGGGTGCTCTTGTTTCCTATTATGCCCCTGCCAAGAACACCCTGGAGACCCCCCTGGAACTCTCTGGACATGCCAAGGTACTGTGTACAGATGTTGGGTTAATATCTGGGCAACCTGTGGATGGACAGAGGGAGGCGGCTGGGAATAGAGTGGGGTAACAGAATTCTCCATCGCCTGGAGAAGGAGAGGAGATCCCCTTGCATGGGGAGGTAATTAACTCCTGTGTCATTGATGGGACAAATGTAATGATAATGTCGATGATGAGGATGATGATAATGATGCATTTTCATTGTTGGCGGTCACCCACAGTGCTGTGAAGTGGACAGAGGTACAATCTCTGGGTGCTGAGCAGGGGGATGGTCTGGATAGGCCCTTTCCTTTCTCCAGCCCAGAGGATTCTACCTTGATAACCACCCAGCAGTTGTCTTTGTATGGTACTGGAGAACTGGGTGGTACTTGTAGTCCCACAGTCAAGGCAGCACTGGGGAGTGACCAAAATGTTGCTTCCATTAGCATGCAAGCTGTGAGCTTCCCTGCTGAGAAAGATAAACAACAGCTTGACTGGGACAGTGAAAAGCTGGGAATGCACAGTCTACCAGCAGGGGGATTGGGGACTGAGAGTTAACCAAATGCTCATTGTATCCAGTCAGCCTAGGAGACGTAGTGAGATTGTCACCTGATATAGCCTGTCAAGGTGTATGGGGAAAATCTGAAGCCAGGTAGGAAGTCACCTCCAACTATTTCTGTCTTAGATTCACTCCCCACAAACTAACCGGGACAGCGAATGTCATAGGCCGTGGCAGCACACCTGGATTGGAGGTGCAAGGGGCCCTATTGGAGTTGATAGCTAGTCCTCAGAGAGGGAGCTTTGGCCTCCAGCTCCAATCGCCCTTTCTTTCCATTCAGGTACAGCAGCTGCTGGCAAGGCCTATGGTAAATGGTGTCTGGGTTCAGGGAAACCCTGGGAAAGCCCACCGTGCTGTTCATGAGCTGGATGGCAGGGTGTATCCTTCCCTCATGCCTTCGGCCCACCTCATCTCACAGGAGGTACAGACAGAATGGGCCAAAGAGACAAGAGGGAATATCGCAGTCAGGGTTCCAGAAGTCCCGCAGGGTCTGGGCATCACCAGTAATCTAGGTCCCCAAACAGGATCAGATGACCAGGCTTTGTGAGGACCTTAGAAAACTGAGCGCCAACCCTGTGGTTGTGGCCTTCCTCATACCCAGGAACCATGCGGTAATGGAGCAGCCGGCAGGTGCCTGCTGTCTAACAGTTGTGGACCTGAACAGAGGATATAGGCCAACGTCTCTAACCCAGGAGGCTCAGGACAAGTCAGCCTTCACCACCCCATGTGGCTTGCCTGAATTCACGGGAAAGCTAGTTGGGGTTGAGAACGCACCAACCACCTCCCCAGGGGTCAGGAATGACCTACAAAGTTGCCCACTTTAGGGGCCTTGCAGTGTTCGGCCCTGTCTGGGAAGAGCACCTTGGACCCCTGTCGCCAGTCAGGGACAAACTACCCGTGCCTAGTCTGACAGTCAAAAATGGTAACTGTCAGAGGGGCATGTCAGTGGTTCAGCACTGGGAACCACCAGTAGGAAGAGACCCCCAGAGGTCTGGAAATGGGGATACTGAGGCAATTATGGCCTGGCCTACTCCCCAGGCCAAAAAGCAGGTTACATCAGTCTTGGGTACAGCTGGCTACGGTAAGACGCCTGGGTGCAGCTATCATGGCTCAGCTGAACCTGTGACTGACCTAACAGACAGGAAACTGATGGAAATGGTGTCCTTGATGCTAGCATGTAAAGAGGACTGTTCAACCTGGATGAAGGTACCTGTAGGCACACCTGGGAGGCGAGTTCCCGAATTCACCTGTCCGGTTCCGGTGCACACAGGTGCCACTACCTTCGGGTCAGAGGTAGTCCTGGGCATGAGGAATGAGACTGGAGAGCAAAATCTCATTCTCTACCTCGACAAGAAGCTACATCTTAGTATGTTAGCATATGACACCCCTGAACAGAAGTGTTTTGTGAACAGGTGGGCCCCACGGCAGTTGCCGCAAGATCCAGGTAGTCACAGCAGACTGGTGCTCACCCCTCACAACGCACTTTGTTGGCACAACAGTGTCGCTAGGGAGAACAGCACCTTTCTCAGAAGGAACCGGGTTCTCCAGCAGTGCAGTTGTACCAGATCATCCCAAGGTGAACGTCTGGGCCTAACGGACCTGTGTCCTGATCAGCCAAACCAGCAGCAGGTGTCGGTTGCTTCAGTTCCTTCCCATGCAACCACCTGAGGGGGGAGGTGTAGCAATTCTGCGCACAGATATGGACGCGGACAACCATTTTGCTAAGAGCCCCCATCTTGTGTCATTCTCACTCCAAATCAGTCCCCCTCCCTTTTTTTTTGAATGGCATGTGGTCTGTGTGTGTGCTGAGTTCAGGAGTGCACAGGGCACAGCTGGATACACTTCATGGTTGTAAACCCAATTAGCTGGTTCCATGGTGTCTGGCAGACTCTTGCTCTGGCCTGATCGTAAAGCTATAAATCAGTCAGTCGCTGGACATGAAAAGCATTCCGGAATAGCAGTAAAACGTACATTCCACTGAAATCACTTTTTCATACAAATCCATAACTCCCGACAGGAACAAAGTACAATAAAACAAAGCATATACTCAGATAGGACATTTTAATACAAGTCACCTGATACCTTACACCCCTAGATAACGTCTACCCGAGAGCAGAAAGTGATATCTCTTTAAGAGTCACAGGCAGATATGTCATATCTGGTGCCTGGACGTTCAACAGATGATTCTGCATATTATCCTACCAGTGGATAGGATGCTACATGTACCTATGAAAGGTTATTAACCATGGTATAAACTTGAGAGGGATTTGGGTCACAGCCTGGTCTCCGCCTAAACCCCCTCCCTAAATGAGGCGATGGGCCCTTGGCTTCAGTAGACACCCCCTGCTGGGGGACTAGAAAACAGGCTGTCAGGCCTGAAGAGGTAAGACGAAGAGATTCTCCCTTGTAACGTCAGGAACCAACTTTGGGAGAAAAGGCACCCTTTTGTTCGGACACTTGAATGCTGCTTAAACCAATACATATATTGGTTACATCTTTTCTGTAAATATTTTTATTGCACCTTTTGACCTTTTTTAGTAATAAATCCTATTTTCTGAAAAGTGTTTAACTGTTTCTAAAGCTCTTTAATGCAAACTAAGAATCCCTGTCTCTGAAGAGTGCTACTGTGTGTTTTAAAACCTCTGTATACATCTGCCTGAGTGGCATTGTTCCGCAAGTGGCAGCGCGATTCTAGATTGGCTAGTCCTTCGGTCACAAGTTGGTGAAAAGGACTGGGGTCTGACACCGTGCCCGTCACAAGAATCACCCCTCAATAATAGGGGCTTAAAAAAAACACTGTGGGAAAGTCAAAGGCTATTCAATTTACCTTAGTGTTACTAAACCCAGGACCCTGCATTAACTATATCTGGTCTCCCACAGTACACACAACATGCAAATGCAATTATTTTATTAAATATAGACTGTAAATATATAGACTATAAATATCCTTTCTCATCAGCAGTATATAGCAGTCTTGTGACTTCTATCAGTGTCCAGCTGAGCATTGGTTAAAGCTTGTAGAAGTTTTCATCCTGCTCTGACTGTCCTATGAGGCTGCATAACCCCTGACCCTCTCTCTGGACAGTGCTGATTGGCCCTGTGCTGATCACATGAACTGAGCATGTGCAGAGTGACTCATAGTGCTCTGTACTATCAGCAGATGGACTGGGGACAGTAGAAGAAGGGGAGGATCAGAGAAGACCAGATCAAACAGCGGTTTTACACTGTGAAGAATGAACCCCTTATATTCCACAGTGAGTATAACAAGCATGCTTTACTCCATTTACAGACTGATTTTACTGTTGTGGGATTAGTAACACTTTAAAGAAGTACTATTATTAATATTTTGTTTCAGTGTTCCTTCCCCCATGGGAAAAATGACATGTACTTTGGCCCATGTTGTTAGGTGATTCCTAAATCTAGCTATGAGGTCAGACTTGGTGCCCCCCTCTTCCCAACAATATAGCTAGGAAGGAGATGGCTAACAGCCACATGTCTGAAAACCTTACTAAGGCAATGGCGGCAAGAGGAATGCAGATGGAAGGCTGGCACCCCCCCCACCCCCCCTCTCCCCTTGCATTTCTCTTGCCAACGCTTGTCTCAGTAAGGTTTTCAGAACCGAGACATGTGGCTGCACTTAGTAACATGGGACAAAGTTCTACAAGTACTTTGTCCCATGGCGCACGGAGCAGGGAAAAACAAAAAGTTTCACCAACAGGAAAATCACTGAAGTTCATCTTCTATTATCATTTGTAGACTTTACACTGTTGCTGCTCAAAATACGGCTTCAATTCCCTTGCATGGATAATGTAAGCTCGATTTTAGAGAGCAACAGAATCACCTTCCTGACATGACACTAATCTGAGTTCTGTGTAATCCACTGTAACAAGATCCCAGACAGCTCCATAAAGGTGACGTGAGCCGATCTGTTTCCTGAAGCCTGTCCTGTACCTTCCTCTCTGTGTGAGATATGTCTTAGTAATGCCACTTTGATAAATACGGCTTTCTGAATGTGAGACAGAAAGAGCCTCCAGTGGTTATGTCTGGGAATGACTCTCCTGTGCTACAAGGTATGCAAAGGGGACTCCTAGGTATACCAAACAAATGGCACCAATCCTTCAATATAATGCCAGAATTGAACACTGGAACCCTGAATGGCTAGACTGCACCCTGCATGCATTTAAAGGCTGGAGTGTATCAGCTTTTTTTTTTGCTTTTTTTTTTATTAATTTTTTTTTTTTTTGCATTAGCAGCCTAAATGTGTTATGGCATAATGAGGAAATTAGGGGTAGCTAATTATAGCACTGTAAGGGTTAAGACAGAAAGGTTTCTTATTTGAGATTACGCAACCCACAGCTGGCCAATCGCGTGGCAATTTGATAGAGCATTTGAACTTTTTTTTTTTCTTCAGTGGACCGCAAGGGGATGGTACAAAACTCCACAAATTCAAGTGTTACTAAACCCACAAGAGTAAAATCAGTCTGTAGTAAAGCATGCTTGTTATACTCACTGTAGAACCTAAGGGGTTAATCCTCCGCATTGTGTAAAAAGGATGTTTGATCCTGTCTTCTCTGATCCTCCCCTTCTTCCACATTCCCCACTTCATCTCCTGATAGAACACAGCTTCGGGAACACTGTGTATGCTCAGTTTGGTGCGTATTGCTAGAGTTTTTCTTTTTCCTGGAAGGGTGCTTGTGATCAGCACAGGGCCAATCAGCATTGTCCAGACAGAGGGTAAGGGGTCATGCAGGAGAATGAAAGCTCCTTCTACTTGCTTTAACCAATGCGCAGGTGGACACTGATAGTCACAAGACTGCGCAATCATGTTTCGGGCAGCCATATCTTGGTATTGTGCAGGCCACATAATCACCTTGAAGGTTAGAGTCACTGCCGCTGACTATGAACACATTTTGGCAAACCCAATGGTGCAGACATTGTTTCCCAAAGACAGCGCATTTACCAAGAAGATAATGCTCCGATTCACACAGCTGGAGTTGTCAAATCGTTTTTTGACAAGCATGCAGATGAACTTTTGCACCTTCCCTGGGTTCCACAGTCACCGGACCTCAGTATCCTAGAGCCACTATGGTAAATTTTGGAGAGCAAGGTTCCGGCTCATTTTCTGCCTCTGGCATCTCTGACACAGCTGAAGTGTGTTTTTTTTTTTTTTTACATGAAGAGTGGTACCAGATTCCATATTCCTCCAACCAAGACCTATATTTTCAATTCCTAGGAGAATTCAGGCCATCTTGGATGCAGTCCAACACCATACCAAGGAGCAGGGCCCTCCTAACCCTCTTGTATTGAACTGTATTGTTGCTGTATTGTCTCCCGTTATATTGTAAAGTGCTGAGCAAACTGTTGTTTCTATATAAATCCTGTATAATAATAACTGCTGATGAGAAAAGGTATTTGGCAGTTTATATATACCAAATAATTGCATTTCCATGTTCTGTGTACTGCAGGAGACCAGATTGAGTGAACGCCGGTTCCTGGGTTTAGTAACACTTTAAACCTAGCAGAAAAATCCAATCACTGTATACGATATTGCTGTGGTTTTTTGTAACTATATTGAAGCTGTCAATTTATTATCCAGTTTTGACTTTGTAATGCACTGAATTCTGGTGGTGGATCGAACTTGTAGAGAAAGAGTGCTTAGTTTCTAGTGATTATTTGCAATTCCTGGTCGATGGACAGTGATTAAAATTGAATAACATTTTATTTAGTAATAAGTTGTTTGTTTTAAGCCCTATTTCACACCAGTGCCACTAGTCATGTGACTTGAGAGTTTAAAGTTCCATGACAAGTCGCACCCCATTAGCCGCAATGGAACCCTTCAAATTGGTGCAACTCAAGTTGCAGCAACTTTGAAAAGGGTTCTTGCACTATTTATTGCAACGTGCATTGACATCTATTAAATGAAGTTGCAAAGAATGTCAGCAAGCCACAACGAAGTGGCACTGAATAGTCAGCTATAAAGTTGCACAAAGTAGCACAATTTCACAGTCGCACTGGTGTAAACCAGGGCTAAAGGCCCATTCATACTCTTCTGCTGCCTAATGCAGGTTGTTGTGATGCAGTGCCATCAGCTTTTTTGCTACCTGTGGCGGTCAATATCGTGAATGGACCTTTAAAACGTATTTCTACTTTTGCAGTCAACTTTGAGAAAACATGACTATACTGTATGTATGTATATATGTCCCCATTCACACAACATGCCTAAAAATGTTTTTATTTTTATCTAATATTTCTTGATTTTTCTTAGGAGGAGGTGCCATTTATTATTTTTTTTACTAAAGGTACTTGTATATCACTGAAAATTTATGCAAGGTGTTGCATATACAGTATGTATTGCACATTCAAGAGTTCAATGGATTAAAATTCACTCAGTCAATTAACCTACCAGCATGTGTTAGAGTGTGGGAGGAAAACCACACAGGCGTAGGGAGAATATGTAAACTCCAGGCAGGTAGTGATACGGTTGGCATTCAAAGTGATGACCCTAGTGCTGCCAGGCGGGCATGCTAACCACTAAGCCACTGTGCTGCCCAGTGGCTGACTGCAAGGTCGAGCAATGCTAGTGTGAGCCTGCCCCAAGTTTGACCTCTTTAACATACAATGCAGGAAACACAGCCTCTGAACAGCTCCCTTTGTTGGGATAGATAGTGTTCAAATCTAGTTACAATTGATAATGAAGATCTGCCTGTACAGTACAGACAGGGGTAATTATGGCATTCACAGCTGCCAAGCCCCCTCATAAACAAAGAGAACTACCTAGGATTTTTCTGTGCTGAAGGATCCACAATAGAGCATCTAAAAAATGTAAGCTACAATTTTTAATTATTATTTTTACGTTGTTATGTGAGTGGGAACATGTACCAAATATAAAGAAGGTGTGCCAGCTTGGCCAAAAAAGTGGAAAAGTCTCAAACCTGTCCTTACAGAGAAGATTGAACTCATCTGAATTGCCCACATTGCAGAATTATTAGTACACCTCTTTGCTTTTCTCACCCTTACTTGCTATACTTGCCCTGCATTTCCCAGGTGAACAGTTTTAATGTGGTGCTTTAATCAGCGTTATAAAGAAATGTTCCCATAGTAACTAGTGCTCACCTGCCAAGTAAAAGTTTTATAAACGGAATATAGCTGCTGTTCCTAAAAACCCAACTCCAGGTTCAATCAACAAAATAAATGCAATTTCCTTGTGGAAACAAAAAATGTTGCATCTCCCCAGAGTTATCCCCTGCCGCTCCTCCTCTATGGAAGAATGAGTATCTAGCACATTTCCTGGATTCACTTTCTGGAGATGCATCATCACTTAGCTCTTAGCATACTGCAGCATTGTGGACAACCCATCACTAGAGAAGAGGAGAACCCAGAGGAAGAGGACCCCGTTTTTCAAGTGACATCCTGGAATTCTCCTTGAATCGAGATTTAGACATTGGAAGCTGGAGTTGGGCTGCAAAAAGGACCTGAAAACACATACTGGGTATTTAACCTACCTGCTCGCGGCTTCAGTTTTACATCTTGGAATAGCTGTAATGTTCAGTTCACCCCACACTTTTCTGTATTTTAGTTGGTTTTGCTTACCAATTGCAGGTAAGGTACTCCCAAAGAAACCCTAAACTGTAGGGAGCCTACTTCCTCTTACCAACTGACCGCTCAATGTATCACCACTATTTTTCTTGGATCTATCAATCAAATCTGCCTAGGGTGTTTGCTAGTGGTAAAGCAAGAAAAGAGTAGGAGTTAGACTGTTTGGCACAAACCCTTTGACTTGAATGGCCAAGTTTGACAAGTGGTGCCACTTGTGAATGCAACATGGTGTGTTAAAATCTATTGTTTCCTTAAATGCCCAGCTAGAGCCAAAATGTAATCAATTTTAAATACAGTAGAGTTAAAACATGGCACATTTGTGGCTCTATTCTGTAAAAAATTAATCTAACCTTTTGTGTGTTCATTGGAACAGGAAGTAAGGAGAATCTATCCAATAGGAATACAGAGAGCAATTCTAACATTTGTGTTTTGAGGGAGTGTGGAGGTAGCAAACATGAAACATACCAAAATTAAAGCTGAATTCCAGGTATAGATATCTTTGCATAGTTACATGTAATGTACAACATAAGTGTGCATATTTCATACCTGGCCAATCCCTGTGGAAGCAGAGAATCACTGTAGCAGCCACCACTACTACATTGAGCCTCATCTGCTGGGTCCCAAGCTGAGCGTTGACATAGTGGACACAGGAGGTGAGTTTCTTGACACGGGTACCATTCAGTGAGAACTACTTATTTTTCTCAAGTAATGCAAGATGCTCTCTGATTGGGCAATGTTGAGATCATGATGTCACCACCCCGCAGAGAGGATCACTGTAGTAGTCGCCTCTACTACAGTGAACCTGCCCTTCAACAAGGATCAGCCAGGTATGAAATATGTATTTTTACACTGGTCCAAGCTGGACCAATGTGATTATGCAAAAATATCCATACCTAAACTTCAGTTTGAAACTAAACTGACTATAGTTGGATGTAAAATGTTATCATATCAAGAGTCTACAAATGCATCTGAAATATTTACAGTATATTTATCACAAACGAAGATCAGATGGTAAAATAATGAACACTGCATAAAGCACAAGTCTTTTCTTAAAATGATCAATGGTACCTGGAAAAAATTAATTTTGGATCAATGTGGGGCTCTATGAAACATATAGGCCAGTGGAGAAACATGGAACAAAGGTCATACTTGCGACCAAGCCCTGGTATCCCACAACTGTGTGGGGGGACACGACAGCAGGAAAAGGTCCCACTACAGGAGTAAAGGGTCAAAGGATCAGTGGGAAGGGCCCCAGAAACAGTGGGTCGGGGGGGACCGTCATGTTTTTTTTTGTACTGGGCCCATGAAGTTTCTCGTTACACCTCTGATACAGGCATCTGTATTTGTTTTGTTATGTAAGAATATTTGCATTACACATCCTGTTGCTGTTAGAGGTGCACAAAATGTCCCCATTGATGTATAAAAGGATTTTTCTATTACTACCATAATATGAAAGTTTTTGAATTGTAATGTCATGTGATGGTTTCATTGTGACAGTGATCTGGGTACTTTCTTCTCTTACCTGCTTAATTCCTTACAAATGTATTTATAAAACTACAGTGGGGAAAATATTGATTTGATCCCCTGCAGGTTTTATACGTTTGCCCACTTTCAAAGAAATGAAGGATCTATAATTTGTATCATAGGTATATTTTAATTGATAAAGACAGAATATCGACCAAAAATCCAGAAAAGACACGATACAAATGTTATAAATTGAGTTGCAGTTCAGTGAGTAAAATAAATATTTGATCCCTAAGCAAAACATGACTTTGTGCTTGCCAACAAGGGTTTCTCCACCAAGTACTGAGGTAAGACGTTTCTTGTAGTTGGTTACCAGGTTTACACACATTTCAGGAGGGTTTTTTTTTTCCACTCTTCTTTATAGATTTTCTCTAAATCCTTAAGGTTTCTTGGCTGACACTTGGCAACTTGAAGTTTCAGATTCCTTCATAAATTTCCTATAGGATTAATGTGCTTCTTCTTGAGCCACTCCTTTGTGGCCTTAGTCCTATGTTTTGGGTTATTGCCAGGCTGGAAGACCCAGCTTCAGTGTTCTGGCAGAGAGAAGAAGGTTTTCATGCAAGATTTTACAATACATAGCCCCGAGTCAATGTGGCAAATTTGGCCTGTACCATTAGCAGAGAAACAGCCCAAAGCATAATGTTTCCACCTCTATGCTTGACTTGTAGGGATGGTGTTCTCAGGGTTATAGTCAGCATTTTTCTTCCTCCAAACACAGCGAGTCGACTTAATGGCAAAGAGCTAAATTTTGGTCTCATCTGACCACAGCACTTTCTCCCAGTCCTTCTCGGAATCATTTAGATGTTCATTGGCAAACTTCAGATGGGCCTGTACATGTGCCTTCTTGAGGAGGGGGACTTGCGGGCACTGCAGGATTTCAATCAATGGCAGCGTATTATGTTACCAACAGTTTGGTGACTGTGGCCCCAGCTGCCTTGAGATCATTCACAAACTTCTGTTGTGTAGTTCTGGGCTGATCCCTCACTTTTCTCATGATCATCCTTACCCCATGAGGTCAAATCTTGCATGGAGCTCCAGATCGAGGGCGATTGATGGTTATTTTGTATTTCTTCCATTTGCGAAGAATCGCTCCAACAGTTGTCTCCTTCTCATCAAGCTTCTTGCGATGGTCTTGTAGCCCATTCCAGCCTTGTGCAGGTCTACAATCTTGTCTCTGATGTCCTTTAACAGCTCTTTGGTCTTGCCTATGGTACCGTGGTTTGAATGGAATGATTCTGTGGACTCGTGTCTTTTATACACATAATGAGTTGTCGTTAAGAGTACCTTCTTAAATTAACAGGACTAATCTGCGTACCATGTGAGCACATAGCCAGTCTGTGGGAGCCAGAATTATTGTTGCTTGGTAGGATCAAATACTGATTTTACTCATTGAAGCACACAAAAAAATAAAATTGTTGATTTTGTCAGAAATTCAGACATGCATTATGCACACTTCCTGTGTAATCTCAAGGAGTCTAATTAGCCTTCCAAGTTCTTATCTTCAGATAGCAAGTCACTTCATGCTTATGCTTTGGAGATGAAGACAGTGAACGGTTATGCAAAAGAAAATTTGGCAGGGCTTACACCATTCACTCCACAAAAATGCTATGTGTTGTCAGCCCACAATGGGAAATTAGGAGCTTAGTTCATTTCTTGCAGATCAACAGGTTTTTGTGGAATCTTTAACCACTTCCCGTCCGGTCGTATATAAACAGCCGGAAGGTGGCAGTGCAGGGGCGGATGGCCATTTATAAACGGCCTCCCCGCCTCCTGGTTTTTCCCAGGGAGCGCGCAGCACCGCGATCTGGACACAGTGGAACACCAATCATCATATGGGACCTCTGTGTGAGGTCCCGATCATGTGATCACTGATTGGCCAATCAGTGATCACATGCAGAGTAGTAAGCAAGATGTCACTTCTGACATTACTTACTACGTGTGAAATCTGTGAATGATCACAGAGGTCGCATGGTACAAGGCTATTCACAACTGCCTTGTACCATGTGACAAGCTGTGACCAATCGCAGCTCACACAGTATTTCTCAATGGCTGCAAGAATGCAGCCAGAGAGAAGGAGAAATGATTGCTTTTGCAGCCTTTATGGGTGTAAAAGCAATCAGTGTAAAAAAAGAAAAAAAATCTTCATCACCCCCACAAGTAGAACAGTGTCACCATGGTGACACTGTACCGCTAGGGTGACAGTATGTAAAAAAAAAAAACCCATAAATAATATAAAAATGTAAAAAAAAGTTTTTTAAAATTATTATTTTTGGTTATAAACTAATTTGGGTTATTTATTTTTTTACTGAAAGGATAACTGAATAAATTTTGGCCAAGATTTGTGATGAAATATTTATTTGCAAAAAACACTTTTTTCAAAATTTTTGGACTTTTTCATTTATATAGCAAAAAAAAAATAAAAATCCCAGTGGTGAATAAATACCACCAAAATAAAGCTTTATCTGTCTAAAACAAAATGCTAAAATATTCATTTAGGTACAGTGTTGCATGACCGTGCGATTGTCATTCAATGTGTGATAGCGCTGAAAGCTGAAAATTGGCCTGGACAGGAAGGGGGTGAAAGTGTCCGGACTTGAAGTGGTTAAATAAAGAAAAACAAAACACAGGAAAATATATGTATTGCAAAGATGCACTACCTGTTTTTTGGGGGGTTTTTTCATCTTGATGTCATTTAACTGCAGCTGAGAAAATCAGATTTCCTGCCTTGCTAGGCAGTGTTGTGCTGTGTGGTAGAGCTGCATAAATCCCAAGACTGGATGGCCAGAAATACAAATTCTTACACAGGGAAAATGGCTTCCTTACATGTTTCATGTGCTATCTGTTTTCACTTTTTCAGAATTTATTGGTGGTCATGGTTGATCTGTTTATACCTAGATATACTATGTGTTCAAAAGAAGGTGGCTGCTGTAAGGTTCCTAACCCAACTGTAACTGCAAGCCATGCACAGTACAGCTCATGGCAGCATCAGGGGTTCATGTAGGGAAGCTCATGTTATTATCGTTTTAAAATAAGTGGTTATATCCATTAGGGCTCTTGCACACAGACCAACTGAGTTCGTTCAGCATAATGCCAGTGCAATTTTTCCACCCAGACAGCCCCATTGCAGAAAAAAAAAAAAAAAGATCCACAGTCTCTACACACTAGTGAAGCTTTTCTCAACCTTTTTAACGTGGAGAACCCTTGAAATTATGCTCTCAGGGAACCCCTACTATTAAATACCATATCTACAGCTCATGGTACATTAGTGTGATAGTCAACGGGAAGAATGATGTTTACATCCTTCCATCCAGATACAGTCGGGTCCATAAATATTGGGACATCTACACAATTTTAACATTTGTGGCTCTATACACCACCACAATGGATTTGAAATGAAACAAAAAGATGTGCTTTAACTGCAGACTGTCAGCTTTAATTTGAGGGTATTTACATCCCAATCAGGTGAACGGTGTAGGAATTACAACAGTTTGCATATGTGCCTCCCACTTGTTAAGGGACCAAAAGTAATGGGACAAAATAATAATCATAATTCAAACTTTCACTTTTTAATACTTGGTTGCAAATCGTTTGCAGTCAATTACAGCCTGAAGTCTGTAACGCATAGACATCACCAGACGCTGGGTTTCAACCCTGGTGATGCTCTGCCAGGCCTCTACTGCAACTGTCTTCAGTTCCTGTTTGTTCTTGGGGCATTTTCCCTTCAGTTTTGTCTTCAGCAAGTGAAATGCATGCTCAATGGGATTCAGGTCAGGTGATTGACTTGGCCATTGCATAATATTCCACTTCTTTCCCTTAAAAAACTCTTTGGTTTCTTTTGCAGTATGCTTTGGGTCATTGTCCATCTGCCCTGTGAAGCGGCGTCCAATGAGTTCTGAAGCATTTGGCTGAATATGAGCAGATAATATTCCCGAAACACTTCAGAATTCATCCTGCTGCTTTTGTCAGCAGTCACATCATCAATAAATACAAGAGAACCAGTTCCATTATACGCTCTACATTAATATAGGTGCTGCTCTCAATCCCCCTGCCCAGGGAATCCCGTATATGCCATCCATATGTTGAAAGCTAGGCATATATTTTAATTGCCACCACAAGTAGGGCTTGCTGTTCCTTCTCCAGGTTCCCAAACTTTTGATATCTAGTTGCCTCGTTGTGGATCCTGGAAATAAAGAACAAGAGCAGCATCACATTTTTAGCAGTTAATATCTTTATAGGTGTATAAAATTTACTGATTGCAAAATTAATTTCCTTACACAATTCTCAGATCCCCGTCATACAACTCAGTTCTCTGTGATCTGAATGTAGCCAAAGCCCGCACCCAGTGCTGGGACAAGGTCATCTAGTGCCCAGGGCAAACATGTCTTACTGCGCCCCCCCCCTCGGGTTGTGCACGACCAATCATCTTACCCACGTCTGATAACCACACCTGATCATTATACCTATGTATACAGTGCAAAGGTCAGGGCTGCATCAGGTAAGGAATCCTCATGTGCACAGCTTCATGACTTTAAGGAACCCTGCTCGTGGCTGGACTGCAAGTGCGTGGGCATGTGCGCAAATCACTGTCTGAATGGGAGCGTGCGCGAATATGAATTCGCATTGTTGCCACAGGGACTATTAAACTGCACTATTGTAGCCGGTCAGTACTGTTTGGTCTATTGTGTTCCTGATACTAGTTACTGCCTGATCTTCTGTTATTGGCCCGGTCTGCCCCTGATTTTGCTCTGATTGCCACCTGTATCGACCCTTGGCCTGTCCTCGGACTGCGTCTCTTCCTGTTCCTCCTGTCATATACCGTCTGCTGTTACTGACCCTGGCTTGACTTCTGACTGCGCTCCTGCCTGCCACTTGTACCTCACCTGCTCGCTAGTTGCCCACCTGGATCGTCTGACCCTGCCTTGTGCCTGTTCTTCAGCTGCTGCTCTTCTGACGACACATCAGCATTAACCAGTGAGAGACTCGTGCCACCCCGTGCTCTGGTGTTCCCTGTCACCTTACCAGGGGCTCCTGAACCAGGGCTGTAAGAGAGGCCTTCCCCCAGCACTCCAGGCTCCTCCACCAGATATGTTACAGACTGAATATTTTCCACAGTGCAGTACAGGAATCAGGAGCGAATAACAATGCGGGGGTAAAGAATATGTGATAGACAATGTGCAAGAGTCAAGAGTGAGTAAACTACAGCGATCCGAGATGAGGAGTATTTATATCTGATCCTTCACACACAGCTTTCAAGAGCTGATCACGACCGTTCATGCGAAAATATCACAAAATAAGCACAAAAATGTTTCTTATAAGATAACAGAATAAATGATTTTTCATATAATAAGTATAGTAGTTGTATGAAAAAAGTGACCAAGACCGCGCAAGCTCTGAAACAAAAGAATACATTACATTACATCATCGCGGGCAGTTGTTTTCTGAATGACGAGAATTTTTTTTTAACTTGAGTAACCGATTCATTTTTTACATGAAACTAACATGCAGAAATAATTTGTACAATATTTTCAACGTGTGTACGAGCCTTTAGTCTAGAGGCAGAGGAAGGATTAAGCTAAAACTACTTAATCAAGCATACATGCATAGGGGTTTTTAGTTAGTGGGCTGAATAAAAAAAAAATAACAGACTTCTGCAGCCACACAAGAGAGGTGTGTAGCACCCTTCTGGTTTAGCGAGGGGGAGGTAGATCCTAGTGGTTAGACAGGAGCTGAATAGCAGTTCAGGTGTAGTAGCCAGAGGGGTCAAATTGTGGTCAGGGCTGAGGGGCTCTTCAGGCCAGCCCCTCTGGAATTTCTACCTGCTCTGAGGCTTTTGGAGGAATGCCTTGGAGGCAGTGGGTGGATCAGAGGAGAGGCGTGCTGCACTCTATAGGGACCTCAGCCAATCCCTAATGGAATGCTTGGCAAGGGGCTGGGATTCCCTTAAAAGTGTTAGATCCTGCTCAGTATTAGGAGTCGGGTGGAGAGAAGAGTGTGGAGAGGACGATGTAAGGCAGAGGAAGGAGACTGCCAGGAGGCCTAGTGGGATGGGGGCCTACCTGTGAGCCTGGAGCTGGATAGGGGAAAAACTTGGAACTCACTGCTCTCCTGAGTGAGGACCACCTGTATGGCAGGGAAGGAGCAGTTAGCTGATAGGCCTGGTGGTAGCAGCTGATCTGCAAGTGGTACAGGAGAAAATCTGAGTGAGTACACCTGCACCTGGGCGGATAGGGGAAGGAGCACTCTGGAGGGAAACCAGATTAGCCCCAAACTTGTGACTGTTCATCTAGTTAAAGGGACAGGAACCAGATTTCCTGCTCAGTAACATCTCCAGATTGCTGGGTAAAGAGGAGCATTTCCTCTAGGGTCTGAAGTGGTCCATCAAGGAGATGTTGGCTAGCTGTCTAACACAGACTGTGTCGCAGAAGAGAAGCTTGTGAATAGTTCCAGGAAGTTTGTCCTCAGTTGTCAGTTTCCTTGGGCATCCTATACCCCCCTTGCCCTATCCCAGTTCTAAATCCCCTCAATAAACAATAAAACTTAAGCTCAGGGACTGATTTCTGACCTCAAATGAAAGCTTGTGTGGAGAATGCAGATTTCCTAGCTGTGCAGGACTATAGGGGAACCCAATGCATCAGCAACCCCTAAGGAGGTAGTGCTACAGGTGGATGCAGAAATCCCCCCCCATTGAGACATTGTATTCTGACAGTGGGTTCAAAGAAAATGAGAAAATGTCTACGTTAACATCAACCTAACAGTTGATCTGCACCATGAGTTCCACACTGCCTGCAGTAAGATTCAGTCTTAATTAATTCCACATGTGACCACAGCCTTGCTGCTCTCCAATCAGTGGACTTCCATAAAAGATTTGCACTCACAAACAACAACTTGTGTATGAGCATCTCATCCTACATGCCGCTGCTCCAACAGTCCTCTCGCCGTCTCCCAGGATAGATTTGAGAGACAATTGTCAGGTGATTGGTCAGCCATTTATTCATCGCTCACACCCACACTGACCATTCTACAACAGGGGAACCTTCCGGCAGCTGTGAGAACCAGTGCCGCCCCCCCAGGCCATGTGATGCAGGAAGTAAGGGGCTGATAGGATGTTGTTGCTGTTGCTATGACAACATGTTTCAAGTCATCTCAAAATCGGTGGTTCTCAAAATAAATGGGACACATATCCTCAAACATGGTTCTATTGGAACACCTCGGATGAGGCTCTACTGAGTTAACTGTAAACACCAGTGTTGTGCCTCCATCATGGAACACTTTCCTACTGCTCCTTGTCTAGCTCTGTAATTACCAGCTCATGTTCTCACCTTATCTACCTGATCCACCTCTTCTCTCCTCCTCTAACCTCCTATCTCTATACTTACCTTTCCCTATTTCTTATTAGCTTCCACCCCACTTTTCATTTCAAATCCATCCTGTCATTCTGGACCATGTTATCTCTATTGCCTATTCTTCACTTTAAAACAGAAAACACACCTTACTGTCTTATTATAACCACCTCATGTAATGCAAAACATTACTAAGTGACACCTTGATTTTTTACATCACCCCCTTATTCATAAATTAATTGTGAAGTATATCCTGGCTAATGTGATATGTGTGGCATTACGCACGCAGGAGCCGCTTGGATATTTTGGTTCTCTACTCTGCACCTCAACTCCAAGAACAACCTCAGCCCTGCTGACACACCTGGGTGAATGAAAGTCAAAGCAAGCACTTATAGGAACACGAGTATTGATACTTGTAACTCTGGTGTGAATTAGCATTAAGAAATAGACACAAGGCTGTTTAGTGGTAAATTGACTGAATGTATTGGTATGGGTTAGAATAAATGGTGGTTTGAGCATAAATGAGCAGACAGAAGGGAGGTTCAAACGCATTTCGCTAGACAGTATAATCAGTATGCCAAGGTAAGTTAGAATAGAATTCTGTGCCACTAGACTGGAATTAACTCATGAATCAACAATGTCAGCACAATAATGTAAATAATAGTACTCTAACTAGTCTAGAGTGCACTCTAGGAGAATAGCTTGTTTATGGTGCAATGTCCCCTGAGAGGTACTTCTTAGCATAAGCAACAGGTAAAGGTCTCAGTGCAGCAGCTGTAAAGGGATAGTCTTTAGTCCTAGCTCTTCAGCTGAGTAGCATTGGGGCCCAGTTGTACTGTTGGTGCACATGAGAATAGTCCTAGTCAAGCCTGCAGGCAACAATAAGGCTACTAGATGGCTGTATAGTCAGTTCCTAAAGGGCTCAGTCTCTCTAGCAGCAGATAGGAAATCCCCACATCAGAAGTTCACCAGTGCCAGTGATATTGCAGCTCGCCAGCAAACACAAATGCTCCTGCGCTTGGGGATGGACTCGATGCAGGCTACAACCACATAAGGAATGTCCTGGAACATGCACACCTTGCTGCCCTCAAATGGACCAGGGAAATCCAAATATACTGAATGAGGAAAGAAAAAACAGAGGGCGCACAGGCCTAGTGCATTACCATAAAAAATGTTTAATAAAAAATAAAGTATGTGTTGTACTCACAAACGACAATATAGTCAAGGCACATCATAAAGAACAGCTGGGTCAACACCGCGCTGAGTAACAGTCCGCAATAGGGAGTATAGACATCCAAAAGGCTGACGCGTTTCGAGGACTTGCCTCTTCCTCAGAGCCAACTCAGCTCAGCTCGCCAACTGGCCACACGCAGTGATTAGTCCACTCGCTGCTCTGCACCCCCAAATTCAGCACTCCGGACACCACGCAAGCTGCTGACATGCAGCAGTAATGGTGCAAAATGGAAAGCGATGTGCACTCTCCAGTCTCCCTCACAGCAAGAGGAAGCTGTGTCCTGTACAGCCTACTCAGAAAATTCAGCTCTCCCCTCCTCCTGGCAATCTCTCTTTCTGGGGAATGCAGTTCAAAAGCTCTTGAATACAGTAGTCTTTCTCCTCCTGACTATAGTTCCCACAGTGCAATGCTGCCTGACTTAGTCCATTGAAGTCTTCCTGCTCAGCAGCTCCCTCCTCTCACTGATACAGCTGGTAAAGCGGTAGTAAACCGCAAAGAAAAAAAAATAAATATGCATCACATTGTGAAAGACTTACCTTAAAATGAAGGCCTTCTCCCTCACCATTCAGCTCTTGGATGCTGCGAAGGCATTCATTCCCCTTTGCTGGAGAAATCCCAATCCACCTGCAAAGTCTCTCTGGTTCACCAAAGTGAATGAGCCTAGGGATATGGAAGATCTCGAGGCCACCTTGTATAACACAGAAGAATCTTTCACCGAGACTTAGAGACCCTGGCAGTATTTTGTCTACACAGAGGATTACCTTAGAGTTTGTGCATTCTGAATTCTTTTTGTTGTATCCTCTTTGGGAGAGAGAGGATCCCTACCTGTCTTGTCTATCACTCCCACTTGCTCCTTCTCTTTCCATTTCTCATTCCACCCCTTCCTTGCTTTTCCTCTCTCTCATTGTTTGTTTTTCTCCCCTCCCCGTGTCCACTTCCTCTGTTCTTCTACCCTATTCTGCGGCCCTCCCCAGTCCCACTCCTTTCTTTAATAGTCTTTTCTTGGCCTAATCTTTAGTGCCTTTGATTATCTCAGCAATGCCATGCTATGTTGTTTGGATCACTCTTCTGTGCAATGCCATTTAACCTTGGAGTATGCTATCTCCTGGCAGGGTCTAAGTAAAAATGTGTTTCTATATCATATCCCTGTTTTTTTCATCCTCTGTTCTCATTTACCCTTCATTTCGTTGGTATGGATCAATACCATTTCTGGGAACTATGTATGTTCCATGGCATTGTTTTGGCCCCTCACTTTTCCTCGATTGGGCCATTATTATGTGCACTGCATAATTTTCTATTTGTCTTTGCATGATGTATCTGTTTTTTGATAACCAATAAAAAAAATTACAAAAAAAAATTAAAACCCTCCAGCGGTGCACTGTCACCACTGACAGAACTTCTACTTTCACCTGGTCTTCCTGGTCTTCCTTCCAGGTTCGTGGACTCTGGCCATTGGAATGACCAATGATGTTACTCCTACAGGAGTACAGCCACTGGACAGCTCTCTCAATGGACAACATGCCGTCCATTAAGAGCACCGTGTGCATGCGCCAGTGACCTCACTGCCTGATACTAATGTAAATATCTCCTAAACGGTGCACAATTAGGAGATACAGTATTTACCAAACCTTATTATAGGCTTAGCTGTAGGTATAAATAGAAAAGTGAACTTTACTACCGCTTTAACCAGTTGAGCACCACAGGGCAGCAGCCACAAAGAGCAGCTGCAGCCAGTGTTTCTTTCACTCTCCATTCTTAGCCAAGCAACTTGCTACACACATAACATGCATTTCATGTTCCTATTATCAGAAGTTACTGTACAAAAATCTTTAACCTGACCATTTGCTGTAACCAACTCTGAAGTGTGAATAAACATAGAATTAAAAAAAAAAACATAGTTGTGATACATGAAACATTATTCGTTTTCAGTCCATGTGAGATTTATAAACACATACACAGTATGTGATGGCTTCTTCCTACATGCATGTCCAAAGTCTGCCATAAAAGCTGAAAATTCTGAGAGCTCCTTTGATGTTCACACAGATAAAAGGTGCTTGAAGACTAAGAACAGAGAGCGACCATAAATAGCTTCCATTTATATGACATGTACAACTGCTCCGCTGTCAGCACCACCTGTCAAGCATCTCTTCAGTGGTTTTGTATTAATAAGCTTTTTATTTTCGGCTCATTTAAAACTTTGCAATCTAAATCATTTGCATATCTGAGTGTTGCTGATTTTTATTGCTGTAAATAATGATGGTATGATGTTTATTAATTGCGGAATAGGTGTGCAAATTTCTGGAGGCTTTAATTAGGATGCATTTTTCATGTGTATGGCTTGCCAATGTGCATTATGAAATATTTGTAAAATATTTAGGAAATTTTAAAAAATGTAGATTATAACTGGTAATCAAAGTGAACTGTCCATATTGAACTTTTACCACCATGCACAGATGTCAAAGTCCTGCCTGAAGACACCTTAGGATGGATGCTTTTTGCCTATCTTAGCCAGAAAAGTGTCCTCTGAGCCCCTGTCTGATTTTGCCCACTTTGAGTCTGAATTAGGTTGGAAGAAGCCTCAACTACTCTCTGCTACTGACAATGATTGGGCGTTTAGCCAACATTCAGATACAGAACATTGGTCCCCAGAATATTATAAGGGATATATAACTGTGGTTTACCAATACATTGGCACTTTGGGTTTGTTTTACTAAAAATAAAGAGTGTAAAATCTGGTGAATGGTGACCAATCAGCTTCTAACATCAGCTTGCTCAATTAAGCTGTGACAATAAAACTTAGAAGCTGATTGGTTTCTATGCACTGCTGCACTAGATTTGGCCCTATATGACATTATTATGATACTGGTACCTGAAGCAGTGTGTTTAGTGTGTGGAGGAGTAAATGGTATGTGGTTGGCTGACAAGCCTGTCGTCTGTTTGTACGTCACTAACACTGACGTACAAAGCTGTCCATCATACTGCCCCAAACTACATCACCGACCTAATATCCAAATACCACCCAAAACGCACTCTCTGCTCCTCACAAGACCTCCTTCTCTCTATTTCCCTGGTTTCCTCCTCCCATGCCCGCCTCCAGGACTTCTGCAGGGCTTCCCCCATCCTCTGGAACTCCCTACCCCAATCCATCAGACTTTCACCTACTCTCCTCTCAGCGCACCCTGAAAACCCACCTCTTCAGGGAAGCCTACCCCGCCCTCAGCTAATTGCCGATCTCCTCCACTCTTCCTACCACTCCATCCCCCACAGCTATTTCCTCCTGTACCACTATCCCCTCCCTCCTAGATTGTAAGCTCCAAGGAGCAGGACCCTCGAACCCCGCATTGTATTGCTATTGTACTGTCTCGTGTATTGTCTCGCATTGTAATGTACAGCGCTGAGTGAACTGTTGGCGCTATATAAATACTGTGTAATAATAATAATAATCTGTTTTTTGTTTTTATTCCAATTTTTTTTTAAGTTGAAGTGTCATTATTTATTATTATTATAAATAAAGGATGTTTATTTTGTATCAAGCATTTCTGTCTTTATTTTTTTTTTGTTAGGATATTCTTGCATGCACTTAAAGTGTAACTCCATTTTTGTATAGAAAATTAAAAAAATAATATAGTATTTCCATTTGGCACATAAGCCATATTGTAATTTAACGTTATTAAAATTATATTTCCTTTTCAATCTGCAGATTCTGTAATATTCTGTAAAATTCCTAAAATAAATTTCCTGCTTTGTATGATTCACTCACTGGTTATCACATAAGTCTGCACTAAGATACAAGTCAGAATTTTGGCATCCTCTGCAATAGGCATTTCAGTTTTGGTGAGATACTCCCAAAGGGTAAATCCTTCTAAAGGGATGCAGGCCCTGCAGCCTTTCTCATTAGAAGGTGATAGTGAATCAGACCTCCCCATTCAGAATCAGTCTGCAAAGGACAAAAACAAACAGCTATTTTTTTCAGAGCAACAAAAGGTAAGAATCTGCTACAAAATTTGTTAGATTCCACCCAATGTACATTGATCGCCCAAAGAAGATTGTTTTTTTTGTCAGCCAAATTGGAGTCACTCTATAAATTTAAAGTGGAACTTTAGTTAGAAATCTAAGTCCTAGATCACTTCAGGCTGGCCCTTTTTGCATGTAAAACATTAAAAATAAGTGCCTATACTATTTAAAATCCAGTGACACACTGTCTCACCCTGCTCTGCACATGCTCAGTTGTTCTCTATTTTCCGGCACTGCGACAAATTTGTAAAGCATGCTCTGCTGACAGCCTGAAGATTTACTACTGTCCAGAGTTCTAGGCTTCAGCAAAATGGCAGCCTCTGGCATAAAGGACATAGGAACAATGCTGGAAACATTTTACAGCACACGCTCATTTTGGTAGCCTAATTATTAATGTGGAATGTATAAAAAACTTCATTTTTTATCTAGTTGTGATGGGAAAAGATCTTCTCCACTCGCAGTGTTAAGATGATTGTAAGCCCTCACCTTGTAAAACAGCTCATTCAATTTAAAATAGAAGTGAAAGGCAAAACATTTGTGTATACATATGAAAAACATTATAAGTACTTTTCCCCCTTTTTTTTTCTAAGTGATCACATTCCCACTGTTCTCAGCTACCTAAGAGCTGGGAGAGGAAAAACAGCAATACACTGATCTTCATGGTGAATGGCTGTGCGGGGGGTGGGGGTGTCAGGACAAGTCTGATCATTGGAAGAGAGCAGGCTGAGTTCCCAGCACAGCTAGAGAACTGACTAAGCTGTGCTCTCACACCTAGTGTGGTCAGTTTTATAATAGGAAAGCAGAGGGACTGGCAGGAACCCCAGAGATTTCACACAAAGGAAGCAATACAAAGAGAAAAGTATACTTTTTCATACAAGTACATGGTACAGCTGGCTCATATCAGGAATATGAAATGTTGGGTCTAAGGTTACCAGCTGGTCTTATTAACAATGATGAACCTTGTTTTCAAAACTGAGCCCTTAGTCCTTTACACCACTTTTTCAGACTGCACTTCAAATAATGAATATATGCAATCCACATATGATTGGCAGTAGACGTGTACTTCCACAAATGCTAAAATATGTTTCCACATGGTCAGTGTCCTGGGTTTGTAGAATGCAAAAAAAGAAATTCGATAACACTGACAAGACAAAAAAAATCAAAAATATTTTCTGTCACAGAAATGAACAGGGGTTATTCTGGTTCTGTTTTTGGTTGCAAACTCAGATATTTGCTTAGAAATTCTCCATCTCGTAATGTTTTGGAGTGACATCCAGTTGAAATTTACACTATGTTGTTTATATTTACAATATGCGTATATAGGTGTATACAGTCAGGTCCATAAATATTGGGACATGGACACAATTCTAACATTTTTGGCTCTATACACCACCACAATAAATTTGAAATGAAACAAACAAGATGTGCTTTAACTGCAGACTGTCAGCTTTAATTTGAGGGTATTTACATCCAAATCAGGTGAACGGTGTAGGAATTACAACAGTTTGCATATGTGCCTCCCACTTGTTAAGGGGCCAAAAGTAATGGGACAGAATAATAATCATAAATCAAACTTTCACTTTTTAATACTTGGTTGCAAATCCTTTGCAGTCAATTACAGCCTGAAGTGTGGAACGCATAGACATCACCAGACGCTGGCTTTCATCCCTGGTGATGCTCTGCCAGGCCTCTACTGCAACTGTCTTCAGTTCCTGCTTGTTCTTGGGGCATTTTCCCTTCAGTTTTGTCTTCAGCAAGTGAAATGCATGCTCAATCGGATTCAGGTCAGGTGATTGACTTGTCCATTGCATAACATTCCACTTCTTTCCCTTAAAAAACTCTTTGGTTGCTTTTGCAGTATGCTTTGGGTCATTGTCCATCTGCACTGTGAAGCGGCGTCCAATGAGTTGTGAAGCATTTGGCTGAATGTGAGCAGATAATATTGTCCGAAACACTTCAGAATTCATCCTGCTGCTTTTGTCAGCAGTCACATCATCAATAAATACAAGAGAACCAGTTCCATTGGCAGCCATACATGCCCACGCCATGACACTACCACCACCATGCTTCACTGATGAGGTGGTATGCTTAGGATCATGAGCAGTTCCTTTCCTTCTCCATACCCTTCTCTTCCCATCACTCTGGTACAAGTTGATCTTGGTCCCATCTGTCCATAGGATGTTGTTCCAGAACTGTGAAGGCTTTTTTAGATGTTGTTTGGCAAACTCTAATCTGGCCTTCCTGTTTTTGAGGCTCACCAATGGTTTCCATCTTGTGGTGAACCCTCTGTATTCACTCTGGTGAAGTCTTCTCTTGATTGTTGACTTTGACACACATACACCTACCTCCTGGAGAGTGTTCTTGATCTGGCCAACTGTTGTGAAGGGAGTTTTCTTCACCAGGAAAAGAATTCTTTGGTCATCCACCACAGTTGTTTTCAGTGGTCTTTCGGGTCTTTTGGTGTTGCTGAGCTCACCGGTGCATTCCTTCTTTTTACGAATGTTCCAAACAGTTGTTTTGGCCACGCCTAATGTTTTTGCTATCTCTCTGATGGGTTTGTTTTGTTTTTTCAGCCTAATGATGGCTTGCTTCACTGATAGTGACAGCTCTTTGGATCTCATCTTGAGAGTTGACAGCAACAGATTCCAAATGCAAATAGCACACTTGAAATGAACTCTGGACCTTTTACCTGCTCATTGTAATTGGGATAATGAGGGAATAACACACTCCGGGCCATGGAACAGCTGAGAAGCCAATTGTCCCATTACTTTTGGTCCCTTAACAAGTGGGAGGCACATATGCAAACTGTTGTAATTCCTACACTGTTCACCTGATTTGGATGTAAATGCCCTCAAATTAAAGCTGACAGTCTGCAGTTAAAGCATATCTTGTTTGTTTCATTTCAAATCCATTGTGGTGGTGTATAGAGCCAAAAATGTTAGAATTGTGTCGATGTCCCAATATTTATGGACCTGACTGTATTGTAATGTAGTCTTCTAAAAGGTATTTGTATATGATTTTCTGCTGTGTTGCGCCTCAGGAACATCCCTCTTAAGAGTCCAACAATAGTCTGCAAGCATACTGGAGCTACACTTGCCCTGGTACCTATTTTCCATTACGGAAACATCCTGATGAAACTGTTCCCCATGTTCATCGCTGTCTGCTCCTAGATTTGCAGGGAAAAAATCCAGGTGGGAAGTTCATTTTCAAAGACATGTTACATCCCAGTTTCTGGTAAGATTTCAGTAGAGTATCCACTAATTCTGCGTAGATGTCTGCCTTTTTATTTCCCAAGGAGTCGCGGCAAACAGTCTTAAAGGACTCCCATGCAGCTCTTTCAGTTTCATTCAACTAACCATCAAATTTTTCATCTTTCATCAGTTTCCTAATGTCAGGTCCTGCAAAGATCCCTTCTTTGATCTTCATTTCACTGATCCTTGGAAATGTCTTTCTTAGATACGCAAATCCAAGTCCGCTTCTATCCATCGCTTTTACCAAGTTCTTCATAAGACCCAGCTTTATATGGAGTGGAGGTAGACAGGGGCGGACTGACAACTCATGAGGTCCCCGTGCAATAGGGAATCATGGGGCCCCTGTGTCCTTGCCCAAACTCAAAAAAGCCTATGAAAACGTACCAGGGGCATCTCATGGGGCCCCCTACTGACTGGGTGCCCTCGGGCAGTGCCCGAGTTTCCAAGTGGTCAGTCCACCCCTGAAGGTAGATACTTTATTCGGCTCCACAAGTGGGTCATGTGCAACATTTTTCTGTCCTGGGACTAGTGATGTTCTCTTTGGCCACTGTTTCCGGATTTAATGATTAATGGCTAATTTACAGTAACGTACAAACTTTACTAGAGCATAACTCCAGAAGTATGGATGATAGAAAAATTCTGATACCATATTTGTAAACAAGAGGAAATATAACATACGGAACAGGTCAGAGCAGGTCTGTGGCAAAAATTGTGCTGAACAGTGTAATTAAAAGCATTGACGTAGTCCATTGGGACTTGCCTTTGGGATTGTATCGACAGGCAAATGCAGGCTGCTTTCAGGTGCATTTCACTTGTAGTCGAGATCATTCAGAGTACATTGACGGGGGCACTTGACCTGCAGTTGGCCTCCACGCAAGCTGCATCAGTCCACTTTAAGCCGCTTTTGCATGTCTGTTTACTTGTATAGAAAGAGAATAGGTTCTGCCATGAATAAAAGCCTCCTATAGGGGGAGATTTACTAAAACTGGAGCACTCAGAATCTGGTGCAGTTGTGCATGGCAGCCAATCAGCTTCTAACTTCAGCTTGTTCATTTAAGCTTTGGCAATTAAACCTGGAAGCTGATTGGTTTCTATGAGGGGCTGCACCAGATTTTGCACTCTCCAGTTTTAGTAAATACCTTCACCAGTGTTGGAAGAATAACCCCACCAAATGCTATTTAGAGAAATTATCATGCAATGGATCTCTCTGTTGAGAACATATGGAAGCTGCTGTTCCTGACCTCCTTCTGAAAACACTACTTACCTGGCTGACTATGAATTTTCTCCACAGCTGAAAGAAACTGCTTTGAATATGAAATGCCAATTACAAAGTTAGCTTTTTTGGTTTTACCTTAAGACAGCTATGTGCTTACAATGGAAATGATTAAACTATTCTAAATCACTTTCAGCTATGGTTGCAATGTAGATGACTTATATACAAATGTACTTTGTAATCCATCCTGCTGCAGTTCCATTACTTAATACCAGCAATACTGGCTGTTAAGAGCTTCTATGTTTCCTGCAGGTGCTGTGATTATCGCATTTGGAACTCAACATTTGCAATTCAGAGAGCCACTTGTTTAGCAATGATCCGCGTCTGAGAAATCCAGTCTCCTCTTAAGCAGCTTATCTAAAGCCACAGTCTATCACAACACACAAGCAAGACAGAAATATATTGACTCATGCTACAAAACAACTCCTGACTCCAACTCCCAAGCCTCTCTCCTAGTTACCTTGGCAAATAATTATCTCTTTGAGCTTCAGGGATCAAAATAGATGTGTAGGCTTTTTTCTTGGGCATGATTCAATAGATGGTAGAGTGCAACAGAGCTGTAACCCTGCCTTTCACATTTCAGCCATCGCATATGCTGATCTATAAATGATACCGTTGGATGAGCCGATAATATGATTTTGCAGAGATAAAAGTTGCATACTGGCTGTTTTAAGAACAGATGAATAGTTTCTATTAGGAGAGTTGAGGTGCAGTATACTTGTCTGTAGCTTCATATCACACCTATCGTCCCTAATCTTTCCATTCATTTGACTCACATATTGTTTCTTCTACTCCTATGACTTCCTCCTGTTTACCTATACCCAGGTCACCAACTCCCATATATAACCATGGCAGAAGCACCACAGGTACTGTGCACTAGCCCTGGTCACAGTACAAATAAATTATTTCCCAGCACACTCACCAGCCAGCCTACAAAACAACCAAATTGACCATGTCTAACAATTTATGCTATAGACACAGGGTTTCGTCAGGAGCATATTTACCACAAAGCAATCAAGGCATTTGCCTAGGGCGGCATCTTTTAGTGGGGCAGCAATACAGTGGATGTCCAGAGCTGTGAAGGTGAGTGTCTTTTTCTCTGTCGCCAGGGGGGGGGGGTTGTTAATGGAAGGCTCTCTTGGGTGGGGCAGGGGTGTTGTTGGTCAGTGTCAGCCTCTCTCGGTGGGGGGGGGGGGGTGACTGGTGGCTCTCTCTGCGAGGGAGGGCGGGCATCTGATTTTTGTGTTGCCTAGGGTAGCACAAAACCTAAATACACCACTGTTCCCTTTGCACGCATTTGTCAATATATGTGTAAGCTGCAGTGCCCACGTCAAGGTTAACATCTTGGGGTAATCAAGGGGTTAAGTGTGTGCCTAACAAGTGTTAATGTGTGTATTATGTGCTGCTTTTCACTAAAGATTTATTTGTTGATCATTGCCTCTGCACAGAGCCCTGTGTTGTTTGTCAACATAGGGGTCTGGGCTGTGATTAGACACAGCTGATTAGCAGGTCCCAGCTGCTATAGAAGACTATATTTATGTTTCGGTGTATTCCACAGAGTGCGGAGATTTGTCATACTGTGCAGATGGGTAGAAGGAACTACTCCAGTGTCTGCATTCCATAGTAAGTTGTTGGGATAGACAGGCACTACACAGAGTTTCTCTATCTCCATCTAGCGATGGTATGCAAAGAGAGTTGACCAATAAGCTGCAGTTAGTAAGTGGCTTGAATGATAGTATTTCAGCAAATTAGGTTGGGCCAGGCCATCATCATTCCAGAATGCAAACAGAGCAGAGTTAGGTATTATGCATCTTTAATTCTCCCACATGAAATTTTAAATATCCATTTGAAGTTTCTTCAGCTGTTGTACTGGGACTGGAACAGGTAGTGTTTGAAAAGATTAAAGACGTTTGGGAAGAATGGTCAGGGTTGCAGCTTCCTTTCCCTCTTTGGGCTCATTGTGGACTGTCCTAGGGACAAGAGAGTGGATGGTTGTTTGTTGTTGTTTTTTGAGTGAAGATACACTTGGTAAGAACAGCCCTGGCGGATTAACCCTATAAAACCTATATCCAGTAGGCGTAGTGATTGAAATGTATGATTAATATGTGTTTGAAGACTTATGCACTGTTTTTGTATTATTGTTAATTAAATTTGCTTATTGTTATTTTTATCTTCTCCTATTGGCAATTATCTGTAAATCTCCTGAAATTGTCGAAACACGTCGAGGGGGAATTGTTGCATTGTGAATTCTAAGCCACATGGAGCGCTTTTTGGTGTAAAGTCTTTATAACTACCAATGTGATGTAGTTTTTTTATATGATAATATTGTAAAAAGGTTTTGTATGATTTTAGTACAACATCAAATGTTTAAGATTTTTTGAGCACCTTAAAAATACCTTTTGTCTTTGTATATTGATGTTGAATACCATGTAAAAAGGGCCCCTTAAAACCCATTTATTCAAACATGACAAAAAGAAAACCCACCTGGTGTTTATGAATCAAAGTGGGAAGAACCTCACAGATGTTTCTTGAGCAACCTCAAATGTCCTGTACTGGAGGAGTTGTTAGTCCTGTTGGTCCCATTATGCCCTCAACTATACATAAGTATGTGCCACAGGTATAGAGAGATTAACTTTTGACAAAATGAATAGGTTTTTAAATCAAGAGTTTCAACCATTCTCCAATAATACTAAAGAAGATCAGCCACCTTACCTATCATGTCTATTTGTGTGACACATGCAAGAGGAACTTCAGTGAGGAATGGGAAAATATAAAGTCAGCAGCTACAAATGTAATGAAATATATATTCCAGTACTGTTTTCTATGCAGACAATTCTTCCCAGGACATCTGCTCCTCTGTGCTGCCACCTTGGTTTCGGGAGCTTGCTGCGACTTCCTGTTGTCTCACAGTCGGCTTCCCTACTGCGCATCGCTGGAACTATTTTGTGCTCATGGAATTAAACTGGAAAGCCTGAACTTATCATCTCTACATAATGTAACATGGGCTTGATGGAAACCATTTTGTTCTTTATATTCTATTTTCATGGTTTCTGAACAAAGGCTCTAACATCAAACAGTCTCAATTTCTTACAGCATACTTTCCCAAGTTGTAAATTTGGGGGCTATGGTTGTACCAGACAGCTACAAGATAAGGACTGAACATGGTACCAATTTGCAAGAATAATTGAGGGGTCCATGTCTTGGATTTAACAGGACAAAGAACTATTCACAATGATTTTTTTTTTCATTTTTTTTTTCATAAACATCTGGAAAAGAGTTCATATTAAAATTTACATTGCATATGGTGTTATTATTATTTGACGAGATTATTTTATCCAAAAATGTCAATTGTGTTATTATTATTGCACAAAGTGAATATTTGCCTAATTAAGTAATTTAGGTTTTATATTACATTTACATATTTATATGTATTTTATCTATATTAATTTTTAACAATTAATAAATATTGGTATATTATGGATAAAATGTTTCCAACATTATAACTAATTACTTTGAGTTCATTATATTCCAACTTCTGTATGCTACGGAAGAATTTAGATAATCCAGAAATGACAGTAAAAATAACTTCAGCAAATGTCTGTAAGATGTAAAGATAGATTATTGTTTCATAAACACTTAAGTAATACATTATTTTAAGTGACACTGGTCCCAGTTTGTCTAACCAGTTCTGTCAAAAGAGTGAAGACCTCTTAAGTTTATTGCATTCCTAAAAACTGAAGGTTAGAGGTCAACTCTTGACATGGCACAGGAGGTTTTAAGAAAAATCCAAAATTATTCCTTATCCTATACTGGTAATTAGAATTTGAGGGATGTCATAATTAGGCAAGATAAGCTATGCCCGCCTAGATTTTTCACGGTGATAAAAGTTAGAGGATGGGGAGACAAGGGACAATAGATGGAAATACACACACACAGAAGTAAGCTGACTGAAAGCTGACATCACTGAAACCATAGAGTTTTTATTAGTAACGTATAACTTTCATTTTTCTTCAAGCAATTAGTACTCACCTTATATCTCCAGCTAAACCATTTATTCTGATAACAGTTATGGTTAGTACCAGATTTGATTTGAAATAATTTTAATTGCACTATAAATTATCTTCATTTCAAGTCTCTGGGGGGGAGGATTCTCTTTGGAATATCCCCAAAGCGGATTTCAGCTTCTAGTCAATGGTTTAGTTGGGTATATATGACAAAGTAGACAACTTAGTGAACATTTGTTCTTGACCTCAGATAGATTCCAAGCTTATTGGATTGTCCTGTGTATGGTATTCTAAATCAGTTCATGCCAATGTGAACTTTGAGCTTTGAATATCTGATTGTAGAGAGATCATGTGGTCAATTTGCATAGCCTTTGTCATATGCTGCTGTTACTGATTAGTTTACTAAGCTGCATTTCTAGATAGTTGATCCTATTTCATTAACATATGATAATATTGCTGGTTTGAATTTGTAACCATTATTTTTAATTAGATAACGCTTGTTTGATTTAATTAATACTTATCATCATTAATTATATTTTAATCATCATTTTGCACAGATTGTTACTATTTCTAAATATATATTTTTGCACATTATTGCTTTTTATTTTGTCTACAAATTAGTGCAAATAAAGAACTCGGGGTATCAGTTGATTAATGAAAATTAGTAGGGAATCTCCTTAATCCCAGATCCCCGCCTGCTTTCATACATTATATACTATAATGGTAGAAGTCTTATGCACTGCCAGACAAAACCAAATAAAAACCTAAAAAATACCATTAAAATCAAAAAAGTAGCAAGCACCCAAAAAGTGTTCCACCACTAAAGAAAATAGAAAAAATAGTTTTTCGCTAACAAGTATTAATGATAAACTCGATACATAGTAAAGTATATTATATATATATATATATAGCATATTGGACCAATAATAAACAGTGAAAAAAATATATAAGGTGAAAATCATATAGTATAAATCAGGCTTTGACATTTCCACTCGCCTCCTCGCATTGGTGAGTGGAAATTCTGGTGGGGGCGAGTGTGTTCCCAGGGCCATCTTGCTGGGCAGGCTCGGAACTCAGGGCTGTCTCTGTCCCTCGCACTGGGAGCCATCAGACTGCTCAATAGTTGAGAAAAGTGAAAGCAAAGGAAGGAGTGCGTGCTGTGCTCTCTGCCTCCCCCTAGAGTGCAGTACCCGGCTCTGTGAGTGAAGGTAACGTAGTACTATACTGCAACTTTTTATAGGGCTGTGTGTGTATGTACATGTGTGTGTGTGTGTATATGTGTGTGTGTATGTACGTGTGTGTGTATGTGCGTGTGTGTATGTACGTGTGTATGTTCATGTGTGTGTGTCTGTACATGTGTGTGTGTGTATATGTTTCTGTTTGTGTGTGTCTAAGTGTGTACATGTGTCTGTATGTGTGTATTTAAGCATACATGTATGGGTGGTTTGGTCAGGTTCAGGATGATGTGGTTATTATGGGTGTTAGAGGATGGGGCATTTGATGTATTGCTGGGTTGGATAGAAGGTAGGATATGCTTGGTAGAGTTATGGTTTGGTGAGTGAGAGATTATGGTTGTATGCGGTGCATGGTCTAAGTATGATGTAGTGCTTAGGGGGACATTGGAGGCCCTGATGTAATATGGGGGGACTTTGGGGACCATGATGTAATGTGGGGGGACTCTGGGGACCCTGATGTAATGTGGGGGGACTCTGGGGACCCTGATGTAATGTGGGGGGACTGTGGGTAACATTTAACAGTGTCATTTCATGAGGTAATTTATGATGGCATGTTTAGGGGCAGAATTAGGAGCTGGGCAGGGTAGGGGATGGGTGGTGCAACTGGTGGCGAGCAACTCTTAAGGCCTGGCTAGTAGCTCAGGACTTGAAATTTTAAGCCATGGCATAAATACAGTGCAAAATAACAGTCCATTAGGTGAATAGCAGAAAAAACTGTGACTCTTCTCCTTTACTGTGCTGGTGTGATATCCACCATCACCAGGAATACACACTCACCTCATAAATTCACTCACATCACATAGGTCAAAAACAGCAGTAATCCTCGATGTACCCTGGTCACTGGGAGCTAGAATTGCAGACTAAGGCTTAGGAAGACCAGAAGTGCAGCCAGAGCCAACAGTAAAAGAAATCGTTTCGGAGAAAACCAGTACTGTCTATTTTTTCTTCATGGTGTCATGTCTTCTGTTAAACATGCCTTTTTCATTGGAACTGCAGCTCCTGTTATTTTTCAAAATCGTCAGGAAAAAAAGAGATCTTTTCCTTGCAAGATGGCAGCTTGGAGGGCCTCTGTTGCTAAACGCCTTCCGAAATCTCACTTCCTGCCTATGTGATTGGCTAGGTGCTTCTCCCTGCACTGTGATAAAAAGTCAAATCCAAGGCACCCACTGAGGGGAGAAGCTCCTCACCATGTCATCCTCGCCAGGAACAAGGAAATGTAAGCAGGTACCGTGAAAAAAAGAATCCAAACCCTGAAAAAGTTAAAAACATCTGTTGATAGGAATCAGTCTGTCTGTAGCCCCTGTCCTCGTTATTTTCACCCTCAGGCCTGGGAGAAATAAAGCTCCAGACACCGAAGTGTGCAAGCTAAATCTCAGAAAGTTTAATGCAAGACAAGAACTGTTATACAGAACTCAGCAGGCATTGCTTAATCTTAGGATGACCAATTAAACATTCCATTCTTATCAATATAGTTACGTGAAGAACTAAAACTGAGGGATATATAAGGTAGTTCCGTTTCATCAGAAATTAAACTAGTCTCAGAAAACGAGAGAGAAGTTACAAGTGAAACTAACTGTTCACACATCTAGAAATGGAGGCATTATACAAAATGGATGCCAGTTGATAAAACATTATTATTATACAGGATTTATATAGAGCCAACAGTTTGCTCAGCACTTTACAATATAACGGGAGACAGTACAGCAACAATACAGTTCAATTCAAGAGGGATAGGAGGGCCCTGATCCTTGGAGCTATCTCCTTACATCTACCATTTTCTAAAGGGGCAGGAACAGAGGAAATAAAAGCAAGCAATTGTAATTTTTGGATGAAGGTTCCCTTTTATAAAGACAACAAAATTAAAACTGAACTTCTTTACTAAGCGGCCAGTGTTGAGTCCGCAAGAAAAGCTCATGAGTCAGAATCAGCCAAAGTAAAAACAAGTAAGTAAGGGGGCAATTATAAACAACCTGGGCAACTGTATTAATTCATGACTGAATATTCAGATTCTTGCATAAACCCATTAATGACTACTACAACTGTCTTCAGAACGCTCACAAAATGAAAGGAATACTTTTTAATCAGAGTATAGCATCAAGTCAAGTTAAACTCCTGGGATATTGATCTGGTCAGTTAAGTCGCAGAGGGGGTTGTTAATCATTTTCAGCTGCTTTGATGTTAATGAAATTAACAACAGGTGCACTGCATGGGCAACAGGAATGGTTTTACAGGTGGAGGCCAGTGACATTTGTTTCCCAACTCATCTTTCCTAACAGTTTTTCGCTAGTTTTGCATTTGTCTAGGGTCAGTGTCACTACTGGTAGTATGAGTCAAAACTTGGACAGGACAGAGGTTGCACAGGCAGTCCACCTCCTCCAGGATGGCACATCAATACGTGACATTGCCAGAAGGTTTACTGTGTCTCCCAGCACAGTCTCAAGAGCATGGAGGAGATTCCAGAAGACAGGCAGTTACTCTAGGAGAGCTGGGCAGGGCTGTAGAAGGTCCTTAACCCATCAGCAGGACCGGTATCTGCTCCGTGTGCAAGGAGAAACAGGATGAGCACTGCCAGATTCCTACAAAATGACCTCCAGTAGGCCACTGCACTGAATGTCTCTGGCCAAAGAATCAGAAACAGACTTCATGAGGGTGGCTTGAGGGCTCGACATCCTCTAGTGGGCCCTGTGCTCACTGCCCGGCACCATAGAGCTCGATTGGCATTTGCCATTGAACGCCAGAATTGGCGGGTACACCACTGGCACCCTGTGCTTTTCACAGATGAGAGCAGGTTCACTCTGAGCACGTGACAGATGTAAAAGGGTCTGGAGAAGCCGTGGAGAATGTTATGTGGCCTGCAAAATTATCCAGCATGACCGTTTTGGTGGTGGGTCAGTGATTGTCTGGGGAGGAATATCCATGGAGGAATGCACAGACCTCTACAGACTACACAATGGCCCCCTGACTGCCATTAGATATCGGGATGAAATCCTTGGCCCATTGTCAGACCCTACGCTGTTGCAGTGGGTCCTGGGTTCTACCTGGTGCATGAAAATGTCCAGGCTCATGTTCCTGGAGGATGAAGGAATTGATACCATTGAATGGCACCCATGCTCACCTGATCTAAACCCAATAGAACACCTCTAGGATATCATGTTTAGGTCCATCCGCGGCCGCCAGGTTGCACCTCAGACTGTCCAGGAGCTCAGTGATGCCCTGGTCCAGATCTGGGAGGATATATCCCAGGACACCATCCGTCGTCTCATTAGGAGCATGCCCCAACGTCAGACATGCATACAAGCACATGGGGGCCATACAAACTACTGAGTACCATTCTGAGTTGCTGCAATGAAATTTCAGCAAAATTGACTAGCCTGCAGCATAATTTTTTCACTTTGATTTTCGGGGTGTCTTTGAATTCAGTCCTCTGTAGGTTGATAATTTTTATTTCCAGCAAACGATGGGGCATCCTTACGTTCCACACATTTCCCAGTCCATATCAGTATAGATATCCAGCATGAGATTTTTTCCCATTGAGATCTGATGTGTTTTCAAAGTGTTCCTTTAATTTTTTTGAGCAGTGTATAAAGAAGCTGGTTGGATGATGGAATATCATTGTTTGATGGATTCTTGACTAGACCAAAACAAGAAAAATGAGAACCGCTAACTGCTGTTCAGCTTTTGCTCTAATTTGTGCCATTAATGGTAAAATTCAGCAGTCATGGAGACCCATATTTTCCTCTTAACATATTCAGATGGGACAAAAAAATCAAATTGTACATCAAAGGTCAAAATGTAGGGCAGCAAGATATTGAATTATAGAGCAATGTCAAAATTAACCAGAGAGAGTTCACCCTGTCATTCATATTGCCAAGCGACAGCAAAATGTTCTGTCTAAGCCGTGCTTGGCTTGCGTCAGTGATTTGGCGGCTACAGTGCCTGTTAGGGATATATTGCAGAAATGTTAGTGTATACTGCCATCACCGAGCGCCACAGTATCCATAGTAACATAGATCGCCAGGAGTTATCCTACATAGCTGGCCTGATCTATTATTATTGCCCTTTCTCTAAAGGTGTAATTTACATCACCCAAAGGCATTTACTAAAATGCATCCTGAAATCCTCTGTAATAAACAGTTTTGATGGTGTACAGAGGGCATTGTGCAATGATTGTACACAAATACGTTTTGCTTTTACTGCAATGAGATCCTCCTGTATGCGTAAATGACCCTCTCTAAGGTATGCTTTTCACTGACCTACAGTACACTATACTACAGTATATCTTCAGAAGCTCAATATATATAAATGAATCACTACAATAATTAAACAATAATTATAAAAAAAAAGCTGCTGCAGTCTTTGACAGATATGTCATTTAATACAAAGCCTTTCTAATGAATTCTTATTTCATCCAATCATCCTTCTATAAAAGAGGGTAGAGAATAGAAAGCAATTAGAAGATCTGGGAAATGAACAAATTATTATACCAGAGCCCAATTAAATACTAATGCAGCCATCTTAAGCACCATGCCAATTATGTCACCAGATCGGGTTATTACTCTGTTATCTTTATGACACATAAAACAGTACAAAGAGCAAAGAAACAGCATCTCGCAGTAACCAGGCTTCAGCCTTCAGTACTTTAGTGTGAGTTTGTGGAACATTAATGTGAGTGGTGTTGATACATACATTCAGGGAGTTAAAGAGCAATGTGCAAAGTGTAGAAAGCCACAGGGGTTGATTTTCAAAAGGGAAATAGTCTATTCACTTTGCAGGGGAAGTTGCACTTTTGCAAGTGAATTTTCACCAGAGCTTAGTGAGTTGGTTCTGGTTAGTGGATTGCTTCAAAAAAGTCCTGGATTCTTTCTTGGATACACAGAATATAACTGGATACTAACATTTATAGGTAAGGTTGATCCAGGGAATATCCGATTGCCTCTCGGGGGATCAGGAAGGAATTTTTTTTCCCCTGCAGCAGCAAATTGGTTCATGCTTTTGCTGGGTGTTTTGCCTTCCTCTGGATCAACTGTGGGTGTAGGATTATAACTTTTTTTTTTCTGTGGTTGAACTGGATGGACTTTTGTCTTATTTCAGCCAGACTAACTATGTAACTATATGTAGTGAATGTGGTGAAATTTCACCACAAGAAATTCTGGAGAAAATCCCTGTGCAAAGTGCAACTTCCCTTGCAAAGTGAACCATCTATTTGCCTTTAGTAAATCATCCCCATGGAGTTTTGTTTTCCCAGTTCTCACAACTAGCTGAAATTTGGTTGGTTGCTCAAGAAGTTGACATTGTATATTTTTTATTCTTTTTTTTTTCAATTTAAAAAAAACAGCTATACAGAAATCAGCAATGTCTATATACTCTCTGCCATTAATCATTGTTGAACTGCTTGATGTACAAAAGTCAAACCAGAGAGAAATCCTGATGTGGACATCACTGCAGCATTAGGTATACTTCTGGCAAATTTATCAGTGGAGTACCTCGGTCAAACAGGTAGTCCACCCTACTTCTTACTGAATCTACTGTGAGCTAATCTGGTTCAGAATAAGCATGGTAAATCCAGGTGAATGTGTAAGGCAGGGGTCCTCAAACTTTTTAAATAGGGGGCCAGTTCACTGTCCCTTAGACCGTTGGAGGGCCGGACTATAGTTTTTTAAAAAAAAAACTATGAAAAAATGCGGACACAGTACAGGAGATGACCAGAGACTGCGGACATACAACGGCAGCGGGAATACTGGGCCGGCCGCTCCATAAGACGCACAGACATTTCCCCCCAAGTGTGTCTCATGGAACAAAATAGTGCCCCATCATTGGTGTCAGTGGGAAGAATCATGCCCCATCATTGGTGTCAGTGGGAAGAATCATGCCCCATCATTGGTGTCAGTGGAGGGTGGAATAGTGCCCCATCGTTGGTGTCAGTGGGAGGAATAGTACTCCATCATTGGTGTCTGTGGAGGGTGGAATAGTGCCCCATTGTTGGTGTCAGTGGAGGAATAGTGCCCCATCATTGGTGTCAGTGGGAGGAATAGTGCCCCATCATTAGTATCAGTGACACCAATGATGGGGCACTATTCCTCCCACTGACACCAATGACACGTAACTTGCTGACCCCTGCTCCAGCCTAGGTGCTACTGCAGCCAGCATACCTGGTTGCAGCAGCACCATCAGCACGGCACACTTACCTGTCAGCTGTCCCTCTACACTCCGGCCTCTCTCTCACTCGATGTTCGCGGGGCCGCTCGGCTCCGCCTCCTCGCAGATGATTGACCGCCTGTGTGCCTTTCCTGAGCTACAGTTCTGTCGCCCAATCACTGGTGAGGTGGCGGAACCGAGCGGCAGGAGTGAGGGAGTGGCCGGAGTGAATGAAGGAGCAGCTCTTCCTGGACTGGATCGTCGTGGGACTGGGACCGGAGCCAGGTAAGGTACATCAGCCCCCTGCCCGCCCCTGTACTTAGTGTCCCTTCCTGTCCCGCCCCTGCTGGCGGGCCGGATAAATGGCCTCGGCGGGCCGCATGTAGCCCGCGGGTCGTAGTTTGAGGACCCCTGATCTATACCATAGTGTGTAGACGCTATAACTTTCACACAAAGCAATCAATATACACTTATTGGGATTTTTTTACCAAAAACATGTAGCAGAATACATTTTGGCCTAAATTTATAACTAACTTTGAGTTTACTATATATTTTTTATAGCTGAAATTAAAAAATATCGATTTTTCTTTAAAATTTTTGGTCTTTTTTTGTTTACAGCGTGAAAAATAAAAAGCGCACAGTTAATCAAATACCACTGAAAGAAAGCTCTATTTGTGTGAAAAAAAGGACGTAAATTTTGTTTGGGTACAGCATTGCATGACCGCGCAATTATCAGTTGAATTAGTGCAGCGCTGAGTAGCAAAAAGAGGCCTGGTCATTAAGGGGGGTAAATCCTCAGGAAGGCAAGTGGCTAATCCTTGAAGAATACGGGTTTGTAAACAACGAATCCAGAAAACTTCTCTCCTGCACAGCAAACGGAACACAATTCTCCCACGGCATGAAGACTTGATTTTCTCTATCACCTGTACATTCACCATTGATAGATCCTTTGCATGCATAGATGTAAAGTTTGTGACCACATTAGTAAAATGGTTATTTCTAATATCACCCAGATGTTCCTGGAATCTATCCTTTAATCTCCTACTAGTACGTCCTACATATTGAATTCTGCACCCCCTATATGTAATCAGATAAATAAAATAGTGTTACAATTATAGACATTTTTTATCTTGAAAGTTTTACCATTACTGGATGAGCAGAATTCATCACTCAACATAATGTGGGAGCAGGACATGCAGTCTGGAGTATCGTATTTAAAATTCCCTTTGAAGTGAAACCAAGTTGTAGACTGTTTAAAAGTGGGAATACAAAAAACAGGTGACCGCATATTGCCCAGAGAGCGAGCTCTCCTAGACACAATGTTAGCACCATCGCCTAAAATGTAACAACACATTGGATCATTATGAAGAATGGGATAATATTTGTTGACAATTTGTTTAAATTCCAAACTGTAAGGCAACACTAAAGTTAACTCTTTGTTTCTTTTGGATCTCAATCCATCTCCTTTCTATTGGTAGTTAACAATGCCATTCTATCTTTGTTTTCAGCAATTAGATAGGCTGTATCTAGAGCCCACCTAGGATACCCTCTCTCCAAAAAGTGCTAAAAAAATGCAATGAATCATGGATATTACTACTAGAGATGAGCGAATCGAACTTGGCGAAGTGGAATTCGTTTCGAATATTAGGAAAAATTCGATTCGCACCGAATCCGAATTTTAGCAAACTTCGGATGCACGAATCGAATTTTCCCCGATCAGCCGGCAAAAAGTGTCACTGCAGAGAGCTCCGCTATTTCTGACAGTTCTCTGACAGTTCCTTCACATTTACAGCGGTTGAAACATTGTATCTATTTGTTTCCATTTAGGATACAGATGTTTTTATTCGGAAACAAATAGATACAATGTTTCAACCGCTGTAAATGTGAAGGAACTGTCAGAGAACTGTCAGAAATAGCGGAGCTCTCTGCAGATACACTTTTTGCTGTACTGGAATTCTTCTTCTTTTCATTCTTCTTCTTCTTTTCATTCTTCTTCTACTTCTTCTTCTTCTTTTCATTCTTCTTCTTTTCATTCTTCTTCTTCTTTTCATTCTTCTTTTCATTCTTCTTTTCATTCTTCTTCTTCTTCTTTTCATTCTTCTTTTCATTTTTCTTCTTCTTCTTTTCATTCTTCTTCTTCTTTTCATTCTTCTTTTCATTCTTCTCATTCTTCTTCTCATTCTTCTTTTCATTCTTCTTCTTCTTCTTTTCATTCTTCTTCTTCTTTTCATTCTTCTTTTCATTCTTCTTCTTCTTCTTCTTTTCATTCTTCTTCTTCTTCTTTTCATTCTTCTTTTCATTCTTCTTCTTCTTCTTTTCATTCTTCTTTTCATTCTTCTCATTCTTCTTTTCATTCTTCTTTTCATTCTTCTTCTCATTCTTCTTTTCATTCTTCTTCTTCTTCTTTTCATTCTTCTCATTCTTCTTCTTCTTCTCATTCTTCTTTTCATTCTTCTTCTTCTTCTTTTCATTCTTCTTCTTCTTCTTTTCATTCTTCTTTTCATTCTTCTTCTTCTTCTTTTCATTCTTCTTTTCATTCTTCTCATTCTTCTTTTCATTCTTCTTTTCATTCTTCTTCTCATTCTTCTTTTCATTCTTCTTCTTCTTCTTTTCATTCTTCTTTTCATTCTTCTCATTCTTCTTTTCATTCTTCTTCTCATTCTTCTTTTCATTCTTCTTCTTCTTCTTTTCATTCTTCTTCTTCTTTTCATTCTTCTTTTCATTCTTCTTCTTCTTCTTTTCATTCTTCTCCTTCTTCTTTTCATTCTTCTTTTCAATCTTCCCTTCTTCTTTTCATTCTTCTTTTCATTCTTCTCATTCTTCTTTTCATTCTTCTTCTCATTCTTCTTTTCATTCTTCTTCTTCTTTTTCTTCTCATTCTTCTTTTCATTCTTCTCATTCTTCTTTTCATTCTTCTTTTCATTCTTCTTCTCATTCTTCTTTTCATTCTTCTTCCTCTTCTTTTCATTCTTCTTCCTCTTCTTTTCATTCTTCTTCCTCTTCTTTTCATTCTTCTTCTTCTTCTTTTCATTCTTCTTTTCATTCTTCTTCTTCTTCTTTTCATTCTTCTTTTCATTCTTCTACTTCTTCTTCTTCTTCTTCGTCGTGCCCCGTGACTGCCCAAATGAGTGAAGTGTGCGGTGATTCTAAGATCGACGGCACTCATCTGCATGTCATACTGACTGACAGTATTATTTCTCTTCCCCAGCAGACTCCAAGGGCATTTAAATTAAAGGTACAGTGTTCTGCACTAATATAAAGGCTCTCTGAAGCCTAGAAACCCTTTTAATAAGTTAAATTCGCAGCGAATAAATTCGCATCGAATCGAATTTCTCCCGCAAATTCGGCGAATCAGCCGAATCGAATTTTTGAATAATTCGCTCATCTCTAATTACTACAAATCCTATGAAGCCTTAAAAACTGGCCAATAGGTATTCCCCTGATGGAATGTCCAATATGACTGGATTTGGCCATTAATAAATTGTTTCCTGCAAGGGGTTTCCTATACAATTGTGTAATTATTTTGCCTTTATTAGCCAAAAGGCCAATATCCAAAAAATAAATCTCTTTGTAGTGCATCTGACCAGTAAAATGCAAATCCAAAGATGTTGGACTGCTCCCTCCAACTCATAAGCAGGTTGGCAAGTGAGAGTGAAAATGTAGCCCCCAACGCGGCCCCACACCTCTGGAGATAGAAAATACCATAAAAATAAAGTAATTATGTTTCAAAAAAGAATCTAATACATCTACAATATAATCACGCTGTTCCACTAACAAATTGGTAAATAAACCAAAGATGTTATGACACCGCTATACAAGCCAGATCATGTGGTATCAAAGAATACAGGCTGGTCACATCACATGTAAGCCACAGGCAGTTTTCATCCTACAAAATATTATCCATCAGCAAATGGTTTGTGTCTTTTAAGTGACTGGGCAAATTGGTAACAATAGGTTGTAGCTGTCCATCTAGCCACTGGCCCATCCTCTCATTGAGAGATCCTATGTCAGTGTCTATCGGACGACCACAGAGGGGATCTAAATCTTTATGCGGCTTGGGGAGGTGATAAAAAGTAGGTAATATAAGATATTCAGAAATCAGAATTTATGCTTCTTTTGGACTAAAAGTCCTAAATATACTCCCTTACTGACCACATTGGTTAAAATCGTTTGTACCTTTTTGTGGGGTCACTATTTAGCACCAAAAAAGTATTAACATCTGATAATTGACTCATAGCCTCTTTGTTATACATGTCAGTGTCCATAACCACAACTAAACCGCCTTTATCTGCATTTCAGATCACAATAGAGGAATTATTAATAAGATTTGTAATTGTAGTTCTTTCCCCAGAGGTAATATGTGGATTGAACATGGCCTTAGTAGCCAGAGCAGTTAGATCTCGTTCCACTAATTTTTGGAATTTGTCCATTTCAACAACGCAAGACCTGACTGGGTAAAACTCAGCCTGGGTCTTAAAGGAAACTTTCTGCACTCTCCTGCATAGCGGATACATCCCCTTCTGCAGCTAAATCTTCCAAATCAGTGACCATACACTGATCTTGAAAGGATGTCGGCAAGGGAGAACAGATGGACTCTGAGCTACCCAAACACATATCCTGTATTCCATCCTCCTCCACCCCAAAATAATGTCTTTCTATATTGATATTATGAACAAATGTAATAATGTCCGCTATAGTAGAAAACAAATCAAAATGTTCATGCGGGCAAAAATCTAAGCCCTTGGTTAACAACAGAATCTCATCTAGTCAAGGATTTACGGGATACATTTAGAACATCCTGAGGGGATAATGATTTGCAATCCCACCGTTGATTTCTCCTAACCCCCCCTCTGAGTCGTTTGGTGTTTTTTCTGTGTCCTTTGTTATTTTTGTGTTTGTTCTTGTGGGACCCGTTTCTTGGGGGGAGCGGGGTGCTTGCAGCGTGTGGACTCCATGATGTGGTTGGTTGTTCCATAGAAGAATCTGAACCAGTCATCACCATCGTTCCCTTCACATGCTCAGATTCTGACTCTGAAAAGCTCACTCACTTTTTATATGGATATGTATAAAGGCTTCCACATATACATTGTTTAATTCATAGTCTAATCCAGGAGCGGACTGACAACTCATGGGGCCCCCGGGCAATAGGGGATCATGGGGTCCCTGTGTCCTTGCCCACACTCAGAGCACACCCAAAAAAGCCTATAAAATGGTACCAGGGGCATTTCATGGGGCCCCCTACTGACCCGGGCCCTCAGGCAGTGCCCGAGTGCTCGAATGGTCAGTCCGCCCCTGCTCTAATCTGTTCCTCGTCACTTTCTCCTTTTTATGCTCAATAATACCTTTTTACACTTTATTCACTTTTTCATTAAGCTGTTTATCCAAATCTGCAAACTGTATGACCTCCTTGAATGAAACGAGTTCTTGTTGTAGAACTGTGACGTCAGATTGTAACGTCTCTATTTCTTTGGCTTTCAATGAAATAATGATCCGCATAAGATCAAATGAACATGCCGACAAGACATCAGTTTATTTTTTTTTTTTAGATCGTCATCAAAAAGTTCAAACGTGAGCATTTTTTTTACTTTAATCCCTGTAGAATCCTCTCCAAAGATATAAATTCCATTAAAGTTGTTTTGTCCCAATAGGCTTTGATCTCCTTCACCATGCTTTTTTCCAGTTTCTGAAAAAACTATTTCAGAGAGCCAACATTATCCTCCTTGTTAATCTGTAATATGTCTTGGACATTGGCTGGCAAAGGAGTGTCACTTAAAGTCCGAAAGGTGCGATTGACAGTGTCCTGGGAGCAGGGGCAGACTGACCATTTGGAAAGTCGGGCACTGCCCGAGGGCCCGGGGTCAGTAGGGGGCCCCATGAGATGCCCCTGGTACCTTTTTCATAGGCTTTTTTGAGTTTTGGCAAGGACACATGGGCCCTATGATCCCCTATTGCCCGGGGGCCCCATGAGTTGTCAGTCCGCCCCTGCCTGGGAGTTGTGGTCTGTTACATTGTGGCAATAATTGACAAACAATATGCATACAGTCAATTGTAATGGTCAGGGCGAACATAAAACTCACTGAGCTGGTATGGCACGGAATCCAATGGATATGAAAAGTTAGAGGAACTGCTCCAGCTGAGCAAGTGAACATTTATTTATTTCAGGTACTTATATAGTGCTGTCAATTTGCATATATATATTATTGTACATTCACATCAGTCCCTAACCCTCAAGGGGTGTACAATCTAAGGTCCTTAACTCACATTCATACATACACATACTAGGGCCAATTTAGACAGGAGCCAAATAACCTACCAGCATGTCTTTGGAGTGTGGGAGAAAACTGGAGTACCTGGAGGAAACCCACGCAGGCACAGGGAGAACATGCAAACTCCAGGCAGGTGGTGCTGTGATTGGAACTGATGACCCTAGTACTGCCAGGCGGAAGTGCTAACCATTTAGCCACTGTGCTGCCCCATCAACCTACCTGAGGGAAAGCACACGTCTGAAGCCATTCCATCTCTAAAGTATGTTTTCTCTACCAGATCATTTGCATCCTATTCACCCTCCATTTTTGCATTCATTGAGAATGTTTATTTCCTTATCTTCTGGTGCTCTTTCTGGCTGTAAATTGCTTGTAATGTTCATAATGGTACAATTTCCTAATTATTTAACTCTCTTCATTTGTATTACTAATCTGTTATGCTGATGCAAACCTGTAGGCTACATTCACACCTAGATGTCAAATTTTCAGCATTTTTTTCATGTATTTTTGAGTGTTTTTTTTAGCAGAATTGCACATTTTTGCAGCTTTTGTCAGGCATTTTTCCAAGCATTTATAACTTTGCTGGTTCTCCTTTCACTGTCCAGACACAGGCTGGGGTGGGTCCAGGATGACTCAGAGGCAGTAAACGAATATCGCTGGCCATCAAACTGAAGACAACTAGGGGCAGAAAAAATGTGTGGGGGAAATCTCTAGATTAATTGTATGATAGCAAAATTAATTTTTTTATTTAATATTTTAATAGGATATTTTTATGTTATAAATGAAATATGAGTGCCGCGCTGCTATCAGCAAACAAATCTGAAGACAAATTCAAATGTGACTAAAGTCCACAAAAATTGATGAAAAATACATTCTTCAAAATGTCGAAAAAAGGTGGAACATCTTTCTGCTGGTGACTGCACCCAGATTCCCAGTGCTGCAAATCTTCAATGTATGTGAATCACCACAGTGAGCATAAAAGTCCAAGTGGACCCTCACCTTCTCACATGGACCTGTATGTGAACACAGGTCAGAAAAGCATATCCCCTATAAGTGGGGGTAACACATAACTTGCTCCTCTGTGGGCAATCTTCCCCTTATCAATCACCGCTGAACCTTCCAAATGGCACCCGATTTCAGTACAGCCGGCTCTGTGGATAAAGCTCGACAACCACAAAGCAGACCATAGTGCAGTATGCTTCTTTAAAATGGCATGTCATTTATAAAGACATATACACTCACATGGTAACCAATAAAAAACGCATTAAAACAATGAGAGAGGCAATCAGTGAAGAGTAAAATCTTGCCTGTCAGATCGACATTGGAGAGCTGACTTCACCTGACTCCTCCCCACGTGTATCGTCACATACCACGTATGACCCCTGATGAAGTCACGTGGAACGTGACGATACGTGTAGGGAGGAGTCGGGTGATGTTAGCGCTCCAACGCCGATCTGACAGGCAGGATTTTACTCTTCACTGATTGGTTCTGTCGTTGTTTTAAAGCGTTTTTTTATTGGTTACCATGGAGTGTATATGTCTTTATAAATGACATGCCATTTTAAAGAAGCATACTGCACTATGGTCTGCTTTGTGGTTGTCGAGCTTTATCCACAGAGCCGGCTGTACTGAAATCGGGTGCCATTTGGAAGGTTCAGCGGTGATTGATAAGGGGAAGATTGCCCACAGAGGAGCAAGTTATGTGTTACCCCCACTTATAGGGGATATGCTTTTCTGGCCTGTGTTCACATACAGCTCCATGTGAGAAGGTGAGGGTCCACCTGGACTTTTATGTTCACTGTGGTGATTCACATACATTGAAGATTTGCAGTACTGGGAATCTGGGTGCAGTCACCAGTAGGAAGATGTTCCACCTTTTTTTGACATTTTGAGGAATTTATTTTTCATAATTTTTTGTGGACTTTAGTCCCATTTGAATTTGTCTATAGATTTATTGTTTGTTGATAGCGCGGCACTCATATTTCATTTATTTGATTTTTATGTCTACACACATAACACATGTCTGCAGCAGCTCATTATCTAGCACTTTATTCAGCACATTGACAGCGCACAATTTCTCTTTGTTTTATTTTTATGTTATAATTTGTTCTGTTTTAATAGTGTCAATTTGTTGCTGTTATAATTAAGGACATTGTCTTTGAAAAGCAAAATCATTTTGCACATATAAAGAAGCATTTTACGGTAACTTCAAGCCATGCTGATCAATATTGCTTTGAACTTTTACTGGTTTGACTACAGCAAACAAATTTGATGGGTTGCTTTGGTTTAAAGAAAAAATCTTTCCATTGGCAATATTGTATTGCAAAAATTCTATTATCTTCTATGCAAAATATAAATAAATGTTCTAGCTCCACTTCCTTAAACTGAACCTCTCCAAAACCGAGTTTCTTGTCTTCCCCCCAGTCTGGACACCACCCCCCACTGACTTCTCCGTCACATCCAACAACGCCACCATCAAACCCGCCCGGCAGGCCAGAGTACTTGGTGTCATTCTGGACTCCAACCTATCCTTCCAGCCCCAAGTCCAATCTTTAACAAACTCGTGCAGACTCCACCTCCGCAACATCGCCAAAATCCGCACGTTCCTAACCCCAGAAACCACTAAACAGCTCATCCACTCCCTCATCATATCACGACTCGACTACTGCAACTCCCTCCTCACTGGCCTGCCTCGCCGCTGGCTATCCCCGCTTCAGTCCATCCTGAATACGGCTGCCAGACTCATTCACCATTCCAACCGCTCCATCTCCGCCACCCCCCTCTGCCAATCCCTCCACTGGCTTCCGATTGCGCAACGGATCAAATTCAAAATCCTAACGCTGACGTACAAAGCCGTCCACCATACTGCCCCGAACTACATCACTGACCTAATATCCAAGTACCGCCCAGCATGCACACTCCGCTCCTCACAAGACCTCCTTCTCTCTAGTTCCCTGGTCTCCTCCTCCCATGCCCGCCTCCAGGACTTCTCCAGGGTGTCACCCATCTTCTGGAACTCCCTGCCCCAACCCATCAGATTATCACCTACTCTCCTCTCCTTTAGGCGCACCCTGAAAACCCATCTCTTCAGGGAAGCCTACCCCACCCCCTGCTAACTTGCCGACCTCCTCCACTCTTCCTACCACTCCATCCCCCACAGCTATCTCCTCCTGTGCCACCATCCCCTCCCTCCTAGATTGTAAGCTTGAAAGAGCAGGGCCCTCAATCCCCTCATGTTTTGCATTGTATTGGTATTGTTCTGTCACATGTTCTGTCCCCCTTTGTAATGTACAGCACTGAGTGAACCATTGGCGCTTTATAAATACTGTATAATAATAATAATAATAATAGTATTACTAGTGTCAGTTTTAAAACATCTACAGTAGCTTCACTAGGATCAAGTACAAAAGTACTTTGCACAGTAAAACACAGTTTAATCTATGATTCCATTTTCATAATGGCAATTATTTTGCAAAGCAAGCTAAAGTTATTTATATATGAAATATAGGCTTTTATTCAATTTTGCAAATGTTTTAAAAATACCTTACTGAAAAACATTAAGGAGCAATATAAATAAAAATGGAAAAATAGGGAAAAAATAGTAACACAAATAATAGGTAAGGTGTGAAATTGAAGGAGTTAATTAAGGCATTTTAGGGTTAACTAAGTGTTATTAACAGGTTAATCAGGAACACAGTTCATTTTGCTTTACTTGAATTGTTGCTTTTATAGTGTTACTAATCCCACAACAGTAAAATCAGTCTGTATATGCAGTAAAGCATGCTGGTTATACTCACTGTGGAACCTAAGGGGTTAATCCTCTGCATTGTGTAAAAAGGCTGTTTGATCTTTTCTTCTCTGCCCCTCCTCTTGTTGAAATGACCACCTGATACAGACTGAATCTGTAGTCACATGCTCAGTTTGGTGTGTATTGTTAGAGAGGTTTTTTTTTTGTTCTTGGGAGAGTGCATGTGATCAGCACAGGGCCAATCAGCACTGTCCAGACAGAGGGTCAGAGGTTTCACATCCTCCAAGAGCAGAAAGAAAACTCCTTCTACAGCTTTAACCAGTGCTCTGCTGAAGTCACAAGACTGCTCTAACTGCTGATGAGAAAACATATTTAGCAGTTTATATTTACTAAAATAATTCCAATTCCATGTTGTGTGTGGGAGACCAGATATAGTGAATGCAGGGTCCTGGGTTTAGTAACACTTTAACCTCATCCTTTGGATCTGCAATGAAAGAAGAAGAGTAATCACAATGTAACAAGATAACATTGCTACCAGGGGAGGACTGACAACTCATGGGGCCCCCGGGCAATAGGGATCATGGGGCCCCTGTGTCCTTGCCCACACTCAAAGCACACCCAAAAAAGCCTATAAAAAGGTACTAGGGGCATTTCATGGGGCCCCCTACTGACCCCGGGCCCTCGGGCAGTGCTTGAGTTCTCTAATGGTCAGTCCCCTGATTGCTACATTGTAATTCTGCAGACATTGAGCTGCTATTGTCAATGTACACAAGTGCAGCTGCAACTGCTGCTGTCACATGAAACAAGTGACTCTGAAAGCCAGGATTTGCTGGTAAATGCAGCCAGGGCTTTCCATGGCAGAAGAAGGAGCAGGGCTTAACAAACCTGGCCTTAGTATTTACAGGAAGTTTTTTAGAGCATGTCCACAATTGGTTACAATATTTTCTGTTGAGAATGTCACATTTGTACAAGCTTTAAGCAGTATTTAACTCTGCTATTTTTTGTAATGGGCCCCAGGTGGTTTATGCCACAATACTCTAGTATGCATTGCATATTATCACAGATTTACCTGTAAAACAAAGCCTCCAGTGTTGAGATGTCACTGCTGCTAGCGCTTTCATCTTTTCCTGGTATTCCTTCATCATTCATGCTCTCCAGCTGCTTGAATGGCCAGACCGCAATGAGATTATTCCCGTGCATGCACATAGGCATTCCCATTGCGGCACAGCCTGGCCCAGGGCACAGTGTTCCCTGAATACAGAGTGACATTATCAGACAGAGCTAACATGAAAATCTCCCAAACAGTGCTGATTCGGAACATTTTAAAGGCACTTATGGTTTACATTTTGCAAACATTAATATAGGGCAAAGTTCAAACGCTGGGTTTAATACCGCTTTCATTTTTCATATTTTTGACAATGTGTGAAATATAGAGATTCTTAGATTAGCCTAGCCTACTAGCACTGTAAAACAGGATATTATATAACAAGATGCAGAGCTCATTACCCTGCATGAAATATACCACAAAAAATATCATCACAAAGATAATCACCTAAATATCAACATAAAAAGTGCAAATAGTATAAGGTGCAGTTCTCAAGATAAGTCCATAAAGTGCAGCTGGAAGTCATATGAACCCCGTGTCCAAAGAGACAAAAGTGCAACAGAAGAAAAGGGAATCCTCCATCGTCAACACACACAGCCTCTTACCAGAAAGAAATGACTACAGATCAAGTGGTCAAACAGCACATGTGAAATGTATTGATGGCTGGGGATCCCAACATATCTCTTCACTGGATTCTTTTCCACTGCAACTTACTCCGTGGCATAAATGTAGTATTAAGCCAAGAGCAAAGCCACTTCCTTGAGTAGTAATTAATAAAATCCAGAATTTAATGAAAGTATCACACTTCCAAACAGTGAATGAAGTTCAGCCCTTGATGACGTCTTTTTTTAAGACGAAACACGTTGGGTGGAGCTATGGCGTATAATGTCATTGCGTCATGGATCCTGGCCATCTTATTGGTTTGAAACATCTTTTGATTTTAAATGCTGAACTTCATTCATTGTTTGTAAGTGTGATACTTTCATTAAATTTCATATTTTATTAATTACTACACATTGAAATGGCTTTGCTTTTCTTTACATACATTTATCTGGGGGTTTTTGATCATCCTCCTGGCTTAATACTACATTTATGCCGCGGAATAAGTTGCAGTAGAAAATAGGGATGCACCAACATTTTGGTGGCTAAAACGTTTAGGATGAAAAAAGCACCGATACAGGTGCCAAAAAAATCCCTCCCCTCGCCGTCGCCCATCCTCCATTGCCCGCCGCTGCCGCAGCTCCATAGTTCTCAGCCTTACCTGAGAAACCATCAATCCCGGCACTGGGCGTAGAGGTGAGTGAAGGAAAGATGGCCACCACTCATTTCTATGCTCTTGGAGGACCAGAGTGATGTCACTTCCCGTTCCGGCCATTTTTTATTTTTTTTTAAAGCACTAGATCAATGCTTTTTTTGATCCAACGCTTTACATTGCAGAGGAGAGATGTGGGGTCTTATTGACCCCATATCTCTCCTTAAAGAGGACCTGTCACTAATTATTTCTATCACAGGGGATGCATGTATTTCTTGTGATAAGAATAAAAGTGATTAACATTTTTTTAAAGGGACAGTGCAAAAAACAAAACAAAACAAATACATAAAAAAAAAGTTTAAAGTGCCCCCGCCCCCCCCCCCCCTGCTCGCACGTAGTGGTGAACGCATACGTAGGCCATGCCCACATATGTAAATGGTGTTCAAACCACACACGTGAGGTATCGCCACGAACGTCGGAGCAAGAGCAATAATTCTCGCACTAGACCTCCTCTGTAATGTTACACTGCTAACCTGTAGAAATTTTTAAAGCATCACCCATGGAGATTTTTAAGTTACGCAGTTTCATGCCATTCCACAAGCGTGCGCAATTTTAAAGTGTGACATGTTGGGTATCTATTTACTCGCTGCAACACCCTCTTTCATATTTTACAAAAAAAATTGGGATATATATTGTTTTTTTGTTTTTTTTTAATCAAAGTGTATGTTTTTCCAAAAAAATATATATTCATTTTTAAAAACTGTGCATTTTGGTTTCAGTTTCAATTTTCTGCCAAGTGCATTTTGAATTTTCATTTTCGGCACCAGAATTTTAATTTTGGTGCACCACTAGTAGAAAAGAATCCAATGAAGAGATCTATTGATATCCCCAGCCATCAATACACTTCACATGTGCTGTTTTACCGCTTGATCTGTGGTCATTTCATTTCTGGAAAGGGGCTGTGTGTTGATGGTGGAGTATTCCATTTTCTTCTGCGGCACTTTTGTCTCTGGACACAGGGTTCATATGACTTTCAGCTGCACTTTATGGACTTATCTTGAGAACTGCACCTTTTTATTTTGATATTTAGGTGATTATCTTTGTGATTATATGTTTGTGGTATATTTTATGTAGAGTAATTAGCACTGCATCTCGTTCTATAATATTTATTGTTTGTTGCCTGCATTCTTGTCAGCTGCTGTTCCACCATTTACATTGCTCCTAGTGCAGGTTGTTATTGATTATAGTTCTACTGAAAAACAGGAAGCAGAGCCTATATACTGTATATGTATTTCAGCCTCTATAATTCTAGGGTTACAAATTATCCTTTTCAATGTCTGCTAAAAATCTGCTGGTCTTGCTTTTACACAATTCAGAGATTCTTTCCCGTACCCCAAGCAGTTCTCCTTATCATGATTCTTTAACAGAAAGAACAGTGAAAGTTCATTTTAAAGGTCATTTTGACTATTATATATGCATATTGAAATTAATTTTCTATAAGTAAGTGCTTAAGCAAGCAAAACCTCTGGATTTCAGGAAAGTAGTCTCTTTTAATTCCAAACATCCTTTGCTGAATGTAACGGTGCATGAAGACACCTCCACTGCATTAATTTCTCTCGGGAAGGACTTCATAGCATGTTCAGATTACTCATGAATCAGCTCTTCTGTATCTCTAGAGATAGAGCTCACATGCATCTATTACACCCTTATGAACTCCCAAATCCTCTTGTTACCGCTAAGAGTGTCTTTTGTAGAATATTGGTAGTAGTTTGCTTTCTGTGAATAAATGACCTGGCACAATATTGAGTAAGGTATATATTTTCCTTTATTATCCTCATAGTTTATTTCTAATCAGGAGCCAGGGGATAGCTTACGATCATTTATGGTTTTAATTGCTTTTAGCAGTTTGTATTGGTATATTCATCGTTTATAGAAGGGGAAGGAAATGAAAGTGAGAGATGGATTAGTGGGTTGGACTTTTCTTTTTATAGATCTTTATATACACGTTAAGATATAATATTTGTGTTTCACCATCAGAATCTGTCTATTATCACAAGCAGTTAAATATTCTTGTATTTTTTTATATATATAATTAAGGGAACCACATACTTTAGATTTGTACTTGGTGCATCTACATTTACACTGACATTTTTTAGTATGTATGTCCAAATGCATAGGTCATTTCTATATTTGTACAACCCACTTTAGTGTACTTTGGGCAGTGCTGCCCTATGGTTTTTTTTTTTTAATCTGTATGTTGTAATATAAATCCAGCCTAACATATGTTCATCATATACACTACATGAATTATAACTTGTAGGAATAGTTTATGGTACAATTGTTCCTACAAAAAGACGTTCTTACAAATGTAGATGAAAACTGCAGTCAAGAAATTAGGATTTTTGTATGTACTGTAAAATCCTTTTCTCTGCATTCACTGAAGGACACAGCTGGATCTATTAAATCTTGGCTAATGGGTTATAGTGCCAACTACAAGAGTAGGACACAGGGTACACACAAAAGAACAACCCCCTTTTGGTGACCAAACTTCCTATTTGCAACAACTAGCTCAGTTAGTAGTTAGTGGTACATAGGAGACAGGAAAAACATAGCATAGTCACATAAATAGCCAAATAAATGAGGATGGGCACTGTGTCATTTAATGAACATAGAGAAAGGGCTTTCATGGTGAGTTCAAAAATCCTATATTCCCATTCATCCATGAAAGGACACAACTGGACTTGACTGATAGAACATCCCAAAGCAGTGTCAAAATAGAGGGTGAGCCCAAACAGAAAAGGCCCACAACAGTATAAGAGTAAGCCACAACCCCAGCATAAATGCTCAACTTCTAGGCCCAAGGCAGCATAGGCCTGAATCACAGTTTGAAATATCCACCAGGCATTGGTGGATGATGAGCAAACCTGCCCTTAAAGACTATTAAAGAGAGAGTTGGATTTCCAGATAGAAGCAGTAGCATTCATGTAGACCCTAACCTCTCTAAACACATTCAGATAATGAAGAGATATTTCTTTAGGGCAGGAAGGACTGGAGAAAAGTGAAGGCAAATAAATCACCTCATTCAAATGAAAGTCCGACACCATCCTAATCAGGAAGGAGAGCCTAGGACAAAGAACAACCTTATTCCTTTGCAACACCAAACAGGTTTACTTATAGGACAACACCACCAGCTCGAACACAGGGCTTAATAGCCATATGGAAGGCCACTTTCTGGAAAGGGCAAGCAAGGGGAGTTCCTGAATGCTCTTGAATTGAGGCTTTTGAAAAGAGGAAAAGTTTGACAGGGACAACAAAAGTCTAGTCAGAGGAAAAACCAGGGTAACACCCTATATGAAGGTGCAAACCAAGGGGGGAGCAGTCAGACAGCATTGAAAAAGAACAGTCATGGCCCTTAACAGTACTCAAAGCCAGACAGTGGTCCAGCCCCCCATTGGAAGAATGCTAAAATCCAAGCAACAGAAAACTATTGAGGGTGAAACCCAAAGAATTCACACCAGACAAAACAGACCTTCTAACTATGGTAGTAATACCATCCGGGAACTGGACTTATGAACTTGCAAAATAGTAGCAATGACAGCAAGGAGAGTCCCCTTCAACACCTGGCTCTCAACAGTCATACTATTTAATCCAGTGATGATGAAACAGGATGGGAGATTAGACCCTGTCATAAACGATCTAGGTGTAATAGAAGGTGCCAAGTGCTTTCTGTGACCAGACAAATAATATCCGTGTATCAGGCACAAAGAGGCCAGCCTGGGGCTCTTAGAATTATCAACAGGCTCTCCAGCTTAATTCTGTGCAACAATTGGGACAGAGGTTTCAGAGGAAGGAAGGTATAAATCAAAGAATACTTGCCTCCTGATGGCACCAATGCATTTGTTGTGTCTACCCAATGATCCCTTTTCCTGGCCACAAATCTGGAAACTTTTCAGATTTAGTCTGGATGCCGGAAGGTCCATGTCTTGTTTTCCCCACCATAGCCAGAGCTTGCGAAAGATGTCCTAGTGAAGGGAACATTCCCTTGATCCAGGCATTTTCTGCTCAGATAATCCACCTACCAGTTTTTGTGCCTGTCTGTCCAATCCAGGATCTGAGTCACTTCCAGCACCACTACCAGGCACTTTGTGCCCCTTTGATGATTGATGCCAAGGCCGTGGCATTGTCTAACATTGGATAAGGTGTACCTAAAAGAGGTCTGTCCAGTTGTAGAGCAACAGTTCACTGATGCAGCTACAAAAATAAATGCACATTTGCAAATATATGTGCATTTATTTATTTATTTTGCAAAAAGTGCACTTTTAAATCTTTGCAATGCATATAACAGACATAATTCACAGAAGCCCATGGATTGACAGGCAGTTGCATTGATTAAGACACTCAATGATCTCAACCTAATCTGTGATGCCAGGTATGTTTTAAAGATCAGATAGATTAATAGAAAATAATAACTCCAAACTGTGGACACACCGGAGATGAAATATTAGTAGTATGTTATCCTACGCCTTTGTCTTTCTTGAACATAAACTATTTAGGCACTAACAAATATTTGTATGCAAGCATATACTTCTCTGCTGAACAGCTGTAGAATACTGAAAATCTGGTAAATCCTTGACCTAAACTCATTTATGAATGACTTACATCATAAATGGCTTTTTTGATATCCCTCAGGTTTGGTGGACAAGCCAAAACAGTCCATTACCTGTGACCTGAAGTGGACAGTTCAATTCATAATGGTCCTTTCACACAGATGCACTCCGCTCAGTTCAGCAGAACGTGAACAGTTCCCTTGCTGATTTGGAGTAGAACAGGATGGATGACACTTTTGAAAGCGGACTGTGGCAGACCCATACTGGATCTATGGGCAGGTGGATATAAACTGACTTTTTTTGACTGTTTATGTCAGGCTACCTCCAATTCATCAAATTTAGGTCCAGAACAACAAAAAAGGACACAGTCTTCCTTTCTTTTTTTCTGATGGACTTTGAGGTAGGCAAATGTAAATGGACACACGTTTGTTTTACATCTACTGGCCCACTGGGCTGCATGGAGCATTCTGTCAGGTCCATCTGAAAAACTGACAGGCGGACTTGATTGGAAAGTTTGTGTGAAAGAGGCCTTACAGTTTCATTTGTTGTTTTGTAGCTCATACTTGTAACACAATCTGCGAATGGAGGATAGTCTGAGCAGTCACATGATTATCTTCCCCATTCACAGATCCTGTTATAGGCAAATTAATCAGTGAAAGAACTTTTCTCAATGGAGGAAGAAGTAGGGGCGGCTCCCCATCGGACCATCTGTTCTTCTGTTCTGCCTGAAGACCCAAAGCTGTTAACCGGACAATCTGAGGCAGTGAAGATCCGGCTGCCTGTACAACATGGGATATACTTCATTACAGGTAAGTGATGTGATTAAAGCTATAGGGATGTTTTTGTTAGATAAACTATAGCTTTAAAGTAGTTGGTTATAACTATACAGGCACCATAACTGCTTTTGCTTAGTTTCAGAGATCTTTTTTACATGGTTCAAAAGTTCTGTCATGTGACTATGCATCTCTTCTTTCTAATAGTGGGGGGTGGGGTTAGAGGAAACTGTGCAGACCCTCAGACTACCTGTATTCCATTGTCTGTTCAGCCTGAGGAAGGATGCATGCTGTGCTTTAGTAGGGCTGTGACTAGGAGGAGTTGTGTTCTAGAGGCAAACTATGAATGGTCAAGGGGCGTGGTGGATGAATAAACTACCCAATACAGGCATGCCGTGTGTCTGCACAGTTCCCTGTACCTCTAAATGGCCAGCCAAAAGATGCAAACTGACCATGCTAACACAGATCAGCTTCTGTGCATTGTGTGGTCAATTTAGAACAAGGAAGAAGGGTGAATGGCAGGATAAACCAGATACTTCCCTCTTAGATTGTAAGCTCCAAGGATCAGGGCCCTCTATCCCTCTTGTATTGAACTGTATTGTTGCTGTGTTGTCTCCCGTTATATTGTAAAGCGCTGAGCAAACTGTTGGTGCTATATAAATCCTGTATAATAATAATATAATACTTCAGATGAAAGAAGCAAATGAAAATGATAGAAACTATGATTTATAAAATACACATATGTGGCCACACACAGAAAAAAAAATGTTAGGGTAACAATCACTTGAAGTATCCACCTATGTTGACACTGATTAGTCCTCCCTACACTCATCATACATTATGGAGAAACATATTAAGACGTGAAATACTAATTTAAAAAAAACAATACTATGATTACAAGTTTTTATCCCCATACATTTACCAAAATATAATTTTTGGGGTCTTTTAGTACAAGAATAAAAATATTTAAAAAAACATGAAAGTTACTTGAAAAAAGACTTGAAGGTTTAATAGATCAGATTTTGGCTTGCAGTCGGGCTGTGTATAGCTGCTCATAGGCATTTTCTCTGGCAAGACATGAGCAGTGAAAGCATTAATCAATGACACATAACGAGCTCTGGTGTGATGAAAGGTTCTGGAGCCTCTGCAACCAACATAGAAGAGTTCCCCTTTCCTTCCATAGAATAAAAGGGTCACCATTTCCTGGGATGATCAATAATTGAATAATGACCTAACTGCAGCAGGAAACTAGAAACTTTCTGTCAGGTGAAGTTCCTATTCAAACTGCTGAACTAATCTTCCTATAGTGCGTGTATCCTAACTGAAACTATGGTATATATTTCCTATACAGTGTCAGGCCTATAGAAGTAAAACAGTGTGAAATGCAATAATGATTGATATAGTGCTATGGATTTTTTTAAGCACACTTTTACGATCATATTTTGTGCTTTTTCAGGCTTAAAGTGGTTGTAAAGGCTCAAGGTTTTTTACCTTCATGCCTTCTATGCATGAAGGTAATAAACCTTCTGTGTGCAGTAGCCCCCATCCCCCTAATACTTACCTGAGCCCCATCGTAATCCAGCAATGTGCAGGAGAGCCTCTGCTCTCCAGGCACTCTCTCTCTTCATTGGCTGAGACAGCAGCAGGAGCCATTGACTCCCCCTGCTGCCAATAACAGCCAGTCAACCAATAAGGAAAGAGAGGGGGAGGGGTCAAGATGCTGATTGGACACACAGAGCAGCGGCTTGTGAGAGTGCCTGCTTGGGTGCCCCCATAGCAAGCTGCTTGCTCTGGGGGCACTCGACAGGAGAGAGAGGCCAGGAGCTCTGGCTGGAGATCTGAGAAGAAGAGGATCAGGGCTGGCTACTCTGTGCACAACCATTGCAAAGAGCAGGTAAGAATAACATGCTTGTTATTTTATTTTAAATGTATTTATTTCAGGTACTTATTTAGCGCTGTCAATTTACGCAGCACTTTACATATATATTGTACATTCACATCAGTCCCTAACCCTCAAGGGGTGTACAATCTAAGTTCCCTAACTTACATTCACACATACACATACTAGGGACAATTTAGACAGGATCCAATTAACCTACCAGCATGTCTTTGGAGTGTGGGTGGAAACCAGAGTACTCGGAGGAAACCCATGCAGGATCAGGGAGAACATGCAAACTCCAGGCAGGTGGTGCCATTGTTGGGATTTGAACCAATGACCCGAGTACTGCCAGGTGGAAATGCTAACCATTTAGCCACTGTGGTGCCCCAAATTGCCTTTATTATCACTTTAAGCACTTTTTGTCTAGACCAATGGAAAGAAGGTTAGTAAAACACCAAGACCAGCTGTTTGGCACAAAAAAACATGTAAAATGGATGATATGCGCATCTTTCAGGTGCTCCCATTGAAGTCTCTGGGGTCAAAATTGTGTAATCCAGCTCCATAGAAGTGCACAACAAGCAACAATCATTGGTAAGATGTACACATAATATAAAATGGAAATTGTTGAGCATTTTCATGCTTCTGGAAACATCCAACAAAGGGTGAACGACGGCTTAAGATTATTCAACGCCCAACAAATTTTGGAAGGGGAAGAGGAATAGCTGTTACCATGACAGCAAGGTACAGATGCCAATAAACAGATGGCCACTCTACTTAAAAAAGTGTTGATTCACTATCTCTGTCCTCATTGAAGGTATTTGCATTACTTCCTGCTCTTTCTCCAATAGGACACAACAACATAAACCTGATCTGTTTGTAGTTCCCCTTTAAGGTAACAATCTCCATCCTAATACAAAGCATTAGACTGAACACTAAAGAGAAGCAAACTCTCTCAAACAACATGAACTATTTTAATCCATATGCTCCTAGCATTAGCAAATATATATGATTGTATATTATACAGTGGGGCAAAAAAGTATTTAGTCAGCCCCCAATTGTGCAAGTTCTCCCACTTAAAAGGATGAGAGAGGCCTGTAATTGGCATCATAGGTAGACCTCAACTATGAGAGACAAAATGAGAAAAAAAATCTAGACAATCACATTGGCTGATTTGGAAAGAATTTATTTGCAAATTATGGTGGAAAATAAGTATTTGGTCAATATCAAAAGTTCATCTCAATACTTTGTTATATATCCTTTGTTGGCAATGACAGAGGTCAAATGTTTCCTGTAAGTCTTCACAAGGTTGGCACACACTGTTGCTGGTATGTTGGTCCATTCCTCCATGCAGATCTCCTCTAGAGCAGTGATGTTTTGGGGCTGTCGTTGGGCAACATGGACTTTCAACTCCCTCCAAAGGTTTTCTATGGGGTTGAGATCTGGAGACTGGCGAGGCCACTCCAGGACCTTGAAATGCTTCTTACGAAGCCACTCCTTCGTTGCCCGGGCGGTATGTTTGGGATCATCATCATGTTGGAAGACCCAGCCACGTTTCATCTTCAATGCCCTTGCTGATGGAAGGAGGTTAGCACTCACAATCTCACGATACATGGCCCCATTCATTCTGTCCTGTACATGGATCATTCGTCCTGGTCCCTTTGCGGAGAAACAGCCCCAAAGCATGATGTTGCCACCCCCATACTTCACAGTAGGTATGGTGTTCTTTGAATGCAACTCAGCATTGTCTCTCCTCCAAACACGACGAGTTGTGTTTCTACCAAACAGTTCTATTTTGGTTTCATCTGACCATATGACATTCTCCCAATCCTCTTCTGGATCATCCAAATGCTCTCTAGCAAACTTCAGACGGGCCCGGACATGTACTGGCTTAAGCAGGGGGACACGTCTGGCACTGCAGGATCTGAGTCCCTGGCGGCGTAGTGTGTTACTGATGGTAGCCTTTGTTACGTTGGTCCCAGCTCTCTGCAGGTCATTCACTAGGTCCCCCCGTGTGGTCCTGGGATTTTTGCTCACTGTTCTTGTGATCATTTTGACCCCACGGGGTGAGATCTTGCGTGGAGCCCCAGATCGAGGGAGATTATCAGTGGTCTTGTATGTCTTCCATTTTCTAATTATTGCTCCCACAGTTGATTTGTTCACACCAAGCTGCTTGCCTATTGCAGATTCAGTCTTCCCAGACTGGTGCAGGTCTACAATTTTGTTTCTGGTGTCCTTCGACGGCTCTTTGATCTCCACCATAGTGGGGTTTGGGCTTCTCGGCCTTTTGGCTAAGATCAAGTGTAGTATCTGTTCTTATCAGTGTCCAGTGGGGGTGCTCCCGGCCATTCTAGCTTTGCGGGGATGGCTGTTGTATAGTACCCTCACTGGTATGATGGGGGTCCGGAAGGCTAGTACCGGAGGGACAGAAACCAGGGAGCGCCATGATTCGTTCTGGGGCCTTGGGAGTAATTCCTCTGGGAAGACTGGAAAGACCCAGTACCTCCTGATTTGGACGGATCTACCTTGGTCTGGCCAGGGGCTGGGGATGCAAAAAGTCCGCAAACTCAGTGCCCCCTGGGGAAGACGCTCTCAGGGGTGTCACTAGTAACACTTGGGTGTGGGACCCCACGGTGTGAAGATGACACATGGCCACTGTTTTTCACCTCTTTTTGCACAGCGCCCTAAGGACCAGGTCTTTTGGCTAAGTCCAGGGCAATTTTTGCTACGGGCCTCAGGGCCAGGTCTGTGCACAATTTGGCACGGTACCACTTTTTTATTTTCTATTTATTTAATTTATTCACCTCCCACGTTTGTCACTTTTTCTGTTCTTATGTGTGTGTTTTTCACGGATGGAGGGTGTGGGTCCTCGGGCCTACCCTGAAGTCTAGGGGGAGGATGTGTGGCCTTTTGGTTCCTTCCTCCCCTGATCCCTAGGGGGCTTTCTCTTCGGGAGAGCCCCCTTGCCTAGTACTGGATGTCCGGCTTCGGCTGGGCATAAGGAACGGTGGTCCACCAGGCCTTTTGGCCAGGAGGACCAAATGGGAACCTTGTCCCTGTCAGGAGCTTTGTGCCCCGGGGGATCAGGGTAACGGTTCAACCCCTCCGGGGGTAGGACAAACACACCCCTAAGTGCACTTTTTCGTGTGGTGTTCGCACTTGCACATTTTTTGTGATCACTTACGGGTTTTTCGTTGTAGTTTGCACGTTTGCGGACTTAAAAAAAAAAAATAGTGGGGTTTGGAGTGTGACTGTTTGAGGTTGTGGACAGGTGTCTTTTATACTGATAACAAGTTCAAACAGGTGCCATTGATACAGGTAATGAGTGCAGGACAGAGGAGCCTCTTAAAGAAGAAGGTACAGGTCTGTGAGAGCCAGAAATCTTGCTTGTTTGTAGGTGACCAAATACTTATTTTCCACCATAATTTGCAAATAAATTCTTTCCAGATCAGCCAATGTGATTGTCTGAATTTTTTTTCTCATTTTGTCTCTCATAGTTGAGGTCTACCTATAATGTCAATTACAGGCCTCTCTCATCTTTTTAAGTGGGAGAACTTGCACAATTGGTAGCTGACTAAATACTTTTTTGCCCCACTGTATTTCCTTGTTTTAAACATTTTTTTACATTTCTTCTGTTGTTTCTTAATTTCTGACTTAGGCCAAAATGATGTCATACATTCCAAGCATTTTTTCTTTCATCTGGAGCAGGGAAGGAAGAAAGGAGGGGCTTTCTTAGCTAAGTACACCCTCCTGCCTGCAAGCCTGAGCTAAGGGCAGATGTATTCCAGGAAGTAAATGCTGCACAAATCATCTGCCATTTCTTAGGATGACCACAGCTAGAAATGCTAGGGGGGGGGGTGTTTTTAAAAGTGATATAAAAATAAAAAAATAAAGCATGGAGACATGGATGGGTAAGTTTGCTTGGTATATTAAAAATGAATTAAATAGCATTTTTGGTTTGTGTTGCTTAGACAGCATTTAGTTCCACTTTACAGGCTGATTTCAGGAATGTTGGAGACCATCTGGATCTATAAAAGTATGATAACCTTTATCAGAATGGAATTTATTGGCCAAAAAAAGTAGCCCTTCTTAGGTTTAGCTAGAAGGAGCTAGTCAGGTTTTTAGGAAGAAAATAGAAAGCCATCTGGGATGAGTCAGCCTGGGATGAGTTAGCCAGGTTACACTGGGTCAGGGTTGAGGGCTCTGCAGGTCAGTTCCCTGATACCTCCCTCTTCTCTAGAAGCTTGAGAAGTTTCTAGAAGGCAGTGGGTGGGGATGAGGAGGGGCTGATCGGCATACTTAAGGGATTTTGGCCAATCCCCAAGCTGGAGGCTTGGCATGGGGTCAGGACAGCCCTTAAGTATGAAAGAGACTGATCAGGAAGTGGTCAGTGTCGGGTGGAAGATGGTTTGAGAAGGCTGGAGTGTGGATCCTAGGAACGGGGCCTACCTGCAGGAAGGAGCTGGAGCTGGGAAAGAGGATCTCTCAGCCTCAACCATTACCTGAGAGAGGACAGCCTGAGAAGCATGGAAGGAGCCAGCCCAGCATAAGGCCTAAAATCAGCCACTAGTCCACAAGCTTACAGGAGAGGACTGAGTGAATAATCCTGCATCTCCTGGGCCAAATAAGAGGGTAGGGAAGTCATGTGGCAAACCCAAATAGCTCCTCATCTGGTACTGCTTTACTAAAGTGGCAGCTTCTGTGCCCAGGGATTCCCTCAGACAGCTGGGTGAAGAAGAGAATTCATCTAGGGAATTCATCTGAGGAGGAACATCAGAGAGCTGGAGTGCTCTCAGAGAAGAGACATTCTTTTTGTCCATAGACTTTTACATAGTTACTGGAAAGTTGTCCTCGCAGTTCACAGGTCCTTGGGCACTCCATGCATCCCTCAACCCTATCAATAATTCAATACCCCTTAACAAAACTACAAAAACAAGCCTGATTACTGTTTCCAGTATGCAAGTGTGGAGGAAGAAAATGTGTGTTGCCTGGCTGGGCAAAAGAGTAGGGGGACCCAAAACTCAGCGACTCCTCAGGGGGTAGTGCAACAAAAACAACAAAACAACAAAAATGTTGGAAACTCCTTCCTTTTCATAGGCAATCACATGTGTGTCAAATACTGTATATCTGTAAGATAAATCAAGATGACAGGTCACAATGGTACTTGGCAATGCAGGAGTTATTAGAAAATAGATATCTTACTGCTTGCTGTCAAGGATAAGATGTCCATTTAATAAGGAGCAATCTGGCCTGCCTTTACACACTGCAGCCATTAATTACATATAAAGCCCTCAGAGGAGAACATGTTTATTAACAATTGTATTTCTCTTCCCTGACTGAGAAGACGTGAATGGTGTATGTGGCCAGGGGCTGTGATGAGTAGTGGAGGTGAGGAGAATTGAGATTTTCGCCTGTGATCTCGCTAGATAAAGGGCTGAAATACCCTGCAATAATAGTTTAAAATGCAGGGAAAAAAACAGTTACAAAATAAAATAAAAGGTAATGAAATACCTGTTCACCATACAAATACACTCAGTTACAAGTGTCACAGAAATATATTGATAAAAATAAAAACACAGTTATTCATACAGCCATGGCCACAAATACTGACACCTTTGCATTTCTGGCAGATAATGCACCACTTCACCCAGAGAATTGTTGCAATTACAAATGTTTAGGCATTCTCATGTTTATTTCTTTTGTTTGTATTAGTATGACAAAAAAGGGCGAAAAAAAGCCAAATCTGACTAATTCCACGCAAAACTCCAAAAATGGACTGGACAAAATTATTGGCACCCTCAATGTAATATTTGGTAGCACACCCCCTGGAAAAAATAACTGAAATCAATCACTTCCTGTAACCATCAATGAGTTTATTACACCTCTCTACTGGAATGTTGGACCACTCTTCTTTCACCAACTGCTCCAGGTCTCTTGATTGGAAGGGTTCCTTTTCCCATCTGCTGTTTTGAGATCTCTCCACAGGTGCTCTATGGGATTGAGATCTAGACTCATTGCTGGCCAGTTCTGTACTCTCCAGCACTTTGTCTGAAACCATTTCTGGGTGCTTTTTGACGTGCGATTTGGGTCATTGTTCTGCTGTAAGACCCATGACCTCTGACAGAAACCCACTGTTCTCACACTGGGCCCTACATTGCACCCCAGAATTCTTTGGTGGTCTTCAGATTTCATAATGCCATGCACACGGTCATGACATCCAGTGCCTGAACCTCTACCATGTTTGACTGTAGGGACTGTATTCTTTTCTTTAAAGGCCTCATTTCTTTTTCTGAAAACAGTAGAATGATGGGCTTTACAAAAAGCTGTAATTTTGTTTCATCTGTCCACAGCACATTCTCCCAAAAGGATTTTGGCTTGCTATGGTAAGTTTAGGCAAATTCCAATCTGGCTTTTTTTTATGTTTCTGTGTGGGGCCCTCCTGGGTCTCCTACAATAGCATCCCTTTTCATTCAGATGGCAATGTATAGTGTGAGCTGACACAGTTGTACCCTGTGCCTTAAGGTCAGCTTGAATTTGTCTGGAAGATCAGTTGACCACAATTGGAACAATCCGTTGTTGCAATTTTTGATCAATTTTTCTCTTTCGTCTATGTCCAGGGAGATTAGCTACATTGCCAAGAGCTGTAACCTTCTTGACAATGTTGCGCACAGTGGACACAGGAACATTAAGATTTCTGGAGATGGACTTGTAGCCTTGAGATTGTCCATGCTTTTCCACAATTTTTTTCTCAAATCCTCATACAATTCTTTGCTGCTCTTTCTCTTCTCCATGCTCCATGTGGCACACAACAGAAAGGTCAATGTTTCACCATTTTACTGGTTGTCGGTGTGATTTCTATATTGTCAGCACCTGTTAATTGATACAGGTGAGTTTAATTACAAATTACAGGAACATCACAAACTTGGAATGCAATAATTTCTTACAATTTTGAGAAGGTGGCAAAATTTTGTCCAGTCCATTTATGGGGTTTTGAGTAGAACGTGTCAGATTTGGCTTTTTGTTTCTCCACTTTTTTGTGTCATACCAATACAAACAAAGGAATAAACATGAGAATGCCTAAACATTTGTAATTGCAACAATTTTCTAGGTGAAGTGGTGCATTATCTGCCAGAAATGCAGGGGTGCCAATATTATGGACCCTCTCCAATAGATCTATTATGAGAATATATGATATGCTACCCACACTAGACCCCAGGAAATATAAAAGGAAATTATTCTCTAGAGAAGTGGTTCACAACTGCCAGGCTGTAGAATCCCTCTTCGGGACTCTTTGGGTCTCCAAACATATGAAGATTGCCTTATCTCCCACTCCTTCCCAGCTCCTTAGTGCCCTCCAAACATCCCATAGTACCCTTCAACCTCTCACAGTGCCCTGAGGCCCCCTAAGAGCCTCACAGTGCCTCCCAATCTCCAACAGTGCTGCCAAGCCTTCAACAGTGTATGCCCAGCCAGCTACAGAGCCTTCAGCCCCCCACAAGATCCCTGCAATGCCTCCAACCTCCTGGAGAAACCCTCATATCCTTCCACAGACCTCTCCCTCCACAGTTGCCCCCAGGCCCCCTCCAGAAACTACATTCCCTAAGGAGCCACCAAGTCTGCTGCAGAGTCCCCTAACCATCTCCAGAATCTCCATCTCTCCACAATGACACCTATCCCCACTAAGAGCCTTCCAGCATTTCAATACATATTTTGCATTTCTACACTTTTGTAGTGTAAGTACAAAATCTGTTTATTTGTTGTTGGGGCATGGAAGGTTTTGGAAGAACTCACTGGGCTTTAGTCTCAATGAGGTTGAGAACACTGGCTGAAGAGCACCCGGACATTTTTAGGAGCTAAAGAGCATAAGGGAAATAGTGATTATTAAGAGTGGCCCTGTGTATAACATAAATGAGTACACCTCAACAGATTTGTCAGAAAACTTTTACTTTCCTTTCAGAATCAACATTTTCCATGGGATACTATATTAAAAATATTCTCACAAATGTGGGGCATTGATTGCAAACAAGATTTGTTAATTTGCACACACAAAAATGTATTTTTCCTAACAAATTAATTCAAGACCATGTTTCAAAAATTAATAAACCCCGATAAAAGTCTTAGGAACAAAGCTAAATTTTAAACAACAAAATCTTAATTAACAAGAATTCAACTACAGGTAAATCTAATTATTTATTAAACAGCTGTCCAGGAGACAGTTGATTAGAAAAGGGCGTTACTTAACAAAGAAAAGCCCTTCCCATTTTATGCTGTCAGCAATGGCATCACATGAAAGAGAAATGTCACTGGGCCTGAGAAAGAAACAAAATTTCCTTACACAAGAATGGTGAAGGCTACAAGAAGATCAGCAAAGCTTTACTTATCAGTCAGAATACTGTAGAAAAAGAGATACAAAAATGTAACAAAGATGGAACTGCAACCATCTCACAGAGACGTCCAGGCTATCCACGGAAGTTAACACCTCAACAGGAGTGTCTTCTGATGAGAAAGGTTGAAGAAAATTGTCATGCAAGTTCACTGCAGTTAGCTGAAGAAGTGGAAAGCTAAACTGGGGTGATTGTTTTCCGTGACACAATACATCGTACACTACAGAGAAATTGCATTCATGGGTGTCATCCATGAAGGAAGCCTCTCCTAAAGCCCATGTACAAAAAAGGCCACCTAGAATTTGCAGGGCCCATGCTGAAAAAGAAGAAAACTACTGGGACTCTACTCTGGAGTGATGAGACCAAGATAAATGCTTTTGGAGCTGATGGCTTCAAAACAGTATGGTGTTGCAAAGGTGAGGACAAAGAAAAATGCAGTGAAATGTGGTGGCAGTGTCCTTCTGTGGGGCTGCATGAGTGCTGATGGTGTTAGGGAGCTGTATTTCATTGATGGTATCAGGAATTCACAAATGTACTGTTCTATATTGAAAGAGAAAATGCTACCATCACTCCGTGTCCTTTTCCAACATGACAATGATCCAAAACACACATCTAAGGCCACTGTTGCATTTCTGAAGAAGAACAGGGTGAAAGTGATTCAGTGGCCAAGTTTGTCTCCTGATCTAAACCCAATCCAACACCTATGGGGAATTCTGAAGAGACACGTTGAGCATTACTCTCCATCCAGCATCCAGGCTATAAAAGAGGCCGTTCTTGATGAATGGAAAAAGATTGATGTTGCAATATGTCGCCAACTTGTTAATTCCATGCCTAGAAGACTTGGTGCTGTCCTTACAAATCATGGAGGTCATACAAAATACTAGTTGTTGGAGTTGTTTTTGGTGTTCATTTTTGCATCAACTAAATTGAGTAAGACTGAAGATCTTGTAATCTACGTTATATTATTAACCTTACTTTCATGTAATGAGCTAAACTAATGTTCTATAAAACTCAGTTTTGTCAAAATTTTGAAAATTGTTCTTGTGTTTATTGAGATATTAATTCAAATTTTACTTGAAAGGGGTGTACTGATTTATGCTGAGCACTGTGTGTGTGTGTATATACAGTATATATATATATCTATACACACTATATTGCCAAAAGTATTGGGACACTCCTCCAAATCATTGGATTCAGGTTTTCTAATCACCTCCATGGCCACATGTGTATAAAATCAAGCACCTAGACATGCAGACTGCTTCAACAAACATTTGTGAAAGAATGGCTTGCTCTCAGGAGCTCAGTGAATTCAAGCGTGGTCCTGTGATAGATTGCCTGTGCAATAAGTCCATCCATGACATCTCCTTATTACTATATATTCCACAGTCAACTGTTAGTGGTATTATAACAAAGTGGAAGCAACTGGGAACAACAGCAACTCAGCCATGAAGTGGTAGGCCACGTAAAATGACAGAGCGGGGTCAGCACATGCTGAAGCGAACAGTATGCAGAAGTCATCAACTGTCTTCAGAGTCAATAGCTAAAGACCTCCAAACTTCCTGTGGCCTTCAGATTAGCACAATAACAGTGCATATAGAGCTTCATGAAATGGGTTTCCATGGCCGAGCAGCTGCATCCAAGCCTCACATCACCAAGTGCAATGCAAAGTGTTGGCTGCAGTGGGGTAAAGCACGCCACCACTGGACTGTAGAGCAGTGGAGACATGTTCTCTGGAGAGTTCTGACCTCAACCCGATAGAACACCTTTGAGATGAATTAGAGCAGAGACTGTGAGTCAGGCCTTCTTGTCCGGCATCAGTGCCTGACCTCGCAAATGCGCTTCTGGAAGAATGGTTGAACATTCTTATAGACACACTCCTAAACCTTGTGGACAGCCTTCCCAGAAGAGTTGAAGCTGTTATGGCTGCAAAGGGCAGGCCAACTCAATATTGAACCCTACGGACTAAGACTGAGATGCCATTAAAGTTCATGTATGTGCGTGCAAAGGCAGAGAGAGCCTGACGCCAATGAACACCCCCCTCCCCCACACAGAGAGCCTGGCATTCACCAACAACACCTCTGCCCCCACCCACCTGAGAGAGCCTTCTACTACCGTCCCCCATACACTGGCCACTGTGGAGAGAGAGAGAAAGACACTGATCTGCACAGCTCTGGACATCCCTGGGAACGAAAGTCAGGGCTCTGCATACACCGTAACACAGCCTGCAGACTCTCTCGGATCCCACCTGGTTCCCATGCCACATGTGTCCCTTCTTCTGGGGGGGCGGTGCTGCCCCCCTGAAAAATGCCACCCTAGGCAAATGCCTTGTTTGCCTTGTGGTAAATACACCCCCGAACATAGTGCATATATATATATGTGTGTGTGTGTGTGTTTACATATGTAAATGAATATGTACTGTATGTATGTATGTGGCACGCACTGTAAAAAAAAATAAAAAATGTCCTATGTTTTCAGTGTAACAGAAGCAATAGGGCATAAAGCACATTGCTTTGTCTATGCATTGGGAAGCACTGCCCAGTGCAGCCAAACAGGGCTGGTGTGAATAATCCCTAACAAAATAAGACCTTACAGCCACACGAAAATTGCTAGGACTGGGGTGGAGAAGTCAAAATAAACTGCCCCTTTCCTGCCCCAAAGATTCATAAAGGAGATGACAAAAAGAATGTCACCCTATCACTGTTCTCTGCAAGTTGGGATCTTGGTGTACAGATCCATATACATCTAGAACCAAACTGGCAGAGAAGGGTGACATCTATGCCACAGCCTACGTTCGCTATGCAGAAATCAGGCCCTGCTTCTGAAACATGCAGTCATCTATGGCAACCTTACCTGTGATCACTGGAAATCAGAACATTTCATTATATACAGGTCATTTGTATTCCAGATGGTTTTCTGAAACCATCTCAGAATGTTTTGTGGAGTAAAATGCATTAATTTTCTATGTGTGTCTGGCTGAGATAAATCAGCACGCAGGCTCATCATCATTTGAGGTATAATTGTGATCATTATAAAATACCAGCAGGGGGTTTATTTTCAAGTCTACCTCCCCAGCACTTTTTCTTGTATTTGGCAGGCAGGAAATGAGCAGTGATTTGGGGATTTATATCTAATTCAATCCAAAGGATATTGTAAATCACATACAACCCCAATTCCAAAAAAGTTAGGATGCTGTATAAAATCTACATAAAAACAGAATACAATGATTTGCAAATCTCATAAACCCATATTTTATTCCCAATAGAAAATTGAAAACATGAAATGTTTAAACTGAAAAGATGTACAGAAAAAAAGGTAATTTTTAAATTGATGACAACACGTCTCAAAAAAGTTGGGACAGGGCCATGTTTACGACTATGTAGCATCCCCTCTTTTTTTAACAACACTCTGCAAATGTTTGGGAACTGAAGAGACCAGTGGCTGGAGTTTTAAAGGAGGATTTTTTTCCCCCATTCTTGCCTTATATAGGATTCTAACTGCTCAACAGTCCTGGTCTTCTTTGTTGTATTTTTTTTGCAGAATACCATCTCTGAACGCACATGTCAAACTTTGAATCAGATGGGCTACAGCAGCAGAAGAGCTTTTTGGGAGCCACTCCTGTCAACTAAGAACAGGAAATGGAGGCTACAATTCGCACAGGCTCACCAAAATTGGACAACAGAAGATTGGAAAAACGTTCCCTGGTCTGATAGTCACATTTTCAGCTATGACATTCAGATGGTAGGGTCAGAATTTGGCATAAACAACATGAAAGCATGGATCCATCCTGCCTTGTATCAACAGTTCAGGCTGGTGGTGGTGTAATGCTGTGGATGATATTTTCTTGGTACACTTTGGGCCCCTTAGTACCAAGTGAGCATTGTTTAAACACCACGGCCTACCCGAGTATTGTTGCTGACCAGGTCTATCCCTTTATGAATCCAGTGTCCCCATCTTCTGATGGCTCCTTCCAGCAGGATAATGCACCATGTCACAAAGATCAGATCATCTCAAACTGGTTTCTTGAACATGACAATGAGTTCACTGTACTCCAATGGCCTCCACAGTCACCAGATCTCAATCCAATAGAGCATCTTTTGGATGTGGTGGAACAGGAGATTCGCATCATGGATGTGCAGCCCACAAAACCACAGCAACTGCGTGATGCTATCATGTCAATATGGACCAAAATCACACCTTGTTGAATCTATGCCATGAAGAATTAAGGCAGTTCTGAAGGCAAAAGGGGGTCCAACCAAGTAAGTGCGCCTATTAAAGTGGCCGATGAGTGTATTTCAAGTCTTTGCTATTTTACATTGAGGAACATTATTCTGAAATTGTTGGACAATTTTTAGACACAGCTTTTTACATATTGGTGAACCTCTGCTCATCTTTACTTCTAAGACACTCTGACTCTCTGAGATGCTCTTTTTATACCCAATCATATTACTGACCTGTTGCCAATTAACCTCATTAGTTGTAAAATGTTTCTCCAGCTCTTCGTTGTTAGTACCACTTACTTTGCTAGCTATTTGTTGACCTGTCCTAACTTTTTTGAGACGTGTTACTGCCATCAATTTCAAATTTAAATAGTGCATTTTCTCAGTTTAAACATTCAGTACGTTTTCTGTTTCTTATTGTGAATACAATATGGGTTTATGAGATTTGCAAATCATTGGGCTGGATTTATAAAGGCAAACATACTGTGCACTATATGTGCAGTTGCTCCAGAGCTTAGTAAATAAGGTAAAGCTTCCCTTTGCAACGAATACCCAATGCATGCAGGGAAAATAAAATACAGCATTTTTGCTTGTATATGATTGGATGATAGAAATCAGCAGAGCTTCCCTTCATTTCAGTGCTTTCCCGCAGATCTAGAGCAACTGCAATTGAAGTGCACTTGCACTGCATAGACTATTTGCCTTAGTAAATCAACCCCATTGCTTTCTGTTTTTATGTAGATTTTACACAGCATCACAAGTATTTTGGCATTGGGGTTGTAGAAAGCATTGATTGCTTAATCTTATATTAGACATTTTACAGACATATCAGAAGATGTTTTTATGTTACTTAAAGCAGAACTCCAAAATAGCAGCTACAGTAAATACAGTTTGAATATATACAGTTTATATAGCCAGTTTTACAGCCCAAAATTTGTAGTTCATCTCTGTCAGTGTTGTGGATCAGGAACCCCTGCTACACTCCATAGCTAGATTGGTGACCTCACTTTCTGTAGTTGAAGCTGAAGTCCAGGGATGATACATTTGCTTATTTATATTCGGTCAGCTTGGCACATTGCAAATATGCATCTGTGATACCTGAGTGGCCCCTGCGGAAGCCCAAGCTACTAAACTGATGGATGCGATCTTTGAGGTGCCAAGCCGAATGGCTGCCATTCCGCACAGTAACCACAGAGGGTTGCTCACTCAGCACAGGCACCATTCAGAGAACGCCTTGTACTTTTCTCACTGAATGCAAAGCGTTTTCTGATTGAACGAAGTGGAGAAGAGGGGTAATAACTGTCATGATCTCCACCTCATCCAATCAGAGAACAATTTGCATTCATGTCATCAGGCTGCCCTGGTTTTTCAGAACAAATCTACAGAAAGCAGTTCCACATGCTGCATTCAGAACTGCCAGATGCTGGAGGCAGAGGACCACTGATGTCATGCAACCAAGACTAACCGCCTTACTGCTGCCCTATAGGTTGGCAGGGGTGCGTATATATACATGATTTTGCATTTCCAGGTAGGGGGGAGTGCCTTACCAGCATCGCCATTCCCGGCCTCAGCTGTCAATCTGATTGCTGAGTAATGCCGACGGGGGGAGAGAACTGTATGTAAACAATACAATTCTCTCCCGTCAGCTCCTGCAGACTGCTTTATGCATAGCACAGCCATACAAAGCAGTGTGCTTATAGTGGACAGCACAGACACCGCCCCATAGTAAAACACATACAGCACACAGTTAACCCTTTGATCACCCAAGATGTTAACCCCTTCCTGCCCAGTGCCATTAGTACAGTGTCAGTGCTTTTTATTAGCACTGATCACTGTATTGGTGTCACTGGGGATGTCAGTGACACCAAGTCAGTTCTACCCAGTGTCAGAATGCCCGCCGCAGTCCCTCTATATGTCGCTGATTGCCGCCATTACTAGTAAAAAAGAAAAAATTCTAGTATCCATACAGCCATTTGTAAATGTAATAACTTTCACGTAAACCATTTATTCTACACATATTGGGATTTTTTTTAGTAAAGACATGTAGCAGAATACATTTTGGCCTAAATTTATGATGAAATTTGATTTTTAAAATTTTTTTACTGGACATGTTTAATAGCAAAAATATTGTTTTTTTTTTCTCAAAATTGTGGGTCTTTTGTTTATAGTGCAAAAAATAAAAAAAAGGAACAGGCGATCAAATACCACTGAAAGAATTTGTGTGTATTTGTGGGGAAAAAAGACGTAAATTTAATTTGGGTGCAGTGTTACATGACTGCGCAATTGTCAAAGTAATGCAGTGCTGTAATGCAAAAAATGGCCTGGTCAGGAAGGGGGCTAAATCCTCAGGAGGACAAGTGGTTAAATTCAACTAATATACCCAAAAATAAATAAATAAAAAATAAAGATGCAGGGAGTGCTTCGAGGGGGTGGGGCAACGCAAACTAGAAAAATGTGGAATCTTGGCTTTAAGGCTTTGTAATTAATAAACTTTAACATCTCTGTATTAACTAGTGCTTTGTTTTTTATATGCCTGAAGTTCAACTTTAAATTACTGGTGCAAATTAGTTAATTATAGCACCACATGGTAGGTGACAGATATTTTATGATCACTACGAATCTTCATGTTTTAGTTTCACTTTATACATTTTGCATTTAGTACAATATAATATATGTGAACTCCCAAGTACTATAACAGATCAGAGCCACTGAAAGCTGCCAGTATCAGCCTCCTTGTCAGAGACAGAGCACATCTCGTTCCAAGACACAACATAGCATACAAGCACTGCCACACACTCTAATCAATGCCGGTGTGAAGTAAATGAAAGACAGGCTTCAGCTTACATACCCACCCACTGGCCACATCCTTCTGACATGTTTCACCCACATCAGGCTTAATTGCAGAGGTCTCTATGATGAAGCCCGAAGTGGGTGAAACATGTCAGAAGGATGTGACCGATGCATGGGGATTTGAGCTGGAGCCTATCTTTCATTTACTTCAGCTGTATGCTAAATGTCAACTCTGTCTAATACTGTGATGGATTTGGTAAAATGCCTATTTCGTTTCCTATTGAATATATATATATATATATATATATATATATATATATATATACTTTTGTATACACATTTTTATACATATTTACTTTTTTACTTTAATACTATCTCTTTCTTCATATTTATAAATGTTTAGCATGAATATACAGTCAGGTCCATAAATATTGGGACATCGACACAATTCTAACATTTTTGGCTCTATACACCACCACAATGGATTTGAAATGAAATGAACAAGATGTGCTTTAACTGCAGACTGTCAGCTTTAATTTGAGGGTATTTACATCCAAATCAGGTGAACGGTGAAGGAATTACAACAGTTTGCATATGTGCCTCCCACTTGTTAAGGGACCAAAAGTAATGGGACAATTGGCTTCTCAGCTGTTCCATGGCCAGGTGTGTGTTATTCCCTCATTATCCCAATTACAATGAGCAGATAAAAAGGTCCAGAGTTCATTTCAAGTGTGCTATTTGCATTTGGAATCTGTTGCTGTCAACTCTCAAGATGAGATCCAAAGAGCTGTCACTATCAGTGAAGCAAGCCATCATTAGGCTGAAAAAACAAAACAAACCCATCAGAGAGATAGCAAAAACATTAGGCGTGGCCAAAACAACTGTTTGGAACATTCTTAAAAAGAAGGAACGCACTGGTGAGCTCAGCAACACCAAAAGACTCGGAAGACCACGGAAAACAACTCTGGTGGATGACCGAAGAATTCTTTCCCTGGTGAAGAAAACACCCTTCACAACAGTTGGCCAGATCAAGAACACTCTCCAGGTGGTAGGTGTATGTGTGTCAAAGTCAACAATCAAGAGAAGACTTCACCAGAGTGAATACAGAGGGTTCACCACAAGATGTAAACCATTGGTGAGCCTCAAAAACAGGAAGGCCAGATTAGAGTTTGCCAAACGACATCTAAAAAAGCCTTCACAGTTCTGGAACAACATCCTATGGACAGATGAGACCAAGATCAACTTGTACCAGAGTGATGGGAAGAGAAAAGTATGGAGAAGGAAAGGAACTGCTCATGATCCTAAGCATACCACCTCATCAGTGAAGCATGGTGGTGGTAGTGTCATGGCGTGGGCATGTATGGCTGCCAATGGAACTGCTTCTCTTGTATTTATTGATGATGTGACTGCTGACAAAAGCAGCCGGATGAATTGTGAAGTGTTTCAGGCAATATTATCTGCTCATATTCAGCCAAATGCTTCACAACTCATTGGACGCCGCTTCACAGTGCAGATGGACAATGACCCAAAGCATACTGCAAAAGCAACCAAAGAGTTTTTAGGGGAAAGAAGTGGAATGTTATGCAATGGCCAAGTCAATCACCTGACCTGAATCCGATTGAGCATGCATTTCACTTGCTGAAGACAAAACTGAAGGGAAAATGCCCCAAGAACAAGCAGGAACTGAAGAAAGTTGCAGTAGAGGCCTGGCAGAGCATCACCAGGGATGAAACCCAGCGCCTGGTGATGTCTATGCGTTCCAGACTTCAGGCTGTAATTGACTGCAAAGGATTTGCAACCAAGTATTAAAAAGTGAAAGTTTGATTTATGATTATGATTATTATTCTGTCCCATTACTTTTGGTCCCTTAATAAGTGGGAGGCACAAACGTTTAATTCCTACACCGTTCACCTGATTTGGATGTAAATACCCTCAAATTAAAGCTGACAGTCTGCAGTTAAAGCACATCTTGTTCGTTTCATTTCAAATTCATTGTGGTGGTGTATAGAGCCAAAAATTTTAGAATTGTGTCGATGTCCCAATATTTATGGACCTGACTGTATATGTTGTGTGAATATTTTTTGCCTGCTGGGCTTTGTGGTACTTCAAGAAATCCTTGCTTAAGAAATGTTTGCTCACACGCACCGACCCCTTCCCACCGTGTGATTTGGAAGAGAAAAGGAATGTTTTTCTTTGTATAAGATAAGACTTGGAAGAAGATCACACCTATACCATGACGGAGATTGTTTTCGTGTAAAGTGACCAATCAAAGACTAATATAATGCTTATGCAGCGCTCACATGACTCTTGCATCATTTTGCATATATAAGCTCACTTTCTCATTATAATAAACTAGAAGTGTTCATAGACTGAACTTGTGTGTCAGCGTGAGTCTCTTCCAGTGTGCGCACATTCCAAAGTTAGAATGATAAATTAGGACAGGAACAGATAAGCACTGGACGATTCAGTCCTCGACTAAATCAATACTATTAAAATAGTTTTAGATGGAAAATAAATAGGATAAGTAGCACGTCATTTTACATGTACTAAGATGATCATAGTAAAGTTCCCCATATGATTTCCTCTGTTCACTGCTGCTGTCATGCCTGTGTGCATAAAGGTTTTCCTCTACGGTTAATGTGATGGGGGTTAGCCTTGAGTCACAAGGCTGGAGACTGTCAAATGGAATTTCATGATGCGATGTAATGATAGCCATGTACTGGACTGCATGTTCTTCATTTGTATAGACAACCACGTGGTGGGGGAGAGCATGTAGTCCCGTAAATCCATTCCTGACCAGACATAGGCTGGTTCCCCAAACTCACTAGGATGCTATGGGCACTGGACCCCTCAGGGTACCCATTTGATTCCGCCTGTAAGCAGGTTGGGAACTGCTTAATAAGTTAGGTATTGGCCCAGGCTGGGTTGGGAAAGGGTTATTTTTGCTGCTGCCGGGGTGCTGGCTTTTTGGGGCTTCAGCCGGCCCACCTGTGGTATAAACTGAAGGGAAGGCCAAGGCCCAGAGAGTTCCCCAGGTGCTCCTGTGTGCTACTGCTGTTCTCGTTACATCCTAGGACGGGTGTCGGCAACCCGCGGCTCCGGAGCCGCATGCGGCTCTTTTTCACCTTTCCTGCGGCTCCGGAGCACACTGCCCACCAGGTGACAGGCAATAGGGTCGGCAAGCCGCGGCTCTTTTAATGCAGAACTTCTGTGTGCCGGAGCCCGCTGGCAAACATTGGCTGTCAGGATGTAGGCGGGGCAGCCCGGATGTAGGCGGGGCAGCGTGACGAACTCCTCTCCTCTCACAGTCCACCCTGAAGACCAGAACAGCGCGGGAACCCAGCGAGAGGAACGCGCGGAGCAAAGGTAAGTGAATTCACACAATATGGGGAATGAATTACTATGGGGGATGAATTACTACAGGGGGGATGAATTACTATATGGGGGATGAATTACTATAGGGGGGATGAATTACTACGGGGGATGAATTACTATATGGGGGATGAATTACTATAGGGGGGATGAATTACTATAGGGGGGATGAATTACTATGGGGGATGAATTACTATAGGGGGGATGAATTACTATAGGGGGGATGAATTACTATATGGGGGATGAATTACTATATGGGGGATGTATTTTCAGTTTTAAAAATGTTTCTCTCAAAATAAATTTCAATCGTGGTTTTGGCGAGATTTGGCTCAGTCGAAAAAAAAGGTTGCCCACCACTGACCTAAGGCTATGATTGTGATTATGACGATACACTGTGGCCCTGATTAACCCTTTGCTTACTGGGCCCTTAAACCCCCTTCATGACCAGAGCGTTTTTTGCAATATATGCAGTGTCGGATTTGTTTTAAATGTTGCAATGGTTTTGCGGCTCCCAGTCTTTTTTTCCCTCTCAGAAACGGGTCCAAGTGGCTCTTTATGTCTTAAAGGTTGCAGACCCCTGTCCTAGGACAAGGAGAAACCGTCTCTACTACCTTCTATACCAAGGATCCAGGGCTGCCACCATCTATAAACACTACCACTATGGACCACTGCCTGTAAGGTATGCCTAAGCCATTTATCAATTAAATGTTATCAGAAAAATGAATAGTTTGCACTTGTATCATGGTTGCCCTACAGTTGATCAGTAAAGACTGTCAAGCATTCCTTTGTGCCTTTTGTCTAAAGTTATTTATAGGGAAGTATAATGGGGCTGGCGCATCCAAAAGAACCTTGCCTGGAAAGCACTAGAATGGTATGAAGTACATCACACTACAGTGTCAAGTCAGTGCATAAGGAGAAAAGAATAAGGTCATTACTAAGGGTAACCAAGCACATATGCATGATAAATGGCACCCAGTTGAGGCGTGGTACCTGGGTGAGGTGTCCTCCGGTAGAGAGGAAGTCACTGGTTTGGCTCCTTCCCTAGCGGCCAATCTCCCACAGCAACTGGGAGCACACCAAAGTTACGGAGACCCTCAACCTATGGTACAAGAGCTAAGGAGTTAACACAGGAAACCCATGAGATCCATGCTCTGTGTCTGGTGGGATCTCATTCTGTTACAGGGAGTGTGATAGCAGAGGTACGCTGCCTGGTGGAGGCGGCGCACGCAGCCCACCAATCTTAATGCAACAAGTAGAAGTCATGGTGTATAGGGCTATGGGACACTACCTAATACACAACTCCACTTTATTACTATACGCTGTGAAAGCTCACCTATGAGTCGGGAGGCTGCCTTGTTAGACTGTACACACGATCACAGTTCCCACCTATTCCCGGACACTGGTAATTACACTCTTGGGCAAAGGTACCCGTAGTGCATGGGAGCAATAGGCCTCACCGACATGCCAGTCTACAAGCACACCAGGTGAGATCCCTGACCTGGAATAACCAGCACCTCCAAGTAGTCCATCCCACACCTACTTCAGGCCTTACAGTAATGGACCCAAATACCAGCTCCATCCAACACTATCTGTTTCTAGAGGACTTCCTCATCTTGAGGTTAGGAGACGGAAGAGTCCACACAATGAAAGTCTTTTAATTATTTACTAAATGCTGATAACTACATATATACATCTTTCAGTCATCTCTGAGTTAATGGCTCCTTCCTTAAGATTACAAACAGTAGAGAAAATATAGCTGAGAGAACAGCCAATCGAGAAATAGCCCATACTACAGAAGGTTTTGCCCTGAGCCCAGCATCACATGCTTAATCATCTGCCCCTAGACAAACCATGCAATGCAGGGTTACTTGCAGTTTGGGAGTGGCCCATTGCAAGGGTGGATTTTTAATTTTCCTGGAGTTCACTGTTAAACTAAACTGCACCAATATGCAACAAAGGTTGCCTGCACCCTATAATCAATCAATTATTATCAGATAAATTGTAAAGAGTGAATGCTCTATTGGGTATTCCAGCACCCTCTGTGTTCTGTATGTTCCTATACAAAATACACTAAACAGGTGACAAAAAGCTCAGCTTCTCAATAGAGCACTAGAATGGCAGGGCAGCCCCCCAGGCAGGTAATATTTCCCATTTAAGACCCCTAAATAGCAGGAAAGACCTGTCAGCAATTTAAGCCCTTCTACTATCCAAAAGCGAAGGATCCATTTTGAGTGGAGTTGCTTAATATGTTCTGTTTCAGATAACATTTAACTTATTTCAGATTATACATTTATTACAGAATCCTTGCTCCATTACATTCCCAGCACCTCCTGCTTCTGGTAAGATAGGAGCTAAGCATAGCCTTCTAGTACCTGTTTAGCATTTAATCAAAGAGGACCACACAGAGTAGAGAATACCTTGGAGCACGGATTTTTATCTCTTCTCAGAGTCTACGGCTGCATAGAAGTCTCATAGATTTCCTTTACATGTCTATTAGGGATTCAGCACATTTGTGGTCAAACAGTGAGAATGATTCAGAGTCAGCTAAAATTGTCATTAACCTTCTGAAAATGAGGCAGCATTGTAATTCCTCTAGTATGTACAATTTAGGAGACATGTTTAGCTGGATAAACAGCAGCTTGGATGCTTTGATGTGCAATATGCTGAATGAAAGGTTGAAACTAACGGTTTTCTTGCCGTTTTAATATCCACTATTCCCAGTGGTGTTAAGTCCTTCAAAGTAATCATATTAACACTGCTTTGCTGTGTACACAGTTTATAAATATTTCAGTGGTCTCTTCAAAGATTTTATTGCATCTTATTTTATACATATAACCGATGAGTGTTTAGATTACAAGGTTTTATACACTCACTGGCCTCTTTATTAGGTACACCTGTTCAATTGCTTGGTAACACAAATTGCTAATCAGCCAATCACATGGCAGCAACTCAATGCATTTAGGCATCTAGATGTGGTGAAGACGACTTGCTGAAGTTCAAACTGAGGATCAGAATGGGGAAGAAAGGGGATTTAAGTGACTTTGAACATGGTATGGTTGTTGGTGCCAGATGGGATGGTCTAAGTATTTTAAAAACTGCTGATCTACTGGGATTTTCACGCACAATCATCTCTAGGGTTTACAGAGAATGGTCCAAAAAAGAGAAAATATCAAGTGAGCTGCAGTTGTGTGGACAGAAGTGCCTTGTTGATGTCAGAGGTCAGAATGGGTTGCTGTGACATTCAGATGGTAGGGTCAGAATTTTACATAAACAACATGAAAGCATGGATCCATCCTGCCTTGTATCAACGGTTCAGGCTGGTGGTGGTGGTGTAATGGTGTGGGGGGAGATTTTCTTGGAACTAGCAAGGTGTACCTAATAAAGTGGCCAGTGAGTGTAATCATCTATGTTTTTAGGGATAGACAAGTAGATTGAGGTTATTTTAATTCTTATAGTGAACAATTTAAAGGAAACCATTGCTGAGAGAGTCGCCCGTCACACAGGGCATACCGCCAAAGACACCTTCAGGATCTGGGTTACAAAGGGATGGACCATGGCCCTGGGGACCTATATAGCACCCTGCAGCTAACTAAACGCATTGCACAAAGTTCCAAGGTGGGTGCACCTGCTGGATCCAGTACCCAAAACAATGTTACAGGCCATCCTCACAGTGTGGGGTATGGGTATTGCTCCTGAGCTTGTGCTGATCTGAACAGTGGAGAGTTGAAGATATAATAATAAACTAGTTAAAGTGGTAGTAAACTCATTTGAACAAAAAAAAACATTTCTGCTGAAAGGGAATATCATAAAGTGTTAGTATGCATCACATACTAGCACATTGTGAAAGACTTACCTTAGAACGAAGCCCTTCAGCTGCGCCCTGTCACCGCCAATGATGTCACTCCTGCGCATGCGCAGGAGTCCTGACCATGATACACAGTATACCCGTGCCGTTCCTTCAAAGCGCATGCGTCAGTGATGTCACTGGCTGCTGCTTCTGTAGAATATCTCCTAAAAGGTGAACATTTAGGAGATATTCATTTTACCTACAGGTAAGCTTTATTATAAGCTTGCCTGTAGGTAAAAATATAAAACAAGAGTTTACTACCACTTTAAGGTAAGAGTGATTTCTCTCTACAGAAGAAGAGGTCTATCACCTTAGGACACTAGCAAAAAACTGAGGTCTAACATAGTGGGGCAGGGTTATAGGGAAGGTGCCCAGGGGCCGTGTCTTCAAAAGCTTTGCTGGTCTATCAGCCTACAACCCAGGGTCTACAAATACTCAGCCTGTACTGGACAATTTAGATATAGTGGTGCCATTCAGCAAAAGTTGGGCTGCTTGGCTGAAAAATTGACCCTTTGACTTCTGTGCTTTTTCTAGATGTTTGTACAATAACATAGTGTTGGACCAGGTCAGAGAGTTGAATACTCTTATTCTCCCTTGAATTAGTTACCACAGATCCACAAAATGCTTAATACTTATTTGCTTATAATGTAGTTTCATTGACATATATGGAGTTATTTACTAAAATTGGAGAGTGCTAAGTCTGGTGCAACTTTGCATAGAAGCCAACCATCTTTTAAGTTTTATTGCCAAAGCTTAATTGAACACGCTGAAATTAGAAGCTGATTGGCTACCATGCGCATCAGCACCAGATTCTTAGTGCTTCAGTTTTAGTAAATAAGACCCATAGTGACAAATTGGGACAGGGGAAGAGCTAAAGGGCTCTTTCACATGGACGTTCCGATCCGTTTTTCAGGCGGACCCGATTGGAACCTCTGGAGGGATCCCTTCTGGAGAGGGGTGCAGACATTAAACCCTGGCATTACAATTCACTAGAGATCTATGCACCTGAAGGGTCCCTACTGGAGTGGGGAAGCAGATACTGAGCACTAGGGTTACTAGTCACTATAAATCTGTGAACCTTGGTGGGTCCAGAGAGGGAGCAGATATTCAACACTACAAATCACCAGAGATCTGTACACCTGAGGGTTCACTTCTGGAAAGAGACAGTGGGAATTGAGAAATGGAGCTACAAGTCACTAGATGTCTGTGCAATTTGTGGATCCCTTTAGCAAAGCAAATATCTCCCTTAAAGAGGTGCAGGGCCAAATTACCCACTAGGGTATGTTGCAATCCTTTGCAGAAAAAAATGTGCATTTATAATTGTTTTGTGCCTGCAAACATATGCACATTTATTTATTTTTTTTGCAAAAGGTTGAATTAGCCTTTGAAAGAGGTAAGCTTTTCTCAGTAGACAGCAGATGTCTATCACTTAAGGACACTAGCAAAAAATGAGGCATTCTGGGAGTGGGAGGGGATATATGAGATGTCCTATTAGCTTTTATTGCCAGTATCCAATCACCTGAAGGTAGCTGCATATAACCCATAGCGAAGACGAAGCTCCTGTACTGAATGATTAAGAATACATTTTTCCCATAATTTATTTTAGCACACAGTATAGAATAAACCAATTGATGCATTTTAATCTCATCAAAACCTATTAAATCCCCCACACAGTGTCATACTTCCACCCTTTCATTTCTGATTTCCTTCCTCTTGAGTGCAACCATTGTTCAGATTGGAATGGTTCTTCTGACATCTAATGGGATACATTCAGACTCAGCTGGAGTACTTCTTAGATATCCACTGCCAATTTGGAGTTAAAAATTACTGGAGTTCTAAATTACCCCTTAATTACAAAGCAGGTTTATTTTTGAGCAAAAAGGAACATTCTGTTGCAAGATAAGTATAGAGCGAGGCTTGGCACAAGCTGCACAGCGCTGCAGGTAACCGTGAATGTTAGAATAGAACACATATCAATTATAAGACGCTAAAGACATGTATAGAGAACAAGTCAGCATGGAGTAGGTCATTTTGTGGCACGTCAACAGAAACCGTATGGCCCCGAAACATTTCCATTTATAAATACATTCTCTTATGAACAAGATTTTACAAAAGTGAGAATATTTTCCAAAGGAATGATTTTTCCTTTATTCCTGCTGCTGAGAAAAGATTTGACCTACCTTGCCATTATCATGTACATGCACTCTTGTATCCTATGAGCATATGTGACCGATGGCACCAAACTCATTTCAAATTTTAAAGTGGGTAGTAGACAAAACCACATTTTGTCTACAGTGGACATCTGCACTGCACCTCGTACTACACAGTGTGATGGGCCAAGATGTTCAAATTGCAGGTACTGAATAATTGGCTTCTATGAATTTACCACCAAATGTGTTATTTGTTAGAAAAAAAAGCCTTTTGCGTTATGCTAAAATATTAACTTGTCATATAAAGCATGCCAAAAACAGCATACTATGTAACAAATACTGTCCTCAGCTACTGCAAAAGGTGAACCCACAGAATAGTTAACCCCTTGCCTACCGGGCACTTATACCCCCTTCCTTACCAGGCCAATTTTCAGCTTTCAGCACTGTTGCCCTTTGAATAACAATTGCGCAGTCATGCAACACTGTACCCTTATGAAAATTTTATATTTTTTTTCCTCACAAGTAGAGCTTTCTTTTGGTGGTATTTACTTGCTGCTGGGCGTTTTACTTTTTTACGCTATAAACAAAAAAAAGAGCAAAAACCTTGAAAACAAAAAAAGTTTCTTTGTTTCTATTATAAAATTTTGCAAACAGGTACTTTTTCTGCTTCACTGATGTGCGCTGATGAGGCTGCACTGATAGGTGGCACTGACAGGCAGCACTAATGAGACGGCAGGGATAGGCGGCACTGATTAGCTGGCACTGATGATGGGTACTGATAGTCGGCACTGCTGGGCACTGACTGGCGGCACTGCTGGGCACAGGTGGGTGGCACTGCTGGGCACTTGTGAACGGAACTGGTGGGTGGCACTGCTGGGCACCGATCATCAGTGCCCTGATGATCGGTGCTGATCCCTCCTCTGACAACTGCCGGTTCTCGGCAGTACTTTCCTCGCACTCTGACAGCGTAAGGAAAGTGCAGCGGATAACTGGCAATTTCATTTCCCGGTGATCAGCATGTCATTGGACACGGCTGATCACGTGGTAAAAGGCTGCTGTGATTGGTCTTTTACCACATCACGTGATCAGCTGTGTCTGTAGGAGACAGCCATCATGGAGATCGCCAGGGGCGCGCAGGAGAGCGCATTCTGGGAGGCCGTCATATGGCGGCCCCCAAGAACTGGCCGGCTGCAGTGCAGCCATCGTTCGGCTACCTGCAGACGGCAACTAGTTAAAAGGATAAGTTCACCTTTGGGAACATGTTCCCAGCACTGCCCAATACCCCTCTCCCTATGACAGCAGTATGAGAAGTTTCTCATACACGGTCACCTTTTTAAAAACAACACAGCTATGAGGGGCTCCGCCCACACTGCGACTCACTGGATATTTTCTCTTGTTTGGACCATTCTCTGTAAACCCTAGAGATGGTTGTGCGTGAAAATCCAAGTAGAGCACCAGTTTTTGAAATACTCAGACCAGCCCGTCTGGCACCAACAACCATGCCACGTTCAAAGTCACTTAAATCCCCTTTCTTCCACATTCTGATGCTCAGTTTGAACTTCAACAAGACGCCTTCATCACGTCTACATGCCTAAATGCATTGAGTTGCTGCCATGCGATTGGCTGATTAGAAATTTGTGTTACCAAGTAATTAAACAGGTGTACCTAATAAAGTGGCTGGTGAGTTTATATAATGAAATTCCACATTTCTGATTGGATGCCAACTTCCTACGCTATGAGCACAAAGCTACTACATACGGTTCTGCCATACCAAATAATCTCTATTACATGGTGTAAATATTTCTGATTTGTACAATATTTTTTCTTCATTCCTTGCAGTATATGTCAGCCTGACACCCTGCTACTCTCTATGCACCTAATATGTATTCATGAGTATGTGACTCACAAAGGCTTCCTTGCTGTGAATCTGAAAACCTTCTATAACATTGCCAATTTTTATTATTCAGCACAGAATTGTGATTGGCTCTAAATAATCCTATCAAATGAGCATCTTAGAGGCTTTGGATGACCAGAGAGAGACATGAGATGTTGGTCAGATGTTATAAGGTCCACTTACATATGTGTGGCACATTAATGTGCTTTGCATTATGGCAGCCCATTGAAATCAATGTACTTCCCATACACAAACATAGCCTATTGGACACGTCACAAAATGTTTGCTGCAATGCGCAGGAATTGCCTTAGTGTGTTGTTCAAAATTGACAGCAATTGTCAACACAATCCATGGATTTAAAGCAGCCCTAAAACAGCTTTCCATAGAAATGCGCAATTGTTTCAGCCAATGTTGCCTGTGTATACACTGAGTGGACAGCCCTTGCGCTGGCCCTGTATATAGGGAATGGATTTTCTTGGACAATTGCTATTTCTGTGAGATTGATCAGTATCAGGGTGTACATGGTGTCCACAGAAGGTACAGTGTGTACATCCAGTCATCCTATATCTGAAAGTAGACTTATCCTCACACTACGCTTGTATGTGATGCTCGCTCAGCATAGAATCAAGCTTTATATTAATGGTAGCTTTTTCAATATTGCATGACAGGTAATACCAATTAGGTGTGCTAAATATTTTAGACTTGTCCCACTTTGCCTTCATTTGAGTGGATTTACATGACAAAAGCTGACAGCAGGTTTAAAGGCTTTTATTAGCATTAGATTTCTTTTTTTTTTGCAATACTATAGACTCCTCTGGACTGCACAAGCAACCAGTGACATTTGTTTGGAGCCATCTTTGGCAATACAGTCATCTCACCCACAGTTCTAATTTTTATTCAAAGTGACTTTACAGAAAATATAAGTTATTAAATCAAAAGAGAAATACATTTACATAAAAACAAACCTAAAACAAATCCTGAAGGAGGCTTCCTACCGATGCATGATAATACATACTTGGTGGGCTGGCTCTTCAGTTTTACTGATTAAGACCTCCAAATGACTTGCTTTTTGTATCTCCAAATTCAGCTCTTCCCCTGACAGTTTCCTGGGCAGGAGAAATCTGATGGTAATTAAGTTTATGGAGGCAACCCCTTCATGCTTCATTCAGCAATGCATTAACACACGGGTTTAACTTACATTTAAATGAATATATCACTCAAAGCTGAGAAAAACCTTCTTCAACTCACACAGCAAAATATATAAGCAAAGACAAGTGTCCTAATAACTCATATAGCCTTAGAGCAGTGGTTCTCAACCTTCCTAATGCTGTGACCCTTTAATACAGTTCCTCATGTTGTGGTGACCCCCAACCATAAAATTATTTACCCAGTAATTATAATTCATGAAGTGTCGTTTTACCTCCAATACTGCTGCTTTCAACACAGTAGCTGCTTTTAACAGAGTAGCTGCTTTCAACACAGCAGCTGCTTTCAACACAGCAGCTGCTTTCTACACAGTAGCTGCTCTTTACACATCGGAAATGTGTTTTCTGATGGTCATAGGGGAGCCCTGTGAAAGGGTCGTTCGACCCCCAAAGGGGTCGCGACCCACAGGTTGAGAACCACTGCCTTAGAGGGAGATAAACCCCAGAAAATTGATGTTTTAAACCTATTCCACATGAGCTTCAGCTCGTGTGAACAGTGAGCTTTGAAAAATAATTGCAGACCTTTCAGCAAGCTTTTTTTGAAGCTCTAATATACCATTCAGCTTCTGTTTGTAAATGTTGAACACAGATCCTAATTTGAGTGCTGATTGACACTTCTTGAAGCGAGTTGAAGCATGCTAGCAGCGTGCTAAAAGTGGCAATCCACACTCCCATTAGGATCAGTGTTCAACATTTACAAACTGGAATTAAATGGCACTTTCAACAAAGCTTGCTAAAAGCTCTGCAAATGCTTTGTCAAACCTGCTGTTCACACTGCTCTTAAACAAGCTGAAGCCTGAGTGAAACAGACCTTACAAAGCAGAGATCTCAGCAAGCTTTGTTGAAGTGTTTCAAATACCATTTAGCTTCAGTCTGTCAATGTTAAACACAGATCCTAACGGGAGTGCTGATCGCCACCTTAACCACTTTCCACCCATAGGATGTCATATGACATCATCAAATTGAAGTGGTCATACCAGGATGATGCCTGCAGCTACAGGCATCATCCCAGTATCAATATTTTCCGCAGCTGATTCTCTATCAGGTAAAAGTGATCCCAGCGGCTTTTACAGGTGGCAGAAGAGGGTCGCCCTCCCCTCTCTCTCTTATTGGGCTCTCCCATCCCATCAGGGAGCTTGGTAAGCATGTGACCAATGAGATCAACTGATGCGGTTCCTTCCACTGTGTGATGTCAGAGACCAGGAGCAACGAAGATTTTGCCACTTCTAGTTTCAGTTTATAGTAAACAAGCTGACCCTGGTTTGATCAAATGCTTTGGGGGCCAAAAGAGATATGTGGTCTAAAAGACCCCAGGTCTTTCTAAAAAGAGGACCGGTCATGGCCCATGTTATCACAAGGAATGTTGTTCATCACTTGTGATAAGCAATAAATTTGATTAAAAAATAGTCTCAATGTTAAAAAAAATTAAATTTAAATGAAAAAAAAAAAAAAGAGCTAACGCAAATGTGAACACGCACTTAGGTCCCGCATGCATATGTAAACAATGATCACACCACACATTTGAGGTATCGCTGTGAACATCAGAGCGACAGCAATAATTCTAGCACCAGATCTCCTGTGTAACTCTGAAGTGGTAACCTGTAAAGGATTTTAAAGCATCACCTATAGATAATTTAATGTGTCTTAGTTTATCGCCATTCCACGGAAATGAGGAATTTTAAAGTGCGACATGTTTGGTATCTATTTACTTGGCATAACATCATTGTATTTTACCATAAAATTGGGTTTCTTTTGTTTGTTTTTTAAAGCCCTACGTGGGGAGTATTACATGTATGGTTTGTTTTTTTATGATGAAAAAGGAAAAAAATAAATGATTTAAGAAAAAAACTGGGTATTATATTCTGTTCAATAAAATTCATTAAAGGGTAAATAGTTTTTGGGGGTTCCAAGTAATTTTCTATAAATAAAAAAAAATCCTAGATTTTTACATGTATGAGAGAAATGTCAGAATTGAACTGGGTGGTAAATGGTTAAACAAACTGCTAGCACGCTTCAGCAATGCTTGAAGCTTGCTGAAAGCCTGCTAGCAGCTTGTATAAAGTAACAATCAGCACTCCTATTAAGATCTGTGTACAACATTTCCAAACAGGAGCTGAAGGGCAGGTGAAAGGTTTAGAGACAGCTGCTTGAAGCATGCTGAAAACTTTGCAAAAGCTTGCTGAAAGTTTCATAAACTCTGGCTGTCCACATTGCTCTTGAACAAGCTGATGCCCATGTAAAACCGGCCCTAGGGCTTGGTTACACTGGTGTGTTCTGATACACTTTTTCTAACGAGTCAAAAAAGTGTAAAACTGGCCATACACCATAAATTTTGAAATAAATGGTTATAAGAAAATTCTCAGTACATTTGATGAATTAACAAATGTCATTTGAAGTATGTTTTGTTTTTTTTTTTAAAGTTATCCGATAACATTTCATTTTAGAATGACTGGACTTTCCTGAACAAAAATGACATAAAATGTTAGAAATTTGTTCATTTGAAAAAATATTTCCATCCTGTTCCTCAAATTTTTTCATCACTGCGATCAAAAACCAACATTGCTTTGACCCCACTAAAGAAGTTCAACATTCTTAAAAAAAAAAAAAAAAAAAAAAAATCAAATGAAAAATTTACTTGTGTGCGGCTAGCTTTACATCAACACAAACAGCACGTCCATAGCTTGACTGATAGAAATGTATGGAAAACTGATACAAATGTGGTGTAGTCAAGTCCTAAATATTTCTTTATTGATCGCATTCTCAACTGCATTTATCGTGAATATTTAGATTAATCTGGCTAAACTCCTGCAGGAATTGGATCTTTTCAATTTAGAACATTGATGAATCTTGTAGATTTGGAAATTTGCGTCTACTTCCTGGCAGAATTAAATGTCCAGATTTTGTGGAGAGCACTAACACAGTGACATGCCAAGAGTTTACCACCTATAACTGCCTAATTGGCTGCCTATAGATACACAGACCTTAGAAGGAGAATGGTGGATGGTTGGAGGTCTTTTCACCAAATGGTTAGGCAGGATCTGACTGCAGCCAACACATGAGGACATAGAGTAGCTGCCTTTTCTATAAAGGATACAGCCATGTTATACATGCACCCAGTTTGAACTCAGCATCTCCTGCAAGGCATGTGAGTTGTGAGCAGATTTTTTAGTTTTATTGTACATCACAAATCGGGCTTTAAAGTCCTGACAGAGTTTGCCCCTTTACTATTACTATGTGTGCATTTGAGTAAACCTGTTGTTTTAGGTCTCATTCACACTAACTAAAGGCAGGAGAAGTTATCGAAGAATTATAAACAACGTTTATGCTTACAAAATGTTTCCTGTGTTTAGACATTCCAGGTTTAAAGCAGATTTAGCCACATTCTCATGCGTTTAGCCATGTTTCGAGTATCTAATCAGATCCCACACACACAGGACCCTATTGTCTCTAGGTACAGGTAAACTGACAGCACCTAATCACAGGTAAAACACCCCGTGTGAAAGGCACCATTGAAAAATGAATACAAGCATATATGTGAGATTAGAAAACGTCCTCCGAATGCATATAAACTCAGGCTTGACAGTGCCAATGTGAACGAGGCCTTAAACCCATACTTCTCATTTGAGAAAATTCTAAACATGTAGGTATTTGGAATTATGGAGTACAGATTGGCCCGAGAGACATAACTGACAGTTGGCTAGCTTGAACATACTGCATATTGATTGCATTATGTGCAAACCAAGAATTCCTCATTTAAATACAGAGATAGGTAAAAGTGAGCTTATAAATATAAAGCAGTGTGCAGTGGGTTAAATGTGAAAAAATAATACCGACTGAGTCAAGAGATTTCCCAAAAAGCCTTAAAATCTACAGATCCCAACCAGAAAGCAGAGTAAATACAAAGACCTGTGGGATGTGGGCATAGATAAAACTGCAGGCTTAGGTCATTAGTCTGGTTAAAATGAAGTGACTCTATATTGGCTGAATGCATCACTATGACTTATTGGGTTATGGCAAGCATGATCAGGGATGCCATACTGCTGCATAATATATATGATGGACATAAAGATAGTCTACCATATGGCCAGGTTTAGGAAAACCATGTTCAGGACCTTGTTCACATGGGTGGCAGCCCTCTCCGCCCCAAATTCACAGTTGATAGCTTTTCAAGAGGGCAGCCGACAGCTGAAAAGGTGGAACTACAGTATTGGATGCAGTTGTGGCGTGGCCCCATTCACTTGAATAGACCGCTTTCAACGTTGGTACTGCCCACCAAACACGGCATGGGATTTCATTTTTGCCATGGCATGTTTACAGTCCTGAGAGGCTGCATATTCTTCTTTAGGTAGGATGTCCAGGGGTGGTAAAACCACCTATTTTTTACCACCCATTGGATGCCTGTGGAAACGAAGCCTTACTGTTAATTTTCAAAGGGGATGTGAATGTACACTGCATTTACGTTAATAAAATATATAAACAATCAGCAGTGGGTTTAGTTTCTGCCTAGAGAGCCCATAGACACCATATGGTGGTCAGATATTAGAAAACAATCAAAAAGACAAATGATTATGCCTTGTCCTCAACAATATTACATGCATATGAACTAACAGTTTCCTAGATCACTCTCACATCAGAAATAACAGAGGGATGTGGCCCTGTCTGCCGCAGGCTATGGTGGTTCATAGACTGGTTGCTATCTGGTATTGCCAGAATTTCTGGTGTAAAAAAAAAAGACATAATGGAACTTTTACAAACTGATAAAGTAACTAAAAATTTGCAAAACTGCAAGCTTGTAATGTTTGGCATCCACCCAATTCCAGTAATGCTAGGCTTGGTTGAATGTTATAGGCATACCAGTGCTGAGACGCAGTGTTATTGTAAAGAAGAAGATGGACACTGTTCATCATTTATGAATATTAAGCATCCCAGTCACCACTCGTATATTCACTACCCTCCTCATCATCGGAGTCAGCTGATGCTTTCTTCATCCTCTGCATGGCTTCCTTAATATTTCGCTCTAGCTCATTTTCTGAATCATTGATCACCGGTTGTTGGTGTACTTTCCGAAGCTTTACACCTTTTCTGATGGCTGTTAGTATACTGTCTCTTACATCAACCGAGGATTGCGGTTGCTCCACTCTTCGCAGTTGACTTTCACCTCTTTTTAATGATGCCAATACTTCTTCCATGGAACCTACAAAAAGAAACAATCAAGCTCAGTCATTTCATATTAGCTTTGCTGCCCATTCTGTCCCTGAACTGTAAAATTACCGTACTGACTGGCTATCCAGAGCCCATCTACAGACTACTGAAGGAGTCTGCTCACTAAGAGCCAGTGTCAGCTGTCATTCAGTCAGCTGTGTGGAACCTGACAACATGGTCAGGATCCTTCCACAGCCTGGACCACCTCTGCCTTGTTAGCGGATAGCAGGCCGACTCTGGGTCACATGAGAGCAAAAGTGCACTCCTGTGACCCAGAAGAGAAGTACTACAAAAAAAAAAAAAAAAAGCTTTGGCCATACTTCTCTTTTAAATATATATGCTTCAGATCTGACACCGATATTCTTGCTTCACCAGCAAGCCATTGGCCTGAACAAGAACATGCATATCCCTGCCATCTTGTATGAACATGCTTGCTTCAGATCAGTCACATACCTAATCCACCTAGAAGTAAACATCTTTCACTGGGTGGATTGACCCCTCACATGGCTAGCCCACCCAAAACTCATATCACTCAGTTAACCAGACATGTTGGAAAATTTCCTTTCAATTATCAGCAGTGACACCAAGTCAGTTCCCCCCAATGTCAGAATGCCTGCCGCAGTCCCGCTATATTTTGTTGATCGCCACCATTACTTGTAAAAAAAAAAAAAAAAAATCCCAATATATATACCGCCATTTGTAAATGCTGTAACTTTCAAGTAAATCAATTCATTTACACGTATTGGGATTTTGTTTAGCAAAGACATGTAGCAGAATATATTTTGGCCTAAACTTATGACAAAATTTGATTTTTTAAATGTTTTTACTGGACAGATTTAACAGCAAAAAGTCAAAAATATTGTTTTTTTCTCAAAGTGCCTTTTTTTATAGCACAAAAAATAAAAAACACACAGGCGATCAATTATCACCAAAAGAAAGCTCAATTCGTGGGAGAAATTCACATCAATTTCATTTGGGTGCAGCGTTGCATGACCACGCAATTGTGAGTCAAAGTGACGCAGCGCCATAACGCAAAAAAAGGCCTGGTTAGGAAGAGGGGTAAATCCTCAGGAGGGCAAGTAGTTAAGTATCAGTTTTGTTTTGACATTTCACTTGCTTGTATTCCTGTAGCCAAGTCTCAGTCTAATTTTTACAGATGTCACATGTAAATGTGAGTGATGCAAAGATTGCTTTCTAATAATAGGTTTACATGCACAAAATATTTTGTGGACTTGGTATATCAAATCTCCAGAAAATCTGTACTCGGTTTACTGAAGATTGAAATGCTTTTGTATTATAATGTATGTACATTAAAATTGCACATTTAATCTTACCTAAACATTGATTCAGATTTGCTTTTTTGGGACTGGGTGTGCTTTTATTTCCAGATTCTTCAACCTCCATCGGTTCAGGCCCTCTAGGATTTAAAGTCTCTGCTGAATGAGGTAGTGGAGCTTGCACTGATAAAAGGGCACTCATTGGTGGTAGGGGAGGTGGAGGTGGAGGAGGTGGTGGTGGTGGTGGTGGAAGCAGATGGGGAGGCCCTGGAGGAAGAGGAAGTGGAGGTGGTGGTGGAGGAGTAGCGGGGGGTAAGAAATGATTGCCTGGGTTAGTAGTATCAGTGCTTGGGGTTCCTTGTCCAACATTTCCTTTCTGCACAAATATCTGAACAGGAATGTCTGCTGGACCTCTTCTGGCCACCTTTGTCACCCGGGAGGGATTTAGGCTCTCCGGAGATTTACTGGGGAGCCGAGGTTGTATCCGCAAGGTTTTTAGTACAACAGGAGATTCTTTCTTCTACAGGAAAAGACACAAAGAACAATGTTCCATTAACAAATACAACCCGTGCATCATTTCACATTTATTTCCCTCTGCTGCAAGAGAACATGACTGCGCACAACCTGAACACAGCAATTTAACACTCACATCTTTAAAGGATCTTAATCGGTGTAGCGTTTTTTGACGTTCCTGATCGACCCACTCCTTTTTCTTCCTCGCCTCTTCTTTTTTCTTGTCTCTTTTCTGTCGTAACACAAAGAGAGCTGTTAAAGTGTCTCCCACACAGTTTTAGCAGAAGCCTTCGCTAGCACTATGAGTTGGCATAAAAACAAACTATATTCATAGACAGGGTACTCACCATCTGTACAGAATGATGCTGCTGCAGCCGTTTCTGGCTTTCCTGGTACTGCTTCAGTTTAACTTCCTGCGCCTCTATGCACTGGTCCTATACTCAGGAGCAAAGGACACACAAGAGTTAACATGCTATTGGCTCTGCGGCCCAATTTTATTGAAATCTCTACCATGGCAACCATTTACCCCTTTTCTGGGCCCAAAGAAGGATATGCTTTAACCACTTCAGATCCGGACACTTTCACCCCCTTCCTGTCCAGGCCAATTTTCAGCTTTCAGCGCTATCACACTTTGAATGACAATTGCGCGGTCATGCAACACTGTACCCATATGAATTTTTTAGTATTTTTTTTAGACAGTCAAAACTTTATTTTGGTGGTATTTATTCACCACTGGGATTTTTTTTTTTTGCTATATAAATGAGAAAGTCCAAACATTTTGAAAAAAAAAAAAAGTGTTTTTCTTATAAAATTTTGCAAATAATCTTTCTTCATAAATCTTGGCCAAAATGTATTCAGCTATCTTTTTATTAAAAAAACCCAAAATTATAATTATTCAAAAATATTTTTGACATTTTTATGTTTTTTTTATATTATTATTTATGCGTTTTAACATACTGTCATCCTAGCAGTACAGTGTCACCATGGTGACAATATACTACTTGTGGGGGGTGATGAAGATTTTTTTTTTAATTTACACTGATTGCTTTTACACCCATAAGGCTGTAAAAGCAATAATTTCTCCTTCTCTCTGGCTGCATTCTTGCAGTCATTGAGAAATACTGTGTGAGCTGTGATTGGTCACAGCTTGTCACATGGTACAAGGCTGTTGTGAATAGCCTTGTACCATGTGACCTCCGTGATCATTCACAGATTTCACTAGTAGTAAGCAATGATGTCAGGAAGTGACATCTTGCTTACTACTATTCATGTGATCACTGATTGACCAATCAGTGACCACATGATCGAGACCTCACACAGAGGTCCTGTACAGCGATCGATGTTCCACTGTGTCCAGAGGATACAACGGACTCCGGATCATGGTGCAGCGCGCACAGGCGGGGAGTGGGGAGGACGTTTATAAATGGCCACCCGCTCCTGCACTGCTCCGTCTGGCCGTTTATATACATGGGCCGGACGGGAAGTGGTTAAAAAGAAAACACACATAAAAACCCTATTTTCTCTTGTGGGTGGTGTGGTGCCAATTTTCTGAATTGAACAAATAGTGAAGACTAACAGCACTCTATAAACTTCCAAAGCTTAAAGTGTATTTCCATTTTTGCAGCTACATTGGGATAACATCTAGATTATACTGTATATGTTACATTCTCCTAGTAATATAGCAGAAGCTTTCAATTCTTTTTTTTTTTTTTTAATAAAATGTCATTCTTACCTGTTATGTGCAATAATTTTGCACAGGGCAGCCCCAATCTTTCTCCTCTGGGGTTCCCCTGCCAGCACTCTTGGCTCCCCCCCCCCTGCCAAGTTCCCCATAGGAAGCCACTTCCTATAGGGACACTCATGCAAGCTCACTCTCAAGCCGGGCTGTTTGCATCCTATTCAGACACATAGCCAGGTTCAAACCCCGCCCCCAGCATTTAGATTTTGACCGACAGCCCCAGGAGCCAATGGCTCCCACTGCTTTCCACCAAGCCTGTGAGAGTGGGGGGAGGAGCTGCTGCAGATGTGCACAGCGATGAACTGAGATCGGGCTCGGGTGAGTATTTAGGGGGAGCTATTATTAAAAGGTTTTTTAATTTAATCAAGAGAATGCATTAAGGTAAAAAACCTTTTACTTTTACAACCATTTTCAAAATTCTTGGCTACCTCTTTTTAGTGTCTTTTACTTTTACTTAAAAAAACCCTTACTAGCTCTCCCTGGTTTGTAATGTTTAGGAGGGGGATGTGCAGTAATAACATCACTAACCCTGCCTGTACTGTGTTCACAGTTCTTCATTATCAGCTGTAAACTAAAGCTACCCATTGACCATGGAATTTTTTTTCTTTTCACCATGGGCAGAAGGAAAGAAAATTGTTTGATTCCCCATTCAACACAGTGGAGCCAGCAAAATTCCCTATTGCTTAAGGCTCCATGCACACTGGTTTATAAAAACGCCAGTGCTCTTTGCAGAAAAAGCGTTAATTTTGAGAGATATTTGTACTAGCGTTTAGGAGCGCTTACTGTTTTTTCCTCCCAAAAAAAAAGCTCTCAAAAATGCAAATCAAAAAGATTTGTTTTCTGCCTCTAAACGCTGAGCTTAAAAAACACCTCTATACTATCAAATGTACACGTACACATAGGAGAACATTAGTTGTTTCCACAGGCAAAACGCTAAACTCCTCTAAGAGCAACGTTTTTTTTTAAGCCAGTGTGCTGGAGCCTTACAAAGACACAGTGTTCAGCTCTAGCAGCCAATCACTAGGCCTGAGCTCTGTCTGACGATGGAAGGAGTGAGACCACCATGCGCTCTAGCATCTAACACAAGGTCTATCAGTGCTGGTCTTGGTGGAGGAAGAAGGAGCTAAAAGGGGCCTCATCACCAAAGAACCACACATATTGTTCAATATATGTAATGCTTGAGAGGACTGTCAGAGACTGCAGACTTAACAGAGGAAATGAGGGTCAAAGAGGGTAGACATGCTACAGAGAGGACTGTCAGAGACTGCAGACCTAATAGAGGAAATGAGGGTCAAAGAGAGAAGACATGTTACAGAGAGGACTGTCAGAGACTGCAGACCTAATAGAGGAAATGAGGGTCAAAGAGGGTAGACATGCTACAGAGAGGACTGTCAGAGACTGCAGACCTAATAGAGGAAATGAGGGTCAAAGAGAGAAGACATGCTACAGAGAGGACTGTCAGAGACTGCAGACCTAATAGAGAAAATGATGGTTCAAAGAGGGTAGACATGTTACAGAGAGGACTGTCAGAGACTGCAGACCTAATAGAGGAAATGAGGGTCAAAGAGGGTAGACATGGTACATTTTTGGCTGGGAATATGCTGTAGAAGACAATATGAAACTGGGAACATATTACCTGAGGCAAGTAGAGATCAATGCTATTATACTAATCGGTGTTCCCACTACAGACTGTTGAAGTCCGAGGGCTGCACATCCTATACCAAAAGGGCCACAAGTGGTCTTCGTGTCACAGGTTTGGCACCAGGGAGCTAGACAATGCTGGAAATGTTAGCATCAATGGGTCCGTGGGGGAACCTCTGCACAAACATTGTTACACTTACCAGAAATGGTGATGTGTCTAAAGTGATACTAAAGAATTTTTTTTTTGTTATTAAATAACAAACATGTCATACTTACCTGCTCTGTGTAATAGTTTTGCACAGAGCAGCCCCGATCGTTCTCTTCTCAGGTCCCCTGCCAGCGCTCCTGGCTCCTCCCTCCTGACAGGTACCCCTACAGCAAGCAGTTTGCTATGGGGACACCCGCTGCTCTGTGTGTCCATTCACACGCCCTCTCTCTCTTCTCATTGTCTCACTGGCTGTGACTGACAGCAATGAGGAGAGGGATTCCCGGGATAGCCGTGATTCTAGTGCACATTGCTGGATCGCGAGGGGGCTTAGGTGAGTATTATGGGGGGTGGATGCTGCACAGTGAAGGTTTTTTCCTTCATGCATAGAATGCATGAAGGTAAAAAACCTTGCGCCTTTACAACCACTTTAAGTTGTTTCAACAGCTTTTAGGTCTTTTACTCTAGTGCCTTCTAGGAACATGTGAAATTATTTTGAAATCTTTAGAGATTTTAACTGCACACAGGAGGATTGCAAATAATAATACGCTGGAGCTTAGTCAGGCATTTCATATCAAAGTGTGTGAATAATGAGGCCATCAAAACGTCAGTTTTTTTATTTTACTATTTAAGTATTTTTTTAGGTAACCTGGAAACCAATGTAGATTTTATCCACTTTGACGTGAACTATATCAAATAGATCAGAGACTTAAAATCCCCATTAGAACCATTTTAATTCATGGTTGTTCTACTAGAGAAATTCCATAGTAATTATACAAAGTATTGCATCTGTATTTTATTTCACTTTGGAGGCTGCAGCATATTTTTCTCCTACTGGGGCAAGTAATGAACAGCATTTATAGGAACACAGAATTAATACACACAATGGTCCTACTAATATGTAAAATAATCCTGATCAAAGGGAATTAAGAACACAATCTTTTTTTTACTTCCTGTCTTTTCATGTAACATGTTCTCAATAGTTTAAAGCAGAGCTCCACCCAAAAGGGGAAGTTCCGCTTAAGTACTGGTCCCCCACTCCCCATGAGGAACTGGCACCATGGGGGAGTGGGTAACTGATTTTGACAGGTACCTGCTCCCACTTCCGTTGCGATCGCCTAGGCGATCGAAAGTGGAAGTTGTCCTCCCCCCTCCCACCCCGTAGTCTTTTGGGACACATGACAGGTCCCAAAAGACTATGGGACCATTCACAAGCCGCAGCGCTACTTGTACATGCGCAGTGGGCTGTGAAGCCACAAACTGTCACAGCCGGGTGCCAACAATAAAGATGCCGACAGCCAATGAAACAGGCTGTGGGGAGGACACCTCTGGATCAAGGGACAGGTGAGTTTCTGTTTTTTAAAAGTCAGCAGCTACAATTTTTGTAGCTGCTGAATTTTTTTTTTTTGACTAGAGCTCCGCTTTAACATATGATATATACCAAGGTTTTACTTTCAGAGGGACAGCAAACCGTGCTCCAATTAATACAATTATACACAACTAAAATAATCAAAATAAGGGTACTGTAAATATATCAGTAAATAATCCCATACAACAGAACAAAATATGATTTTAGTACCCACTCCTCTGCCATTATTGGAATTTTTCTTTCAGGGAGGAGGTACCTAGTTTTGACTCTGATATAATGGGGGTCTATAATGGGGGGTGCTGACAGCTGATCTAATGGTTGGTCTGCAACTTACCTTATATCAGCACCTCCCTTACAGACCCCCATTAGCTCACAGTCCCCTTATATCAGTGTCTTTGTCCCCCCACTGCCTTAGAGACCTCCATTAGAGAGAGAACCCCCTTATATGAGTGCCCCCCGCTCTCTATGACTTCTATTGGATGCCTCTGAAAAATGCCTTACTGACAGGAGGAACAGGATTCTGGTGGAGCTGCTGCCCGCAAAAGAGCACTCAGCCTTGCATGGAAGCTAGAGTTAGGGGTGGAGCTGGGAGGCAGAGCGCATATAGGACAGACAATCCCATGTGTGCACAGCAGCCGGGATATAGCATCATTGGTTGCTGGGACACTGAACGGGGGGGGGGCACCATCACAGGGGAGAAGACAGAGGACACAGGACAGGCAGGCACAGCCGGCAGGAGTCCCTCTGATGCTATGATACCCCCACTGGGTTCCCTCACTGGCTGGCTGCATCCCAAGGACAGATTTCAGGTGAATAGAAACCCGGGTTAATCAGATGGCAGCCCAAGATGCAGCGCCTGAGACACACTCGCCCCCACGTAATTTTGAGCCCTGATATACAATATACAGTAGTGTGTAAAAGTTATAGGCACGTGTGAAGAAATGCTGTAAAGTAAGAATGCTTTACCTCTTAGCTTCAAACCAGCATCAATTCAATACATTAAGCTCTTTTGAAAAAATACAGAGAAGCGGGCAATGTTGAGGACCGTAGACACAGTGGTTAGCCAAGAAAACTTAATGCAGCAGATGAGACAAATCATGCTCATTTCCCTTCAACATCAGAAGATGTCAAGCAGTGATATCAGCATAGAACTGGCTGAAACCAGTGGGACCCAGGTACACCCATCTATTGTGAAGTCTGGCCAGAAGTGGTCTTCTTGGAAGAACTGCGGTCAAAAAGCCATACCTTCGACATGAGGACAAGGCTAAAAATGGCAGCAAGTGCTCTGGACTGATGAATCAAAACTTTAAATATTTGGCTGTAGCAAGAGGCAGTTTGATTGCCGAAAAGCTGGAGAACGGTACACCAATGAGCATCTGCAGACAACAGTGAACCATGGTGGAGGTTCCTTGCAAATTTGGAGATTTGGTCAGTATCAATGGTGTCCTCAATGCTGACAAATACAGGCAGATACTTATCCACTATGTCATACCATCAAGGAGGCATGGGATTGGCCTGAAATTTATTCTGCAGCAGGACAATGACCCCAAACATACAGCCAGGGGCGTATCTACCGCTAGGCAAACAAGGCGTTTGCCTGGGGCCGCAATTTTTAGGGGATGTCACCGCCCCCCAGAAGAAGAGACCTGGTGAGCAGCAGTGGACAGGGCCATGCAGGGCCGCCATTAGAGAGGTACCACTGGTACTCCTGTAGGTGGTCTGGACAGCGCGAGGATTGGTGTGGTGGGGGAGAGCAGTTGCAGATCGATGCTCGTGTATCTCTCCCTCCAGCATCTGAAAGCTGGTTTGAGGTTTCTCCCCCTCTCCGTCTCATTGGCTTTATGCTGCTGAAGGAAGAGACAGACATGGCCGGATCGAGGGGGTGCCCTGGTGTTCCTGAGTGGCCGGTGAGCTCCATTCCCTGCCCACACTCAGAGCCAGGACCAGGGGACAGCCTGGAGCAGGGAGAGGAGAAGTGGCAGAGAGGAAAGAGCCTGGAGGAGGCTCTAAAAGAGGTAATTCTTGAAGAATGGAAAAAGATAGATGTTGTAATATGTCACCAACTTGTTCATCCCATGCCTAGAAGACTTGGTGCTGTCCTTACAAATCATGGAGGTCATACAAAATACTAGATGGAGTAGTTTTTGTTGTGGGGTGTATTCATTTTTGCATCAACTAATTTGAGTAAAACTGAAGATTTTGTAATCTAAGTTATATTATTAACCTTACTTTCATGTAATGAGCTAAACAAATGTTTTATATAACTCAGCTTTTTCAAAATTTTGGAATTGTTCTTGTGTTCATTGAGATATTGATTAAAATCTTACTTTTTAAAAGGGGTGTACTCATTTATGCTGAGCACTGCATATATATAATTTAGGTCCATATATATTTGGACACCGGCACAATTTTAGTTTTTTTCAGGTATTTACCAAAACATATTCAAGCTATAGTTATATAATGGATATGGGCTGAAAGTGCGCACTCTCAGGTTTAATTTGAGGGTATGTATATCCAAATTGGAGGAAGGGTTTAAAATGGCTCTTAAGAGTAGCCATCCCCCCTTTTTCAAGGGACCAAAAGTAACAGGCCATTGTCAGGATTCAAAAACAAAACAAATCCATCAGAGAAATAGCAGCAACATTAGGAGTGGCCAAATCAACAGTTTGGTACATTCTGAGGAAAGAATAATACACTGGTGAGCTCAGCAACATAAAAAGGCATGGACGTCCATGGAAGACAACAGTGGTGAATGACTGCAGGATTCACTCTATGGTAAAGAGAAACCCATTCACAACATCCAGACAAGTGTAGGACACTCTCCAGGAGGTGGGCGTATCATTGTCAAGGTCTACAATCAAGAGAAGACTTCACGAGAGCAAATACAGAGGATTCACCACAAGGTGCAAACCATTCATAAGCCTGGAGAATAGAAAAGTCAGATTAGACTTTGCCAAAAAACATCTAAAAAAGCCAGACCAGTTCTGGGAAAGCATTCTTGGGAAGGATGAAACTAAGATTAATCTGCACCAGAATGACGGGAAGAAAACAGTGTGGAGAAGGCTTGGAACAGTTCATGATCCAAAGCGCACAACGTCATCTGTAAAACATGGTGGAGGCAGTGTCATGGCATGGGCATGCATGGCTTCCAGTGGCACGGGTCATTGGTGTTTATTGATGATGTGACAGAAGACAGAAGCAGCCGGATGAATTCTGCAGTGTTTAGAGATATACTGTCAGCTCAGATTCAGCCAAATGCAGCAAAGTTGTGTCCAAATATATATGGACTTAAGTGTGTGTTTTAAAGGAAAAAACAAAACATATAAACCAAATTAATTAAAAGAGAAGTATGGAGTTTTAAAGAAACATTGATCGCGCAGTTCTCCCATCTACACTGAGCAGAAAGCTGTGACTGTTAGTCTCCGGTGCTCTGCCCCTCAAATGCTCACTACAGCCCAGGGCTGTGGAGGAGGTGGGAGGGGCTGGCTCAGGCTCTCGCTGATTACGGAGAGGCTGAGCCAGGTGCCAGTCAAGGTTTCTGGGTCGATCGCGACCATATGGTCGGGATCTTTTCAGAGCCTGGACTGGCTGAGTGACGTCAGCTGACAGTGGACTTTAGTCCCGCTATCGACTGAAAACAGATCACAGAGTGCAGAACGAACTGCACTTCTGTGACCTACAGGAGAAGTATAGCCAAAATAGCTTTGGCTATATTCCTCCTTTAAATCCAAATATCACTGTGTATAAATAGACCTAAGGCCTCATTGCACACTGAGCGTGAAAAATGCTGCTTTTACAGGCATGTAACTTTTTTTTTCTGCCTCTAAACACTCCTCCATTTTAGCCCATGTGTCCATGCACACATAGGCGTTTAGAGGCAGGATGCCAGTGCGTCCAGGAGCAGCAGCGTTTTGCCAGAAAAAAAACACTTGATGAGTGTAAACATTAATGCAAGTTGCATCAAGTGCTTGAGCGTTAATTCAATTTAATGGCTAGAATAAATTATTATTCTGCCCAATGAAATGAATCAACGCTCAAGCGTTTGGAGCACCTAAATACGTTTACACAAGTTAAGTGTTTTTTTTCTGCCATAACGCTGCTGCCAGGAGGAATGGTGTTTAGGAGAGCTGGACAAACTCCCTGTGTGCAGAGGTTTAAAAGCTTCTATTTTTAAATGAACAGTGAACTTTGATATATTAATATAAAAAAACAGCACTATTAGCTCAGTTCATGCAGCTGTGTAATAACAAAGTTTAAAAAAATTGAAATACATGTGATGTAATATATAAACAAATGTAAAACCTATATGAAATACTGTCTCATACGTGTAATATGTGACATCCAAATAATGTGGATTTCTTAGGAATCTTCCTCCCAGTTTTAATAGTGCTCTTCCCAACGTGACTGACACTCCAAAACACCATATGGTAAATATCACTCACCAGAAACCCCAGACCTTTTTGTTACAGAAAGTCATAGTACAGCATGATCTTTGATCCAGCAATGCAATTTCTCTATAGTACCAAAACATACTGTATACCCAATACAACTGATGAAATCCAAGCTCAGGTCTAAAAACAATAGGGGCAACTTGCAATGTATTCTTATTCCAATTACTACAACTGTATGTAAAAGTTGTTCTGCGCTAACCACATAATGAACTAGAAAATCATGCAATCACTGTGCAAATGTTACAAAACAATATAAATGTTACTGTGCAAATATTATACTCTTAATATATCACTGTGCACTTCATAAATAAAGATGGCCACAGATGGGTAGAATTTCAAACTAACATTCTTAGAAAAAGAAGGTTCTAAGAAAGTTTGTTCATTTTTCTAATGATTAGTGGGTGAAACTGACATTCGTTTTTGACCGCAGTGACGAGAAAATTCAAAAGATGCAGGATGAAAAATATTTCTTGAACAATCAAATTTCTAACAGTGAATGTGGTTTTCCTTTGGTAAAGTCTATTCATTCCATAAGCAAATGTTAAAAGCAAACAAAATCTTTCAAACGATATTGAAATGTTCTCAGAAGTTTTGTAGAAATTTTTCTAACACTTTCCTAAGATGATTCTATCTATCTATGGCCCGCCTAAAGCGGATCTTCACCCATTTATTTAACTTGACTTTATTTTGTTTACTGTTTTTTTCCGCATTAAGTTTCGTTCCCCCCCCATCCCATCCTCCATTATTGACCTAGGCAATTGACGTCAGTGAACTTGGCACTTCCGGGGATATGTGACTTTCATATCCCAGGAGGCACTGAGAGCCCTGCACCTCACCACATTTCACTAACAGAGGAGGATGGCAGGTCTAGCAGCGCATCATCGTTACCTTGTGCCACAACCCAGAAGAGCCGGCACAGCCTCATGATCACGCTGCAAAGGATCATTGGTGGCGCAGGACCCGGCAGCAAGTGCAGAGAGAGGATCTGAGCAGGACAACGCTGGATCCTCTGTGTGGGTAAGTATCTCAACTGTGGCTCATTTTCATGTGAGCGGGAGAAAAGAAAATATAATAATGGGGGAGGGTGAAATTCTTTTTTAAGTGACCATAAGAAGTGAGAAAACACTGAAAGTGCATATGAACAATGAAAGACAAAAGAAGTATCACACTCTTAAGCTGGGTACACACTGGCCGTTTTTTTTTTCCAACGAGTGGGTCAATGGATGCAAGTGCTGATTGAATGCTGGTTTCCAGTATGTCCACCACTTACTCAAAGTCATTCTATCCAAAACCGCCCCAATATGCCCTTTCCCCTGACTTCTGTCAAGATCAATGACACAACCATCAATCCATCCCCTAATGCCAAGGTGCTAGGTGTAATCCTGGACTCTGAACTCTGCTTTAGGCCCCATATGTAATCACTGTCCAAAGCTTGCTGCCTCAGCCTGCCCAACATCTTCAAAATATGCCCCTTTCTAACCAATGACACCACAAAGCTCCTAATTCAGTCCCTGGTTATCTCTCCTCTCAACTACTGCAACTTCCCCGTCATTGGCTTATCTTTACTTAGGTTATCCCCCACTCAGTCCATCATGAATGCTGCTGCCAGACTCATCCACCTTACCAATCGTTCAGTGTCTGCTACCCCTCTCTGCAAATCCCCCCACTGGCTTCCACTAACCTGTCAAATTAAATTAAAAGTACTAACAACAACTTACAAAGCCATCCACAACTTGGCCCTCAGCTATGTCACTAATCTGGTCTCAAAATACCAACCAAATTGTTCGCTTCATTTCTCCTAAGACCTTCTGCTCTCTAGCTCCCTTGTCACATATTCCCATGCTCTCCTCGACTTTTCCCAAGCCTCCCCCATCCTATGGAACTCCCTACCCCAATCTGTCCAGCTATCTCCTACTCTGTCCACTTTTAGGCGATCCCTGAAAACCCTTTGCTTCAGGAAAGCCTATCCCGTCTCCACCTAACTGTATTTCCATGTTTTCCATCAGCTCATTCCCTACACTTATTACCTTTAATATCACTTGACCCTCCATTTTAGATTGTAAGCTCTAACAAGCAGGGCCCTCTAATTCCTCCTGTATTGAACTGTATTGTAATTGTACTGTCTGCCCTCATGTTGTAAAGTGCTGCGCAAAATGCTGGTACTATTGGTGGTTAAACCAGCTCCTGTCAGACAGATAGTTGTGCACATGTACCGAAACGTGGCAGGTTCCTGCTGAACTGGACGATTTTCAGCCAGTGTGTACCGGGCTTTAGAAGATTAGAAATCGTGACATTTAGATCATTTGAAAGTCCATTCAATTGTCTTAAAAGCGCTGGTGCAGAGATTCAGTGCCAAACAGGGAATTACCATGAGTGCAGCTCACCAACAGTTTACACACAGGCTGCTTATCAAAACTCAGTCAAATGTATCTAAGGTTTTAATAGGGTATCCTAGGATATTAACCAGTTGCTGACTGCAGATAGCAGAATGACGGCTTCACTGCGGCCAGCCAGTTCTGGGAGGCCGTCATATGACGTCCTCCCAGAACGCGCTCTCCTGCGCACCCCCAGGGGTGAGCACCCGGCGATCTCTGTGATCGCTGTGTCCTGTGGACTCAGCTGATCACGTGATATGGTAAAAGGCCAATCACAGTGGCCTTTTACCATGTATTCAGCCAATGACACACTAATCACCACACTAATCACTAATGACACACTAATCACCAGGAAATGCAATTGCCGGTTATCGGCTGCACTTTCCTCACGCTGTCACAGGACAGCGGCACCGAGGGATCGGCACCGATCATCAGGGCACTGATTATCAGTGCCCTGATAATTGGTGCCCAGCAGTGCCATCCACCTGTGCTCATCAATGCCACCCACCAGTGCCACCCACCAATGCCCAGTGCCACCCACCAGTGCCCAGCAGTGGCGCCAGTCAGTGCCAGCTCATCAGTGCCACCTATCTGTGCGACCTCATCAGTGCTGCCTATCAGTGCCCATCAGTGCTGCATGTAAGTGCAGCCTCATCAACGCACATCAGTGAAGGAGAAAAATTATCTGTTTGCAAAATTTTATAATAGAAACAAAGAAAAACTTTTGTTTCTTTCAAATTTTTTGCTCTTTTTTTGTTTATAGCGCAAAACATAACACCCAGCAGCGAGTAAATACCACCAACAGAAAACTCTATTTGTGTGAAAATAATGATAAAAATTTAATATGCGTACAATGTTGCATGACCGTGCAATTATCATTCAAAGCTGAAAATTGCCCTGGTAAGGAAGGGGGTATAAGTGCCCGGTAGGCAAGTGGTTAAAAGAATATCTACCTGAGATCAAGCAGAACAGTCAATAAAGTCCCGGAGAAATTATCCAAGGTTCTCCAGATGCAGGATATATCAAGCATGTAAGAACAGAACATAATGGAAGACACCCCCAATAGTGTAAAACCATATTTATCTCACTTTAAAAAAACTAAGTAAAAAATTAAAATTGTGCAAGGTGAAAAGAGTCTGAACCCTAAATATGGGTGCAACATGATCTATAAGGTTGAGTTAGCTTTTATAGAAAGGCGTATTTTTTAATAAGCAGTTCACTGGTATGGCACTTTTGCTATCCTGGTACTTAATATTTTCACATAAACTCTGATTTATACAAGGGGCTCAAAACAAAAAAAAATAATGGCAGCCCACCTAGTGCACAGACTGGGGGGAGGATAGGCATGACCATTCTTTGTTCTCTACATTAAGTAGAAAAATTTCCTACTGAAATGTTGTTTACTGACGTAATTATCTACTCTTAAAAACTACTAGTTTCATATCATCAAAGACCACAATTACCATGTAAACTGGTAGGAGTTTAGTTCTAAATGAGTCAGCTGTAAGTGCTTTGTTATTATGGTGGCCTATGTCATCGCATGATATGAGGCATGGGCTGAGGCTTTTAGATAATGTAACCAAGGAGACAAAGTAAGGTTGTAGCATTATAAGTGAACAAAACCAATACAGATATATTAGCAAAAAGAAAAGAAATGGTGACTGAAGCTCTGTTCCAAAACAAACCTTAAGGACCCATTCACATCTTCGTGTAAAGCAAAACAACGCATGTGTCATAAGAAGCAATTTTATCTAATGAGGTTGTTCAGATCTTTGTGGTGTGGTTTGCTGTGCTTCCCAATAGAATAATAAACTGCATGTAAATCCATTACAATGCACATTAAAAGTGCACTAGAAAATGGATGAAATCCAATAGAGAACCTGGCTAAGCACAAGAAATACCCTTGCAGGAATAGATTTCAGTTAGTGCAACCTACCTTCTTGTTCCTCAGCAATGCTCGTCTTGCACAGATCCTCCCTCGTTTAGACTCCAGCTGCTGCACCTTTCCTCTGAGCATCATGTATGTGGAGCTGCTACTGTGATGGGACTGTGTACAGACTTGAAGCTCTTGGGGATCTTCACATGTGTCATAATAGACAACTTCATCCTCTTTCTCTACAAGCACAGAAAACATCAGTATAAGAATATTTTTTATCATGACAGGTAGAATCAAACTGTGGCCACTAAAAAAAAAAACACACAAGAGAGTAAGCATTAACGTCCCAACTCTACTGGGATATTCACACTGACAAGTGAATGTCATCTTGAGAAATATAAAGTACTACAAGAGATAGCAAGCCATAAGACAAGAAAAAAGATTTTAAAAAAACAGACTAGTAGTAAGGAAAGGGTTGGATCAGGGATAGGGTGGGGTGCAGAGGGAATAGGGACCCTGATGAGAGAGAAGCCCTCAGTATTCCTGGAATTTCCAGGAGATATAAAAAATGAGTGAATGCTAGTCATAGGGAATGATCAATGGGTTATCCGGGGTGTCCAAACTTTTTGGAATCCATACACGGAGTCCCCCAGCATGGCTGCCATTTTTTCTCTGGTTTTATACGATGTCATTTTGTTTTTGAGTTCATCTATGTTTGGTTGCGAGGACCACAATGATTTAGCCAGTGTCTGCTTAGCTGTCATGAAGATGAAAGAATAATGAATCTGGTCTTTTATGCAAACTTCCATTTGCAAATTAAGGACGGCCTCATATGTACTCCTTGGCCTAACACCAAGTGTTTTATTTTCAGATAGTTCTACCAAATACATGTAATGAAACTCTGCCAACCTCTGTGGGACCATATACAAACATAATAATAGTAGTATTAGACTGTAAGCTGTTATGAACAGGGCCCTCTTAATCCTCATTTGATTGTATTGTAGCTGTACTGTCTCCCTTTATATTCTAAAGCACTGCGCAAACTGTCAGTGCTATATAAGTTCTGTATTATAATAATAATAGCAAAGCCCATACACACGGCCCGAAAATTGGCCGGTTCAGTAGGAACCAGCTGCATTTCGGTGCTTGTGTATAGCTGTCAGTTTAATAAAAGCCGGTTTAATGACTGGCTTCTGTTATTATTATTATTATTATACAGTATTTATAAAGCGCCAATAGTTCGCTCAGCGCTGTACATTATAAAGGGGGACAGAACAATACCAATACAATGCAAAACATGAGGGTATCGAGGGCCCTGCTCTTTCAAGCTTACAATCTAGGAGGGAGGGGATGGTGGCACAGGAGGAGATAGCTGTGGGGGATGGAGTGGTAGGAAGAGTGGAGGAGGTCGGCAAGTTAGCAGGGGGCGGGGTAGGCTTCCCTGAAGAGATGGGTTTTCAGGGTGCGCCTAAAGGAGAGGAGAGTAGGTGATAATCTGATGGGTTGGGGCAGGGAGTTCCAGAGGATGGGTGACACCCTGGAGAAGTCCTGGAGGCGGGCATGGGTTCTGCTGGAAAACCGGCATTGGCCAATGCCTGCGAGCGCTAATCAGTGTATTCTGGCAGTGGGGAGTCCACCTGTCAGAATACAATATCTCATAGGGAGAGATCCCTGCATCAACATCACTTGTATTGATGCAAGGATCATTCAGGGTTTTTTTTGTTCAACCCGCTGGTTAAATTTAAAAAAAAAAAAAAAAAAACTGTATGTGTGTCCCCAGCTTTAGCTTCCACCAGAGAAGAGTTAATAGACCCATGTGTCAAGGCTTCCCAAATCTGGAGCCACTGTTTCCACCTAACGACATATGACGAAGTGTAAAAATGACCAAATCCAAAATGGAGTAGTATTTAACAGACACCATTCCCTTAGTGGTTGCATCTAAACACTGGTGCTCAAAAGTTTGTCCCAGAAAGGGGTCTTGACATTTGTTTAACAGCACTTTGCATGTAAATTTTAGGTGGTAAAGAACAAAACATTTCTGATGAAGGTTTTGTGAGAAATTTGAAGGGAAAGGAAACTTTGGATCCCATGTACAGAGGTTAAGTCCTAGATCCATTGAAATTCCTGCTCAGACCGCCGAAAGAACCTATATGGTTCTTAGAAATCCAGTGGAAATGCAGGGCTGTGACAACGTAGATGGAGGGGGGTATGAGAGGAAATCAGGTTCCCCCGAGAATTTAATGCTATCCCATATTCTGAAAAAAAATTGATAATGTGAATAGAAATCATGACATCCAATGAAGAAAGGGGGGAGCCCACAGAATATTGTCTATAGCTATGGGAGATGTTTTCTATGTTACCAGGCTAACCCATATTGGTGTATTACATGTATGCTACCAATGGAAAAATTTGGGCGACACAGAAATAGTACTGAATCTGCAGGACTGCAAAACTGCCTCTAAGCTTGGATTGAAATAACACCTTCCTGGACACCCTTGCTTTCTGAATGCTCCCCATAAGCCTCAAAAGGAGGTGCTGGAGTGATCACAGCATGTAACTTGGGGTAGACACTGGTAGGACTCTGATGAGATACAAAAGTTTAGGGAGAAAAGGCAGCAGTAATGCGTCCCAGCCGTGATGTCTCATTTTTTCCCAAAGATTCCATATCTGCCCCATTTGCCTAACAAAAGAATAACTGACTGTATAAAAGTGAAAGTAAAGTCATAGGATGCAGCCAAGTATATACCTAAAGCAGGCCATACACGGGAGAGAATTTCTTTCCTGCAACCATGGGCCATTGTGTTCTCCCGGCGCAGGGGAAGCCGTCTCAGATGGGAAAAGACAGTGATTATTGTAAGCAGCTATACCAGTCACTAGCGATAATCGTATGTAAAATTCGGTAGGCTGGTTCTGCCCAAGTTGATCAATTGATCGACCTGAGTACATTCAGCCTGCCCATGCATGGTTCGAATCTTGGCAGGTCCCTGCTGAACCAGCTGAGATTCGAACAGTCTATGGCCGGCTTTAGTAAGAGAGACGTGTCACTTTTCAATGGAAGGGGAAAGTATTTTGTAGCGTCTGTAAAAGATGTTGGGAGATAGATGTTAAACACATGTAAATTAGCATCATTATCTTGAAAGCCGGAAAGCATAGCAAAACTATCTAATAGAGGAGTCCAGTTGGGAAGAAAGGTTTGTGGGTTGCAGAGTGCCAGGATACCATCATCTGCAAAAAAGTAAAGATTATGTTGGTATTCAGCAATCTTCAAATCTTGAATAATAGGACTCTATCTAATGAGAACAGCCAAGATATCTATTAAGAGTGCAAATAACAAAGGGGCTAGGGGGCAGCCATGTCTCCTGTCTCTAGTAACTGGCAAAGAAAGGGAAATGAAACCCAGCATATTAAACAAAGAACCTGGGGTGCTGATTCAGAGACGCTATTCATTTGAGAAGGTGGGGGCCAAATCCTCACTTATCCAACACCAGCATCATGTATGGCCAGGATACTGTATCAAAAGCTTTTTTGATGTCCAAAGATAATAGACAGGTTGGGTGCTTCCTTTAGTTAACAACATAAGTAAGGTGCAATATTCATCTGATATTGATATCTGCTTGTCTACTGTGTAAGAAACTTACCTATTCTCTGCGGATGAGATGAGAAAATGAGAAGCTGCGTTCAAATTACTCTGTATAATTTTTGCCAACATCTAAAAGGTATTATTTGTCCCTGATTTTCTATCAATATCAAAAGAGAAAAACCTGATGCTATGAATTACTGCTTTGCAGGCTGCAGTGTCCTGATATGCACTAAAAGGGCAAGCAATTTTTTATCTCCCCCTTGCCCTTTGTTCAAATGCATGTTTGTCATCTGATCACATAGTAGCATGTAGATATTGTCTTTGTCATATAAAAGACACCAGCACCCAGGAACTGCATGTATCAAGGAAGACCTTTATATTTAACTACAACATATCTGTGAATAGCAAACAGATCAGTGTTAGCAAGATTGATCGACAATATATCATCATATGAGTATAGAGTACTGATTACCCTTTATCTGCCTCCGCAGTGAGGTGAGTTCTGCTGTAAGCAACATTTCTTCATACTTCAATATCTCAAACTGAACATCGTATAGCTCTAGTTGTGCCTCATAGTACTGTAACTCCAGCTCATCCACCAGTGCCATGGCCCCAAGGCCCTCACTCAGGTTCTCCATCTGTCAGTCCAAGCCAGTGTACACAATCAATGGAAAATTCAACAAATGATGTAATACATATAAAACAAACCTAGAAAATATATTCTGACATAGTAATATCACTAGTATAGGAAAAAGTGATGAAATGCCAAGGAAGCATAACTCAACTGATACAAATGGAATGGAACATGCTGTCATTTGAACATGTGTGCCATGTACTCCAATGGTCTTATTTAGTGAAGAGACTCCAAGTGCAAATTCTTAGACTTAGAACTATATAGAATTTCCATTGTTGAAAAAAGTACAAGATGAATGGGTATGATGAGCCCAGGCATGTTTGGACAGGCGAGTCTGAACCCACATGAGCTATTCCTGCAGACCACCAATCATAAGTGGGGGAGGCATTTCCCACTACTGCACAAATACAAGGGGCTGCAAAGTGGGAAATGCCTGCACCACTTATGATTGGCTGTCCACAGTGACAGCTTCCTGGCTGGATAGCACAGGCAGGTTTGGGCTTACCTGAGGTGATCTCTGGTTATGGGCTATTGCACAAAAAAAAATAAGATCTCTTTATACAATAGTGCCATATGTTTGAGCTTGTATGATAATCCGTTTGTTTTTACAGTGGGTGAAATAAGCACTGAACATGTCACAATTTGTTTTTTTGTAATTTTATTTCTAAAGGTGCTATTGCCATGAAATCTTCACCACATGTCGGTAACTACCCATACAATCCATAAATACAAAGAACCCAAGACAAAGAAGTTCAGAAATTAAGTTATGTGTAATAAAATGGAATAACACAGGGAAAAAGTATTGAACACGCCAACTGAAATTTATTTAATATTTCATGCAAAACCCTTTGTTGGTAATGACAGCTTCAAGACACTTTCTGTATGGAGAAACTAGTCACATGCATTGCTCAGGTGTGATTTTAGCCCATTCTTCCACACTGTCTTGAAATCTTGAAGGTTCCGTGGGCCTCTTCTATAAACTCTGATCTTTAGTTCTTTCCACAGATATTCTACTGGATTCAAGTCAGGTGATTGGCTGGGCTATTCGAACAGCTTTATTTTCTTTCTTTGAAACCAATTGAGAGTTTCCTTGGCTTTGTGTTTGAGATCATTGTCTTGCTGAAATGTCCACCCACGTTTCATCTTAATCATCCTGGTAGATGGCAGCAGATTTTTATCAAGAACATTTTTCCATTCATCCTTCCTTCTCTGATATGAAGTTTGCCAGTACCGTATGCTGCTAAACAGCCCCAGACCATGAGGCTCCCACCTCCAAACTCCACTGTTGGGATGGTGTTTTTGGGGTGATGTGCAGTGCCTTCTGGCTGTCAAACATGGTGTGTATTATGGCATCCAAACAGCTCAATTTTGGTCTCATTTGACCAGACTATTTTCTCCCATTATTTCACAGATTTGTCTAAATGTTGTGCAGCAAACTTTAAACGAGCTTCAACATGCTTTTTCTTCAGCAATGGAGTCTTGCGTGGTGAGCGTGCATACAGTCCATTGTGGTTGAGTGCATTACTTTTTGTTTTCTTTGAAACAGTTGTACTTACTAATTCCAGGTCTTTCTGAAGCTCTCCACAAGTGGTTCTTGGCTCTTGGACAACTCTTCTGATAATTCTTTTCACTCCACTGTCAGAAATCTTGTGAGGAGCACCTGGTCGTGGCTGGTTTATGGTGAACTGATGGTCTTTAGACTTTTGGATTATGGCCCCAACAGTGCTCACTGGAACATTCAGAAGTTTAGAAATCCTTCTGTAACCAATGCCATCAGTATGTTTTGCAACAATAAGGTTGCGAAGATGTTGAGAGACCTTTATGCTTCTTGTGTGACACCTTGGTAATGAGACACCTTTTTATAGGTCATCAGTTGAGACTGAACCAGCTGATATTAATTTGCACTGACAAGGGGCAGGATTGCTTTCTAATTACTGATAGATTTCAGCTGGTGTCTTGGCTTTCTATGCCTTTTTGCATCTCCCTTTCTTCATGGGTTTAATACTTTTTCCCTGTGTCATTCCATTTTAATACACACAACTTAACCGCTTGCCCGCTGCCCTATAGCAGAAATACTGCTACAGGGTAGCAGGGCTGCGCAAAATCACATATATACGCGATTTCGCATCTCTGGGCAGGGGGGCGCGTGCGAATTACCCGCGCCACCACTGGTGGCTTCAGCTGTCGATCACCGGGTCCCGGACGGTGATTCCCTGCCGGCACCCGGTGATTGCCGAGTATCACTGACAGGGGAGAGATCTATATGTAAACAATACAGATCTCTCCCCTGTCAGCTCCAGCACAGTGCTTTCTATTGCTCTGCACAGAAGAGAAATACAAAGCAATGTGCTTACACTGTAAAACACACACGCAGCACACAGCTAACCCTTTGATCGCCCCAGTTAACTTGTTCCTGCCCAGTGTCATTAGTACAGTGTCAGTGCTTTTTATTAGCACTGATCACTGTATTAGTGTCTATGGCACAGGTGTCAAACACAAGGCCTGTGGGCGAATCCAGGCCATTTTATGACGAAATTTTTTTTTTTTTTTTTACTGGACGTGTTTAATAGCAAAAAGTCAAAAATATTGTTTTTTCCCTCAAAATTGTCGGTCTTTTTTCATTTATAGCGCAAAAATAAAAACGCAGAGGCGATCAAATACCACCGAAAGAAAGCTCCATTTGTGGGGAAAAAAGGACATAAATTTCATTTGGGTGCAATGTTGCATGACCGCACAATTGTCAGTTAAAGTAACGCAGCACCGCATCGTAAAAAATGGCCTGGTCAAGAAGGGGGGTAAATCCTCTGGAGGGAAAGTGGTTAATTTCTGAACTTGTTTGTTTTGGTTTCTTTGTATGTATGGATTGCATGGGTTGTTACTGACGTGGTGAAAATTTCATGTCAACAGCACCTTTAGAAATGTACTTACTGAGAAATATGGTGACGTGTTCAATACTTATATTACCCCCGGTATATACATATTCAGTACAAATTAGCATGTATATGTATGTCTGTATAGGCTCCTGAGAAGATATTAGCAAGCATTTTTTAGCGTATACACAAATTTTACTAGTTGCATTTTTACACATTTACACGTCTATGTATGTTAAAGCTGCTTTGGAAAATAGGAAAATGAGGCATGAAAGTTTCATAAAATCCACATAGAACTGTTAGATATTAAATAAATGTTTCCACAAGCATTAAAGATGAACTCCAGGAATTAGATAAGCTACCCTTGCCGTGGGGCCCCCCTGCACTGCAAGGGTTAACTGCTCGATTAGTCCAAGGGTGAAGGTTTAAAGTGGCTCTAAAGGCAGAAGGGTTTTTACCTTAATGCTTTCTCTGCATTAAGGTAAAAAAAAAAAAACCTTCTGCTACCAGGATCCCACCCCAACCCCCCTTACTTACCTGACCCCCATCTCGATCCAGGGCTGTGCCCGAGAGCAGTGGCTCTCTCTTTCCTCACTGGACAGAGAGGCAGTAATGGAAGCCATTGGATTCTGCTGTCAATCACAGCCTGTGAGCAGAGATCAGGGGGTGGGGCTAAGCTGCAATTGGGGCACTCAGCAGGGGGGAAGAACCAGGTATGCCAGCCGGAGGACCCCAGAAGAGGAGGATCAGGGCTGCTCTGTGCAAAACCACTGCACAGAGAAGGTAAGTATAACAGGTTTGTAAAGGGATTTTTTTTTCTCAAAATAGCATCACAGTAAGCTGTATTACTTACCCTATCCCTCGGTCTAACAGGCGCCAATGCTGTTCTCTTCTGCCTGAAGCCTGAGTTGTGGGTGGTCCCTTGGCATCACATACAGTGCAGGAATATTCACCCTGCATTGTATATAGTGGAAGTAGGCACAGAGGGAGAAAGCCTGCCGCAGCTAGGTTTGGGAAGCTGGCGATAGATGAATTAAAATTCAACCAGTTCAGTAGGGACCAGCTGAATTTCAATCCATGTATGGCCATTCCTGCTCAACAGAAGTCAATCCAATGATCAACTTTTGTCAAACAGGAATGTTGGAAAGTTTTCATTCAATCAGTGGCTGCAGCACGGATCAGTGTATGCTGACAGCAGAGGAGTCCCAGCTGTCAGAATACCATAGCACAGTGGTTAGGATTCCTCCATCCACCATGCTTGTGTGGAATCTGAATCATCTATGGCCAGCCTAAGAAGTACACCTTATCCCTGCACCCCTAGACTAAACAAACAATTGTCCCTAGCAGTGCAGGATCTCAGTATGTGTGTGGAAGTATATCAAGTCTGCGTGTATTTCAGCATGTATAAATACAATGCTTCTACATCTGGATATACAGTACTTGAAACAGTATGAATGTGGAACAAAGACCACAGTGGGCATGGCAATAACTGCATTGCATGTAATCTGTCTGCATTCATGTATGCGCCCAATATGGGAGTATGATTGCACATGAGCTCAGTGATCAACATGAAAACAGACAATATACATAGGCACAGGATGTGGGCAGTGACTGGGACTACATTTACACAGTGACTGCAGCAAAGACTAGGAAACACTGCAATGTGGGCACAATGACCCTGGTATGACAATGATGACTTTCATAGAGGGACAGACCCCATAATGTGAACACGGTTCCTCTGGAGGTCCATTTACCTGCCTAAAATAGTGGACAGCACTGACCTGCACGATGTCTGCTAATTAAGAGAACCCTTAAGGACCATAAAAGTAAACATTGTCTGCATTCTTCTAGGAATCTTACTTTTTGTGTGATATCTGCCCTCTTCTGATTCAGGCACATCTCCTTTGATCTCATATGCTGAAGTGTTTCTTTTGCTAACATGGATTTTATCCTCTCCAGTCTGGGTTGTGCTGAGGCCCAGGTGGCTTGTCCAAATCTCTTCCCATCTTGCTCCATTTGTTTCTGCATGGCTGCAATAATAGCAATAATACTTTAAATCAATTTATCAATTTACTCCCAGAGTGCAAAAGGCTCCAAAAAATACATTTCTAAACCATAAATTACTCATTCAAGATTTAACCACTTGCCTACTGGGCACTTTTACCCCCTTCCTGCCCAGGCCAATTTTCAGCTTTCAGTGCTGTCACAGTTTGAATGACAATTGTGCAATCATGCAACACTGCACCCAAACAAAATTTTGATAGGCGGCACGGATGGGCACTTTTAGGCAGCACTGATAGTTGGCACTGAAAGGTGGTTCTGATGGGCACTGATATGTGGCATTGATGTGCACTGGTAGGCACTGATATGCGGCTTTGATGTGCACTGATGGGCACTTGTATGTGGCATTGATGGGCCTAGACAGGTCGCATTGATGGGCACTGACAGGTGGCACTGATGGGACTACACTGATCATCAGGGCACTGATGTCCCCTTTGAGGAATGCAGATTACCGGTTCTCCTCTCCTCATGAGCTGTCAGCGTGAGGAGAGGACTGCCGATAACCGGCATTTCCTTGTTTACATGCGATCAGCTGTGATTGGACACAGCTGATCATACGACAGAGCCGACACCAACTTTTTAGTGTGATCGGTGATCCGCTGTGTCCCAGGGACACAGCGCACCGCTGAGCACCCAGGGGGCGCGCATGGGCAGTTAGGAGTGGGAGGACGTCATATGACGTCCTCCCAGAAAGAGAGACGCTGCCCGTCCGTCATTACCTTATATGGCGGGTGGGAGGCGGTTAAATTAGTTAATGTATGTGAGACTGCACACAAAATGCATGATGAGGTCTCTGCATTGAAGTCAATGGCACTAGAACTGTAGAAAATGCAGAGTTGAGAACAGCGACTACAGTACTCATTCAGACCATGATGTCATAATGCGATGTGTTAACAAGATTTTTTTTCACAGTAATGTGCATTGCGTTCAAATCATGGGTTGGCAATGTACAAAAACGTCCATCCGATGGATGAACAACGGAGACACCCTTAAGCTGACCATACATACATGGATCGAAATTCAACTGCTTCAGCAAGAACTGGACAAATTTCAATCCATGTATGGGCTACCTGGTTATACACAACTTGATCTATCGATCAACTAGTATAAACCCAGCCTATCGGGTTTTCCTGAATGATCCATGCCGCTGGCTATAGCTGGCAACACCGATCATTGCATTACACTCCATTGTATTATATACAATAGCACAGCAGGAAGGATTCCCCTATCCACATTGAATATGTAGATGGGGGCATCGACTCACTTTTTTTGGTTTAATCCTCTGGCTGAATGAAAAAAAAATGAATCATGTATGGCTTCCCTGAGGCTGCAGCACTGTCAGTCTGTGGAGAGGGGAATGTTGGATGTACTAGTAGATTTAGATGGACTGGAATAACAAATGAAAGTAACTCCAGGTAACACTTTATTAAGCAGTAACATCAACATTTATTTTTTCTTTTGGGATAAAGGATTATGTATATGAATAAAAGATGACCATTGTAAGCACCCCTGTCAGTACTAAATTATTTGTCCCAGCCCTCTAATTGCCACTTTTGTTGGACAGCTTAGTCTGTTAAAGTAAGGTAAAAAAAACAACAGATTTACTGGCCAGATCACCAGGTGAAAATACAAGTTTTCTTTTAAGACAGTTTAACATTACAGTGGGGAACATAATTATTTGATCCCTTGCAGATTTTGTAAGTATGCCCACTTACAAAGAAATGAAGGGTCTATAATCTTTATTATAGGTGTATTTTAAATGATAGAGACAAAATATCAACCAAAAATCCAGAAAAGACACACGATACAAATGTTATAAATTGAGTTGAAGTTCAGTGAGTAAAAGGAGTATTTGATCCCCAAGCAAAACATGACATAGTACTTGGAGGAGAAACCCTTGTTGGCACAGAGGTAAGACATTTCTTGTACTTGGTTAACAGGTTTGCACACATCTCAGGAGGGATTTTGGTCACAGATCTTCTCTAAATCCTTAAGTTTTCTTAGCTGTCGCTTGGCAACTCAAAAGTTTCAGCTCCCTCCATAAACGTTCTATATGATTAAGGTCTGGAGATTGGCTAGGCCACTCCATGACCTTAACCGCTTCCCGACCGCCCTATAGCAGAAGTACTGCTACAGATCAGCAGGGATGCGCAAAATCACGTATATGTATGTGATTTTGTTTTTCCGGGTAGGAGGTGCGCGCTCGTTCCTCTCCCTACCCGTGCCGCTATTGGCTCCTCGGCATGTCAATCACCGGGTCCTGGCTGCCGATTCTCGGTCAGGACTCGGTGATCGTTGGCAGAGCGGACAGGGGAGAGGTCCGTATGTAAACAACACAGATCTCTCCTCTGTCAGCACGAACAGGCTGCTTTGTTTTGCTCTGCACAGCAGAGCAATACAAAGCAGCTTATCTCTCTAGTAAATCACACACAGTTAACCTTTTGATTACCCCTTCCTGCCCAGTGTCATTAGTACAGTGTCAGTGCTTTTTATTAGCAGTGATCACCGTAATAGTGTCACTGAGGACATCAGTGGCAGTTAATCAGTTCCCCCCCCAGTGTCAGAATGCCCGCTGCAGTCCCGCAATAAGTCACTAATCGCCGCCATTACTAGTAAAAACAAAAAAATAAAAATTCCAGTGAATATATACTGCCATATGTACATGCTATAACAAAGACATGTAGCAGAATACATTTTGGCCTAAATTTATGACAAAATTTTATTTTTAACATTTTTTTACTGGATATGTTTAATGGCAAAAAGTCAAAAATATTGGGGTTTTTTTTTTTCAAAATTGTCTGTCTTTTTTTTGTTTATAGTGCAGAAAATTAAAAAATGCACAGGCGATCAAATACCACCAAAAGAAAGCCATTTGTGTGAAAAAAAAGGACATAAATTTCATTTATGTACAATGCTGAATGACCGCGCAATTGTCAGCTAAAGTAACGCAGCGCTGTATCGCAAAAAATGGCCTGGTCGGGGGAAGGGGGGGGGGGTAAAGCCTCTGGAGGGCAAGTGGTTAATGTGCTTTCTTCTTGAGCCTCTTCTTTGTTACCTTGGTGGTATGGTTTGGGTCACTGTCATGTTGGAAGACCAATTCATGACCCTTTTTCAGTGTTCTGGCTGAAGAAGGCTCATCCATGACTTTACAATACACGGCCCATCCATTGGCCCTGCAATGCAGCAAAGTCTGCCTGTACCTTTTTTTTTTTTTTTTTCAACAGTTGCGTTTATTGAATCGTACAAAAGTATAAACACATCAAGGTACATGAGAACAATCAAGCACGTGGTATACAGTAGAAATACAATACACATAAATTTCTAATGCTGTAAACCATACAAATTCAACTTGTCATCCTGAGCAAAGTCAGTAAAAACATATATTTTACAATGCAGTTGGCCATTATCCACCAGTGAGGAGTTGAGGAAAAAGATCTCAGGGTGTGAACTGGAGCATGAAAAGAAAAGGACAGAGAGAGCCAGATGGGGAAAAGATGAGGATATGGCCTGTACCTTTAGCAAAGAAACAGCCCCAAAGCATGTTTTTTCCACCTCTGTGCTTGACTGTAAGGATGGTGTTCTTAGGGTCGTAGTCAGCATTTGTCTTCCTTCAAACACGACAAGTCGAGTTAATGCCAAAGAGCTCAATTTTGGTTTCATCTGACCACAGCACTTTCTCCCAATCCTTCTCTGAATCATTTCGATGCTCACTGGCAAAAGTCAGACAGGCCTGTACTGTACATGTGCCTTCGTGAGGAGTGGGACCATGCGGGTGCTGCAGGATTTCAATCCATGGCAGCGTATTGTATTACCAATGGTTTGTTTGGTGACTGCGGTCCCAACTGCCTTAAGATCATTCACAAGCTCCTCCCATGTAGTTCTGGCCTTTTCTCACTTTTCTCATGATCATCCTTACCCCATGAGGCGAAATCTTGCATGGAGCTCCAGACCAAGGGCGACTGATGGTTATTTTGTATTTCTTCTAACAGTTGTCTCCTTCTCATCAAGCTTCTTTCTGATGGTCTTGTAGCCCATTCCAGTCTTGTGAAGGTCTACAATCTTGTCCCTGACGTCCTTTGACAGCTCTTTGGTCTTGCCCATAATGGTGGCAAGGTTTGAATGGAAGAAAGAGATTCTGTGGACAAGTGTCTTTTATACACGTAATGAGCTGTCCTTAGGAGCACCTTCCTAAATTGACAAATCTGTGTACTGTTGGTTGGTAGGGGATCAAATACGTATTTTACTCACTGAACTGCAACTCAATTTCTAACATTTGTATCGTGTGTTACAAAATCTGCAGGGAAAGAATTATTTTTGCCACTGTATATGGCAAACGAAATCTCGTCAAACTAGCATGTAGACATCACCTGGGCCCGGGTAAAGTGAATCTATGGTCAAAATATTAAATCATATATTAATTTCCACATTGTATTCCAAATTATTTCTAGCCAACTCTTATTATTCTGGAGGATCTTTGCAAACATAATTTGTGAAGATCCCCACACTTTAATTCCTTGGATTACATGATACCTATTCACTATGCCCTGTGAGTGTTACACATTTCACAGAGCCTGCCTTCTAAACTACAGAGGTGCTGAGAGGAGAATTTCAGGAGGCGGAGTCAGTAAAGGAATCACTGCTTGTAGGCAGCAAGGTACCATGGGATATGTCGTCCTAAGACATTGAAAGTAAACAGCAGAGGAGAAGCTGAAACACATTCAGGGAATCCAGGAAGTCGTGGAAAGAAATGGGCAGGAGACAAGCAGCGATCACAACATGAAGGGAGATTTTTCAAGTAAACTTAGATTGGATTGTCAAATATAACTGTTTGTATTGTTATTACAACGCAGATGTTTTAAAATGAATGTGTATGTTGTGACCACAGAACTTCTTTAGTAATCATAATCCATCATACCAGCCAGGGCTTTGGAGGTCTCCTTGAAATAATTCACAGTCACACTCTGGATGGATCGCACAGCCTCTACTGCTCTCGCGTTCCATTGCTCAGCCTCTTTCTGCAATGCCTCAATACGTTTTGGGCCGAAATCATCCATTTCAAGTGACTTCTGTTTACAGAAAAACAAGATATTAGGAGAAGAAGAAATTAAAAAGATGTTTAAACCTGTGAAAGTCAGTGTGGCCTTGTATTCAGATTCTAAAAGGCAATTTCATCCCAACATCCCAGCAATAATACCAGTGACATCTGACAAGATCTACAACGAAGAGAAGGTAAACCAAAGCCTGGTACAGACTACCAGTGGGCTGAATGAAAAAATAAACTGAGGGGCTCACGAAGAGGTCTCTGCACTAATTATGCAATTTTAGTACGGTGATCTCCCCATCGAGCTATTGTGTTGACAGGGGGACTGCCCTTCCCCCACCCCACCAGCACACAGTGGTCAGCACTTGCAGGCATTGGCTGCAAGCGCTGATCAGATGCTGATCAGCCTATGATTTTCCACCATGCCCGTTCTACAGAAGCCGGACATTAGGATAACTTCTGTCAGAAAGGCTGCTATATGCACAGGCCGAAGGTCAGCCTGCTTCTGTTGAACTGTCTGATATTCTGCTCCTGTGGGTACCAGGTATTAGCCCACCACCAGATGTTGTTCTATTAGCCATTGTTCAATAACTGAATGGAATCTCTATGCCAAACACCTAAATAAAATAAGAAAGCTAAGAAACTGTATCCTTCCAAACCAGAAATACAATTTACATTTTCCAATTCTCTATGCTTTCCAATATTTACTTTAGAATGGGAATGACCTTTAACTTAACAAGATCCCTGTAGCTAAATATATTTCTGTCAATATCTTTTATAGATTTCAAATTGCTTTCCAAAGCTTTTAGACAAGACTTGTCATTCTGCATGCTGGGATGTTATATTTACCACCTCTGACATCAAATGTAAAGGGTTTGAAGGGATTAATTAATACTGTAGTTTTAGTCACCTGCTCATCCACCATTTATATACTTTTCATTGATGAAGCATAAAAGGAGAAAGGGGGTGAAAGGGGCAGGTATAGTTGACCCTCAGGTCTAGTGCGCATATTAACCCCTGCATCACCAAATCACCGATTTTTTTCTTCTTTTTTTTTTTAACCTAAACTTAGGCTTTAATGCAAACATGTTGCCTGCAAGTACAAAAGCACAGGATTGCTTTAAGGGGGGAGAAAAACTAGTTGTTGCCATAACATCCAGAAGTTTTGCCGCATTTTCTTTTACTTAATGGAGAAGTACAGCTAAAGCTTGTTTGGCTGCAATTCTCCTGTGGATCACAGGAGTGCAGTTCGTTCTGCACTCCTGTGACCTGCTGTTGGCTGACATCCCTCAGCTGGTCCGGGCTGGGGAAGGATCCCAACTTTAAAGTTGGGATCCACCCAGATGTCTGAATCGGCCCCTGTCTGGATTGGAGCCAGCTGCTCCCGCCCCCTCCACAGCCCAGCACTCCAGTGAGCACTGGGGGGGAGCAGAACAGAGAGCAGTGACTGACAGTCACCAGCTCTCTGCTCACTGAGCACTGAGCAATCAGCAGACTTTGATTGCTCAGTTCTTAGTCTTAGTGCCAGTGGAGGACAGACGCTGCATCCACCTAGGCAAGTATAATTTCTAGAAAAAAACCCTAAACTTTTCTTTTAAGTTTTATCAAAAGGAACAGTACACATATAGTGCAAATAGAGAGCACAACCCAGTAAACAAGTAGACAAAATCTCAATCCTTGACAAAAAAAAAAATGAAGTACAACATGTAAGAGCTGATTCACATATATGTGGTATGGATTAAAGCTCAGGTTTCACAGCTATTTGATACAGTAGCTGTTCATAAATTCATGTCAGGTTTACATCGGGGCCAGAGCAGGATTAGCTCAGGATCTTACCTTGTTCACACATATGCGGTTTAGGTATGGTTCCCACAGAAGTCAATAGCCTGTAATCCGCACCTGAACCTGAAGCCACTGCTCAGAAACCGTACAGGATTCTTTTTAAAACCACACTGAATCTGCATCGCTGTATACCGGACATACAGTTGTGTTCAAAATAATAGCAGTCAGACATCACTAACCGGATCAATCACTGTTTTTGGTAGAAATGATATTTCTACATGGCAAATAATTTACTAGCAGGTGTAGTAGAGTAATAGAAATCCAACAGACCCAACAGTCATGACATGCATGCTGCTGATTCTGTGTAATTGAATCACTAATTGAAAGGGGCATGTTCAAAATAATAGCAGTGTGGAGTTCTATTAGTGAGGTCATTTATTCTTTGATAAACAGGTGGCAATTATTGCCCTTATTTAAGGAAGGAAGGCAGCAAATGTTGTACATGCTGGTTACAGTGCATTTCTCTCTGAAATTCTGAGGAAAATGGATCGTTGCAGACATTGTTCAGAAGAACAGCGTACCTTGATTAAAAAGTTGATTGGAAAGGGGAAAACATACAAAGAAGTGCAGAAAATGATAGGCTGCTGAGCTAAAATGATCGCAGATGCTTTAAAATGGCAACCAAAACCTGAAAGACGTGGAAGAAAGCGAAAAACTACCATTTGAATGGATAGAAGAATAGCCAAAATGGCAAGGACTCAGCCAACAATCAGCTCCAGGAAGATGAAAGAAGGTCTAAAGTTCCCTGTGAGTATTGTTACAATTAGAAGACGCCTATGTGAAGCCAAGCTATCTGCAAGAAGCCCCCCCAAAGTCCCACTGTTGAAAAAAAGACATTTGCTGAAGAGGTTACAATTTGCCAAAGAGCACATTGACTGGCCTAAAGAGAAATGGCGCAATATTTTGTGGACTGATGGAAGTAAGATTGTTCTTTTTGGGTCTAGTGGCCGGAGACAGTTTGTCAGACGTCCCCCAAACACTGAATTCAAGCCACAGTACACTGTGAAGACAGTGAAGCATGTTTGCGCAAGCATCATGATATGGGGATGTTTCTCATACTACGGTGTTGGGCCTATTTATCGCATACCAGGGATCATGGATCAGTTTGAATACATCAGAATACTTGAAGAGGTCATGCTGCCTTATGCTGAAGAGGAAATGCCCTTGAAATGGGTGTTCCAACAAGACAACGACCCCAACACACCAGTAAACGTGCAACATCTTGGTTCCAGACCAACAAGATTGACGTTATGGAGTGGCCAGCCCAATCCCCGGATCTTAATCCAATAGAAAACTTGTGGGGTGACATCAAAAATGCAGTTTCTGAGGCAAAACCAAGAAATAGAGAAGAACTGTGGAATGTAGTCCAATCATCCTGGGATGGAATACCTGTTCACAGGTGCCAGAAGTTGGTTGACTCCATGCAACACAGATGTACAGCAGTTCTCAGAAACAGTGCTTATACAACTAAATATTAATTGATTCAAAGGAAAGCAAAATCTTCAAACATTTTTCAGTTTATATAGTGAATGTTTGAGTTTGTAAAGAAGAACACAAACACTGCTATTTTTTTGAACAGTCTAATATTCACTTTTCTTCAATTGTTTTAGAGGAACAACACAAATTTGATATATTTTTCTTCATGTTTTGATTTGGAATAGAATGTGTAGTGTTCCCAATGCATTTGTGTGTATGGAAATAAAAGCTATTAGAAGGATTTTGAGCTTTATTCACTTTTTTCAACACACTGCTATTATTTTGAACACAACTGTAAGTGAATAGGCACCAAAGGAAGCAATGTTATTTCACGTCATGCGGATTGGATGCGGTTCAAACCTTATCCAATCCGCATATATGTGAACGGGTGCTAAAGAAAGGAGTATGACCTAGATTTTCCATTAGCAAAAGACAAGGTGACCTAAGACCAAAGATAATCGGATTATACAGATGCACATGTGTCTGCAGACAGAAACATCAAAACCCCCCACATTCTCATTGGGCAAACGGAACAGTATCAAACTCAGTGGGCCATGCTGACCACACTGGAGCTGAATAAAGCCCATCACAGGGAGGCCGAAAAAAAAAAAAAAAAAAAAAAGGGGATAGAAGGAAGAGTCAACCATAGTTCAAAATGGAGAGGAAGTGCATCCAAGGCATTAAAAAGTTCAAGAGAGAACAAAGAAGAAAAGAAAGGGAAGATCCAGTAGTGAGGGAAGGAAAGCAGGTTTAGAAGAGGGAAAATGGGGAAGGTGTAGGGTACCCCAGGGGCTTCTGACGGTTTAGGAGAAAGTACCAGGAATCAGGAGGTCATTTGAGATGGGGGGAAATGGTCAAGCCAGGGTTGCCAAACCTGTAGAAATCTGTCATGCGTGTCATTAGGAATCGCAGTTAGCTTTTCATTGATACAAATTTTATGGATTCGACTGTGTGTGTGTGGGTACATTCCCAACAAGTGGCTTCTGTAATTGGTTTGTGCTTCCCATGGATCCTTCCACAGACTGATCAGCCTGCATATCCATATCCAGAGCCTCTGCACTTTAGGACAGGTCCACCATATATGTTTCATGTCACCCAAGTCCTAGCAGCCCCAAAAACAGCCAGATATGTGGGGAGACATTTGGCAATTATGGTCAGTTTAAAATACCACCAGGACAAAGGAATCAACAGTGGGAAGTGAACCACATCTTATTCCAGGGCTGGAAATAGGCCAAAGGGTTTTTAGTGTAGGTGGAAGGGGGGGGGGGGGGGGGTGGGAGGTTTAAAAAATGGTCAAGAAATTTTTGGATTCCAAACTATGAAAGAAGGAGGAGAGGGAGGGGGAGGGTGGGGGGGGGGGAGTGGGATGGGAGGGGAGAGAATAGTTGATCACCAGGGAAACCTTTAGTGTTTCAAAGATAATATACCAGGACCTCCAGTTACAAGGAGCAGATGGGAGAAAGAAGGATATTGGGAAGAGAGAAAAAAGTAGGAATATTGTAAATTTTATGACCTATAACGTAAAGGGCCTGAACACTCCGTTAAAAAGACACAAGATTCTTAGGGAAATTTATAAATATTCAGCTGATATAGTCTTTTTACAGGAGACACATTTAGCCCAGGATTCAAGAATTATGTTACAATCAAGAAATTATCTAGTTTGGTATTATGCGGATTCCCCAATAAAACGGGCTAAAGGAGTAGCAATAGGAATGGCAAAAAATGTTAGATTTATTAATAGAAGATAGGAAGATGGATCGAGAGAGTCAGTTTTTATTCTTAAGGGGGAAACTGTATGAAATGGAATGAACTCTTGCTAATATATATTGCCCAAGTAAGAACCCAAAGATTTACTTAGAAGAAATCCTAAGGAAACTGATTTTAAGAAAGGGGTAAGGATTGTAATTTTTGTATGAACCCCCAGATTGGTACAGGCCTAAGAACCATTAAAAAGAAGTTGTACCAAGGTCAATTGGTGGATGTATGGAGAATTAAGCACGTTGGAATGAGAGACACATTCTATTCCTCTGCACACGCAACACAATCTAGGTTAGATTACATAATGGTAGAACATCAAATTAGAGTCAGTTATGGATTCCAACATAGACGTTGTATCTTTATCTGATCATGCGATAGAAAATGAGTGGGGTGCAGAATAAAACATATGCATGGAAATTAAATGAGACACTCATTCAAGATCAAGAGACAGAAACGAGAATATGAGAGGAGATAGAACAATATTTTTTAGCAAATGAAACGGAGGGAGTCTCAGTAGCTACAGTATGGGAGGCACATAAGGTGTATATAAAGGGCATCCTGATCGCTATAGGAGCGGAAAAAAAAGAAAAAGAGGTCAGAAAGGATAAAAAGGTTAATAGAGGAATTATTTACACTAGAGCAATCACATAAAAAGAGAACAAAAATAGATATACAACATAAGATTCTTATAAAGAGACAAGAATTAAGTAATGTATTAGAACAAGAAACAAATAAGGCCTTCAATAGGGTGCTTGGAGAAAGCTATCAATGGGGAAATAGACTGGGAAAATTTTTGACAAGGTTAGTGAGAAAAAATAAATCAATAAACTATATAGAGAAAATTAGAAATAAAACAAGAGAACTAGTGTACCCAACTAAAACAATTGGTAGTGTATTTCAAAAATATTATAGTTCCTTATATGCAGTTCAATCTAAAAAGAAAGACATGGAGGGAGAGAGAAATAAAAAAACTTCAGATATATTAAAAGGAATCGGGATTACCCAGATTAGATAAAGAAAAAAGGTTCAATGTTAGAGAGGCTGATAATAACACAAGAGGAAGTACAAGGGGCACTAAAGAGTACAGCAGCAGGAAAGAGTCCAGGACCAGATGGATTCACAGTGAGATATTATAGGAAATTTAAAGAACTATTTATATGAATGCATTGGAAGAAGGAGGCCAAATGAGGAAAAAGTCATTGATGGCACACATTACAAAAATTTGTCCCAATGTGCCAGCTACAGGCCAATCTCATTATTAAATGTAGATATGAAACTATATGCTAAAATCTTTGCCAACAGGCTGAAGGATTTAATGCTGGAACTGATACACTTAGACTAGGTTGGGTTTATACCAGGTAAGGAAGGTAGAGATAATGGATTGAGATCACTATTACTCCTGCAAAAAAGCAAGAAAGAGAAATCCCCAGTGGTACTCCTGTTGATAGATGCTGAAAAAGCTTTTGATAGGGTAGATTGGGGATTTATGATGAGTACCCTAGAGGCAATAGGGCTTGGGCCCAAAATGTTTCAATGAATAAAATGCTTGTACAACCACCCATCGGCAGTAGTAAAGATTAATGGTACATTGTCGGAATCATTCGAAATGTACAATGGAACGAGGCAGGGCTGCCCACTCTCATCCCTGCTGTTTGTGTTACCTTTGGAACCACTGTTAGCAATGATAAGGAAAAGCGTTGATATAAAAAGGAGAGGTAGAACATAAGGTGGCAGCGTATGCAGACGATATGCTATTTTATGTGGTTAACCCTAGAACAACGTTGCCAAATTTAATACAAACTTTAAAATGGTAGGGAGAACTATCAAACTTTAAAATTAATCTCACAAAATCATAGATACTAGATATTAATATGCCGAAAGTGGATAGACAAGTACTACAAGAAAAATTTCTCTTTAAATGGCAAGGTAAACAGCTAAAGTATCTAGGAGTAAAGCTAACCCCGTCAGAGTATCTATCAAGTGAACTATATACCATTACTGAATTAAATAAAAGAGGAGCTGAAGAAAATATCAAAAGGCGGTTTGTCCTGGATAGGTAGAACTAATATGGTTAAAATGGTGATACTCCCAAAAATCCTGTATAAATTCCAAATGCTTCAATTTATTTGTTGCAAGAGTTTCTTAGGGTATTAAAAAGAATGATAATGAGATATGTATGGATGAATAAAAAACAAAGGGTGAATTATGAGGTCTTATGTAAAGATAAAATAAATGGGGTATTAACTATGCCAGAGATTAAAAGATACTAAAATGTAGTAATATTGTCACGGATAATGGATTGGGTGTATAACGCACAATAGAAAAGTTGGGTTGGGATTGAAATGACATTGAGGGAAGTACAATTGGACAAAGTTATTTGGAATCCACAACAATACCGAGGGTTGTCTGTAAATATGAGCACTTTTACGAAGAATGCATTTAGGATATGGGACGTGATGCACAAACAAAATTTATAGAAGTATAACTCTCCATTAATACCATTGGCGGGAACAAATTATTTCCCACCAGGGATGAGCACTATCACAGGAACTTGGATTATCGGATGCACGGATAAAGGATATTATTAAGGAAGGGGAGCTAAGCATTTTACAGGAGTTGAAACAGAAAAAAAAAATGTTTAGGAGGATGAACGAGTGGCGGTACCTTCAACTGAGACATTTCGTTGTTTCTCTCCCACAACCATTGAAAAGGTTAAGAATTTGCACACAAAAACATTGCACTTCACGCACATATAGGACACTGACTGCTATGGCTGAACCAGTAGTACCACTGGTTATGAGTAGATGGGAGAAAGAGCTGAAAACATTGTTGGGTGATCAGCAGAGAATTTTTTTTTTTTTCAAAATTGCACATGGAGTGGTTGACATGAACACAGTCGAGATGAATTATACATTTATAACAAGATGGTATATTACACCCAGTAGAGCTCATAAGTTACATCCACAAATCTCATCGCTGTGCTGGAGGGGATGTGGGAGGGAGGGCAAAATGATACATATATGGTGGCAGTGTCCCAAAATACAGGAATTTTGTCGAGACGTTCAACAAATAGGAGAAATTACAGGGGAAAAAAAATAAGTAAAGACCCATGGGTGTGCCTATTCCATAACACTGACCTAACAGTTAAGCAATACAGGAACACAATGATACCTCATCTAATAAATGCGGCAAAAGGGCTGATCCCTAAGTTTTGGAAGGTCCAGGAGACGCCCAAGTTAACGGGCTGGTTAAGAAGGGTGGAAAATATACAGAAAAAGGAGAAATTATACTATAGTGGAGAAGACAAATTGGGTAAATTTAGGAAAATTTGGAAAGGGTGGAGTGGGTTTAAACTTACACAGGTTTGCTGAGTTGATGATGGAGAAGGAGGGAGATGGTAAAAAGAGGTCAGAGGAAAGATGTGAATGTGAAGAAAGAACACTAGAGGAATAATAAGAAAAAGAAAAAAGGGAGGTCCAGTGGGAGGGGATGGGGGAATGGGGTAGGGAAAAGGGGTTTGGAAAATTGTAATAAATTGTAGAGGAGTTTGTATAAAAAAGTTTGTTTTTTCTTATGTTTTGCAATATAAAAAAAAGAAAAGAAACTTTGCATCTGCATTAAGAGTAGGCAAGATCAGATTTTCACACTTATACCATAAAATCCATTACTTGGAATCCATTAAAGGGCACAGAAATTCAGCAATAGCTGGGATATACTAGCAACTACAGGAGGTTAGGACACTGGCAAAACATTGTAAGCCAGTCCCTGTAGAAGTCCTTCTCTATCCAAGGTTTGTAGAAAAGCAGTATCAAGGCAAATGAAAACACAAAGGTATGAAGACAAACGAAAACACAAGGGTCTGTGCCCCTTTAATGGACTTCAAAAAAATAGATTTTATGTTAAATAGAAAATAACATTTTTATTTCTCCCCCATTGGGGAACATAGGAATCCAGACATAGACCACAACTCCAAAAGCAGTCCAACTAATGAGTGGGTATCAGCCACTGACAGGCCCATAGGAAAGGACTGGGACCTGTCTGCAACTCAAGACTACCTTAAAGCGGTTATATACTCATTGTTAGAAAAATTAAAAGTCAGTAGCTACAGTTTTTGTAGGACACTCACCTGTCCCAGGATCCAGCGTAGTCTTCACCCAGCCAGTTTCTTCAACAGGCTTTGGTCCCTGCATACTGACTGTGGGCAGCCAGCTGTGACTGTTTGTGGCTTCACGGTCAGCTGCCCACTGTCCATGAGCGAGGCACGCTGTGCTACCTGATTGGTCCTACAGTTCTCTGGGACCTGTGACATGTCCCAGAAGGCTGTGGGGGAAGGAGGGGGGCCAAACTTCTGCTTGGAGATCCAAGTGGAGGCGGGGGACGGAGTACCTGTCAAAACTAGGTACCTGCTACCCCTCCCCCCAAAAAAAGTGCCAAATGTGAAGGAGGAGTGGGAGAGGAGGAGAAAGAGTGGAAATTCCCCTTACGGGTAATGTTCCGCTTTAACCACATCCTGTCCAGCCTATTATAATTATATGGCCGGGTGCGTGCTCTTTTATCCTGGTTGTTTCAAGTGCCTCATATGCACCCTAGGGGCTGTGCAGCGGTGCGATCTGTGTCCACTAGATCATTGTAACAGGTTGTTGTGTGTGAGCAACCACAGCAATCATGTCAGTTGTACACAATGGTTTTCATTCATAGCCATTGTGTACTACTGTGATCTCTGAGATTGGTTCACTGTAATTGACCCTGTACCATGTAATAGCTGTGGCCAGCCACAGCTATCACAATTGTACAAAATAGCACATAAATGGATATAATTCAAGAAAAACAAAAAAAATTACTTTATTACTTATACAGTGATCATCACTGTAATAAGCAATCATAGTGTTAAACACACTGTACTGCTCTGGTCACAGTATGTAAAAAAAAAAAAATGTAAGAAAATGTTTTTGTTTCCTTTACATACTGTCACTGGTCAGTGTCCCTGATCACCATAGTGACGCTGTACTGCAGGTGACAGTATGTAAAAAACAAACAAAAATGTATTAAATTTCCTAATTTTTCAGAAACAAAAAAAGTGACAAAAAATTATAAAGCTTAAAAATATGCACTATGCCTCTTACTAAAATACTTTGGGGTGTCTAATTTCCAAAAGGGGTTATTTTGGGGGGTATTTGTACTGTTCTAGCATTGTAGGGTCTCAAGAAAAGAGTACTCAAGACTGACCAATTTTCAAATATATATACCATAGTTTGTAGACTCTATAACTTTTACACAGACTGAATAATATACACTGGTTTGGGTTATTTTTACCATAGAAATGTAGCGGAATACATTTTGGCCTAAATTTATGAAGAAATATTATTTATTTGCAAAATTTTACAGAAATTAAGCGAAGAAAAACTTTCAAAATTTTTTATATTTTTCGTTTCTTTAGCAAGTAAATAAAAAAACCCAGTGGTGAATAAATACCAGCAAAAAAAAAAAAAAAAAAAAAAAAAAAAGAATATGGGTACAGTCTTGTATGAGTAATTATCATTCAAAGTGTGACAGCGCTGAAATCTGGAAGGAAGGGGGTGAAAGTGTTTGGTATTGAAGTGGTTAAGGTATAACTAAAAGGTAAAACTTATTTTAGTTTTGGATAGCATGGACAGGTATTTTATTGTTGTCTGTGCCGCAATTAGGGAGATTCCCCCTCTCTATTTGTCCTGTTTATCATTATCAATGAAAGTAAAAGAAAATGCTACATTTTGGGTTGTCCCCAGAAAAGTAATAGAGGGGAAATCTTTTTATGGGGACGCTAGTTCTGGTGACACTGGGGTCCCCAAGGTATTCCCTTAATTTGTAGGGATTTACACTCGCTTCCCCTTTGGCTATGGGACAGGAAATGAAGATAAATCTCCACAATGGGGCACAGATGGCAAAAAAAAAAAATCTGACAGAGGATATAATCCACCCATACTCTATCCAAAATGAAAAAAAAAAGGTTTTGCCTATAGCTCTACTTTAAGGACCAACACCAGAATTGGAAACAATTGTGATGATGCCCCCTGCACAACAACAGGGGAAGCTACTAGGCACCAAGAGAAGGTCACAGAAGATCAATCTAGAACAGAAGGGATTAACCCCAAAGGGGAATGACTGAGACTGAACCAGTGAGAAGCTGTGAACTAAAATTCCACCAAACTAGATGGACCAACATAACTACATGATGAGGAAGAAACAGGTCAACAACATGATGTGTTCAACAAGGAAAAAAAAAGGAAAAAACAAAAAAACAAAACCAAAACACTAGAACAAGACCCAAGGAGAACAGGTCCTTAAAGGGAACCTTGGGGAAAAAATAAAACAGGTCCACAAGAGGAGACCACCCTGTCCACATGTGTGTCTACTTGCAAACTCCTAGGATGTAGAGGATTCAGGGAAGAAAAATGAGGTTCCCTGGCCAGGTAAGCAGACCTGAAAATGAAGCATCCAAGAAATGTGACAATCCCAAATTCTACCTTTATGGGATATCAATCACTAAGAAATAAATACCACATGAATTTTTGAGTTGAAATAACTCATGCGGTATTTATCTCAAAAGTAGTCACTTCACTAGAAAAAAAAACATGCGTTATTTACCGAATGTGTTAAATATTTATGTTTTGTGATAATTATTGCTTACATTTTGCATTACTTTTGGCGGGTTATTTTTGCAATTTTTTTTTTGCAAACTAACGCTGCACCAGAAGGCACACAGCAATACTGTGAAAACATTCTAGTGCGTTTTAATTCACAAAACAGTCTCCCTCTGATAAAATGTATTTACATTCTTGAGCTCAGAGGAGAACATTTCCACACTGATACATTGTATACTTTTCACTTACTGGCCAGTGCAGAGTTCCTCTTAGGCCCCATGTACACGGGGCCTATCTGAACGATGGAAACTGACTGCTGGAAAACGTAGGATAAAAAAGTCTGTTTAGCCACGTTTGCATAACGTGTTTATGTGCGTTTGTGTTTAGAAGCGTTTTTTTTTAAAGACAAGCAGAGGAGAGCCTCCCAAATGCCCAGAATGCACTGAAAAGTGGTAAATTATTAGCTATTTCAGACTGTTTCAGAGAAATACACAGAGTAGAAGCAGAGACAGCAGTATGTGTTGAGATTAGCTTAGGTGTGAGTTGCTCATTAACATTTCTTTTGTTTCCAAAGGTGGGAAAGGTGTCTGGTGGAGTCATAAAGGCCACTTGGCAGGGAGTCTTCATGAGGAATTTGAGGTGTGAATGGTCATTAACATATCTTTTGTTTCCAAGGGTGGGAGAGGTCTGAGGTGTGAATTGGTCATTACAATGTGTGGCAAGCTTGGTAGGAACATCCTGTGTTCAGTGTTTTGTCCATTTGAGTACCAAGAAAACGCTTTGCATGCATTTTTCATGATGAGAAAAAGGCTCTGGACAGCATCGGGAACTGGAAGAGCTAAAAAAAATATTCAAACGCAGACGCTTATAAATGCGATTTGCCGCATTTACAAGTGGTTTGCATTTGAAACGCTGATAAAAACAACTGTAAACTCAAATGCCTGTAAACGAAGATGTGTACATGGACACATAGGAAAACATTAGGGTGAGTTCAGGGGCTGCTGAAAAAACCGCCGAACAGCTCCTAAACGTGAGTTTATCAGCTGCAGTGTACATGAGCCTAATTGTTATTTTGTACATTTGTAAAATACCTCCAACAAACACCAGGTGATAATTAATGAATATATGTGTTTTAGTGAATTGACTTTAACCACTTGCCCTCCAGAGGATTTACCCCCCTTCCTGACCAGGCCATTTTTTGCAATACGACGCTGTGTTACTTTAACTGACAATTGCACGGTCATGCACCGCTGCACCCAAATGAAATTTATGTGATTTTTCCCACAAACAGAGCTTTCTTTTGGTGATATTTCATCATCTCTGTGTTTATTTTTTGCGCTATAAACAAGAAAAAGAGACAATTTTGAGTTATAAAAAACAATATTTCTGACTTTTTGCTATAAAACACATCCAATAACAAAAATTTTTAAAAAAATCTAATTTCTTCATAAATTTAGGCCAAAATGTATTCTGCTACACGTCTTTGCTAAACAAAAATCCAAATAATTGTATATTAATTGGTTTACATGAAAGTTATAGCATCTACCAATGGTGGTATATATACTGGAATTTTTATTATACTAGTAATGGCGATGATCAGCGACTTATAATAGGACTGCGGCGGGCATTCTGACTCTGGGTGGGAACTAACTGCCACTGACATCCCCAGTGAAACTAATGCAATGATCAGTGCTAATAAAAAGCACTGACACTGTAGTAATGACACTGGGCAGGAAGGGGTTAACATCTGGAGCGATCAAAGGGTTAACTGTGTGGTGTGTGTCTTACATCGTGTGCTGTTTTTACTTGGGAGACATGCTGCTGTGCAGAGTGATACAAAGCAGTATGCCCTTGCTGAGAGGAGAGAGACACGTTTTTTTTTTTTACACACAGGTCTCTCCCCTGTCAGCTTTGCCGAAGTTCACCAAGTGCAGGCCAGGACACGGTGATTGACATCCCCACCCATCAATAGCGGCGCACGCTCCCTACCTGGAAATACAAATCATGTATATATACGTGATTTTGCGCAGCCGTGCCGCCCTGTAGAAGTGCGGATGGCAAGTGGTTAATGATTTATCTCATGTTTTTTTTTGTGGCATTTATCTCACTATTTTAACAAATGTGCGATATTTACCTCACATTAGATATTTTACTTAGATGATTTGACTCTTATTATCTCATGCGATATGAAAAGTTAGTTACATGACCTTCATATCACATGCGGGAACCTTTACCCCTGGTTCACATCTATGCAGCTGTGCGGGCCACGTTTTGCATGGGCACGAGAGCCCATTACTTTGAATGGGCTCCCATGCCCCGTGACATGCAGGGAAAGAAGTCCCTGCACTTCTTTGGAAAACACAGCCCACACGGGAACCTCGCTTCCCAGTACGGTTGCGTTTTCCAGTGCGGGTGGCGTGCCATTAGAACTAATGGCACCGTCCGTGGGTCCGCATTCCTCTGTGCGGGTGGTGCGGCTGCACGGATTTTCGTGCAGATCTGAAGTGGCACCACCCGCACACCTAGGGTTAGTGAATTGGCCCCAATGTGACCCCTGAGACTGGTAGAGAACGCTATGATTCCAATCAAGAATTCAGTCTGACTGAAAAAGAGAGGGAAAATATCACCAGCACACCGAGGATCACCAATATGGGTCCAAAAGTTTTAATAAACGATCACAATTACAGCAAGGCCTTGCTGTAACTATGTGATCGTTTATTTAAACTTTTGGACCCGTATTGGGGATCCTCGGTGTGCTGGTGACATTCTCCCTTGCTGATTCTGTTCAGTTCCAGCCGATGGTCGCTGCAGCTCCCACTTATACACACAGCCATTTTTAACGCAGCAACGTGTGCGTTTGGATTGTACACTTGCATTCTTGACTGAAAAAGAGGGGGTGCATGAGAGGTACCCGTACAAAAGGTAGGCAGGAATGAAGGGTATACCACAACCCCAGACTGCTATAGGAAACTATACTGATAACAAATGTGGGGGCTGGAGGTGGAAAGGTGACAGGCATTTCTAATACTTTGGGGGCTATTTATGAAAAATTGATGTTGAAATGTGACAGACATTTTCACAACCATTTTTTTGCTTTATATGTTTATTTCCTTTGACTGCAAGTACCATCTAGTGGCCATAATGCTGTATTTTCCCAACTGAGATATTTCAAGAAAGTACTGCATTGTTGCCACCAAATGGTGCCTAAAATCTGACTCCAGCTTTCATTTAACTTGAACCAGACTGCTTCAAACAAACAATTTCTTTTACGAAGACACGCGCCCTGTCAGCACTGTATAAACCATATGTAGCATCAGCTACATACAGTACTCAGCGCTCTGTCCTGGCAACGGTATAGGGACTTTTATCCTTTTCCCGGAACAAAACAAAACCATTGCTAAGCCATTCACAGGAAGCTTTGCATTTTATGAGTGAATACCAGGCTCTCTGGTTGGCTAAGGTCAAGAGGCTGGCAGATGAACCAATAGAACAAGAGAAAGAGCAAAACAAATCCACGTTAACACCAGGAGGTGTCTGGGAAGAAATGTGAACCTTGGTAATGGTGAACTAGATACAGCACACTATCAACGTACAGATCATACACAGAGGGAGGAGGTGAAATGATGAATATACGGGTCACATACAGTGGAAGGGCAGTGGTGAGGGGGTGTGCAAATGTGCATAAGGGAGGTTATGAATGAATATACAGGTACACAATACAGAGACAGGATAGAATTAGATGGGAGAAGGGTGCTGAAAGGGTTAAAACAAAACACACAATCAAATGAATACCTGGATCTGCTGCTGCCTGTGACATTATATTAATGAACAATTCATTCATTCATTCCTTTCTCCCACCGCCTTTGTGTTTATATTTGTGATTCATGCAGGTCGGTTCTGTACCTTGTGTCAAATCAGAGTCGTAAAATAACAGCTCAGATCACAGCCATTAACAGGCACACTGGCAACCCATGTGCGTTTATATTTTATATTGATTAATTTATAAATGGCACTCCAGAAATACATGCCCACCTCCCTGTCATTTACTTATTTATCTTAACAATAGGGCAGTACAGAGGTAATGGCAGAACTGAAGGAAGATCTGGAGGAGCTTCCTCAAGAGGCTGCAGATTAGCCACAGAAGGACCCATCTCTAGGTGATCAGGTCTCATAAAAGCCTTCGGACATACTCATTCCCACAGGGGGAACCCTTTTGCAGGATCCCCGCATGTACTGCCTGCTGACCAGGGAAGCACAGAACCATCCAGCTACCCAAGGAGTCATCCAGATGTACAAACAGCCCCCCAGCTTGTATAAGTAGGGTAGCTCCTTTATGCACAAACCTTTTTAAGAGGGTTAACTGAGCTCTGGCTTTAAGTTCTATGGGATACGTGGGAGTTACTACAGGGCTATGAGTACCTACTGCAGATGTACATAGGTGAGATTCCTCTGACCACTTTCTGCATTAGGACATTAGCACTCTGTAGCACATTGCCAGTTGCAGTGTCAAGAGCAAGTCTAAAGAGATAATGTCTCCCGGAGGTTAATAGACTCAAATACTCTTTGGATGCCACATTAGTGTCCCAACCACACAGTCAGAGTGCTGTGCACATCTCTACAGCCATCAGTCCCATGTGAGACACAAGTTTAGATGCTGGAGCCATCACAAGGCTCCAGACATTTGCTCTAGCCGCTCTTTACAAATGGCGGCCTACCCAGATGATCAAGGGGTCCCTTCAAGTCTCAAAAAGGTTAAGGCCAGTCAATTCAATCTAGAATTTAGGGAGAGATTATAGCTGCCTATCAGTGGATTACCAACAAGAAAACACACCTCCATCTAGTCTAGTGGTATTCCTGTTAAGATGGGTTACTGTTGTAATAAACAGTGGGAACACACCACTAATTTACAAACTCCCTTTCAAAAGGGGACATTTTTTGACACACTTTCAGGTGGGGCCCAGGACCCTTCAGGGCATTTCCAGTCTGCATAGAGGAATAGCTCAAATAGCATGTTTGGAGAAAAGAGGTTTGCATCTGTATAAGACCCAAGGCCTGAACAGTAGGCTGATCCTCCAGATGCAGGTTAGCATGCACTGCAGGAGACTGTGCTGAAGAAAGAGAAACCTCTTCAGAAATAGACTGTTAGGACTAAATATGAGTCAGAGATGGTATCGGGGCTCCAGGCCTGGCTTGGTTTAACTCAGGAGGTTCAGACAGACTCTGCAGGGGATGGCACTGGATCACTCTTAGATTCTCTGCAGACCCAGTGCCCCAATAGCTGAGCAAACAGCTAAGAAGTCCTGAGTGGACAAAGAGGTCCATTTGAACACGGAGAAAGACCTTTCCTCAATCAACGGAGCTGAGGAAGAGTCAGATGACAACCCTATAACAACATAGGTCCCAGGTTCCAGATTACATGTGCAGGTTTCTTCTGAGTAAAACTCTCAGATAAACACTAGAGGACTATGGGTTGAGGTCACCTGGGGAAGTAATACTGTCCTCTCTGTGTCTTAGCAAGTGTGAAGTGGTAATACAACTAGGCCCAATGTGAGGCAAGGTCTCCAGTATTTACAAACTCAGGCCACTTGTGCTGCTGAGGGTATCAGGCGGCTGAAAGTAATTAGATCACTGTAGACAGGCAATGGATGGATGGACTGGAGAGCTACATGGTGTTTCAAGTCCAGGAAAAGCAGAAAGATGGTGCTTCCTTCAAGCTAAATGGCAGGAAAGAGAGAACAGAGCACACACAACCCTCCACCCAGAACAAGATGTCAAGGCTCAGCCCCTAAGCCTTACTCGCACCAAAGTAAAATGAGTGGTGGCAGGAAATTTAAAAAGGTGCCCAAACAGTGAAGTTGCTCCTGGTGCTTTAGTCTGAATGATCTTTTTCAAAAGGTGGAGTCTTTAGAAGGGGCTGTGCAGTACATTCAGGTAAGCATCTCAATGCATAGCCTGGGGCCCGAAGGTAACATCTAAGCCAGCCCTGCACGTCTGGTTCAGTGAGATCTGGATATACTCTCTGAAGCAAGGCTTAAAAACCGCAAATCCAAACGGTTGCTAGAGACCAGCTCAAGCAACAGTGTCAGAGAGGAATCTTAAAAAGGCAGAGGCTAAATAATTCCACAAATCAAACAGATTGTGCATCCAACCTCTAGCACAGTGATGGCGAACCTTTTGGAGCCCGAGTGCACAAACAGCGACCCAAAACCCACTTATTTATCGCAAAGTGCCAACACTGCAATTAATCCTGAATACTGAGGTTTTAGTTTAGAAAAAACAACTCGTACATTAACATTTTTTTGTTTTAAAAGAAGAACACAATAACAAAGCTTTCAATGATACAGCTTTTTATTGAAAAGTAAAAGTTTGCATTTGGTGTGCTTTTACATAATTAATGTGATCTTTGCTGTTGTATGCATGCTGATAATTTGTCACATTGTGGCTGATACTTCGTTATTTTGAGAGCAACACATGCGGCACTCAGGTCATCTGTTAGTCTGTTTCTTGTATCAGATTTGCTATAATTCAAAGCTGAAAACAGCTGCTCACAAGCATAAGATGATCCAAAAAAAGTAAGAAAAACAATCTCAAGTGCTTTCATTGACTTAAAATTATTTGGCAGAGAATTCCACACTTTAAGGATTTCATTTTCAAAACTGCAAAGAGGGGCAACGTTCCACTGACCCCCGGCACAGAGGGGCAATGTTCCACTGACCCCCCGCACAGAGGGGCAATGTTCCACTGACCCCCCGCACAGAGGGGCAATGTTCCACTGACCCCCCGCACAGAGGGGCAATGTTCCACTGACCCCCCGCACAGAGGGGCAACGTTCCACTGAACCCCGGCACAGAGGGGCAACGTTCCACTGACCGCCGGCACAGAGGGGCAACGTTCCACTGACCGCCGGCACAGAGGGGCAACGTTCCACTGACCGCCGGCACAGAGGGGCAACGTTCCACTGACCGCCGGCACAGAGGGGCAACGTTCCACTGACCGCCGGCACAGAGGGGCAACGTTCCACTGACCGCCGGCACAGAGGGGCAACGTTCCACTGACCGCCGGCACAGAGGGGCAACGTTCCACTGACCGCCGGCACAGAGGGGCAACGTTCCACTGACCGCCGGCACAGAGGGGCAACGTTCCACTGACCGCCGGCACAGAGGGGCAACGTTCCACTGACCGCCGGCACAGAGGGGCAACGTTCCACTGACCGCCGGCACAGAGGGGCAACGTTCCACTGACCGCCGGCACAGAGGGGCAACGTTCCACTGACCGCCGGCACAGAGGGGCAACGTTCCACTGACCGCCGGCACAGAGGGGCAACGTTCCACTGACCGCCGGCACAGAGGGGCAACGTTCCACTAACCATCGGCACAGAGGGGCAACGTTCCACTGACCACCGGCAATGTTCCTAATATTGCAGATTTAAATGCCAGGGGGACAGCACAACATTAAAAGAATGTCAGTCTCAGTAAAACATGTATAAAAACTCACATCCAGTGCAGCAAATCGGCATACTTGTTTGTAGCAGCTAGCTGCTGTAGCAGATCCACTCTTGGCTGACTGCGCTGGCTGAAGGCACGCTGAAACCTCAGACAAGCGACTAGTCGCGGTTTTTTACTACATCGGCCGGCGCCACAACCGCGTGGGACCCGATACTCAGCTGCAGAGCAGTAGTGGTGCGACTTAGCCTGCTATGGCACATGTGCCATAGGTTCGCCACCACGGTCCTAGGACAATAGCAAAAAGCTGCGGTATGCTGGGTAGAGAAAAGGTTGCATGGGGGCTGGCTTACAATTTTTTGCCAGAGTCCTAACCTCTTGTATGCAGCAGTATAACTGAACTAATTCTGAATTCTCTGTCCCTCAATGAATGAGAAAAAGTGAATCGAATAGTAAGAAAAGAATCCCTCCCACAGCTAAAGCTTTTTTTTCTTGAAGGGAATGCCAATAGTGGCACAATAGTAGTGCAATACTTGTGGTAATAAAAAATGCAAAAATGACAGGCGGGGTTGGGTAGATGTGCCTTGTCCTTTTTCACAAAGAAAAAATTCTCTATTTATCTCGGTGACAGACGATCTGTCATAATGGCCCCTAATGAAACAGTCACACAGAGTATGGATTTTTTTTTTTTTTTCTTTTTAAGCAACAAAGATAAGAGAAAAACTATGCATAGAAAGCCATGAGATTCAGCACAGGCTGCATTTGGACTGATACAATTGCAAGTATAAATCACTTTGACTATAATTGGTTCAAACTACTCTAGAAACAAAGCTTAAAGATTCTCCAACAGAAAAGGCTTAAAAACAGATAAAAAGGCATAATCCCCTACCAGTATTTCCAGCTTGTATAAAATCGCAAGTTCCCTCATATCCCTGAAAGGCTGCAGTAAGTATTGGTAAAATTGGGTTGCCACGGTAACTAATTCCATAAAAGCTTCATCTTCCTCCTCATAAACTTTAAGTAAAGATGTCATTTTATCTGCGTTTTTATGCTGATGAAGAATCTAGAAAATTAAAAATAAAGACACACATTTATTAATAATGTCTACAGAAATGTGATTTTTTTTAAATATCCAGAACATAAAAGTCATATAAACAAACATGCTGCAAACAATAACCAAACTTGAGCTTTAACAATTTCAGTTCAGGTATGAAGATTTTTCCAGAGTTACACTGACCCAACTTGATAAGTATGTTTGTGTCGTACCTGTGGGATCCCTGCGGAAGCGGACTGTAGAAAGCACCGTTAGTAGTGCTAGTCTGCCAGCTTTTGGGTCCTGTGCCGAGTGACTGCCCTGCTGCGTAGTGAACATAGAAGGTCACTCACTTGGCTTGTGCACCATTCACAGAACGCTTTGTATTTTTCTCAATCAATGCAAGGTGTTCTCTGATTGGAGGAGGTGGACATCATTATGTCACCACCCCGCCTCTCCACCTTGTCCAATCAGAGAATACTAATTTTGAAAGTGTTCTCTGAATGGGCCCATGCTGAACTAGTGACCCTCTGGGGTTGATTTACAAAAACTGGAGAATGCAAATTTTGGTGTAGCTGTACATGGTACCCAATCAGCTTCTAACATCAACTTGTTCAATTAAGCTTTGACAAAAAAACCTTGAAGCTGATTGGTTTCTATGCAGAGCTGTACCAGATCTTACACTATCCAGTTTTAATAAATCTCCCCTCTCCATTCACAATGGAGTAGGGCAAACGCTGGGCCAGGGACCCAGAAGCTAGTGGAGGTCACCGGAGTAGCACTGTCTACTACAGTGATTTCCAGCTTCCACTGGGATCCCACAAGTATGGCACATACACACTTAATTTAGTCCAAGCTGGACCAATACAAAAAAAGCCATTAAAGTGGTTGTAAAGGCTTAAGGTTTTTTACCTTCATGTATTATATGTGTGAAGGTAAAAAACCTTTTTGTGTAGCATCCCCCCCCCAACCCCCACCAATACTCTCCTAAGTCCCCTCTTGATCCATCAATGTGCACTGGAGTCTTGGCTATCCCAGGACTCCCTCTCTTCATTGGCTCCCACTGCCGTCAATCGCAGCCAGTGATCCAATGAGGAGAGGGGGCAGAGCCAAGCTGCAGCTCCGTGTGTGAACACATGGAGCAGTGGGTGCCACCATAGCAAGCTGCTTGCTGTGGGGGCACCTGACAGGAGGAAGGGGCCAAGAGAGCCTGCGGGGGACCCGAGAAGAGAGGATCTGGGTTGCTCTGTGCAAAACCACTGCACACAGCAGGTAAGTATAGACATGTTTGTTATTTTTAGAAAAAAAAAATGTAAGCCTTTAGTATCGCTTTAAGGTGTTCTAGCAAGTATTTCTCTAAGGGGTCTATTTATAAATGTTTTCACACAGCTCAAGATTCATACATTTTTTTTAACTGGATTTCCTTACACAAATATGTGAATGAGTGAAAGTGAAAGTGATGGTAACTCCCTACCACTCCCACTACGTGTTATATCAGCAGCTGGAAGATATGAAATCTTGCCATCACAGAAGATTGCATAAAGACTAGGGTACTGGTATCAGTGATGATACTAAACATATGCACGAGTATCGGTCTTCGTGCAAATGCTCCAATACAACCTCACAAACACCCCCTTTCCTCTCTCTGATCACAATCTCAACACATTCACAGTCTCCTCGTCTTCAAACACCTATCCCTCCAAGCAGCAAACAATTACCCGCAGAAACCTTCACAACTTGAACCCGGCTCCTTTCCACTCTGCAACTGACCAACTCTGACAGAATCTCTCCCCTGTCCTGCCCCACCTGGCCACTTCTGTCTACAACAGTTCCCTTTCATCCGCATTAGACTCGCTTGCTCCTCTAACAACACGAAGCATCAGGCCCCAACCGTTACAACCTTGTCAGACTGACGACACCAGAAATCTTAAACGACATAGTCGAGCGATTGTGGCATAAAACCAAGTCCTAGCAAGAATTCACCCGATATAAATCAGCTTTCTTAACATACAGTTCCTCCCTTCACGCTGCCAAACAAGCTTACTTTGTCACTCTTATTAACACGTTGTCATCCAGTCCTCGTCGTCTCTTCTCTACTTTTAACTCTCTACTTTCACCACCTCCACCCAGTACCTCACTCACTGCTCACGAGATTGCAAATCATTTCAAAAACAAAATTGACGCAATTGGTAAGGGCATCGCCACTGCACAGACATCCATCCCATTTAGCATACCTTATACTAAACCTCCCTCAACACTTTCCTCTTTTGACTTTGCTACTACCGAAGAGGTCACTAAGGTTTTCTCAGAAGCCCATCTCACTACCTGCCCCCTGGATCCTGTCCCCACACAACTACTACGGTCACCCTCTCCTTCCATCCTATGCTCCCTCACTCACATCTTCAATATTTCCCTCTCTACTGGTGCCTTCCCCTTCCCTCTAAAGCATGCGCACATCACTCCCATACTTAAAAAGCCCTCCCTGGACCCCACCAACCTGAACAACTTAAGACCCATCGCCCTGCTGCCATTTACCTCTAAACTCCTAGAGCGCTTAGTCTACAATCCCCTGAGCTCCCACCTCACCGACAACAACCTTCTTAACCCTTTACAGTCTGGCTTTCGCTCACTACACTCCACTGAAACTGCCCTACTAAAACTCACTAATGATCTACTAACTGCTAAAACCAATGGCCACTGCTCCATACTCTTACTACTTGACCTCTCTGCGGCTTTTGATACGGTTGACCATCCCCTCCTCCTCAAAAAACTCCACTCTCTTGGCCTCAGAGACTCTGCTCTCTCCTGGGTCTCCTCCTACCTATCGCAGCGCTCCTTCAGTGTTACCTATAACGCTGCCTCCTCCTCTTCACTCCCTCTTTCTGTAGGGTTCCCTCAAGGTTCTGTCCTTGGACCCCTTCTCTTCTCCATCTACACCTCCTCCCTTGGTTACTTGATAAACTACCATGGCTTTAAGTACCATCTCTATGCTGATGACACACAAATTTATCTTTCTACCCCTCACCTCACCCCTTCAGTCTCCACTCGCATTACTAACCTACTAAGTGACATATCGGTATGGATGTCATTCCACTTCCTCAAACTCAATCTTTCCAAAACTGAGCTCTTAGTATTCCCCCCAGCCCGTGCCCCCTCCCCTGACTTCTCCATCAAGATCAATAACTCAGTCATCAGTCCCTCCCCTCATGCCAGGGTGCTAGGTGTAATCCTAGACTCACATCTGTCCTTTCAGTCCCAAATCCATTCACTGTCCAAATCTTGTAGACTTCACCTCTGCAACATCTCCAAAATACGACCGTTCCTAACCTCGGAAACTACTAAGCAACTTATTCACTCCCTTGTTATATCTCACCTTGACTATTGTAACTCCCTCCTCATTGGCCTACCTCATCGCAGGCTATCCCCTCTTCAGTCTATCATGAATGCTGCTGCCAGACTTATCCACCTTACTAACTGCTCTGTATCTGCCACCCCTCTCTGCCTATCCCTCCACTGGGTTCCTATTGCCCAACGGATAAAATTCAAAACATTAACAATAACGTATATTATTTTTAATAACTCTGCCCCAAATTACATCAACAATCTTGTCTCCAAATATCACCCAAACCTACTCTCTGCTCCTCGCAAGACCTCCTGCTCTCTAGCTCCCGTCTCCTCCTCTCATGCTTGTCTCCAGGACTTTTCCAGAGCTTCCCCCATCCTCTGGAACTCTCTACCACTATTTATCAGACTACAAATATATGTTGCGCTCCTAAATTTTTTTCAATAAATAATAATTAAATTATTGCCATTAAATTAATTCAAATTATGATACAAATAACTAATAAAAGTGTATAAATACCAAAAAAAATATTTAAATAGGATTTTTACAACTAATCAATCTCCTCCAAATAAATATCAAAATAATTCCACATGAAATACTCCTCTAAAAAAATTAATCAAGTGCTAATTAATCATCTATTAGTGACATGATGTACTTACTAATACCCTCAATTACATTTAAATTCATATTACCCTCATTTAATATAATAAAAAATGTAAACCAACTTATAACCCTCAACTAAAACACATAAAAAAATGACCAAATGCTCATAATTAATTAGTGAATAATATGAATCCAAATATCATCAAAATAATAGTCCCATTGAATAAACAATTTTTTATATATAGTGACTTGGTGCTTGTTGTTCTTCAATTTGTGACTTTTGTGAATCCTTCAAATAGTGAAGATGTGCGCTCACCTCCTTTGATGCCTGCAATTAGGCTATACACGCTTTCGGTTCACTTTCCCTGGAACCTGCTAGACATATACTTTTGCTGGTAAAATAGGGAGATCCTTCCTTTAGGAGTAATGGATGTATCCTCTGGTGGCTGATTATCTCCTCAGGGATTACACACTCCTTTCATTATCCCAGACCTCCTAATTATCCTCTCCTTGTATTACTCCGCATGCAAGAAGAAATTGAAGACATAGTGCTTTACCTTTTAAAACTTTTAATTCCCACCATCCAAGTATTTAACTCACATTACACAGGTTTAAGTAACGCAATATCCCATTGGAAATCGTCTGCTGGCCTCTGAGTCATACACCTGCCGTCTCTCGTGTTGTGCGGCTCCTCTCCAAGTGATGACGTAGCCTCTCCCCGACGCGTTACGCCACCAGTCACGTGGCTTCATCAGGGAGTTGTGATAGCTATTGTGAGAGGAGCCGCACAACACGAGAGACGGCAGGTGTATGACTCAGAGGCCAGCAGACGATTTCCAATGGGATATTGCGTTACTTAAACCTGTGTAATGTGAGTTAAATACTTGGATGGTGGGAATTAAAAGTTTTAAAAGGTAAAGCACTATGTCTTCAATTTCTTCTTGCATGCGGAGTAATACAAGGAGAGGATAATTAGGAGGTCTGGGATAATAAAAGGAGTGTGTAATCCCTGAGGGGATAATCAGCCACCAGAGGATACATCCATTACTCCTAAAGGAAGGATCTCCCTATTTTACCAGAAAAAGTATATGTCTAGCAGGTTCCAGGGAAAGTGAACCGAAAGCGTGTATAGCCTAATTGCAGGCATCAAAGGAGGTGAGCGCACATCTTCACTATTTGAAGGATTCACAAAAGTCACAAATGGAAGAACAACAAGCACCAAGTCACTATATATAAAAAATTGTTTATTCAATGGGACTATTATTTTGATGAGATTTGGATTCATATTATTCACTAATTAATTATGAGCATTTGGTCATTTTTTATGTGTTTTAGTTGAGGGTTATAAGTTGGTTTACATTTTTTATTATATTAAATGAGGGTATTATGAATTTAAATGTAATTGAGGGTATTAGTAAGTACATCATGTCACTAATAGATGATTAATTAGCACTTGATTAATTTTTTTAGAGGAGTATTTCATGTGGAATTATTTTGATATTTATTTGGAGAAGATTGATTAGTTGTAAAAATCTATTTAAATATTTTTTTTGGTATTTATACACTTTTGTTAGTTATTTGTATCATAATTTTAATTAATGTAATGGCAATAATTTAAATATTATTTATTGAGAAATATTTAGGAGCGCAACATATATTTGTAGATATTTCCAACACAGTTGTAGTTATGTGTTTCATGTTTGCGATCCTCTAGTAATTATCACACCTGTGGCGCGCAAGTTACTCCGATTCATTTATAACTATTTATCAGACTATCTCCTACTCTGCTCACTTTTAGGCGATCTCTGAAAACCTATCTCTTCAAGGAAGCCTATCCTGCACTCAGCTAATAATGGAATCTTCTACTCTTCCAACCACTCCATCCCACATAGTTACTACCTTTTGTACCACTAGCCTCTCCCTCCTAGATTGTAAGCTCCAAGGAGCAGGGCCCTCCTTTCCCTCTTGTATTGAACTGTATTGACTCCCGTTACATTGTAAAGCGCTGAGCAAACTGTTGGCGCTATATAAATCCTGTATAATAATAATAATACCTGAAACCAACATCTTCAAGCTTGGTTTATTTAACTGTCAGCACGATACCCCCACTGACGGCTGAAATGTAAATTTTTAAAAAGCCAGCAATTACCAGTTGTAAAGGGGCCGCTGAAGCCTTACCCACCTCCCGGACGGTGGCAGTGCAGGGTCGGGTGGCCGTTTATAAACGGCCTCCCCGCCCACTGCTTGGAGCGTGCAGCACTGCGATCCAGTGCCCGCTGTGTCTTCCAGACACAGTGGAACACCGATTGTCGTACGGGACCTCTGTGTGAGGTCCCGATCATGTGATCACTGATTGGCCAATCAGTGATTACATGCAGAGTAGTAAGATGTCACTTCTGACATCATTGTTTACTACGTGTGAAATCTGTGAATGATCTCAGAGGTCACATGGAACAAGACTATTCACAACAGCCTTGTACCATGTGACAAGCTGTGACCAATCACAGCTCACACGGTAGTTCTTAATGGCTGCAAGAATGCAGCCAGAGAGAAGGAGAAATTATTTCGTTTACAGCCTTTATGGATGTAAAAGCAATCAGTGTAAAAAAAAAAAAAAAAAATCTTCATCCCCCGCAAGTAGTAATGTCACCATGGTGACACTGTACTACTAGGGTGACAGTATGTAAAAAAACAAATAATATTTAAAAAATAAAATAAAAATGTACATTTTTTTTAAAAAATTATAATTTTTGGTTATAAACTAATTTGGGGTTTTTTTGGTTTTTTTTACTTAAACGATAACAGAATACATTATGGCTAAGATTTATGATGAAATATTATTTATTTGCAAAATTTTATAAGAATAACACTTTTTTAAAAATTTTTTGGACGTTTTCATTTCCATAGCAAAAAAAATAAAAATCCCAGTGGTAAATAAATACCACCAAAATAAAGCTTTATCTGTCTCAAAAAAATGCTAAAAAATTCATATGGGTACAATGTTGCATGACCGCTCAATTGTCATTCAAAGTGTGATAGCAACGAAAGCTGAAAATTGGCCTGGACAGGAAGTGGTTAACAACCAATGACTCATTAGGCTGTCAGAGGGGTTCCCCTGCTGACAGCTGGTGTGGCAATTGGAGCTGTCAAAAAAAAAAAAAGAAGCAGCCTGACAATGTTTATCAACAACATTGCTCAGCAGCTAATATAGAAAGGTAAAAAGAAACATGGTTTCATTTTGTATCTGTTTATTCATATACAAATCAAAAGGATGAACTTCATCTGCAGATGTTTTTTTTTTTGTTTTTTTTTTCTTAAAGCGGAGTTCCAGTCAGTTTTGTGTTTATTAAAAGTCAGCAGCTACAAAAAATGTAGCTGCTGACTTTTAATAAACACACACTTACCTGTCCCAGAGTCCAGTGATGTGCTCACCTGTGCATTAATTGAGCTTTCTTTTGGTGGTATTTGGTGCATTTTATTTTCCGCTATAAAAAAAAAAAAGACCGTCAATTTTGAGAAAAAAAAACTATATTTTTCCCCTTTTGCTATTAAACATGTCCAGTGAAAAAATTTAAAAAATCTAATTTCGTCATAAATTTACACCAAAATGTATTCTGAGACATGTTTTTGCTATAAAAAAAAATCCCAATACCTGTAAATAATTGGTTTATGTGAAAGTTATACTGTTTACAAATGGCAGTAGAGATACTGGATTTTTTTTTTTTTTAATTTTTACTAGCAATGGTGGCGATCAGCGACTTAGAGCGGGACTGCGGCGGACATTCTGACACTGGGGGGAACTGACTTGGTGTCACTGACATCCCCAGTGACACCAATACAGTGATCAGGTCTAAAAAAAAGCACTGACACTGTACTAATGGCACTGGGCAGGAAGGGGTTAACATGAGGGGCGATCAAAGGGTTAACTGTGCTGGGAGTGTTTTACTAGGGGACGGTGTCAGTGTGCTTCACTGTACTCACACTGCTTTGGATGGCTGTGCTGTGCACAGCCATCCAAAGTAGTGTGCCCGAGCTGACAGGGAGGAGAAATGTTAATAAATAAAACAGTTCTCCTCCCCATCGGAGATCCTCGGAAATCACTGGACCCCGGAGAGTAATCACCGGCCGGGACCGAGTGATTGACAGCCGCTGTTGTGAATGACAGCGCGGGTAGGGCGTACGCGCGGCTCGTGCACGCGTCCCCTAGCTGGAAATGCCAAATCATGTACAGTATATATACGTGATTTTGCGCACCCGTGCCGCCCTGTAGCAGTATTTATGGTATAGGGCGGTCGGGAAGCGGTTAAAGCGGAGTTCCAGTCAGTTCTGTGTTCCCTTCTCCCCTTTCCTTTACAGCACTGGCATCACAACTGTGGGCACCAGGCTGTGACAGCTTGTAGCTTCATAGCGGGTGCCCACTGCACAGGCGCAAGTCGTGCTGCGCATTCTCATTGGTCCGGAAGTCTTCTGGGACCTATGAAGGTTCCCAGGAGGCTGCAGGAGGAAGGAGGGGGCCGAACCTGCCCTCCTGAGGATTTACCCCCCCTTCCTGACCAGACTGTGGGAGGGAGGAGGGGGTCGAGCCAGAAGTGGGAGTGGGTACCTGCCAAAAACAGGTATCCGCTCCCCCCTAAAAAGGTGCCAAATATGGCAGTGGGGGGGGAGGCAAAAAGGTGGAGCTTCCGCTTTTGAGTGGAACTCCGCTTTAAGAGCTGGTTCGCACAATAGAAACGCAGTCTGGATGCATTCCTAAATGCGTTTCTGTATGCGTTTTTTTTAAGTGTTCTGGTTCATTTTTTCCCCTCTTTTTCTTCAACTTAAATAAGGACATGTGTGTTTCAGTGCATTTTTGGTGCGTTCTTCAAGAGTTTTACCGCATTCCAGTACAGTTCAGTGCAGGAAAAAATGCAGTATGTTCTACTTTTTTTTTTTTTTATTTGGAACACACTGCAACTGACCACACTGGTGTGAATTATGCCATTGGAAACCATGTAACCTACTATCAATGCGTTTTTGATGCAGAAAAAAAAACTCGCTGGACTTCATGTGGTGTGAACTGGCCCTAAATGTTACCCCTTAATTTACTCTAATCAGCCCTAATTAACTCCTTATTCTCCTTCTCCAATTTAATTATTTTCCTAAAGATTTTTTGTTCATTTTTATTTTATAAACTATTAATAATTAAAACCTTTTTTTTTTTTTTGTTTGCTTTGTTAAAAATTTTACCATATATTTACACATTTCACATTGAAAAAAAAAAGCGCAAATATGAACAAAATAAATTTCATTTATAAGAAACTTTTCAATGCTTTGTACTAGAATCATAATTTTAGCGTCATTTTAAACAGGGCAAACTACTGAATAAAATGCACACTTTTTACGTGCGGTAATATTATTTTTTTTTTTAAACGCGCATTGCTCAAAAAACAAAAAGGGCACTTTTTTTTTAGTTCTGTTATTTAATTGTCTAAGGATTCTGAAAAAAAATATAGTTGTTGCAAGACAATATTCATGAACAGAAATCCTTGTTTGTCCTTAACAATCTGCAATAGGCCGGGCAGGACACTCCTTGTTGTGAGTGGTTGTCATATGACGTCCTGTCAAAACGAGCCGCTTCCGCGGCCGCGCGATATGTCACCGGCTGTGTCCACGGGACACAGCTGAGGACATATCACTACACCGGTCCGTTGCCAGTGTCATGTGACCGCTGTGAGCAATCACAGATCACATGTCAATTGTATACAATGGATGGCATCCTGTCATGCCATCCATTGTATACAATTATGTTGTTAGCTGTGACTGGTCAACGCAATCACATGATACAGACAGAGCCATTCACAGCCCATCTGTATCATGTGATCAGCTTTGCCCAATCACAGCTAATCACAACAAAAGACTGAATTAATCAGTTTCATTCACTAACAATGATTGCAAATATCAATGAAATACAATGGTATTAGCAATCATAATGTGCTAAAAAAAGAAAAATCCTGATCACTTGTCCAATGTTACTATGGTAACATTGTATTGCTTTGGTCACAGTGTGTTGAAAAAAAAATTGTAAAAAAAAGAAAAAATGATGTGATAAAAATAGAAAAAAATAGAAAAATTTGAAAAAAAAAATACAAAATGAAATTATTATTTTTATTATTTTCACCAAAGAAATATAACAGAATACATTTTGACCTACAATAATGAAGAAATGTTATTTATTTGCAAAATTTTATAACAGAAACGAAGAAAAGTGTTTTTTTTTTTCAAAAGTTTAAGGTTTTTTTTGTTTTATTTTGCAAAAAATAAAAAACTCAGTGGCGATTAAATACCACCAAAAGAAAGCTCTATGTGTGAAAAAAAATGATAAAAATTTCATATGGTTACAGTGTTGCATGACTGCACAATTGTCATACAAAGTGCGACAGCGTTTAAAGCTGTACATTGGCCTGGGCAGGAAGGGGGTAAAAGTGGCCGGTAGGCAAGTGGTTAATAAAACAATATATGTATTACGTTGTTATCTTAAGTGATGATAAAGTTATCGCTGAATAAACAGTTCCATAGCAGAAATGTAAAAATTGCTCTGTTCCATAAGGGGTGAACAGGTGTGAGATCTGTAGTGGCTATCGAGTGTGTATTGCTAGAGAGGTTTTTTTTTTTTCTTGGGAGAGTGCGTGTGATCAGCAAAGGGCCAATCAGCACTATCCAGAGGTCAGGGGTTCTGCATCCTCTTAGAGCAGAAAGAAAACTCCTCCTACAAGCTTTAACCAGTGCTCTGCTGGACACTGATAGAAGTCACAAAGCTGCTCTAACTGCTCATGAGAAAAGATATTTAGCAGTTTATATTTACTAAAATTGCATTTCCATGTTCTGTGTACTGTGGGAGACCAGATATAGTGAACGCAGGGTCCTGGGTTTAGTAACACTTTAATACTCGATTACTCATTCAGCTGTCAGCGGGGTTCCCTTGTTGAAGTGTAAACAAAACTGTTGCCAGCAGGTATCAGTAATTGGTATCGGCAAGTACAAAAAAAAGTAAAAAGTATCGTTACTCATTCTCGCTGTAAAAAAATTGGTATTGGTGCATTTATAATAAAAACACATATTAAAGTATAGTAAACCAGTGCTTTGCCCGTGCAGAACTGTAGCTACTAAAGGATTTGTACTTTTGTTCAGCAACCTTTGCAACCAATACACATCTGCCATGCTGCACAACCAGGAGGATCACTCATCTAGTTTTCTTGGCTTACCTTCACTGGTCAATACTAAAAACAAATGCTGGGGCTGGGGAACAGAATACACATTCAGGGGTTTATTTATTAAAAAAAAGGATTGCTGCACTAAGACCAAGCTGGTCTAAGTGAACTATTTCCTTCACGAACACGTTTGCTGTCAGTTCAGTATAAAGTATGTGTAGCCTAAGCTTTATTCAGTATACAGCTATATACAGTATGTCTCCTCCCCCCCTCCACTGCCATATTTGGCACCTTTTGGGGGGGAGCGGGTATCTGGTTTTGACTGGTACCCGCTCCTACTTTCAGCTCAGTTCGGCCCCCTCCTTCCTCCCACAGGCTCCTGGGAACCTCCACAGGTCCCAGAAGACTGCCGGACCAATCTGGGGCATGATTTGCGCATGCTCAGTGGGCACCCAACTGTGAAGCCGCAAGCTGTCACAGCCTGGTGCCCACAGTTGAGATGCTGGCGCCGTGGAGGACAGAAGGAGAGAAGGGATGGCACGGGTGAGAACATCACTGGACTCTGGGACAGGTAAGTGTGCGTTAATTAAAAGGCAGCAGATACAGTTTTTGTAGCGGCTGACTTTTAATAAACACAAAACCGTCTGGAACTCCGCTTTAAGATCAAAAGAATAACATTAGACAAAGTACTTTCATTTTTCATTGCAGCTATGTGAATATCTGTCACATTTGTACAGCATCTTTTTTTTAATACAGTAGATAGACCCCTTTCTAGATATCTGAATTTCATGAGCTGGGACACAGATGGCAATAAAAACCTGAGAGAGGTTCTAACTGGGGGTGCACCGAAATTTCGGTGTCCAAAACATTTTGGCCGAAAACACCCCTCTCGGCTGTTGGACGACATGAAAAAAAGCACTGATAGAGATGCCGAAAAAACCCCGCCATCCGCCCACCACTGTTGTCACCGGCCGCTGTTCAGTAGTTCTCAGCCTTACCTGAAAAACCATCCCAGTGCTGGGCATAGAGATGAGTGGAGGAAAGATAGCCTCCACTCATCTCTACTATATGCCCTTGGAGGACCGGAGTGATATCACTTCCGGTTCCGGCCATTTTTTTTAAAAGCACTAAATCAATGCTTTTTTTTTGATCCAATGCATTACATTTCAAAGGAGAGATGTGGAGTCTTATTAACCCCATATCTCTTCATAAAGAGGACCTGTCACTAATTATTTCTATCACAGGGGATGCATAATTTCTTTTGATACGAATAAAAGTGATTAAACAATTTTTTAAAGGGACAGAGCAAAAAAACACAGACAAAACATTAAATAAATTTTTAAAAAAAGTTTAAAGTAAGTACCCCCGTCCCCGCACGTAGTGGTGAACGCATACGTAGGCCACGCCCACATATGTAAATAGTGTTCAAACCACACACGTGAGGTATCGCCACGAATGTCAGAGCAATAATTCTAGCACTAGACCTCCTCTGTAACTTTACACTGGTAAGCTGTAGACATTTTTAAAGCATCACCCATGAAGGTTTTTACGCAGTACCGTAGTTTCACGCCATTCCATGAGCTTGCACAATTTTAAATTGTGACATGTTGGGTATCTATTTACTCGCCGTAACATCCCCTTTCATATTTTACAAAAATATTGGGGTATATATTGTTTTTTTTTATAAAAGTGTATTTTTTTCCAAAAAATATATATTAATTTTTAAAAACTGTGCATTGTGTTTTCGGTTTTCAGCCAAGTGCATTTTGAATTTTCATTTTCGGCACCATGATTTTCATTTCGGTGCACCACTAGTTCTAACCTTTACACTCCACCAAAACTCTAAAGAAGAGGGCTTGAGAAAGTCTTTGCTGATGAAATGCATTGGTAGCTATGCGATGCACAATGACCGCTGGTTACATGGGAACGGTTGATGCCATTACGCTGGTTGCACGTCATGATAGTATTTTTTCCAAGGATATTTGCTGTTGACTTTATTAATAAGGACATCATAACATGGGAGTGATATTTTGTTTTTAATTTTAATAAATTGGTGACAGTTTTATAAATATGTTGGTTTTTATTTGTTTTTGTTGCTGTAATGAGGAAATAAGGGGAGGATGGTCATGAAGAATGAAGACTTCATGACCATTGGGGTTCATACTGACTTCCTTCAAATATGGGGTGAATTCTGGCGAGTTTACTTGGAGGTTGTGTCAGGCAATCTTCAAGACTGGGACTTTCTAAAACACAGTGGACTCTGTATATATTGTCTGGACGCATTAAACGCCTATGTGATACAATGTTTTATGTTTGATGGCTCACTTACCCCCGCTTTACTTTTTGAATAGGGATCTGCATTTGGATTGCTCTTCAGAAAGCATTAGACAGTGGTAAGGAGGTGTTGTATTTCCTTTTCACTGTCTTTAAGGCTAGGTTGTGGGTGGAAGACAGATAAAGGGGGAGCAGTTGAGGGACAGTAAAAATGCAGCTCAACCAAGGGTGTCCACCCCCTCCAATTTCAAGTGTAAGAGAGCTTAGTATCTTTGTGCGCTGGTTGTATTCATATTTTGTTTCATCCAGTGTACTGTGCTGACACCTGCAATCATACAGCACTTGTTTAGACATAATTGTCTCATTGAGGCTTCCATCACACAATGGGTGGGTGGGCAATAGACACTCACACAGGCTGGCGGCCGCTGTCACATTACACACCAGGCATGCAGGATTACTGACTCAGCAGCAGGTGGGCTTACATTACACACAATGGGGAGGTAACCAGCACTGTATAAAAACTGCCCCCACTATGTCTCTCCTATGTTACCTTCCTCCTTTATAATGAACACTGGGCAATTCTCAGCACCGGGATGAATGGACTCTTGTGTACTTATGCAGGAGTTACATCATCCCAGCCCGGCCAATCAAGATGGCTGAAATCCCCAAACCCAGAAAGAAGACGTTGGTGCCAGCATTTGCAGATGTGGCATCACTAGAGGTGAGGAAAAGACTGGAGGGTTTAGTTCCACAAATCAACATGTTATTTTGCATTGGCCCAGCACAGCGTTCATTTAGATGAAGTAAAACATACAGCCCATGACCCACTGCTGTGGTATTATTACACCACTCCCTGACCTCATCATATCACCTCCTGAACCTCATCTCACTGCACCACTCCCTGACCTCATCATATCATCCCACTGCACCACTTCCTGCCTTCATCCCACTGCACCACTCCCTGACCTCATCATATCACCTCCTGAACCTCATCCCACTGCACCACTCCCTGCCTTCATCCCACCGCACCACTCCCTGACCTCATCATATCACCCCCTGAACCTCATCCCACTGCACCACTCCCTGCCTTCATCCCACTGCACCACTCCCTGACCTCATATCACCTCCTGAACATCACCCCACTGCACCACTCCCTGACCTCATCATATCACCCCGATTCTCATCCCACTGCACCACTCCCTGCTTCATCCCACTGCACCACTCCCTGACGTCATCATATCACCTCCTGAATATCATCCCACTGCACCACTCCCTGATCTCATCATATCACCCCCTGACCTTATCACACTGCACCGCTCCATGACCTCATCCCACTGCACCACTCCCTAACCTCATATCATTCCCTGACCTCATCCCACTGCACCGCTCCCTGACCTCATCATATCACAACCCTGACCTCATCCCACTGCACCGCTCCCTGACCTCATCATATCACAACCCTGACCTCATCCCACTGAATCGCTACCTGACCTCATCCCACTGCACCACTCCCTGACCTCATCCCACTGAACCACTCCCTGGTCTCATCATATCACTCATCACACTGCACCACTCCCTGACCTCATCATATCACCCCCTGACCTCATCCCACTGCACCACTCCCTGACCTCATCCCACTGCACCACTCCCTGACCTCATATCACCCCCTGACCTCATCCCACTGCACCATTCCCTGACCTGATCATACTACCCCCTGACCTCATCCCACTGCACCACTCCCTGACCTCATGCCACTGCACCACTCCCTGACCTTATCCCACTGAACCACTCCTTGACCTCATCACACCTCATTGCACTGCTCCCTGACCTCATCACACTACTTCTGGAACTCATCCCACCGCTCCCTGACCTTATCATCCTGGTCTAATCACAATCGTCATACCTCATCACACTACTTTCTGAATTCATTACGCCACTCCTCAACCTCATCACACCGACCTTGTCACACTGTTACGTGACCTCATACTTCATCACACTGCTCCTTGACCTCGACATAACTCATCATACCTCCAACACTCGCTGACCTCAGCATACCTGATCCCACCCCTCCCTAGCCTCAGCATACGTCATACCACCCCTCCCTAGCCTCAGCATACCTCACACCACTCCCTGACCTCATCATACCACCGCTCCCTGACTTCATCATACCTCATACCACCGCTCCATGACCTCATCACACCTCATGCCACCACTCTCTAACCTTGCAATACCTCAATTCATCACCCCCTGACCTCATCATACCTCATTGCACTGTTCCTTGGCCTTGTCATACCTCAACCACATCCCTCCCTAACCTCATCATACCTTATACCACCCCTCCATGACCTCATCCCACCACTCCCTGATCTCGTTAAACCTCATACCACCACTCCCTGACCTCCTCATACTACCACTCCCTGACCTCATCATACCTCATACCACCACTCCCTGACCTCATTATACCTCAAACCACCACTCCCTGACCTCATACCTCACACCACCATTCCCTGACCTGAGCATATCTGATCCCAACCCTCCCTGACCTAATCATACCTCATACCACCAATCCCTGACCTCGTCATACCTCATACCACCACTCCCAGACCTCGTCATACCTGATCGTATCATTCCATGACCTCATATCAGCATTCCCTGACCTCGTCATACCTGATTGCACCATTCCCTGGTCTTGTCATACCTCATACCACCACTCCCTGACCTTGTCATACCTGACTGCACCACTTCCTGACCTGATCATACCCCATACCACCACTTTCTGACCATGTCAAACCTTTTTGCACCATTCCTTTACTTCATCATATCTCAGCATACTTCATTCCAATGTATCCTGACCTCGTCCGACCTCATTGTAACCCTTCAGGACCTCAGCATACCGCATCACACCTCTCCCTGATCTCGCCATAACGTATTGCACTGTTCCCTGACCTCATCATACCACCACTCCCTGAAATCATACCTGATCGTACCACTCCGTGATCTCATATGTCATTCCATCGTTCCCTGACCTCGCCATACCTGACCGCACCCCTCCCTAACCTCATCATACAAACCCTTCCTGACCACAATATGACAGTTTCCTGACCTCATCATACTTCATTCTACCACTCCCTGACCTCAAAATTCATTTCATCATTCCCTGACCTCGTCACACCTCATTGCACCCCTTCATGACCTCATACCATTGCTCCCTGACTTCACCCTAACCTATTCCACCACTCCCTGACCTCATCATTCCATCACTCCCTAACCTCATCATACTTCATTCTACCGCTCCCTTACCTCATCATACTTCATTCCATCGTTCTCTGACATCGTCATACCTGATCACACCACTCCCTGATCTCGTCAGACCTCACACCACCACTCCCTGACCTCATAAGACTTCATTCTATTGCTCTCTGACCTCATCATACCACTGCTCCCTGACCTCATCATACCGGATAGCACCACTCCCTGATCTAGTCATAGGTCATCCCTTCATGACCTCATCATACCGCATCGCCTTTCTCCTGGACCACGCCATAACTTATTGCACTATTCCCTGACCTCATCATACCACCACTCGCTGACCTCAGCATACCTGATCCCACCCCTCCCTAACCTCAGCATACGTCATACTACCCCTCCCTAACCTCATCATACCTCACACTACTCCCTGATCTGATCATACCTCATACCACCACTCCCTGACTTCATCATACCTCATAATACCGCTCCATGACCTCATCATACCTTATACCACAACTCCATGACTTCATACTTCATTTTACCACTCCCTGACCTCATCATATTTCATTCCACGACCTCATACCTCATTGCACCCCTTCATGACCTCATACTTCATTCTACTGCTCTCTGACCTCATCATACCTGGTCGTACCACTCCCTGACCTCGTAAGACCTCATGCCACCACTCCCTGACCTCATCAGACTTCATTCTACTGCTCTCTGACCTTATCATACCTGATAGCACTGCTCCATGACCTCATTATACCTGATCGCTCTACTCCCTGATCTAGTCATGCCTCATTGCACCGTTTCCTGACCTCTCCATACTTCTTCCATCATTCCCTGACCTCATCATACCTCATTGCATCCCTTCATGACCTCATACCGCACCACCCCTCTCCCTGACCACGCCATAACTTACTGCACCTCCTCATACCACCACTCCCTGACCTCATCATATCTCATCTCACTACGCCATGACCTCATCATACCACCGCTCCCTGACCTCATCATACTTCATTCTACCACTCCCTGACCTCATCATACCACTCCCTGACCTCATCTCACTACTCCATGACCTCATCATACATCAAACCCCCGTTTCCTGACCTTGTCATACTTGATCTCAACATACCTCATACCCCCACTCCATGACCTCATTATACCTCATACCCCAACTCCCGGACCTCATACCACCATTCTCTGACATCATTCCTGATTGGACTACTCCCTGACCTCATCATACTTCATACCACTACTCCCTGACCTTGTCATACCTCACACCATCACTCCCTGACCTCGTCATACCTCTGCTCCCTGACCTCACCATGCCTCATACCACCGCTCCCTGACCTCATCATACTTCATTTTATGGTTTCCTGACCTCGTCATACCTCATTGTACCCCTTCATACCTGATAGCACCACTTCATGACCTTGTCATACCTCATACCACCACTTCTTGACCTCATCATACTTCATTATATCGCTCCCTGACCTTGTCATACCATATTTCACCCTTTCATGACCTCATCATTCTTCATTCTACTATTCCCTGACCTCGTAATACTTCATTATACCAACCCCTAATCTCAATATGGTTCATGACACCCTGATGTCACCTCATCACACCTCTCCATGACCTCATTATACTCCATATCGCCGCCCGCTGTCCCCCCTCATTATTATGTCTCTCTCCCCCCTCCCCCCATGCATGGTGGGTTCTCGCACCGTCCGAAGTCTCTCCTTGGCCCGGGTCACTCCCTCCTCCAGGCCGGTCTTCCGGACCTCATGCAGGCTCTGGAAGTATCTCTCCTCATCCTCTTCCTCCTCCTCTGGGAACACAACGCCCAGTACGATCCTGCGCCCACAATGTTCCACCGCCGCCCCCAGATAGAGCTCCAGGTCTCGGCACAGGGCGTCCACCTCCTCCTCCGCCCAGGCTGGCTCCGCGGGGAAGAGCAGAGTCCACAGGAAGTCCGCGGGGGCTGGCAGGCGGGGCAGACATGACTCCAGGACCCCGCACACAGAGCTCAGCTGGTGGTGGATGTTCTCCAGATCTCGCACCGAGTACAGGCCGGCCCAGCTGTGCCTCTCCCCGGCCTCCTCCTCCTCCTCCTCTTCCCGCCGCCTCCTCCTCTGCACCGTCCGGTTATGACAGGTGACGGCGAACTTCCTCTCCACCTCATTCCAGGCCACGATGAATCCCAATCTACACTGCTCCGCCTCCGAGAACACATCGGGCCGCACCGCCACCCAGCCGTCCAGACTGTCCGTCCGATCACACTCCATGGCCGGTCCTGTACCGGGGACGGTCTCACCTGACGGCTGCCAGGTCACATGGTCACCGCTCTGTTTACATGAACCGACCTCTGTACTGGGGGGAGGGGCACGGGCTCCGGGACTTCCCGGGACACTTCCTATTGGCTGCCGCCTGTAAGCCGATCACGGGGGAAGGGTGACGTCATCCGCGATCCAGGCATGGCTGGGATGTGTCAGCGGTCACAGGACTGATTAATGGATGACCGATCTCTAACAGCCCACGTGAGATCACATGACACCTATATGAGGTCACATGACCCCGCCTCCTAGGAAAGCGAAAGTGAAACTCCTCGCCTCACTACACCATGGCTGCTGTCTTCTGTTCTTCTTCAATAAACTCTCTAATATTCTTTAAATTATTTATATATGTATATATGCACAATGAGGGGTTTACAATAACCGGAACATGGCAAGAGGTGCCAACTTTGGCTTAAAGTAGAACTAAAGGCAAAACTATCATTTTGGATAGAGTAATGGAGGGTTATAACCCCGGTCAGATTTTTTTTCTGTCATCTGTCCCATTATGGAGATTTACCTTCACTGCCTGTCCCATAGACAAACAGGAAGTGAGAGGAAATCACTGCAAATGAAGGGAATTCCTTGGGGACCCCCAGGTCACCAGAACTAGTGTCCCCATTGGTAGATTTCCCTTCTGTGACTTTTCTGGGGGCAACCCAAAATTTTGGATTGTCTTTCACTTTCGATAAAACAGGACAGATAGGACGAATCTCCCCACCGGGGGCAGAGGCCACAATAAAAGCCTGACAGGTGTTCTCATCCCTCTCCACTCTGTCCACAACTAAAATAAAGTTTTGCCTTTAGTTAGTATCAATGGTAATACTACACTGACACTGGCTGGAAAGGGGTTAACATGTAGGGCAATCAAGGGGTTAAAGTGTGCCTAACTACGTGTATTATGTGCTGAATTTACTAAACCTCCTCTAAGTTCCTCATCCGTGCTCTGCAGGGATGAGAAATTTACAGATCGTTCCCTCTGTACAGAGCACTGTGTTGTTTACCACAGCCGATCAGCAGGTCCTGGCCATGAATCATTGGGGGGAACTTGCTGACAGGTTCCCACTGTGTACAATCCGCGGGTGCTGGTGGGTGGGGGGTACGCCCGAATCACAGAAGGAGGCAGTGACAAATCTGTACGTCGATTTTCCTACAGTGGCAGTACACTGTGGGCGGGTGGCCATGAAGAGGTAAAATACACTACAGTACACCAGCTTTTTTCAACCAGGGGGTACAGGCACCCTGGGTGCCTTCAGTTTTCCTCAGGGGTGCCTTGGCAAAATGCCTAAAAATTGCCCAAACTTTCTATACCAGCTAGTAAGTGGATGAAGCCTGCCTTTTAGTTACACTAAGCCACAGGTTTCATTGTGCACCATTACAACCTTCCAGCTGCCAGCATCTTAATAATCAATGACGTCATTGGTTGATAAGAAGGACTTGGGGGGCCTTCATAGCATCCTTGTTTGTCCCTTCCTCACCCCTCTGCTTCTGCACTGGGGTCACATTAGTGAAGGGAGAGAAACTGAGGGAGAAGAGAAACATAGGTATACTAGTCAGTACCAGTGTGCAAAGGTGTGTTTGCTTTGGAAGAATAAATCACCTCTAATGTTGGGTGTCCTACATGTGTGGATGTTGCTGTATTATGTAAAACCGTTAGTTTAGTTTTTTACATTCTAAAATGAGGGAGCCTCAAGATTGTGCACAATTTTAAAAGGTTCCTTGACTGAAAAAAAAGTTGAAAAACACTGCACTGCATGACATGTCCCCTTCTTCCTCCATCTGGCTGCCTGCCCATACGCGTCCCCCTCTCTATCCGGCGCTGCTGCTCATCCATACGTGCCCCCCTCTCTATCCAGCGCTGCTGCTCATCCATATGCGCCCCCCTCTCTATCCGAGCTGCTGCTCATCCATAGGCGTCCCTCTCTCTATCCAGCGCTGCTGCTCATCCATACGCGCCCCCCTCTCTATCCGGCGCTGCTGCTCATCCATAGGCGTCCCCCTCTCTATCCGGCGCTGCTGCTCATCCATATGCACCCCCCTCTCTATCCGGCGCTGCTGCTCATCCATACGCACGCCCCTCTCTATCCGGCGCTGCAGCTCATCCATACGCGTGCCCCTCTCTATCCGGCTCTGCTGCTCATCCATACGCGTTCCCCTCTCTATCCGGCACTGCTGCTCATCCATACGCGTCCCGCTCTCTATCCGGCTCTGCTGCTCATCCATACGCGTTCCTCTCTCTATCCGGCACTGATGCTCATCCATACACGTTCCCCTCTCTATCCGGCACTGCTGCTCATCCATACACGCCCCCCTCTCTATCCGGCACTGCTGCTCATCCATACGCGTCCCCCTCTCTATCCGGCACTGCGGCTCATCCATACGCGTCCCCCTCTTTATCCGACACTGCTGCTCATCCATATGCACCCCCCTCTCTATCCGGCATTGCTGCTCATTGGCACTACTGCTCATCCATACACATGTCCCTCTCTATTCGGCACTGCTGCTCATCCATACACTTGACCCTCCTTATCCGGCATTGCTGCTCATCCATACACATGCCCCTCTCTATCCAGCACTGCTGCTCATTCATACACATTCCCCTCTCAATCCGGCACTACTGCTCATCCATACACATTCATCTCTCTATCCGGCACTGCTGCTCATCCATACACATGCCCCTATCTATCCGGCATTGCTGCTCATCCATACACATTTCCCTCTCTATTCGGCATTGCTGCTCATCCATACACATGCCCCTCTCTATCCGGCACTGCTGCTCATCCATACACATGCCCCTCTCTATCCGGCACTGCTGCTCATCCATACACATGCCCCTCTCTATCCGGCACTGCTGCTCATCCATACACATGCCCCTCTCTATCCGGCACTGCTGCTCATCCATACACATGCCCCTCTCTATCCGGCACTGCTGCTCATCCATACACATGCCCCTCTCTATCCGGCACTGCTGCTCATCCATACACATGCCCCTCTCTATCCAGCATTGCTGCTCATCCATACACATGCCCCTCTCTATCCAGCATTGCTGCTCATCCATACACATGCCCCTCTCTATCAAGCACTACTGCTCATCTGTACACATGCCCCCTCTATCTGGAACTGCTGCTCATCCATACGCATGCCCCTCTTTATCCAGCATTGCTGCTCATCCATACATGTCCCCCTTTCTTCACCTTCCTGCCATCCATACTCTTCTCCCCTCTCCTTGCTTCAGTGTGGATCATCACTGTCTAACCCTGCTCATTAAAGTCTTTACACCCGACTGATTTTGGTGTATATTTTAGAATTGGTTTTATATTAGAACTTTGGCACAAAGTGCTTCATTGTTATGGTGCACACGAGTGAACATTTCTAAGTACTGTTGCATAGAACATTTAATGTGATTTGGTGCAACACCACATAGAACTTGTCTTTTAACAATATTAAAGCGGATGTAAATTGTTTGTTTAAAAAACAAAAGTGGGTCCCATGTGGTTTAAGCCATAATGTGCTAGTATGTATAGCATACAAGCAAATTATGACATGCTTACCTTAAAATTAAGCCCTCCAGAGGCACCCTGTCACCACTGTCTGAGCTTCCATCTTCACCCGGTCTTCCTTCCGACTGTTTGAATAGCTGAGCAGTAATGACGTCACTCCCGTGCATGCGCTCAGCAGTCAGAGCCTCGGCACAGAGCTCTGAAGAAACGGCGTGCCATCCCTTCAGTGTGCATGCGCTGGTGACGTCACCGGCTGCTTCCAGTGTGAATATCTCCTAAACACTGCAAGTTTAGGTGATATTCACTGTACCTACAGGCAAGCCTTATTATAGACTTACCTGACAGTACAAGTTCAGAAGCTTTAGTGTACTACCGCCTTAATTTGGCACATGGAAAGGCACCAATTTATAACACAAAACTGACATATTTTCCCTTTGTTAATTCCCGCCAATGTGCATTTCTGCTAGGCTTCATATATTGAGGAAGATCTCTGAGGCCTCATTCACCCTGACATTGACAAACACACAATTATGTGCATTTACTGTATGATGAGGACAGTTTAAGGGACACAATTTTTTAAATATACTTTTTGCATAGTATTACACATTGAGTATATTATTATTGTGATTGTTTTGCCACAGTATTTTAAATAATTACTATGCAGCACTATTTTAAACTATTTATACTTGATCACATGTCAGAACACAAAGAGTGTGGGCAGCAGTGATAATATCTATCATACAAAGGGTTTTTTGGAGTATAACATTGGTTGCACTGGAGGTTTTTTTTGGTTTATTACATTAAAAATGGAATGAGGAAAATGAATAAAACAAAAATGTTTACATATTAATGTTTAGAAAAAAGAACAGAAATAAACAAAACATAATCAGGAAAATATTAGTAAAAGGTAAGAAGGAGTTAATTAGGGCTGAATAGGTAAACGTTAATAAGGAATTAAATAGGAACAAATTTTATTTAAAAAAAAAAAAAAAAAATCTTATTCGGTTGCTTAAATTGACATCTCAGGGCATCAAAGCTTACACATTTGATCTGTAGATGAATTAAACAGAGTAGATACAAAAATAACAAAGTAACTTTGTAACTCTCCATCACAAGTCAGATAGAGTCAGATGGTTCATTTCTTTACAGCAGCAGATTGTACAGCTGCTGTATTTACACTTCACCTCCAGATTATCATTTTGACAGTTGTGAATTACCAACACATATAGTTACATAGGGGTTTATTTACTAAAACTGGAGCGTGACAAATCAAGCTCACTTCTGCATAGAAACCTATCAGTTTTTAATCTCAGCTTGTTGAATTAAGCTTTTGGCAATAAAATCTGGAAGCTGATTGGTTTCTATGCAGAAGTGAGCTTGATTTTGCACTCTCTAGCTTTAGTAAATAAACCCCACTGTTATTTACTTAATCTGATAGAAAATAGAGTCAAGTCCATCCAGTTCAACCAACAGAAAAAAATAAAAGAAAAACACACAAATAGAAACCTCCATATACACTATTCAATATCCACAGTTGATCCAGAGGAAGGGAAAAAAACCCCCAATAAAGCAGATACAATTTGCTTCAGCAGGGAAAAAAAATTCCCCCCAAAGGCCATCAGATATTCCCTGGATCAACTTTGCCTATAAATATCAGTATCCAGTTATATTATGTGCATTTAGGAGTCTATTCCACATTTTCACCACTCTTACTGTGAAGAAGTCTTTCTGTATTTGGAGATTAAATCTCTTTTTCTCGGACGTAAGAGTGCCCCCTTGTCCTCTGTGATGACCTCAGGGTGAATAACTCTACACCAAGTTCACTATATGAACCACTGATGTATTTATACATGTTGATCATATCCCCCCTTAATCTCCTCTTCTCAAGAGAGAATAAATTCAGTTCCTCTAAGTTTTGTTGCCCTTCTCTGCACTTTCTCCAGTTCCCAGATATAATTTTTTTGAGCTGCTTCACAAAATTGAGCAGCGTATATTGCATATAGACTAGTATCCTAAAGATATTGGAGTACAGTCTTTATATGAGTCCACTGGGTTTTTGGGATCAGAAGAGACAAACGTTTCCAAAAACGATCAAGTGGACTTGATATGACATCTTCCAAAGTTGTGAACAATACAATAACCACAAATAACATGCTTAGGTACAATATCAAATGGGAATTGGTCTTACGATAGTAACAAATCAAAAGACTATTATACAGTGTTGATTACCAGACAATTCAATTCAATGATGATGTTCTCATCATCCGGGTTTAGCAGAAAACATGTTGAGAATGTCGAATTTCTGGACTAGAAACCCCACGTCCATCCTAAGTAATCACATGCGAGGCATTACGTAATAGGAATGAACAGAACAATCTTACATATGGGACAGGTGTCGTACAGGTCATTATATAGCATGCATGCTGGGCCTTGAGATAGCGCCTGGGGGAAAGGGGAAAAAAAGTACTGAGGCCTGTTTACAAGTGGTAGGTCAATCCCTGTCACACTCTAAAAAGTTTTTTTTGTTACCAGATGGGTGTAGTGAGTATCCCCTCGGGGTGGCATGGGGTTATTCCCCACAACAGGAGGAGAGTCAGGTACTCTAAGTTTGCTCAGGGTGTTAGCCAGATTGGACTTGGCATACCAAGTAGAAAACTGAAATGTGGTCATAAGGTGCTGAATTTCACTTAGCGAAAAAGTATGTTTGATAAATGCCCTCCAGTGCGTGAACAATCGTTTAGTGGGTCCAAAATTCTGTACCAGATCATCTAATTTTTCCAGATACAGAAGTGATTTCAGGTCTTTCTTAACTGACACAAGGGTTGGACCTTGCGGGGAGATCCAGGGTTTCGCACGGTTTGAAGTCGTCTATGGTGACTGCAATAGGGCTATGATCCGAGATAGCTATTTCCAAAATATCAGAGTATCGTACTGCAGAAAGAAGATGAGCAAAAAAAATAATCAATACGGGACAGGGTGTCATGTAGTGGTGAATAGAAAGTAAATTCCCTATCTGAGAGGTGGGAAAGGCGCCAAACATCCGCCATGTGTAAGTGAGAGACAGTGTTTGCCAAGTGCGAGGAGGGATTTTGAGGAAATCTGGAAATTGGGTTGGGCCTTGGATGATGTGAGGCTCTATCCTCAACGGTATGCATTAAGCTATTAAAGTCTCCACCCATGAGATGGAGAGGCTCAGGGGTGCTCATGACCTAAGAGGTAAGATCCTGGAAAAACGTTGTGCCTGGAGAGTTAATAACATAGATATTTGTGAGTGCTATATCTTTGGATGCGATTGTTAGATGAGTTGTTAGTTTGCAACCTTCCGGGTCTCTGTCTATCGAGTGAATAGAGTAGGATAATCGTTTGTGCAAGAGGATGGCCACAACAGCCTTGCAGCCCACAGCTGAGGAGCCAACAACTTTTCCCACCCATGGTTTTTTGAGGCGCTGAAGATCATGTTCTGGCAATGTCTGCCTTTAAACGCTTCAGATGATGTAGGATCTTCATCCTCTTGCCCGGGGAACGAACTTTAACGTTCCAGGATATAACCCACATGGTGCCGGGTAGTTAAATTACATGCTTGTCAGAAGAATCATTCCCAGGCAAGAGGATGAGGAGTAGGGAAGAGGAAACTGACAAGAATCTTATATCTGAGGGAGCGGTCCACCTGTGTCAGACAAATACAACGGGCAGGCTGTATAAGATCGTAGCCTACTTTTTCCCCCAGGGATATGCATCTGAATTAGTATAGCAATGCAGAGAGTATTAGAATGAGCTGATGCACAAAAAAACAAAAACAAACAACAGGTAAAGCAATAACCCAGAATCCAAATATGTCTATGGACTTCACTTTTTTCCGTGCGAGAAATATACCACAACCAGAATGTCTAGCTTCCTGGCCCCTTGCTAATGAGAAACTCTCGAGAGTGAGGCAAACAGAGCGGGGGTAATCAGAGTGTGCATAGCATTGCGACTGCACCTTGGCAGCGAAGCTAGAAATTCTTAGCTCTATATCTTATTATATGATATTATAAAAGACGATATAACAACACAATAGTAATACTATATGATGTTATATCATATCATATTATATTATAGGCTTGACAGGGTTCTCCAGCCGGACAAATATATAGATAGGAAGGATACCTTCAAAGTAAAAAAAATAAACATGATGGACATGGTAGACATGATGCACAAGGCACATTAAAGGCTGAGGAGAGCATGCCCTCCTTGGGGTGAGGTGGCATGACCTCTCAGTTTCAAGTATCGCCCCGCTTCTTGGGGCCATTTGCATAGCATCCACATTTGGGAGGGTGCTTAATGGGACTACTTTGATGTTTGATAGCGTTGGTTCCTACAGCGGATGAATCAGCCATTGTATCGTCTATGAGATGAGTAGAGGCCAGGTCGCCAGCCAGCATGGATTCCACATACTGTTTAGCCGCCACAGGAGAAGTGAAGGACAGCTGGTCTCCTTCAGGGGGATGTAGATGCAGAGTCGCCGGGTAGGCTGGAGAGAATTTCAGATTATGTTAGTAAAGAAGAGAACAGGTCGGGGCAAAAGACTTGCATTGTTTTGAAACTTCCATGGAGTAGTCAGCGAATAATAATAATTTGTGATTGTCCATGGAAAAGCTCCCGCTCTTGCAATAGAATACCGCATAATTTAGGTATTGGACAATTATCGGTCTGGGCTTAAGTTGTTCTTGCGGTGGGCCCACCCGATGGGCTCGTTCAACAACACAGGGATAGCGAAGGCCCAAAACTTCAGGAATACGGTGGCTGCAGAGCTCCATTAAGGATGACAGTTTATAAGATTCTGGCAGTCCTATAATGCGTAGGTTATTCCTATGAGATCTGTTCAACAAATCTTCTTTTTTGTCAAGCAAAGATTGGGGTGCCCCCCTGTGTAGTGATGGCTGTGTTTACCTGGAGACTTTGCTTCTCTACATATGCTTCTTCTAGCCTACGTGTCTGACTGTGAATCTCCTGTCGTAGCTGTTCCATGGCTTGTTGCACTGCCCTGTCAACAGCCTCTGAGATCAGTGGGGTTGAGTATGTGTGCCACAGCCTAAGCAATCCTTGCGTGTGTGGATTCAGTGCCTTCCGCCGGCTGTATAGATGGCGGAGGATGGACATCCGCAAGCTGTTCATGCTGTGCATTGGTAGCCATCTTGGATGTCACCTGTGTCGAGATTCCGCTGGGGCCCCTGTGATGATCAGGGATCAGATCACTCCAGAAAGCGGTCCATCCAGTCCCCTGGGGTAGGAGGGAGATGGCCCGCCCACTGAACCAGAGCACTGGCACGGTCTCTAAGTGCAGATGACAGCAGGGATGGGAGCAGCGACAAATCACTCCATCCTCACACGGTGCTGGAACCGGAAGTTGAAAGTTTGTTTTGAGGCCTGAGTACAAAGAAATCTGACTGTGGGCTTAGTAAGGCCGGCCAAAGATGGAGCAAATTTCTTTCCCGCAAGAAAGAAATTTGCTCGATTCCTCTATCAACACAGACAGTGGAGAACACAGTTATTATTGCTAGTGGCTATAACAGTTGCTAGCAATAATCAAGTTGGGTACATTCAACCTTCCCATACACACATGGTTTGAATCTCAGCCAGTTCCTTCTGAACAGGCAGAGATTTGAACCGTCTATGGCCAGCTTAAATTTCCTAGAACAGCTATAAAATATAACTCTACTGGTGATGCAGTGGTGGGGTCTCTGTCCTACTCTACCGAAAGACATCACTATAGTCCCACTATAACTAGGGAAAACCAAGCAACACATTAGCAACTGACACACATACATGTGAAAGAGGTGAAATCTTGGGAATGCCTAGGTAGTTATAGGGAGGTCAGCTGAATATCACCTGAGATCCAGTTCATAAAAGTAATGTAAAGGTAGAGCCAAGGTACCCTCACCTACCATGTCTAACTATCTTGAGCTAAACTACATTAAAACTCCCTGCCCCAGCTGCTTACTTACATCTGCAAGATAGCCATGGGATGCTTCAAGCCATAACCTTGTGTTGGTTATCTTTGGCTGAAATCCCCCTTGCAATGAGTCCTCATAGACTGGTATAGGAGTGTCCTTTGAGAACCTCCAGCCTTGGGAGATGGCCCTTACAAGTACAATTAAGCCGGCCATAGACGATTTGAATCAGATTTGAACCATGTATCGTGTGACGGGAGTCACTTTGGGTGGGGGCCCATGGAACCCAGCTTACGTTGGAGAGACCCCTGTCTCAGCCCCCCATACCCCTATTATGTGCAAGTCACCCTGTGCCCGTTAGGGGTACAAGATGATCTGTCTTAATATTGTGTAGACATGTATAGGTGGGGTGGGGGTTGTGGATTGTTTATTGTTGTGGAGCTGCATCCCATTGTTCTGTTGTTTGTCTGGTTTGGGGGCAAACTATTATGGGATGTATGTGTTTATGTGTATTAGCTTAGTGGGGGGGAGGGGGTGTCTCCAGCAGCCCTCTCTCCTGATGGGACTGTCTGCTGGTGTGAAGTTTGAATACCTGTGTGTCTCTTGTTACTAAATATAGATTGCCCCACCCTGTGACATTATGCAGGGAGGGGGGATTCGTCCCCTGACTGTATATATCTCCTATCTGTGTTCAAATAAATTAGTCTACCTTCTGGCTTACTTCAAATCTGGTGTCATCTGGATCTTGCGGTAACAAAAGCCAGAGTCACTGGTCTCATGTTCCAGAGCCTGAGAAGCAGCTTCTTGATGGAGATACCCAGTCATGGGTGTCTGGGGTCCGTTACATATGGGCAGGCTGAATGTACCCAAGTCGATCGATCAACTTTGGTACAACCAGCCTGCCGGATTTTACATGCGATTATTGCAAGCAGCTTTTATAGCTGCTAGCAATAATCACTGTCTTTTCTCGGCGGGGATGGCTTCTTTAGCTGGAAGAACACAATGGATTGGCATGAGGGATTCCCCTGTCAACACTGACTGTGGTTGCAGTAAAGAAATTTGCTCTGTTAATGGCCTGCCTTACTAAGGATAGAGTAACTGATAGGAACCTTTACACAGGGGCTGATACATTGCACTAAGCAGATTTTAAATCATCATACCCGCATGCATTTCCACATAAACCTTTGTTTCATAAATAAACATCACAAAGGATTCCTGCACAACTATTAGTTTTCCAAAGAGAGCACAATGGCAGCAGCCTCATCTCAGGCTCTCTCTGTCAGATGAAACAATGAATGGAGCTAATAAGGGCTGAGTCATTCTTCTGACTGATTCACATGGGTATGAAAGTTTCATTTGATGATCAGAAATCCTCCTGCGCTTCTATGGACAACCCCCCTCCTCCTAATTAATGTGCTGCTAACACTCAAACCAATACCCCTAATCAGTGTAGAAATATAAATAAATTAGTGTAGCGCTTAAACATAAATAGAACAAAACCATTAATGATATAAATAATAATTAATGTGACAAGTGCTGTGATCTTCTCAGTGCTCATAAACCACTAAGTGCCACTCTATTACAAATAAAATAATAAAAATATATATTTTGTGATAGTGTCACTTCAAACAAAATAAATCAATATCGGGTGACGGTGCCACTTCAACTTCATTCAATGTCCAATATTCCAATTCACATCCATCTATTCAAAGTGTTCTTTATATACATGCATAGTGTTTGTAGGTAGTGCCACTCGTGAACCAACACACTTCTATCCACTTCGGCTGCAGTGCCTGCTCACCTCCTTCCTGCAACCCCAAGGGGCCCACAAGCCTTTAGGATCACCCTGGATCCTCAAAATTCCTGGTTTTGGCACCTTCCTGATATTCCTCCTATCAGGCCTCCTCCACTCCTTCACTGCTATGCCTCCCAGGTTCCTCACCAGCGATTGTCTGCAAGCTCTCTCTCACCAAGATAGTGAGTGAAAAAACAGATCCTCCATTGTGTAGTATTTCCAATCAGTAGGGTTTATTCACAAATAGCAAAAAGAGTGACTTACATTCGGTTGTACAGCCTCAATACGTCCCTCTATGGGTGAACTGCAACCTCTATGGGTGAACTGGGACCCAGAAGAAGTCACGAGGTACGTGACGTAACGCGTAGGCAAAACGTAGATGCTACTTCCGGTATCCGGAGTGTCGCACTTCCGGTGTGGGACGCCATTTTCCTGGTTATCAGGAAGTACTATCAGAGGTTGCAGTTCACCCATAGAGGGACGTATTGAGGCTGTACAACCGAATGTAAGTCACTCTTTTTGCTATTTGTGAATAAACCCTACTGATTGGAAATACTACACAATGGAGGATCTGTTTTTTCACTCACTATCTTGGTGAGAGAGAGCTTGCAGACAATCGCTGGTGAGGAACCTGGGAGGCATAGCAGTGAAGGAGTGGAGGAGGCCTGATAGGAGGAATATCAGGAAGGTGCCAAAACCAGGAATTTTGAGGATCCAGGGTGATCCTAAAGGCTTGTGGGCCCCTTGGGGTCGCAGGAAGGAGGTGAGCAGGCACTGCAGCCGAAGTGGATAGAAGTGTGTTGGTTCACGAGTGGCACTACCTACAAACACTATGCATGTATATAAAGAACACTTTGAATAGATGGATGTGAATTGGAATATTGGACATTGAATGAAGTTGAAGTGGCACCGTCACCCGATATTGATTTATTTTGTTTGAAGTGACATTTTTATTATTTTATTTGTAATAGAGTGGCACTTAGTGGTTTATGAGCACTGAGAAGATCACAGCACTTGTCACATTAATTATTATTTATATCATTAATGGTTTTGTTCTATTTATGTTTAAGCGCTACACTAATTTATTTATATGAAAGTTTCATTTGAAGCTATTGAGCACTGTAAATACCAGGCTTTATCGCTAAGAGGTAAAGAGGAACATGAAAACATGAAAGGGGTCTAAGAGTTTACCTGCTTGTGAAAACAATATCTTGGAGCTTTAAAGGAGAACGCCTGAGAAGACACCACAGATATTTGCTTTGGGACATATAAGCTTTACTTGACTCTAACTCATGCTGGGTCATATAGTCCAGTGAGAGTTTAAAATGCTGCAAGAGTCTTGTATGTTGGTGATCAACAGAAGATTGCTAGTGGATCATAGAAGAGTTGGTACTATTTGTATGTTATTAGTCACCTGGGAGCATATTTTTCCAGTAGCTGAGGAACTTTCTTCAATTCAATTGACTTTTTGGATATCTGAACGCTGAAGACTATAATATTGACTCCAACAATCCAGCAATGGCTCCACATTGTAGATCACCTCTGCCTTATGGAGGACCTGCCATCTTGCATATGTGATACACAAAGCATTTTTTTGAAAATATGGACTTGTTGGTTCTTCTTCAAAACTATTTCACCTTACCTGGAGTTAAAGTGGTAGTAAAGTCAATAAATGGAAATTCACTGACAGGCAGGGTTTTATAACAAAAGAGAACCTAGAGGTTTCTTCTATCATGAATATCCCCCCTTCCTGTTGGTGGATAATGCAATCTGAGCCGCACATGTGCAGCTCAGACCCCATTTATGGCCCACACTGCATGCTCCGGCGATGTGATTCCCGTGCGGGAGTGACATCACCTTGGCCCGACCATGTAAGAGGCCAAAGATAGGAAACATGGAAGGAAGGAAGACCAGGCGAAGATGAAAGCACTGGGGACCATGGAGAGCCATGATAGCTCAGCACTTGAGGGCTCCGCTTGTAGGCAAGTCTGTCATAATGTGCTAGTATGCAGTGTATACTAGTATATTATGGCAGAAACCAGCTGGGGGACCCATTATTTTCTTTATCAGCAAGAGTTTACTACTGCTTTAATGTCATCATGTCATACTGATAATGGGTGACTAAATAGTCCCAATTAGATGTATAGTCTATTCCATAAATAATTTAAAGCGGTTTGTAGAAAAGACCTACGTCCATAGCATACCATCTCCTTTTCTCTTCCTTTCCTCTCTCCCTCCACTCTTTACCTCATTACTTTGTATCTTTACTTCTCTGGCCTTAACGGGTCTGAATGTGAAATGTCTGTTGTTACGACAAGGTTGTGTTTAGGACAAGCACCATTGTATTAGATAAAGGAACATGGGGCTGACCGCACTTTATGACTTTCCTAATGTCTTTGGATATACCCAGGGTGTGCCCCGTAAATAGACCAGTACAATATGCTGTTTATGGCCATGTATGCATGTCTTAGTGATGTACTGTAAAATGTCCTTATTTCTCTCATGTATTATTATAATTATTATACGGGATTTATATAGCGCCAACAGTTTGCACAGTGCTTTACAAGATAAGGGAGACAGTACAATTACAATACTTTCAGTACAGAAGGAATAGGAGGGTCCTGCTCGTTGAGCTTACAATCTAAAGGAAGGGGGAGGTGATACAAAGGTGATAGCTGCAGGGGATGATCTGGTGGAGGTGATTCAAGTACAGTTCTTAGATGGAGGTGGGGTAGGCTTCCCTAAAGAAGTGAGTTTTCAGAGATCGCCTAAAGGCAGACAGGGTAGGGTGATGACCGGACATGCTTTGGTAGGGAGTTCCAGAGGATGGGAGAGGCTCTGGAGAAGTCCTGGAGGCGAGCGTGGGAGGAGGTGATGATGGAGCTAGAGAGGAGGCTATCATGGGAGGAGCGGAGTGGGTGATTTGGGCGGTATCTGTGGATGAGGTTGGCAATGTAGCTTGGGGCAGTGTTGTGGATGGCTTTGTAAGCTGTGGTTAGTATTTTGAATTTTATACGTTGGGTTAGTGGAAGCCAGTGGAGGGATTGGCAGAGAGGGGCAGCAGTCGCTGATCGGTTGGTAAGGTGTATGTTTAAATGTTTAATAAAACAATTAAACAAAAAAAAAGTATTATTTTTTTAATAAATGCATACCCAATTGTGTCCTTGGAAATTGAAATGCAACTTAAAACAGAACTAAACTGTATCTGAGCGCCACAAACTGAAAACATTATTTCATTAATGTATTATTCAGAGCAAACTCCCCCATCCATGTCTCCATACTTTATTTTCTTGAGAAAATCACTTTGAAAAACACCCCCTAGCATTTCTAGCTGTGGCCAACTTGAGTAAGGGAAAATGATTCATGTAGCATTTTCCTAATGGAATCCATCTGCCGTTAGCTCAGGCATGCAGACAGGAGAGTGTGCCTAGCTGAGAAAACCCGTCACTCCCCCTCCCCTCCTCCAGATGAAAAAAAATGCCCATCATGACTCCTGGAATATAAGATATCATTTTGGCCTAGGCTAGAAACCAGGAAGCAACTGCAGAAATGTAAAAGACAAAAGTGTAAAACAAGTAAATATATTATTTAGTACCTTCCAAACTAATTACTAATGTTATCAGTATCATCATTATAATAGTTAATATTGGTCGAGAGAGTTTAGTTCAACTTTAAATTCAGAGCTCTCTTATTACATTGAAAGATTCAGTCTTTTATACAGGCAATGGTGGAACTACCAGTGTCGCAAAAGGTTGCACTTGCGTCCGGGCCCTGGTGTTGCACCACTGTGGGGTGGGGGGGGTGGAGGTGGTCAAAAGCCAAGACTGTGGCTCCCCAGCGATGTTGCTGGCTGCAGTGGTCTGAGTGTCTCTCTCACACAGCCCAGAGCCAGCACTGACAGTTCCCCACCCTTGCATGGATAGGAGAGGAGTAAAAGAGCTAGATCTGCTCCTACTCCTTCCTGTCCTCTCCTCCTATGTCTTCCCACCCACACTTCAATCCCCGGCAGTGCTGTGCCTTAGAAAAGGGAATGTCTGGGTAGGAAGTTTGAAACCCAGCAGCTGGATTATAAAAAGGTGCAGTCCTGAGCCTCCATCCTGGGGTGACTGAAGCCTCCCCACTTCCTCCCTTCTCCCCTGCCTCTGTAAGGTACGCTCTGTGTTCTCTAATGTAAATGGGGCATTGGTGAGCAGATACCCCAGTGTTCCCCCTTACATCAGAGCCCCCATTAAATCAGAGTTTCCAGAGCACCCCTTACATCAGAGTTCCCCTTTACACCATAATCCACAGAGTTCCCCCTTACATTGTAAGGGGAAATTTTGCACACTCAGATGTAAGGGGGAACTCTTCAGACTCTGATGTAAGGGGAGCTCTGGGAACTGATTAAAAAGTAATGCTGGAAACACTGATATAAGTGGCAGCTCTGGTTACCAAACACCCCCTTATATCAGAGAACCCCTTTACATCAGAGTCTGCAGCATTCCCCCTTACATCAGAGTTCCCCTGATTCCCCTCCATACATCCCCTCCATACATCAGAGTTCTCAGTGTTCTCCTTAAATCAAAGTCCCCAGAGTTCTCCCTTACATCAGAGTCTGCAGAACCCCCCCTTACAGTGTAAGGGAACTCTGTGTGTTGAGATGTAAGGGGAACTCTGTGCATTCAGATGTAAGGGGAAATCTGCTGATTCAGATGTAAAGGGGAACTGTGTGTATTCAGATGTAAGGGGAAACTATCCAGATTCAGATGTATAGGGGAACTCTGTGAATTCAGATGTAAGGGGAAACTCTCTGGATTCAGATGTAAAGGGGAACTCAAAAGGTCATTATATTTTCTTTCATCATGTTCAGAATATAACAAATATTTTGTGCCCACCTAAAAAATGTAAATATACTGTTGTTTTGATAGTAAGGTAAGACGGTCAGGGTATGTACAGTATACACGAATAGTAAATTGTCATTATTCTTAAAATGAATCTTATATAAATTCTGCAGTGTTGGAAAATTGCTCTAAAATCAAATCAGTTTCTACTCTGCAGGGGCAATAATAAATATGATGGGGCCCATTAAGCAATATATTGATAGAGTTGTGCCCTCTAGTTGGTTCTCCATTCGGGTACATGGAGAACTTGAGTGCTGTGTAGTTTAATTAAAAAGCAGTGTGGGCACTGCTACAAATCTCTGCTACGCTCCTTCATATGCACAGATATTTGCCTTGGACAAGGTTGCTATGAAAACCCTTACAGTATAACTAAAGAAATAGACATGCAGACATCATATATGCAATTTGAACATCTTAGTAAAGTGCAGCAGCTCTTATTGCCCAATTGAAAAAAAAGCGATTCACTGTGGATCTCTGTTCAGAAAGTGGTTGACAATTGGCTGGGAGGTAATATGTTGCCTTCTCATTACCTGTTTTAACCTTAAGAAGGCTGAACCGCTGCAACCATGTGCATTGCTCCATTAACTTTAATAGTACTGCCTAAAAATGCGACAGGTTGTTTAATTTTTGCCATGAAGCAAAGCATCATGGCCAAGGCATATGTGCAAACCTGATCGGCTGCAATATCTTATTTAGGTCTATTAAGGTGGTCTGTTAGGGGTGGTAAAACTTCAGCTCAACTGCCTGCTTTTAACGCCCCCTGTCCCCTCAGATTCCTGAAAATACCCACAGGTATCCTGTTTTCTATTTCCAGTGACGTCACATCCGGCCCATGGAGTGGAAGAGCTTCCAGGTCCTTGATAATAGTGATATTACATGCTGTTTTAAATGTGAGTGCATTACTGAGTAGCAATGCCCCCTTGAGGGCCGCTGAGTTGTTTTCGGGTTCCCTGTCTCCCCGCCTTGGAAGCCCAAACCCTGCTGACACTACCTTGAACCTTTGGCCAGAAGAACCCTTTGGCCTTTTACCATAAAATAGACTCACATAAGCACAATAAGATGACAAGAAAATATGTGCAAGACATGACAGTTAACACTCTTGATAAACTCAAACAAGGGTTGTAACATAGCACACTCAAATCAGTTCTTTCGTATGTCCAGCAATTCAGAATTCAAACAGTCACCTCAGCCCTAAGATGTTTTCTCTCAAGTGAGCAGAATGGGAAGCAATAAAATTGATGGACTAACTCACATTGGGCCCTCAGGTACTGGTGGCTGGGTTTAATTCTGAAAGAGGAAGACCTCTGTAAAAGGATGTATTAATGTCCTTTTAAACTGCAATGTTCAATCTTCTGCGCGCTTGATGGGGCCCTGGTTGGTGCACATAAAGATTCAAATCTCTCTTGATGCAAGGGTAGGAGTTATCCACAAAAGGTGAACATAAAGTGAGGGCAGCTGCTCCCTTAACTGATGCTGAATTAGGATGGTGTCCCTTTAATATTCCCGGGGTGAAAGCATAGGATTAGGCTGAGATTGGGAGGATTGGGGGGGGGGGGGGTAGAACACACTCCTGTAGTAGAATGAGAAGGTTCCCTGGTGAGGGGTGCAAACTGAATCTGAGGCACCAAGGCAGCTTGACCCGCCAGGTGTAGATATTGCAGTAGGCTCTTGTGATTTATTAGGTTGAGAGCGTGTAATGATTAGTAGGCAAGATGGGCCAAACAGAGTAACTGAGTTTAGCAATGACTTTTGTAACTTAAGTAATTTGGAGCTCTCTCACCTGAACCGTGGCTGCGGTCAGGTAGCGGAAACTCTCTCTGCAGATAGGGGCCCCTGTGTTCTCCAGATTCCTCTGACCACTTCAGATGACAGCACTCCAGACTGAATGTTCGCTAGGTTGCCAGTCCAGCTCTCCTGTGGTCAGCGGTCTCCAGCTCTTCCTCCCTCCTTCACTCTCTCTCTGTGGTTCTGGCCCAGTCTGGACCTCCAGCGTTCCACACAGCTTTCCTCTCCAGCCCTCTGTTCACCTCCCTCTCTGGTTCCTGGGCTTTGGTATTTATCTGTCCAGCCCATCAGCCAGCTCCTCTGGGAAATGTAGTTTGTCATCTCCACAATAATAGCGAAGTCCTGCTAGCAGCCTACAAGTCCCACAAAGCTTTTCTTTGGCAGAGTCCATCTAACTGGGCTGCAGAATGCTTCCATCTTGTGTTCATTTAACATCCTGCACCCAATATTTCTGCAGGATGTTACAATGGTAAAAGGTTTTTTTAAACAGATTGAAAATGCAACACTATGATGCCCTTCTTTACTCCCCTTACTTCCATCTTAGCCATTGAATGCTTGTAGCCATAAAGGAGAAGTATACTGCAGTTGGACAATAGTGGAGGAGATACATGAGAGGAGGATCCAATTAGGAGCTTTGTATAACATCGTATAAGTTCATTTGAATGATCTGGCTGTATAGAGCCCATTCCATCTGGAGCGTGTGGGTACACCAGGCACACATACACCATTGGCGCAAAGAGGAAGTAGAAGATCAGCAAAATGATGCACTTTATATTCACTTGAGCACCTAACCACTTCAAGTCTGGACACTTTCACCCCCCTCCAGTCCAGGCCAATTTTCAGCATTCAGCGCTGTCGTACTTTGAGTGATAATTACTCAGTCATGAAACATTGTACCCATATGAAGTTTTTTATAATTTTTTTTACACAAATAGAGCTTTCTTTTGGTGGTATATAATCGCCGCTGGGTGTTTTATTTTTTGCGTTATAAACAAAAAAAGCAAAAAATGTGGAAAAAAAAGATTTTCTTTGTTTCTATTATAAAATTTTGCTAACAGGTCATTTTTCTCCTTCATTGATGTGCGTTGATGAGGCTGCACTGATGGGCACTGATAGGTGGCACCGATGAGGTGGCACGGATAGGCAGCATTGATGGGCACTGATAGGTGGCACTGACTGACAGCACTGCTGGACACTGACTGGTGGCACTGCTGGGCACAGGTGGATGGCGCTGATGAGCACTAATGGGCACAGGTGGGTGGCACTGCTGGGCACAGGTGGGCACTGATGATCGGTGCCAATCCGTCCTGTGACAATTGCCGTTATCGGCAGTACTTTCCTCACACTGTGACGGCGTGAAGAAAGTGCAGCCGATAACCGGCAACTTCATTTACCGGTGATCTGCTGTGTCATTGGACATGGCTGATCACATGGTAAAAGGCCTCTGTGATTGGCCTTTTACCACATCACGTGATCAGCTATGTCTGTAGGACACAGTGATCACGGAGATCGTCAGGTGTCTGCCCCCGGGTGCGCGCGGGTGGGCACGTCCTGAGAGGAAGTCATATGATGCCCTCCCAGAACTGGACAACCGTGCTGTAGCCATCATTTGGTTATAGCACGGTTGCCAAGTGGTTAAACTTCTTTTACTTTATTTTCACTTGGTAGTCCTGCATATAAGAAACTTCCCAACCCTGGGTGGCTACATCACTCCTCCACTGTATTTATGGAAGGAGCAATGGTTATTACCCTAGGCTGCTCTCCTGGCAGAGCACCAAACATGTCAGTATCTCTTCATCTCCATTACATAGGGGGTAGGGCAATCAGTACTTTAAATAAGATGGCTAGGAAGGAAGATATTCTTAGCTGCAGCTTACTGGAAGTGACACGGACATGGAATTTTTATCAAGATCAACTGGTATTTTCTGTACTTGCTGAAAAATGCTCTAAGCTTGGAAAAAAAAGAATATTAATGCAGCCATCACATCTAAGGATTAAACACAAAAAAAATATAAATTTTTTGTTGTAGGATATAGTTATCTTTTGAAGTGGAAATTGGGCCTAAAGAATTAAGGGTACAGAAACAAATATTTGTGGAAGTTTGTTTAGGAACTTAACTGTAATTGTCATGGTGTAAGGTCAGGTTCAGAGACCAGTTGCTATAGCAGTAAAAGGCTTACCTGGAACCAGCAGGATAGGTACACCAGCGGATCCCCCTGGGAATGACGCAGGCTCACCTGAGGTGCGGGGTCTAAGTATTAACCGGTATTCACCAGAGCTCCTAATGGTGGAGATGGATTGGGCTGCGTGTTAATACCAGGTCGCAGATCTCAGGATCACCCCACCAGGGAATGAGCAGACTGGGAACCAATAGCGGATCAACAGGTTAGGGATCAGACGAAAGCAGAGTCGGTCACAAGCCAAGGGTCGGTCACAAATGGTAGCAGATCAATCGTGGTCAGGAACAAGCCAAAGGTCAGTAGCGGAGGTGTAGACAGTAGCAGGATATTGGCTGGAAAGGCACAATAATCTGGCAAGGAGGAAGTCCAAGGACATGGCTTATATAGGAAGTTCATGGGAGGAGCAAGGAGTTCAAGGTTCAAGAGCAAACAAGGCACAAGGCAGGATTATCCAATAGATGAGGCAAAGTGTTGTCCAGCATCCTAGGTAGCTCAGTGAGTAGAGTTACTGCCTGACACAGTAGAAGTCCCAGGTTCAAGTCCAGGCCCTGACAGTACTCCCCTCCTCCCAGGACGTCCTCTGGACGTCTTAGGACTAGGCTTGTGTGGAAACCTCTGGTGGAATTCTCTTGTTAGTCTAGGAGCATGAACATTCTCCTCAGGCTCCCAAGAATTTTCTTCTGGTCCATATCCTTCCCATTGAACCAGATACTGTAACTTATTCCTAAAGATCCTGGAATCAAGGATTTTCTCCACCACAAATTCTTCTTCACCCTGTACCTCAACAGGTGGAGGAGGTGGAAAAATTCTTCCAGGGAAAGGATTTTCCTGAAACGGTTTGAGTAGTGATATATGAAAAACAGGGTGAATCCTCATACTATCCGGAAGCTGTAAGCGAAAGGTGACTGGGTTGATTTGGCCAGAAATCTGAAAAGGACCCACAAACTTTTGACCCAACTTAGCAGATGGCACCTGGACCTTCAAATTCTTTGTTGATAACCAAACTTTTTCACCCACATGAAAAGTAGGAAGTGTTCTCCGGTGTCTGTCTGCAGACTTTTTGTAATACTCCTGAGCTTCCCTCAAAGTCTCAATCAATTTCTCTTGAATCTCCTGCAATGTAGTTAGTCTATTGGTAACAGCAGGGATTGGAGCTGTGATAGGGAGATCAGGAATAAAAACTGGATGGTAACCGGCGTTTAAGTAAAAAGGACTTTGAGAGGTGGAACTATGTTTAGAATTGTTGTATGCAAACTCTGCAGTGGGAAGACAGTCCACCCAGTCATCCTGAAGATAAGTGACAAAGCATTGAAGATACTGTTTCATTGTTTGATTAGTTCTCTCAGTCTGACCATTAGACTGGGGATGAAAAGCAGAGGACAGATTAATTGTAACACCTAAGGCTGAGCAAAAACTTCTCCAGAATTTCGAAGTAAACTGCACACCTCTGTCAGACACCACATGTTAGGAATGGACTGGCCAGCAATGGTGGGACTCACCTGCCTTTTGATCTGTAGTACCAGGGCTGGCCAGCGGGTGTTCCCTGCAATCAGAGACTCAACTTTGCAGCCAGCTAACACCTGTAACTGATGATGCTGGGGTATTTAAGGGATGGCCAGACCCACAGACTCTGCCTTGGTGTTGTGTTTCTCTTGGCCCTGTATCCTGTTCCTGCTCTCTGTTCCTGCCTGATTCTCTGCTACCTGTCCTGATCCCTGGCTTGTGACCCTGACCATCTCTCTGCTTGACCCTCTGTACTACGCTGCTTGCTACCTGCTGAACCTGGCCTGTGACCCCGACCATTCTCTGCTTGCTCCCCCTGTACCTACCTGCCCTATTGATATTGACCCGGCCTGCCTGACGACGCTTGCTTGTATATACTGTTATCTGTGGGTGGTTGGTTTGGTTTGGTTGCACTGTGTTATGTTTTAGTATTGCACTGCGTTTATGTTTGTATTGTTAGTGTTAATAAATTGTATTGTTTATCACATATCTGAAGTCTGCGTTTCCCTGCATCAGTCACACACCTCTGGTCATACCTGGGAGCCCTGACATTACACCAAGGCCAATCCTGACCAGAAGTGGCTGCACAGGGAAGCCATCTTGGCTTGTTGATGGGAAGGATGGATCTTGATGAGGTTGAGTATTTATATCTGCTAGTGTTTGATGACAGGGAGTATGCTTATCAAACTCTGAAGGAGTATACCCGGGATGAATTGCTAGAATGTATACGGCTCGCTCATGTTCTAGTAGATCAGGGCACAGTGTTCTCTGAGGTGCAGCCATTGATTGAGGTTTGTGCAGAGTTGGTTTCATCTGGTTCCCCCGAATGCAGGGATGAATTTTTGCCACCATTTAGTGCAGACCAGGTAGAGTCCCTGGTGTGGTTATTAGAGGATGATGTGGGTTACTTTCTGGAGCGTTATTCCACATGTTCACCACTGACACTGCGAGATTGTATAAACGCAGTGCAGTCATTGACCAGACAGGCTTTGTGTAAGCTCAGCTTTGTTCAACCCCTACTGCAGACATGGACAGACTTGTTGCACCCAGCCTCAGTCAGCTTACAAAGACCCAGTCCTGCTTCTAACTCTACTCCTGTATTCCCACCAGCTCCTCCAGTTACAGCCCAGTATACTTGGCTATCTACCGCATGTCAGTACCCTGTTCCCACTCGCTGCACCTATCCTGCCTTTAATCCTGTAAAAAAGCCCTCTGTAGCAACTGCTCCCTCTCCTGTTCCATCCTCCAGTTCTTCTCTGTCTCCAGCTGCTCCATTCGTTTGCAGACCTGCGTTTACTTGCAGTGCTCCAGTAGTTAAAACCAGAAAAAAGCGAAAATTCTTTCCAACCAATACCATCCTGCCAGTATCCAAACCGGTGAGCCTGCCTTCCGTGGTTCAGACTGAAGCCTCTACTTGGCCTGAAGCCTCTACGCGGCCTGAAGCCTCTACGCGGCCTGAAGCCTCTCCTTGGCCTGAAGCCTCTACGCGGCCTGAAGCCTCTCCTCGGCCTGAAGCCTCTCCTCGGCCTGAAGCCTCTCCTCGGCCTGAAGCCTCTCCGCGGCCTGAAGCCTCTCCGCGGCCTGAAGCCTCTCCTCGGCCTGAAGCCTCTCCTCGGCCTGAAGCCCCTACTCGGCCTGATGCCTGTACTCTGCCTGATGCCTGTACTCTGCCTGAAGCCTCTACTCGGCCTGAAGCCTCTCCTCGGCCTGAAGCCTCTACTCGGCCTGAAGCCTCTACTCGGCCTGATGCCTGTACTCGGCCTGATGCCTGTACTCGGCCTGATGCCTCTCTTCAGCCTGAAGCCTCTACTCGGCCTGATGCCTCTACTCGGCCTGAAGCCTCTACTCGGCCTAATGCCTCTACCCAGCATGATGAACTGATCCAGCCTGACGATCCTATTAGGCCAGTTGACTCGATGCCCGCTGTTGATCCAGATGATCCGGTACCTGATCCGGTGCCCGCTGTCGTGCCAATTGACTCAGAGCCCGCTGTCGTACCTGGTGACTCGGTGCCCACTGCCTTGCCAGATGACACGGTGCCCGCTGGCAAGCCAAATGACCTGATGCCTGGTGACCTAGTGTCCGCTGTCATACCTGATGACCCGATGCCCGCTGTCGAGCCAGACAATCCGGTACCTGATGACCCGGTGCCCACTGTCGTGCCTGTTGACTCGGAGACCACTGCCTTGCCAGATGACGCGGTGCCCGCTGTCGAGCCAAATGACCTGATGCCTGGTGACCCGATGCCCGCTGTCCAGCCAGACGATTCAATGTCTGCCCCGGTGCCCGCGGTCATGCCAGTTGACTCGGAGCCCACTGCCTTGCCAGATGACGCGGTGCTCGCTGTCGAGCCAAATGACTTGATGCCTGGTGACCCGATGCCCGCTGTCCAGTCAGACGATCCAATGTCTGACCCAGTGCCCGCGGTCATACCAGTTGACTCGGAGCCCACTGCCTTGCCAGATGACGCGGTGCCCGCGGTCGAGCCAAATGACCTGATGCCTGGTGACCCGATGCCCGCTGTCCAGCCAGACGATCCAATGTCTGACCCAGTGCCCGCGGTCATACCAGTTGACTCGGAGCCCACTGCCTTGCCAGATGACGCGGTGCCCGCTGTCGAGCCAAATGACCTGATGCCTGGTGACCCGATGCCCGCTGTCCAGCCAGACCATCCAATGTCTGACCCAGTGCCTGCGGTCATACCAGTTGACTCGGAGCCCACTGTCGTGCCTGGTGTCTCGGTGCCCGCCGCTCCGCCTGGGGGCCCGAGACCTGTCGCTCCTCCTGGGGGTCCGGCGCCCGCCGCTCCGCCTGAGGGCCCGAGACCTGTCGCTCCACCTGGGGGTCCGGCGCCCGCCGCTCCGCCTGAGGGCCCGAGACCTGTCGCTCCACCTGGGGGTCCGGCGCCCGCCGCTCCGCCTGAGGGCCCGAGACCTGTCGCTCCTCCTGGGGGTCCGGCGCCCGCCGCTCCGCCTGAGGGCCCGAGACCTGTCGCTCCGCCTGGGGGTCCGGCGCCTGCCGCTCCGCCTGAGGGCCCGAGACCTGTCGCTCCGCCTGGGGGTCCGGCGCCCGCCGCTCCGCCTGAGGGCCCGAGACCTGTCGCTCCTCCTGGGGGTCCGGCGCCCGCCGCTCCGCCTGAGGGCCCGAGACCTGTCGCTCCGCCTGGGGGTCCGGCGCCTGCCGCTCCGCCTGAGGGCCCGAGACCTGTCGCTCCGCCGGGGGGTCCGGCGCCCGCCGCTCCGCCTGAGGGCCCGAGACCTGTCGCTCCTTCTGGAGGTCCGGCGCCCGTCGCTCCGCCTGAGGGCCCGAGACCTGTCGCTCCGCCTGGGGGTCCGGCGCCCGCCGCTCCGCCTGGGGGCACGATGCCTGTCGCCCCGCCTGGGGACACGATGCCTGTCGCCCCGCCTGGGGGCCCGATGCCTGTCGCCCCGCCTGGGGGCCCGATGCCTGTCGCCCCTCCTGGGGGCCCGATGCCTGTCGCCCCGCCTGGGGGCCCGATGCCTGTCGCCCCGCCTGGGGGCCCGATGCCTGTCGCCCCTCCTGGGGGCCCGATGCCTGTCGCCTCGCCTGGGGGCCCGATGCCTGTCGCCCCGCCTGGGGGCCCGATGCCTGTCGCCCCGCCTGGGGGCCCGATGCCTGCCGCCCCGCCCGGGGGCCCGGTGCCTGCCGCCCCGCCCGGGGGCCCGGTGCCTGCCGCTCCGCCCGGGGGCCCGGTGCCTGCCGCTCCGCCCGGGGGCCCGGTGCCTGGAGCCCCGCCCGGGGGCCCGGTGCCTGGAGCCCCGCCCGGGGGCCCGGTGCCTGGAGCCCCGCCCGGGGGCCCGGTGCCTGCTGCTCCGCCCGGGGGCCCGGTGCCTGCTGCTCCGCCCGGGGGCCCGGTGCCTGCTGCTCCGCCCGGGGGCCCGGTGCCTGTAGCCCCGCCCGGGGGCCCGGTGCCTGCTGATCCGCCCGGGGGCCTGGTGCCTGCTGCTCCGCCTGGTGGCCCGCTGCCTGCTGCTTCGCCTGGTAATCCGATGTGCCTCTGCCCGGAGTCCTGCCCGATGTGCCTCTGCCCGGAGTCCTGCCCGATGTGCCTCTGCCCGGAGTCCTGCCCGATGTGCCTCTGCCCGGAGTCCTGCCCGATGTGCCTCTGCCCGGAGTCCTGCCCGGTGTGCCTCTGCCCGGTGTGCCTCTGCTCGATGTGCCTCTGCCCGGAGTCCAGCCCGGTGTGCCGCTGCCCGGAGTCCTGCCCGGTGTGCCAGTCTTTGATATCCCGCCAGTTGCCAGACCCGGGCGGTGGAACATTTTGCCCAGCTAGGACTGTTTGGAGCGTCCTGAGGCCGCTCCTTGAGGGGGGGGTACTGTTAGGAATGGACTGGCCAGCAATGGTGGGACTCACCTGCCTTTTGATCTGTAGTACCAGGGCTGGCCAGCGGGTGTTCCCTGCAATCAGAGACTCAACTTTGCAGCCAGCTAACACCTGTAACTGATGATGCTGGGGTATTTAAGGGATGGCCAGACCCACAGACTCTGCCTTGGTGTTGTGTTTCTCTTGGCCCTGTATCCTGTTCCTGCTCTCTGTTCCTGTCTGATTCTCTGCTACCTGTCCTGATCCCTGGCTTGTGACCCTGACCATCTCTCTGCTTGACCCTCTGTACTACGCTGCTTGCTACCTGCTGAACCTGGCCTGTGACCCCGACCATTCTCTGCTTGCTCCCCCTGTACCTACCTGCCCTATTGATATTGACCCGGCCTGCCTGACGACGCTTGCTTGTATATACTGTTATCTGTGGGTGGTTGGTTTGGTTTGGTTGCACTGTGTTATGTTTTAGTATTGCACTGCGTTTATGTTTGTATTGTTAGTGTTAATAAATTGTATTGTTTATCACATATCTGAAGTCTGCGTTTCCCTGCATCAGTCACACACCTCTGGTCATACCTGGGAGCCCTGACACCACATCATCAGGGATTCCATGCAGTTTAAAGATTTCTCAAACCATCAGTTCAGCAGTCTGTTCAGCAGTGGGCACCCCCTTAACTGGAACAAAATGGGCCATTTTAGTGAGACGGTCAACCACTACCAAAATGGTGGTCATTCCTTTTGAGGGAGGTAAATCCACCACAAAATCCATAGAAATAGACCCCCATGGTCTTGATGGAACAGGGAGTGGCTGAAGCAACCCCAAAGGGGAGGCTCGGGGAATCTTATTGCGTGCACAGGTCAAGCATGAGGTCACATAGCGTTTGACATCTTTCTTGTACCCCGGCCACCAAAAGGAACGTGATAATAGTTCTTCGGTCTTAGCGACTCCAAAATGCCCAGCAAGTTTGGAATCATGAACCAACTTGAGAGCTTCCACCCGAACAGATTCAGGTACATAAAGATGATGTCCTTGAATCCAAAAGCCATTCTTATAAGTCAGGTTAATGTCCGTAGGTGGATGATTGAGAAGTGGGTCATTCTCATACCCCTCTTTAAGAAGATTCAAGAATGCCTTAGGACTTGTGGCCCCTAGAAAGTTCTTTTGAGGCAGGATTGTGCATTCAGAAGTGTTCTCCTGGAGAGGCCCAGACGACATTCGTGATAAGGCATCAGCCTTTCCGTTTCTTGACCCAGGTCGATATGAGATAATAAAATTGAACCTGGAAAAGAACAGTGACCAACGTGCTTGTCTAGAAGACAATCTCTTGGCAGAACGGATGAATTCTAGATTTTTATGATCCGTGAAGACAGTCACAGGATGCTTAGCCCCTTCCAACAGATGCCTCCATTCGGAAAAGGCTTCCCTAATTGTCAGCAACTCCTTATTCCCAATGTCATAATTCCTTTCAGCAGATGACATCAAACGAGAAAAATAAGCACAGGGATGAAGCTGCATTTTTTCTCCTCGTCGCTGAGAAATGATAGCTCCCACGGCGGAGTCTGAGGCATCCACTTCCACAATAAAAGGTAGCTCAGGATCAGGATGTACCAATATTGGTGCAGATGTGAAGAGAGTCTTTAGCTTACTAAAAGCAGTTTGTGCCTCAGTTGACCATGCAAAGGGCACTCCTTTCTTTGTCAGCTGTGTAATTGGTGCTATTACCTTAGAGAAGTTTCTTATGAATTTCCTATAAAAGTTTGCAAATCCAATAAATCGTTGTATTTCCTTAACGTTTCCAGGGGCAGTCCAATCCACCACTGCCTTGATCTTTTCAGGATCCATGCTCACTCCTTCTGAAGAAACGATATATCCCAAGAACTGGATCTGGGCTCGTTCAAACTCACACTTCTCCAGTTTGATGTAAAGTCGGTTCATCCTTAACCTTTTGAATACAGTGCAGACATGCTTGCGATGCTCCACCAGGTTGTCCGAAAAGATGAGGATATCGTCCAGATAAGCAATAACAAACTGGTCCAACAAATCTCGAAACACATCATTTATGAAGTGCTGAAAAGTCGCGGGAGCATTACATAGGCCAAAAGGCATAACTAGGGACTCAAAGTGTCCATATCTGGCTCTAAAGGCAGTCTTCCATTCGTCGCCTTGACGCATGCGTACCAGGTTATATGCCCCGCGTAAGTCAAGTTTTGTGAAGACTTTGGCAGAGCGGAGTCTTTCCAACATCTCTGCGATTAAAGAGAGTGGGTAACGGTTTTTAACAGTGATTTTATTCAAGCCCCTAAAATCAATGCATGGACGCAAGGTGGAGTCCTTTTTCTCAACAAAGAACAGGGCTGCTCCTGCAGGAGATATTGAGGGTCTGATAAAGCCCTTCTCCAAATTCTCATCAAGCCACTCCCTTAGCACCTTTAACTCAGGTTCTGATAAATTGAAAATGCGGCTGAATGGTATTTCTGCTCCTGGAAGCAGTTCAATGGGACAATCATATGGACGATGAGGAGGTAGTTGATCCGCATTTTTCTTATCACAGACGTCTCGAAACTCATGGTATTGTGGAGGCAGATTGTCATATGACTGTGCAGTTACCATATCAGCCTGTGATTTCCTGATTGGTAGACAACTTGTAGCACATGGTTTCCTACAATGTTCCTCACAATGGGGGGATGTAAAATTTATGGTCCGTGCTCCCCAGTTGATGAAGGGATTATGGTTAGTAAACCAAGGGATGCCCAGGATGACAGGAAATTTAGGTGATGTAATCAGCTGAAAGCTGATGGTCTCAAAATGGTCAGCCTGAAATTGGAGTACTAGAGGAACTGTTTCATGAGTAACTGGTCCTGATGATAAAGGTGAACCATCAACTGTCTCCATATCAATAGGGGCAGATTTGTTTCTCCTGAGAATATTATTATTGTGGGCAAACTCTATGTCCATAAAGTTTCCCCCAGCCCCAGAGTCCAGCATAGCAGAACAAGGAATTTCATGGCCCTCAGTAAAAAGTTTGATAGGGACAACAAAATGAGACTGTTTAGGACCAACTTTATTTTCTTCATCGATCAATGGGGAGATAGACTGGGTAATTGAATTTATGCGTTCAGGCAGGATAACATCAGTCGCAGCAATTGTTCTTTTGACTTTATTAGGACAATTGACTGCGTAATGCCCAGAGTCCCCACAGTATAAACATAAATTCTCCAAACGTCTTCTCTCCTTCTCTTGAGTAGAAATTGATCTTTTAACAGTATCTACTTGTATAGGTTCAGGTGTGTTATAATCTGAAGAAATGGTTAAATCCTTCTGACTGAACTGATTAGCAGAAAAACGCATGCCACCATTACTTCCCAATCTCTCCTTTCTTCTTTCTGTCAGTCTCTGGTCAATCCGAATGCATAATTGGATGAACTCCTCAAGATCGTTAGGAGTCTCTACTCTGGCGAGCTCATCCTTCACCTGTTCAGAGAGCCCCTGCCGGAACTGACTCTTTTGCGCTGCTGGGTTCCAGGTGGTGTCTGAGATCCAGCGTCGAAATTCAGTTGTATACTCCGCAACAGGGCGTCTACCCTGCCTCAAACTATGCAGCTTTGCTTCAGCGGTAGCGCAGCGGTTGGGATCATCAAAGACCTGGTTCATTGCAGTCACAAAAGTCGCAAAACTGTTTAACATTGCATTGTTTTGCTCTATATAGGGAGAGGCCCAAGCTAGGGCTTCCTCAGTCAGGAGGTTTATAACAAACAATACCTTCTGCCTCTCAGTATTAAATGCAGCAGGTTGCATCTGGAAATAAATGCGGCATTGGTTAAGGAAACCCCTGTAGTGGCGGCGGTCTCCATTGAACTTGAGTGGCAGAGGCATGCGTGTATTAGCAACATCGCGGGAGCACATGTCCAGCAATCGTGTCTGCAGAGCATGGATCTCTTCCTGTTGCCCTTCTACTACACTTTGCAGTTCAGCAAATTTCTTTTGGTAGGTAACACCAAACTCTTGTAGCTCTGAAATTTGCTGCCTGACAGGAGCCATGGCATTTGCTATAGCGGCCTCCATGTGTGGGCCAGATTATTCTGTCACGGTGTAAGGTCAGGTTCAGAGACCAGTTGCTATAGCAGTAAAAGGCTTACCTGGAACCAGCAGGATAGGTACACCAGCGGATCCCCCTGGGAATGACGCAGGCTCACCTGAGGTGCGGGGTCTAAGTATTAACCGGTATTCACCAGAGCTCCTAATGGTGGAGATGGATTGGGCTGCGTGTTAATACCAGGTCGCAGATCTCAGGATCACCCCACCAGGGAATGAGCAGACTGGGAACCAATAGCGGATCAACAGGTTAGGGATCAGACGAAAGCAGAGGGCTGCGTGTTAATACCAGGTCGCAGATCTCAGGATCACCCCACCAGGGAATGAGCAGACTGGGAACCAATAGCGGATCAACAGGTTAGGGATCAGACGAAAGCAGAGTCGGTCACAAGCCAAGGGTCGGTCACAAATGGTAGCAGATCAATCGTGGTCAGGAACAAGCCAAAGGTCAGTAGCGGAGGTGTAGACAGGAACAGTAGCAGGATATTGGCTGGAAAGGCACAATAATCTGGCAAGGAGGAAGTCCAAGGACATGGCTTATATAGGAAGTTCATGGGAGGAGCAAGGAGTTCAAGGTTCAAGAGCAAACAAGGCACAAGGCAGGATTATCCAATAGATGAGGCAAAGTGTTGTCCAGCATCCTAGGTAGCTCAGTGAGTAGAGTTACTGCTTGACACAGTAGAAGTCCCAGGTTCAAGTCCAGGCCCTGACAGTAATACAGTATATTTGAATATTAGCTTCCATCCCAGTTTCAGAAATGTAAACTTTTATTTAATAATCCTTAGCTATATTAGGAGATCTAAACAAGTTCCTGATAGAAACTATAACAAAATGTAAGTTTGCACTGGAGATACACAGCACATGTACAACTGTAAAGTAGGCAGGTATATGCCACCAATGGGGAGAAAAAAACCATTGGTCCTCTAATTGTCTTCTGAACTCCAGAATAAGCAAATGTTGGCTAAATACAAGTCATGTGTATGTGTATTCATTTAATATTTGTGTGCTTTGTGTATTTCTTCCAGATCTGTGCAGCAAGCCAGTGTGAATGTTTGCCTCTGCGCAGGAACTTCCTGTAATGAAGACCAGTCACTGCTGCTCTCTCTCCTTGTGCAAGGTGACTGGTCTTGTTTCCGCCCTTCATGAAGTTTTCTGCAGGAAGCCTGTAGTGGGTGGGGCCTGCTAGGTCCCTCCCACAGCTTTGCTCCTTGCACAATCTGTGTACAGCACAGTGACAATGCCAGTGCTACTTTCACAAGGTAATAACTATGTATGCAGAGGTATTTGGTACACACAAAGTTTCTTTTTGGCTATTGAGGAACGTATTTAAGAAGGTTTGTGCTTGGATTTCAGTCTCATGTCTTTGAGTATCTTTATTGTTAATGATATGAATGTCATAATAATATAAAAATAGTACATATAGTCATCAAAGTTTTTTTTTTAATATTGTCTTATACCCTGTATCTGTTGAGCAGATTAATAACTCTACGGATGGAATTAGGAAATCATGACGAGATAGTTTGCCGTCTTGTTCCAAAGCTGCCAGATTTTATAATCAAGATGAATCCTCTAGCGTTTCTTTGCCTCTTTATGGCAGAAGTTATAGTACAGAAACTCCAGAACATCCATTATCAAGAGGGTTTCAAGACTCGGCATTAACATTTACAGTGAATATTCAAGACAGTATCTGTATTGGTGTGATTCCATTACTAAACGTTGTGACATATTCTCAGCCACACTTCTGATATGAGAGGAGAAGGGGACAGCTGCAGGAGATCTATATTTATCAGTGTCTGCACTGCTGGGACATCAGGATTTCTGAGCACACTTTCTAAAATTACCATGGGGCTTTCATCATCCACAGCGAGCAGCAAAGCCTAGTCTCCGGTGAGCGTCTTACAAGGGGCCAGGGAGCCAAATTATCGGGTAAATCTGTGCATGTTTTATCTTCACTGATCATTTAGGAGCTTGGCACTGTGCTGCTAATGCTTCCCTCTCTCTCCATGTGTTCTCTACTGAATTTGTATATTCATAACATGCCTTTAATGTTTACAGCCTCCAGGAAAGCCAGCAACTCCAACATTCACGCTTCTAATGGTTTGCATAGACTGGAGCCTGTGCACTTATGTGGCTGCATTCTTCTGCCAATAGATAGGGACGTGGTTTGAATCCAAATCTGCAAAGTTTGAAATTCGAGGTCCCAGCAAACTTTTCCTCAAGTTCACCCTTGCTAACTTTTTTTTAACCCATAATTCTTTGTAAGGCCTCTTAGATAAGTCAGCCTTCTCACTCTAAAGGTGGAGGTGGTGGTGGGGGGCTCACAGCAGCCATATTTTAATGGTGTAGGAGCTGGAGAGGACAGGGAGAGCTGATAGACTGCATGCAAAGCGATCAGGGTGGTATAGAGAATTGCAGTGGTGGGGTTTTGCTTGCTGCCTTCACCTCCTCAGGTTCACAATTCTTTATTTAACCCAAATGTTCTTATAAGGACAACTATTTAAGGCAGCAAGTTTAATTGCTAACTCTTTGAGCAACCACCTTCTTTGCTGCCTTCATTTTTGTTTTTATTTTGAGGGCATTTTTTGTCTCTAGAGGAGATGTGTGGGACATAAAAAAAACAAGCAAACAAAAAAACAAATATGCATGCCTGGTCTTCACTGAGCAGAGAGCAATGAGTGTCAGTCACTGGCTCTCGCCTCTGCCCCTCCAGTGCTCACTGGAGCACTGGGCTGTGGAGGCGGTGGGAGTTCTGGCTCAGGCTCTCAGTGGAGCACCGAGAGGCTGAGCCAGCTACCAGTCAGGCATCTGGGTGGATCTTGAACTTACAGTCGAGATCGCTGTGTGATGTCACCCATCAGCGGCCTTTAGCCTGCAGTCGGCTGAATCTGGGTCACAAGAGTGCAGACATAAATGTGACCTAGAAGAGAAGTATGGGCAAAAAAAAAGCTTTGGCCGTACTTCTCTTTTATTTTAGTTTGTGGTTGGTTTGAGTGATCACATGATCACTATGTAAGCAAAGCTGTTATGAAGCAATCTCATTCATAACAGCTCTGCTTCTCTTCATAGTGAGCTGTGATTGGCCCACAGCTGTCACATGATACATGGGGCCAATCATAACACCCTGTACCATGTGACATGCTCCAGCCAATCACAGATCACTGTCTTGAGCTGTCAAAAACCTAACTCATTGATGACAGTTCATGACTGAGTTAGGGTTATGACAGGAAGCTTTGCATTGCAGGAGAAATTATCTTTATTTCTCCTGCAAAGCAAAGTGTAGAAAAAAAAATTCCCTGAAAACACACACACACACACACACACACACACACACACACACACACACACACACACTAGTACAATGTTATTATGGTAACATTGTACTAGTCTGATAAAAGTATTAGAAAAAAATAAAAAATACCATATTGAGAAATTAAAAAAAAAAAATTTAAGGTTTTTTTTTTAACTACTTGTCAACCACTTACCCGCATTTTGTGGGCGAGCAGCAGCTCTTGGCAAAGCAACGTAATCTTGCGTCGCTTCCTGTTTTATGGTGTGAACGCGCCTGTGCCCCCTGCCTTCCCTCCCCCGGTTGGTCCAGGGAGAGAAGAGAGAACACGGCACAGAGTAAAAGCACCACTACATTTTACACACACACATTAGATTAGCACATTTAACCCTTTAAACTCCCCTATTAACCCTCTGATCGCCCCGTCACCCAGCCAGTGCAATTAGTAAAGTGTCAGTATATAGAATGTTTCAGTGATCACTGCATTCCTGCCACTAGTGACATCAGACAGCGTCAAGGTCAGTTAGCGCCCCTCCCAGGGTCAGCTAGCGCTAGATTGCCCGCACACTATTGCACTCACGCTATAGGTCGCTGATCACCGCCATTACTAGTATAGTGTTTGTACGGATCAATATAATGATCATGAACAGAACTATACTAGTGCCTGCTTTGTATAGTGTCTCCAAAACACAGGGTTAGCGGGATCGCCCCCGTTCACTGCCAGCACTAGCGTTTAGCCCCTCTGTTTGTCACAGAAGATTTGTACCAACTGATTGTGGGCCAAGGCAATTTATACGCACAATACATGGCCGTCCACCCAAATTCAGCTCCTGCCAGACAATTGCATGGAAACCTATCACAGTTTCTGAATTTTAAACATTTTGGGCCTAACCATCAACATGAGCAATATAAAAAAGAATGAACTGCAGTCATGTTGATCCACAGAGCCCATTCATTATATGCCTGTGTTGTCTGCTGTTACATATATGCCCAACATGAACCAGAAATGTACTGGTACGTCACTGGACTTTGAGTGGTTATACCGGGATGATGCCTGCAGCTACAGGCATCATTCTGGTACCATTTTGTCAGCTGGCGGTTGGCTTTCATGTAAAAGCAATCCTAGTGGCCAATTAGCTGCTGAATTGTTTTTATGAGCAGTGAAACAGGGCATTCCCCCCCCCCACCCCCCTCCCTCCTGCTGCCTTCCACAGTTTTCTTGGGCTCTTCTGTCTTACAGGGGAATCCGAGAATGCAGCCGGCAGTTCCGCTGGCTGACTATAGAGTTGGTCAGAGAACAGAATAGCTCAAATTATCTCTATAGTCTAAGAAATCGGAAGCTATGAGCATTTCATCTCTTCACTTTCGCAGGATATAAACAGCACCATTTGTAAATTGGGAAAGCATCTGATCACACCGATCTTGGTGAGATCAGATGATGTAAGCACAGAGGAAATATCTAGAGTCTAATAAACCCCAGATTTCTCAAAAAAGAATATATGACAATGCCCATTGCAGTCAGAGGAGATATTTATATTCCCTGTGATAGCAATGAAAGTGATTGAAAAAAAAAAAAAAAAAAAAGAAAGGGACAGTGTAAAAATGATTTAAAAAATCAAAGCAACAGAAAAAAAAGCACCCTTGCCCCCCTGCGCACGTACGTGTTGACCCGTGACAATAAGTAAACAGCGGTTGCAGCATGCATGTGAGGTATCACTGTCAGATCAAGGGCAATAATTCTAGCACTAGACCTTCTGTGTAAATATAAATTGGTGACCTGTAATAAAACTGTATGTATTTTGTTGCCATTGCACCGGTATGCGCAATTTTAAAGCATGTCATGTTTTTGTGCATTAAAATTCTAAAAAGTGTATTTTTCTCAAATGATTTGCGCTTGAAAAATCGCTGCGCAAATACTTTGCGATGTAAAATATTTCAACACCCACCATTTTATTCTCTAGGGCCTCTGCTTTAAAAAAAACATAATGTTTGGGGGTTCAAAGTAATTTTCTAGCAAATAAAAACAGTTTTTTCATGTGAACAAAAAGTGCCAGAAAAGGTTTGATCTTCAAGAGTGGGTGATGTGTGGCATAAGCTTCTAATGTTGGCCCTGAAATGCCAGGATAGTAAAAGCAACCCCTCCAAATGACCCCTTTTTGGAAAGTAGACACTCCAAGGTATGTGCTAAGAGGCATGGTGAGTATTTTACAGATCTCATTTATTGCCACATGTTTTTGGAAAACAAAGAAAGAAAACAAAAATGTATTTTTTCTTTTCTTTTTCAAAACCCTGTGACAAAAATTATATCTGTAATACTCAACATGTCTCTTATCACATTCCTTGGGGTGTCTACTTTCCAAAAAGGGATCATTTGGGGGTATTTGTACTATCCTGGCATTTTAGAGCCTCCGAAACTGTGATAGGTAGTGGGGAAGTGATATGAGGAAATATGCACTTTGAAAGCCGGGAGGTGGTCATTGGACTTTGGGGGCCTGTATGTAGCTAGGCTGTCATAAAGTCTCTCATATCTGGTATCCCCCATACACGGGAGAAATAGAAGAATGTGTTTTGGGGTGTTATTCCACATATACCCATGGCATGCATGAGCAATATATAATGAAAGTGAAAACTTTGTGTAAAAAAAAAATTTGTCATTTTCGAAACATTTGTGGCAAAAAAATAAAATATTCCATGGACTCAACATGCCTCTCTGCAAATCCTTGGGGTGTCTACTTTCTACAAAGGGATAATTTGGGGGGGGGGGTTGCATTGCCGTGGCATTTTAGCACCTTAAGAAATGTGATAGGCAGTCAGAAAGTAAAAGCTACGTAAATTTCAGTATATATAACATAGTTTGTAGGCGCTATAACTTTCACACAAACCAATTAATATACTGCACATGTATTGAGATTTTTTTTTACCAAAGACATGTAGTAGAATACATTTTGGCCTGAATTTGTGACCAACTTTGACTTTATTGGATATTTTTTACAACCAAAAGGGAAAAATATCATTTTTTTTCAAAATGTTCGGTCTTTTTTTGTTTATAGCGCAAAAAGTAAAAACTGCAGAGGTGACCAAAAACCACCAAAAGAAAGCTCTATTTGTGTGAAAAAAAGGACATCAATTTCGTTTAGGTACAGCATTGCATGACTGCGCAATTACCAGTTGAAATAGCACAGTGCCGAACAGCAAAAAATGGCCTGGTTAGGAAGGGGGGTAAATCCTCTGGAGGGCAAGTGGTTAAACTGTGTGTTTACTTTGTGGTTCAAAGTCAGGGAGTCCTCATGGTCAAAGATTCTCGGTGGTGTCAGCAGGGACTGTGCTTTCAAAGCAAGCCCAGAACAGATAGGAAACCCAAAAATACAATACTCAGCGGCCCACAAGTCAGTAGCACTGCAAATATAAAGGATCTCAGTTTCCACACCATCAACCATAGTAAAATGAAGAAAGAAGCTTGATAGTGCATTCAGTTTAAAACTATTTTACCACTTTATGTATGTTTATGTATTATTATTATTATTATTATTATTATTATAATACAGTATTTATATAGCGCCAAAAGGTTTGCTCAGCGCTGTACATTATAACGGGAGACAATACATGAGACAATACAGTAACAAACAATACACGAGGGATTCAAGGGCCCTGCTCTTTCGAGCTTACATTCTAGGAGGGGGGGGGATAGTGGTACAGGAGGAAGTGACTGTGGGGGGTGGAGTGGTAGGAGGAGTGGAGGAGATCGGCTGTTAGGTGAGGGTGGGGTAGGCTTCCCTGAAGAGATGGGTTTTCAAGGTGCGCCTAAAGGTGAGGAGGGTGAGTGACAGTCTGATGGATTGGGTAGTGAGTTCCAGAGGATAGGGGAAGTCCTGGAGAAGTCCTGGAGACGGGCATGGGAGGAGGAGACCAGGGAGCTAGAAAGTAGGAGGTCTTGTGAGGAGCGAAGATTATGGGTAGGGTGGTATTTGGGTATCAGGTCGGTGAGGTAGTTTGGGGCAGCGTTATGAATGGCTTTGTATGTCAGTGTTAGTAGTTTGAATTTTATACGTTAGGCAATGGGAAGCCAGTGGAGGGAATGACAGAGGGGGGTGGCAGAAGAGGAGCGGTTGGTAAGGTGGATGAGTCTGGCCACTGAGTTCAGGATAGACTGAAGCGGGATAGCCTGTGATGAGGTAGGCCAGTGAGAAGGGAGTTGCAGTAGTCCAGACGTGGGATAATAAGGGAGTGAACGAGTTGTTTAGTAGTGTCTGGGGTTAGGAGCGAACGTATCTTGGAGATGTTGCGGAGGTGGAGCCTGCATGAGTTTGCCAGCGATTGGACATGGGGTTGGAAGGACAGGTTTGAGTCTAGAGTGACACCTAGGACTTTGGCTAGCAGGGTGGGACTGATGGTGGCGTTGTTGGTCGTGATGGAGAAGATGGGGGGGCGCAGGCTGGGGGGAAAATTAGGAGCTCGGTTTTGGAACGGTTCAGTTTGAGGAAATGGAGCGACATCCAGTCTGATATGTCATTCAGTAGGTGGGTGATACAGGCGGAGACTGAAGGGGTGAGGCGAGGGGTGGAGAGGTAAATTTGCATGTCATCGGCGCAGAGGTGATAGTTGAAGCCGTGGGAGTGTATCAGTTTGCCGAGGGAGGAGGTGTAGATGGAGAAGAGAAGGGGCCCGAGGACAGAGCCTTGGGGGACCCCAACAGAGAGGGGGAGAGAGGGGGAGGTGGTAGCGATATAGCTAACGCTGAAGGAGCGTTGGGATAGATAAGAAGAGAGCCAGGAGATGGGCCGGATGGGGACAGTGCAGGAGCAGGTTGCCGTTCATAAACGGCGCCCGCATTTTCAAGCTGTGCACGCTCCCTGAGAGAACACAGATCGCTGTATGGGACCTCTGTGTGAGTTCCGGATCATGTGATCACTGATTGGCCAATCAGTGATCACATAGTAGTAAGCAAGATGTCACTTGCTAACATCATTGCTTACTACTTGTGAAATCTGTGAATAATTACAGAGGTCACATGGTACAAGGCTATTCACAACAGCCTTGTACCATGTGACAAGCTATGACCAATCACAGCTCTCACAGTATTTCTCAATGGCTGCAAGAATGCAGCCAGAGAGAAGGAGAAATGATTGCTTTTACACCTATAAAGGCTGTAAAAGAAATCATTGTAAACAAAAAAAAAATGTTTATCACCCCCCGCAAGTAGTACAGTGTCACTATGGTGACACTGTACTGCTGGGGTGACAGTATGTTAAAAAACAAAACAAAAACATGAATAAAAATATAAAAAAATGAAATAAAAATGTAAAAAAGTTTTTTGAAATTATAATTTTTGGTTAAAAACTAATTTGGGTTTTTTTTTACTAAAAAGATAACCGAATAACTTTTGGCCAAGACTTATGAAGAAAGATTATTTATTTGCAAAATTTTATAAGAAAATCACTTTTTTTCAAACTTTCTTAGACTATTTTCATTTAGCAAAAAAAAATAAAAATCCCACTGGTGAATAAATATCACCAAAATAAAGTTTTATCTGTCTCAAAAAAATGCTAAAAAATTCATATGTGTACAATGTTGCATGACCGCACAATTGTAATTCAAAGTGTGATAGCACTGAAAGCTGAAAATTGGCCTGGACAGGAAAGGGGTAAAAGTGTCCGGACATGAAGTGGTTAATGATAAAGAGATACACTTACACAGAGTATTTCACATGTAACCGGCGCTAGGTGGAGATCCTGAAACACAACCGCCACGCAGGTAACTCTCTCACTCGGCAGATGGAGCACTTTGACTGACAGATACAGACACAACCCTGCCCCTGATGCCTTTGTCAGCACAAATTTTCTCAAAATCCCCCCCAGCCAACCACTAGAATTATACTATTACAGCCTGACAAGGCTGTACACATGTAGTGACCACGATGCTGTTATCAAATACTTGGCTCGCAGTTGCAGTATGGTCCTGCAATGTAAAATTCAGCAAAAAAAGAAAACAAACAAAAATAAAGAAAAAGATATAATATTTTAGGAGGCTGCAGTAGTGCCTCCTGAACTCCTGCCAGTCACTGCTATACCGCCCTCTGAATAGCGATCCACTGTGGATCATTTTTCAGAGGACGGTAAGCATTACCATCTGTCTGAAAGAATCCTAATATTTCAATTTTATACCATTTTATATATGCTGTCTCCTAATTCTTGTAGGAAAACACTTACCTGTGCTCTGTCACTTTAGCATACGGTATTTTTAAGCTAGTTTTGCTTATGCACACTGCCCTGCTACGGGTCCGTTTTTACACTGCTTTAACTCCTAGATTGTAAGCTCCAAGGATCAGGGCCCTCCTATCCCTCTTGTATTGAACTGTATTGTTGCTGTATTGTCTCCTGTTATATTGTAAAGCGCTGAGCAAACTGTTGGTGCTATATAAATCCTGTATAATAATAATATTATAATAATAATAATAATATAATAATAATAATGACAAATGTGGTCTCCGAATTCTTGCAGGAAAATATCTGCCTTGTGCGCTGTGATTTTAGCACATTTTGGCCTAGTTCGTTGTATTATCATCTGCAATCACCTGTATGACCTGGAGGCATGTTGCCAAGATGAATGGGCAGCTACACCACCTGCAAAAATTTGGGGCCTCATAGACATCTATTACAAAAGACTACATGCTGTCAATGATGCTAAAGGGGACAATACACAGTATGAAGAACTAAGGGTATTGCAGATTTTTGAACAGGGGGCATTTCATTTGTTTATGTGTTGCCATGTTTGGTTTTATGATTGTCCCATTCTGTTATGCCCTACAGTTGTATTTGAATCCCATAAGAAATAAAAGAAATGGGTTTTGCCCGCTCACTCATGTTTTCTATAAAAATGGTACATACTGTATATTACCAAATCCCCAAGGGTGTGCAAACTTTTCAGATTATGTAATAAGACATTTTATTGTATCAGTATTAAAAACCAGATTGCCATCCCATGAGTCAGAGAAAGTTCAGCCCAGTAAAAACAGACAAGTTAACACTTGAACAAAAAAAAGGGAAACTACAAAAAGACAAATTGGATAAATATTCTATTGTGTACATTACTGTTTTCCACAACCTTTCAATTTTGCAGTGGCTAAGTGGTAATGTTAGATCGGAAGAGGCAGCAATCACATATGGGAGTGGTTGACTTGGCTGATTTTGCCCTTTGATTGGCTGGTATATGAAGCCCCTCCTCTGTGATCAAAACATTATACAGTAGATCTGAATGTGGTTTCTGCTGGGAGCATCACCCTGTTCTTTTAACTTTGCACTTTGTATTGGTTATTTGATTGCTGTTCCGGAGACAACTATTCCCTAACTTTTCCTGAAGAGGCGAGCGATGACCCAAGAAACGCGTTGAAGTTTGATATCCCGATATACACCTATTGTGGAAATTTAAATTAATTAGTAATCTGTACAATAATGTATTGGGGCACCTGACGTGTGAAAATGATGTATTTCTAATGAGTTTGTATAAGGAATCGCATACAACATTTTACAATTAGTTTAAAATAAATGAATAAAAACTGTGATTTTTTTTTTTTTTTAAACATAACTAATGGGTGACTTAGTACCTTGAAAGTCCTGTAGGTTTTTTCTGTAGGATAAGGAGCCTTGCTAATCTTTCATTTAGGATGTGGTACCTTAACTAGGGCTAGAATTTTACCAGAGCCTCCTCTTTTTTTTTTCTTGAAAAACTAGAGAGTACCCAAAAATGTCCATGTGGTGACCCCACACAAATATAATATACAAATTCCATGAAAGGAATATCTCTGGTAGGAACAGAACTCCGCATAACTACCATGCTATCTACTAGATTTGTCTCCAATGGAAACAGATCATTGCTATGGTCTCTAGGTTGTTGTTTTTTTGAATGACTATGTGCCTCGCCTGATCAAGTGGCATGTATGTTCTTTTTCTTTTTTCATATGTATACACATATACATCCTAGGCGTATATCATATTTTACTAAAAAATTGCATATTATATTGTGCTTGCGTTCACTAAAATTCAAAACCCCTGTGCAAATGCTATGTGACATAAAAAATTGCAGCACCACCATTTTATTCTCTAGGGCTTCTGCTTAAAAATATATTATGTGTAGGGGTTTTAAGTAATTTTCTAGCAAAAAAAAATGCAGATTTTGTACAACTGAAATGCCAGAATTGGTCTGGTAGTCAAGTGGTTAGTGACCATGTGCACCACCTGATGAAGTGGCGCACAACTTTTTTTTCTTTTTTATTGAGACGAGGGAAGAACTGCCCATATTACACAAAGATTTCTCAACAAATGTACAAAATCTCTTTGTGCCATACAGGGCCGTAGATAATTTGTTTTCCTTCTGTCTTGCGAAACCACGGAACAATAATTAGACAACATGCCTGCCACATTGTGATGAATTGTGGGTCAACAGTGGGAGGGGCTTGACCCTATTCATTAAGGTTGGTTTAATAAAGGCAAAATAGACTGTGCACTCTGTAACTGCAGTTGCTCCAGTGCTTAGTAGATTAGGGGAAGCTCTACTGATTGCCTCATTCAATCATGTTCAAGCAAAAATGTTGTTTTTTATTTTCCTTGCATGTGATTAGATATTCTTTGTAAAGTGAAGCTTCCCCTCATTTATCAAGCTCTGGAACAACCTCACTTGCAATCTGCAGTCTATATGTCTTTAGTAAAACAACTCCAATGTGTACATGGTAAAATATGGGCTTAAAATTTCGAGTCCAGACCTACTAGCCAGGCACAAACCTTACTCTCCACCAGTTGCCCCACCCAACCTTGCCCAGGTCCACCTCCAACCCCACCCCCAGACCGTCCCCCAACCCCGCCCCCAGCCCTGCCCCCAACCATGCCCCCTTAAAGCTTATGAAATTAAATTTTTCTTTAGAATAAAGAGTCCAAAATATAAAACTGTACACAGTAATGTATATCCCAGCTCCCCTGTACTCCATTATAGTGATATGACATGTATACAGTAATGTATATCCCCCCTCCCCTGTACTCCATTATAGTGATATGACATGTATACAGTATGAATATCCCCCCTCCCCTGTACTCCATTATAGTGATATGACATGTATACAGTATGTATATCCCCCTCCCCTGTACTCCATTATAGTGATATGACATGTATACAGTATGTATATCCCCCTCCCCTGTACTCCATTATAGTGATATGACATGTATACAGTAATGTATATCCCCCTCCCCTGTACTCCATTATAGTGATATGACATGTATACAGTAATGTATATCCCAGCTCCCCTGTACTCCATTATAGTGATATGACATGTATACAGTAATGTATATCCCCCCTCCCCTGTACTCCATTATAGTGATATGACATGTACACAGTAATGTATATCCCCCCTCCCCTGTACTCCATTACAGTGATATGACATGTATACAGTATGTATATCCCAGCTCCCCTGTACTCCATTATAGTGATATGACATGTATACAGTAATGTATATCCCCCTCCCCTGTACTCCATTATAGTGATATGACATGTACACAGTAATGTATATCCCCCCTCCCCTGTACTCCATTACAGTGATATGACATGTATACAGTATGTATATCCCCCCTCCCCTGTACTCCATTATAGTGATATGACATGTATACAGTAATGTATATCCCCCTCCCCTGTACTCCATTATAGTGATATGACATGTATACAGTAATGTATATCCCCCTCCCCTGTACTCCATTATAGTGATATGACGTGTATACAGTAATGTATATCCCAGCTCCCCTGTACTCCATTATAGTGATATGACATGTATACAGTATGTATATCCCAGCTCCCCTATACTCCATTATAGTGATATGACATGTATACAGTATGTATATCCCAGCTCCCCTATACTCCATTATAGTGATATGACATGTACACAGTAATGTATATCCCCCCTCCCCTGTACTCCATTATAGTGATATGACATGTACACAGTAATGTATATCCCAGCTCCCCTGTACTCCATTATAGTGATATGACATGTACACAGTATGTATATCCCAGCTCCCCTGTACTCCATTATAGTGATATGACATGTATACAGTATGTATATCCCAGCTCCCCTGTACTCCATTATAGTGATATGACATGTATACAGTAATGTATATCCCAGCTCCCCTGTACTCTATTATAGTGATATGACATTTACACAGTAATGTATATCCCAGCTCCCCTGTACTCCATTATAGTGATATGACATGTACACAGTATGTATATCCCAGCTCCCCTGTACTCCATTATAGTGATATGACATGTACACAGTATGTATATCCCAGCTCCCCTGTACTCCATTATAGTGATATGACATGTACACAGTATGTATATCCCAGCTCCCCTGTACTCCATTATAGTGATATGACATGTATACAGTAATGTATATCCCAGCTCCCCTGTACTCCATTATAGTGATATGACGTGTATACACTAATGTATATCCCAGCTCCCCTGTACTCCATTATAGTGATATGACATGTATACAGTATGTATATCCCAGCTCCCCTGTACTCCATTATAGTGATATGACATGTATACAGTAATGTATATCCCAGCTCCCCTGTACTCCATTATAGTGATATGACATGTACACAGTAATGTATATCCCAGCTCCCCTGTACTCCATTATAGTGATATGACATGTATACAGTGGGGATCGAAAGTTTGGGCACCCCAGCTAAAAATTTGTATTAATGTGCATAAAGAAGCCAAGGAAAGATGGAAAAATCTCCAAAAGGCATCAAATTACAGATTAGACATTCTTATAATATGTCAACAAAAGTTAGATTTTATTTCCATCATTTACACTTTCAAAATAACAGAAAACAAAAAAATGGCGTCTGCAAAAGTTTGGGCACCCTGCAGAGTTAATATCTTGTACCTCTTGTACCTCTCCCGCACCTGTCCCCTCAGTGGCGGTGACGCATAAGCCGGGAACTGGAAGTTGTAAACCGGAACTCGGCTTGACAATGAGGCTTGGAGCTCAGGTGCAGTCGCTCCATGCTTCATCTGTGCTCGCTGCTCACCACAGAGGAATTTCTTCTCGCATTTGGTGAGTGGGCGAGTGGCTTTTTCAAGCCCTGACATATGACAGTCCATGTACCCAGAAAATATGTTGTAATTACTGTGCTACAAGCAAGAGTCTTACAGACGTGTGCAAACCTCAGCATATTGATCTGTAAATATGAAAGTCTACCATTACATATGGTTTTCTGCACACAGGTACCAGCAACTCCCTGTGACAGCAAAAAAGTATGAAACAAATAAGGGTGACCAAAGACCTCTCACCACATCAATGCTGCAGATGACCTTGTGATGCTGATCAATCTCACATAATCTGTCCTAACCAAGCAAGAAGTAGCCAGCGATGCTCTGGGCCTTCTTCTCAAACCTGGTGTCCACACAGTGCTTTGGCTCAGCAGTCCATCCCGATTGCCAATCCTGTAAGCGGGATAGAGGTGGAAGAGCAGACCACACTATGCCAATAGCACAACAGAGGGGTTAAAGCTTAACTCCATGTTTAGGCCAAGCTGGCCCAAATGAAAAATTTCCTTTACAAACAGATGCATTCGCTTTCAGTGCTATATACTGTAAATGTAAGAAGCATCAGCAACATACAATATACAGCGCTATGTTTGGAAAGCATGAATGTTCTGTTCTTAGAATAAAATTGAGCTGGGTTGAGCACTGCCCAGCCATTCAAGGGAAACCTTATATTTTATCAATGAATACAGAGCTTCCCCTGATTGGTTGAGGTGGAGATTGTGACATTATCCACCCACGACATCGGCCACTCACAGTCACCCTTTGCTGGCTTAGCTTCTAACTGTGCAGTATAGGAACTCTGGACAGCTGCACTCCAATAGCCACCTTTATTTTACAAAAAGTCTTTAAAGCAGAACTCCATGAAAAAAAAAATTGCATGCAGTGAGGCTGTGCCCCCACTGCATGGGTTAACTGCTCGTTTTGTCCAGGAGTGCACCGAAAGGCTATACTTACCCAATCCTTTGGAAAACCGTGCCCAGTGGTGGACTGTTCCTGCCATCCTCATGTCCAGAGTTGGTCTATGGGCGTGATGACATCGTGAACAGTCCATGCACAAGACCGCTAGCGTGTGGGGGGCAGGAGCGACAAGGATTAGGCAAGTATATCTCTACTATCCCTAGACAAAAATCAGCAAGTAATCCATGCAGTATGGGCACAGCCCAGTGCCTCGGAATTTTTTTTTCCCTGGGGTTCTTTAGAAACATAGCAATCACAGTGAAAGTAATGGGAAAAAACTGTATATGCATTTCATGCTGAACTAGTGCTTACTCATAAAACATCTATAGCACATTGTTAAGCGCTCAGTGTGAAACGCATCAACAGTTTTTTTCCTCTACTTTCACTATGATTACTGCTTTTTTTTAGCCCTGGTTCACACTAGAACACGGAACAGGAAACCCACGATCTCTGCGCATTTCCCACACTGTGTTAAAACATACTGCCCTTGCAAACTGCAGCGAGTGTCAGTGCAATGTTCAAATCGCACTGCACTGATTCTCTCATACGTCCCACCCTTCTGACATCACCTGGGATCTCCCGAGTCCCAGCCTGTTTGTTTTCCTATGCTACTATATTCAACATGTGTTAAAAGAGGAGGAGGCAAAATGTATACACAGCCCTCCTGCCAGGCCGCTCTGCTTACCAGCAGTGTGGAGGAGACAGGCTGGTGTGTGGCAAAGTGGCTCCTGCAGCTGAAAGGCTACACTAGCCTTGCTGCTGTGATGTTGATGGATTCTCTGGGAGAACCCTCCTGACCCCCCCCCCCTTATCTATGCCCCTGGTGCCATAAGGAACACATCTTGTGCTGAAAGATTAGATCAGAGTGCGACAACTGGACAAACGTCAGTTGGAGTAGTTGAAAGCTTGTACTTGTATGTTTCTTAGCTATGTCCAATCCTTTGATGAAATAAATTTAACTAGGGTGATGATGGCTGGAAAAGATCAGTAGAGATTGCTCATTTGGTCACTCGATTTATATGTGTGCATATGATAATAGAAATAGCCAGTTGTCAAGAAATATGATCTTCTTGCTCAAATTATGTCATATAAATATTTGATCAATACTTAATGTTCAATCATTTCTGCCATTTGTGGTCATCATTATAGCGAATGCCCCATGGACTATTCCTTTGCTACAGGCTATCAGTAAATTCAATATAAGACCCATTTGTTTCAAGTAAACACCAGAGTAACCAATCAGAACATGTTGGGCTTGATTCATAATTGCTAGAGTTAAAATTTGTTTTGCTCAAATTTTTTTGATCTGAGTTGACAGTCCTCATCACTATTCAATGCTGTGACATACAGGATGGCAAATTATTATGTGGTCGTCGCCATATTACTTGCAGTCAGGGAAACTCTGGGGAAAGCTTGATTTACTCACATAGATTTTAATGGTCTCTGGGGATGCTGGAGCTACAAGTATAGACAATGATGCTTCTTACAAATGTATTATTAAACATTATTATATATTCATGCTGATAATGTATTCTGTCACACTAAATTAATCAGTGTTTGTATGTGTGCAACCTGCGAACAAGAAGCACCAAATACATTATCTCATTACTAATGCCTATTACTGCAAATATTAATTACCTAGCACAGTTGATTATTATTAACCCTAATTACTCTAACTATATTTTTATTGTTTTTTTTTTCTTTAAAAAAATAATTAACTGACTCTGAAATTAAATAATTATACATAGCGTGATGGAGAATGACACAATAGAGGAATTTGAAGCCATTGGTCCAGATGAATTTTATTCTTGTTTGGCTAAAGCAGAAGATCAACTTGAACCTATAGAAGAAGAAACTGAGCCTGAGGAAGAGGGCGGCTACAGTTTCTATCACACGGATATCTATGACTCACGTAGCAAAGTGGGAGTCTGTCCAGAAAAAGGAAAAGAGGAGCAAGAAGAGCAACAGCAAGAAGCAGTGTATGAACTGACTTCTACCGATCCTGAACAGATCCACACTGAAAGTGAAGTGGATGAACTGGCAAAGCTATATGGATTGGCTGATGATGACAAAGACTCAGGTGTAGATCCAATGATACTAGAACCACCATTCAAACACACCCCAACACAACATAATGTTCAAAGTACAGAAGAATCCCTACCATTACCCAAACAGAATAAACTATGTGAAACCCATCCCTATGAAGAAAAGCCCCTTAGACTTCCAGATGATTTATCAAAAAGTGAACATATCAAAACTAACAGGCATGAGCTTAATGGAGAAGGCATTCATCCTGAAGATAAAGAAGAAGGTCTTGAAGTCAAACATTCCTCACATAATGGTCAACATATAGATAAAACTCCACAGCTGAAAAGCCAAACTCCAAAAAGTGAGGGAGAAGATCTTGTACAGAAAGTAGAACCTACTGAGTCTACAAACACTAACCAAGAAAACAATGTACAAGGATCAAGTTCTGAGAACCAAACTTCTCCCACTGATGTTAAGAAAACTGTGGAACCTCCAGACATTTTCTGTCTTGAATGCAAGATTCCTATTAGAGCATTTGACAAGCTATTTGGCAAACACAAAGACCACAGTGCCAAAGAAATAGCATCTGCTGTAGAAGACATCAAGGTACAGTAAGCAAGCTTAAACACCATACAATGCAATTACCAAAATGAGATAACAGACAGACTAGGATATGTAACAGAAATTTCACACCTTTCACTGAAAATTTCAAGGTTAGACATATCTAAATACAGTAAACAGCACGAGTTACTTCTCATGGGAAGTAAAAGTACACATAGAAATGGAAATGTCTTTGTAAAATTTTGGATTTAGGTTCTTGTCTCTGGCACAAAACAGTGAGGATTCATGACACATGGCCCTTTTAAATGGCATGTACCAAATAAAAAAATGTCTAATGCCCATTTCAGTAACTTTACCGACTTGCAGCAGATTCAGATAGTTCTTAATAGGAATAGGAATAATTGCAAAAAGGTGCTATTAAAGCACCAAATTAAAAATGAATTACCTCCAGTTCATAGATAACAATTACAGTGAAACTTCACCCAAAAGGGGAACTTCCACTTGTTTATATCCTCCCCTCCCACTGCCGCATTTATTATTATTATTATTATAATACAGGATTTATATAGCGCCAACAGTTTGCTCAGCGCTTTAGCACTTTTTTGAGGGGAGCAGGTATCTGGTTTTGACAGGCATTCCCAACTACTTCTGGTCAGATGCACTGCGGCGCTGTGAGCTGAAAGTTCGACTCCCCTCCTTCTCCCACAGCCTTCTGGGACACTTCACAGATCCCAGAAGACTGCAGGATCATTCATAAAGCGCAGCGCTCTTTGTGCATAAGCAGTAGGAAACTGGCTGTGAAGCAGCTCTCTAGGAGCCAGAGTTATCAGCAGGTTAAAAAAAAGCAGAGAGCCTTCATGGTGAATGAGGGAATTCTTGCAGTATATGGCTTAAGGCTCTCTGCCTTAAGCTGGCCATATATCTGCCTAAATCCAAAAAGTGCCTAAGACACTCTTTACAATTCCAATGCTTCTCCACACTGTTTTAGACAGGTACATGAAGGATAGGTGCCTTCAATAGTTTTGTTTTTGTTTTACATTTTTTTCATCTGATAAACCTGCAAATAACACACTTGCCATCCCTTGGTGGCTATGTTCTCCTGTATCAATGGAAGGGGCATAGTTGGCACCCAGACTGGAGTTCAAAAATTCCTGTTATTGCTCATCTACATTACTTAGGAGCTCATGAGATTAGAGGTTTACACAAGAAAGATAGGGTTGTTTGGGCTTTCTGTCAAGCTCACAAGAATTGGCAAGGGCACTGCATTTCTGGCAAGGTCAAGTCTTTTGTGCATTTGATGAAAATGTTCTTAGCCTGAATAAAACAAATGCAGGCGTCAGATCTAAGGACTGCAATATATTCAGTTTTTTGGGTTTAGATATGTTTTATGCCATGCCACTTCCTCAGGGAAAACTTCAGCCAGTAATTCAACTGTAACTTGAAACAACTCACAAAGATGGGTCTTTGAAACAGAACGGGGAATGGCTTGGCAGAAATCTACTGTATGTGTTCAGCCTGGGCCTAAAGTACAAAGGGGTGCCACAGGGACACAGAAATGGATTTAGCCCTTTAATTGTCACTGCCATAAGCAGTACAGATGCTATCACTTAGATACTCTTGCAACCTAAGGCTAGATCAGGATCACTTTAACCCTTAAACTAACACTGAAGGTTAACAGTATGTTCACCTTAAACTAATGCTTAAAGCGGAGCTCCACCCAAAAGGGAAAGTTCCGCTTTAAAGACTGGTCCCCTGCTCCCCATTAAGGGTTGGCGCCTTTAGGAAGCGGGTATACTAAACTGACAGGTACCCGCTCCCACTTTCGCTGTGATCGCCTAGGCAATCAGAAGCAGAAGTTGTCCTCCTACCCTCCCTCACCGTAGTCTTCTGGGACATGTGAGAGGTCCCAGAGGACTACGGGGCCATTCAGGAAGCGCAGTGCTACTCGCCCATGCTCAGTGGGCACCCGGCTATGAAGTGTCACAGCCGGGTGCCCACACTGAAGATGCCGGTGCCTGGAACAGTAGACGGGTGGTGAAATGGGCTGTGGGAAGGACACTGTGGGATCGTGGGACAGGTAAGTGGCTGTTTTTTAAAAGTCAGCAGCTACAGTTTATGTAGCTGTTGACTTATTTTTTTACAGTGTGAGTGGAACTCTGCTTGAAATTATCTCAAAATCTTTAATCCATACATTTATACATATTAAAACCCTAAATTGCAGCTTACCAGTCCTTAGATGTGATGACTGCATTCGTTTTCTTTTTTTTTCAAGCTTTTCCCCTTATTTTTACCTGGTGATCCTGTCAGCAACACACTTACTATCTTAGGGTGACAACATTCACTCCCTGCTCTGTATCTATGGAGGAGCAGCGTTGTCACCCTAGGATGCTTACATCTGATTTGGACTACAGAACATCTCATCCTCTCTTAATTTTATCACATGATAAGGGGGTTGTAATCGACAGAAGAGAAATTGGCAAGGCTGAAAACACTGTTGTGGATTTCAGCATAGCAGGAACATTGTGTTGTTAGCTCACTACAGGAAGTTAGGAGGTCATTGGATTTCTGGCAGGATCATCGGGTATTTTTCTGTGCTTGCAGTGTTTTCTAAAGAAACAAAACATGGGGAAATGTACATGTATTGGAGAGATCTACTTTTTACTTATTTCCCTTACATAAACATTAACCTAATGTTTAAACTTTAAATCCTAAATTCTTAACCTATGCCACACCTTAACCTAACCCCTACCATTAAGTTAACCCCTTCTCATCCATTTTTGTCAGCCTCCCTTGTAATAGGCTAAATTATGGAGTCAGCAGGCAAAGTGCGTCAAGACCCAGCACTCGTTACATTATAATGTGTATATTTTTGCATGTACTACATTTAAGATATATATTGCTTACTCTTATATTTTTATAGGAAGATATACACAAAAACATGTGCAAACTGGAGGAACAGATTACCCAGATGGAGAACTTTGCTGGTCATCTAGAAGAGATATATATCACAATAGAGGTAAATATCTATACTCATGTTGTTGAAAAGAGTTTGTTCACCCACCTGTGAATCGGACCATAACTAAGCTGTCTCATAAAACAGGTGCAAGATATATTGTGACATTTGCTTATATTGTTGAATTAACTATTATATGATGTGTGCAATGCCAATCACAAAACGGCGGAAAGCAGAAAAATCCTGTCAGTTGCAATATGGAATTGTTAGTCAAGGGGATCAGGATTACATGTTTTGGACGAACCCATCTTTACCCATACGCTATGACTTAAAATGCAAAAAAAAACCCAGAATACTTTATTTTGTATATGTATAGCTAGGCCCAAATATATTTGGACACAGGCACAATTTTAGTTTTTTTCAGGTATTTACCAAAACATATTCAAGCTATAGTTATATAATGGATATGGGCTGAAAGTGCACACTCTCAGGTTTAATTTGAGGGTATGTACATCCAAATTGGAGGAAGGGTTTAGGAATTACAGCTCTTAAGAGTAGCCATCTCCCCTTTTTCAAGGGACCAAAAGCAATTGGACAATTGAATATAATCATAAATAAAATATTCACTTTTAATATTTTGTTGAGAATCCTTTACTGGCAATGACTGCCTGACGTCTGGACCCCATGGACATTACCAAAGACTGGGTTTTCTCCTTTCTGGTGATTTGCCAGGCTCTTACTGCAGCTGTCTTCAGTTGTTCTTTGTTTGTGGGTCTCTCTGCCTTTAGTTTGGCCTTCAGCAAGTGAAATGCATGCTCAATTGGGTTGAGATCAGGTGATTGACTCGGCCATTGCAGAATATTCCACTTCTCTTCCTTCAAAAGCTCCTGGGTTGCTTTTGCAATGTGTATTGGATCATTGTCCATCTGTACTGTGAAGCGCAGTCCAATCAACTTTGCTGCATTTGGCTGAATCTGGGCTGACAGTATATCTCTAAACACTGCAGAATTCATCCGGCTGCTTCTGTCACATCATCAATAAACACCAATGACCCAGTGCCACTGGAAGCCATGCATGGCCATGCCATCACAATGCCTCCACCATGTTTTACAGATGACGTTATGTGCTTTGGATCATGAGCGGTTCCAAGCCTTCTCCACACTTTTTTTCTTCCCATCATTCTGGTACAGATTAATCTTTGTTTCATCCGTCCATAGAATGCTTTTCCAGAACTGGTCTGGCTTTTTTAGATGTTTTTTGATAAAGTCTAATCTGGCTTTTCTATTCTTCAGGCTTATGAATGGTTTGCACCTTGTGGTGAACCCTCTGTATTTGCTCTTGTGAAGTCTTCTCTTGATTGTAGACTTTGACAATGAGACGCCCACCTCCTGGAGAGTGTCCTTCACTTGTCTGGATGTTGTGAATGGGTTTTTCTTTACCATAGAGAGGATCCTGCGATCATCCACCACTGTTGTCTTCCATGGACGTCCATGCTTTTTTTATGTTGCTGAGCTCACCAGTGCGTTCTTCTTTACTCAAAATGTAGCAAACTGTTGATTTGGCCACTCCTAATGTTGCTGATAACTCTCTGATGGATTTGTTTTGTTTTTGAAGCCTTACAATGGCCTGTTTCACTTGCATGGACAGCCCCTTTGAACGCATGATGTAGGTTGACAGCAATAGATTCCAAATACAAATACTACACTTAGAATCAACCCCAGACTTTTTACCTACTTAACTGATGAAGAAATAATGAAGGAATAGCCCACACCTGGCCATGAAACAGCTTTTGATTCAATTGTCCCATTACTTTTGGTCCCTTGAAAAAGGGGGCCTGGCTACTCTTAAAAGCTGTAATTCCTAAACCCATCCTCCAATTTGGATGTACATACCCTCAAATTAAACCTGAGAGTGCGCACTTTCAGCCCATATCCATTATATAACTATAGCTTGAATATATTTTGGTAAATACCTAAAAAAAAAAAAAAAAATTGTGCCTGTGTCCAAATACATATGGATCTAACTGTATCCGTGTTTATAAGAATTTGTTTGCAAAAGTAGGCTGTTGCCTTTTCATTTCTTCCTTAGCTGTGAAATATCTGGTGATCCTGACAAGTTCCCCTTCTATTCTGTTTCAATCTGACCACGCAAAGGGGTGAAGAAGATCCACCCTAACGTGGTCAGTTTGCATTTCTGTCTTAAAGTGGAATCCCAGGCTAAACTTAGCTAAACTTAAAAATGCTACCTCCCCCTCCTAACACCAATAACGTACATTCATAAAGTATTCAGACCCCCTTCACTTTTTTTCTTATTGTTATGTTGCAGCCTGATGCTACAGTTGTTTAATCGCTTCCATGCCGCCCTATAGCAGAAATACTGCTACAAGGCGGCACGGGTGCACAAAATCACGTATATATGTTATTTTGCATTTCCGGCCATGGCTGTCAATCACCAGGTCTCGGCTGGTGATTACTGTCTGGCGCCCGGTGATTTCCGATCATCTCAGATGGGGAGGAGAAATGTTTTTTTTACTAACAGTTCTCCTCCCTCTCAGCTCGGGCACACTGCACAGCACAGCCATCCAAAGCAGTGTGCTTACAGTGAAGCACACTGACATGGCTCCCTATGTAGAACACTCCCAGAACACAGTTAACACTTTGATCGCCCCTCATGTTAACCCCTTCCTTACCAGTGCCATTAGTACAGTGTCAGTGCTTTTTTTTTTAGCACTGATCACTGTATTGGTGTCACTGGAGATGTCAGTGACACCAAGTTACTTCCCCCCAGTGTCAGAATGCCCGCCGTAGTCCTGCTATAAGTCGCTGATCACCACCATTACTAGGAAAAAAAAAAAAAATTCCAGTATCTATACCACCATTTGTAAATGCTAAAACTTTCATGTAAACCAATGAATTTACATGTATTGGGATTTTTTTTTAGCAAAGACATGTAGCAGAATGCATTTTGGCCTACATTTATGACAAAATTTGATTGGCCTGGTCAGGAAGGGGGTAAATCCTCAGGAGAGCAAGTGGTTAAATTAATTTTTTTCTTCTTGTTAATCTAAACTCCATACCCCATAATGACAAATAGAATTTTAGAAATGTTTGCAAATATATGAGAAAGGAAAAAACTGAAATTTCACTAAGGCATAAGTATTCAGACCCTTTGCAACAACACTTGAAATTTAGCTCAGGTGCCTCCTATTTCACTTGCTCATTGCTGAGATGTTTCTACACATTGATTGGAGTCTAACTGTGGTAAATTAAATTGATTGGACATGATTTGGAGAGGCACACACCTCTCTATAAAATGCCTCACAGCTGACAATGCATACTGTAACAGAGCAAAAGCCATGAGGTCAAAGGGACTCAGAGACAGGATTATTGCAAGGCACAGATCTGGGGAAGGCTACAACTCAAATTCTGCTATACTGACTGAAGATTCCCAAGAGCACAGTGGCCTCCATAATTTTCAAATGGAAGAAGTTTGGCACAACCAGGACTCTTCCAAGAGCTGGTCACCTGGCCAAACAGAGCAATCAGGGAGAAGGGCCTTGGTAAGAGAGGTAGAGGTGATTAAGTACCCAGGATCCAGTGTGGAGATGGGACAAAGTTACAGAAGGACAACCATCGCTGCAACCCTCCACCGATCTGGGCTTTATGGCAGAGCGGCTAGATGGAAGCATCTCCTCAGTGTAAAACACATGAAAGCCTGCTTTAGGTTTGGAAAAAAAGCACCTGAAGGAGTCTCAGACTATGAGGAACAAGATTCTCTGGTCTGATGAAACCAAGGTTGAACTGTTTGGCTTCAATTCTAAATGTTATGTCTGGAGGAAACTAGGCACTGGTTTTCACCTGCCCACTACCATCCCAACAGTGAAGCATGGTGGTGGCAACATCATGCTGTGAGGTGTTTTTCAGCAGCAGGGGCTGGGAGACTGGTCAGGGTTGAGGGAAAGCTGAGTGGAGCAAAGTACAGAGATATCCTCAATGAAAACCTGTTCCACAATGTTCAGGACCTCAGACTCGGCCAAAGGTTCACCTTCCAACATGACAATAATCCTAAGCACACAGCCAAGACAACACAAGAGTGGCTTATGGACAACTCTGTGACTGTTCTAGAGTGGCCCAGCCAGAACCCTGACCAAGAACCCTATTGAACATCTCTGGAGAGACCTGAAAATGGCTGTTCACTGACAGTCCCCATCCTACCTGACTGAGCTTGAGTAGATTTGCAAAGAAGAATGACAGAAAATCCACCAATCCAGGAGTGCAAAGCTCGTAGCATCATACCCGATAAGACTCAAGGTTGTAATTGCTGCCAAAGGTGCTTCAACAAAGTTAAGGGTCTAAATACTTAAGTACATGCGATATTTCAGTTTTTCCTTTTTAATAAATTCACAAACATTTCTAAAATTCTGTTTTCACTGTGTCATTATGGTGTACTGAGTGTAGCTTAATGAGAAACAAAATGGTAACTGTAGTATCAGGCTGCAACATAATTAAATTGAAAAAAGTGAACAGGGTCTAAATACATTATGAATGCACTGTACTAACTACCCTGTGGAAGAAAGATGCATATACTTAACTTTTTTCAGGCCACTCTTGTCATTTGATCTCCCCCCGCAGCTGCAGGGGAACAGAGAGATCACTCGGCTGGTGAAATCTGAGTGGTGATGTCACCCATAGCCCATCAGTTGTCTGCGCTCCCTCCTCTCCCCTGCAGTCACCGCGGGCAGACGCAGGGGATATGGTCATCTGAACAGGCTGAAAATAGGTAAGTACTGACATCTTTCTTCCACAGTTATAATAGGTGTTAGGAGAGGTTTTTGTTAATATTAGTTGAGATTAACCCAGAATTCTAATTTAAGAGAAACTTTTAAATGCTTCCAAAGCCTGCATAACTGGATAGCAGGAAAATTCTACATGTGGTTGTTGGAATCCTTTAGAAATGATTTTGTGTTTTATTTGAACTTTTAGGAAAATTTTGGGCGACAAGAACAGAACTTTGAGATGCATTATACAGAAGTAATGGACTCAATTGCATCTAAACATGAAGAAAAGCTGCAGGTTCTGGCAGATGAAAAGAAACGCAAGTTGGAGTCGTTATTTGGGCAGTTAGTTGAATGTGGAAAAAGTCTTGACACCTCAAAAGATTTAATGGAGACCATACAGAAATTATTTAAAGAGAACAACAAGGTGGAATTTGTGAAGGTAAGAGCAACAATATTTATAAAAAATATAAACACATTTCCTTAAACTTTCAATAAAGACCTTATACAAAGATAGAACAGAGAGTATGAGTGAAAGCTACAAAGACCAACATTTTAAAGGCCAAAGGCAACGAGAGGATCAGAACCTTTGGCAGGCTTTGATTGCTGTGTGTGTTCCTAGTAGGTATACTATTTATCAGCTCCTGTCTTGGGTATGAAATTGAAGTCTTTCCAATCGGGGCAATGACAAAAATGAAATAACAAACAGTGCTAAAGTACACAAATGAAAATGAATCCCTATATATGTAAACTTGAAACGTAAATCATCCAGTGAAAAAATATGTTCTATTATAAGAACAGCATAAAAATCCCTTAGAGCATTAATAGATACCTTTTGTGCTCTCTGATCTCTAAGCGCTCGCTACTCCCCTTTTTTTTAATGACAAAAATTAAACCACCGATATATAATAAAGAACAAAAGATATAGAACATCTTTCAGTTTTTTTACTGTACAAACTATATTAAAACAATTGAATAGAGTAGGAAATGATGAAAATGCCCATGTCTTACTTGGGAGATTAAATTTCCCTGCAGGTCCTGTTTTGTACAAACAGAAGGAAAAGAGAAAAAAAACACATATAAACTCAATATACTTTACACTTAATTCACAAAGCTGCAATGCATGTTTGCCATAATAATCATTTCAGCCATGTGATTGATATTTTCAGCTTATCTTGCTGTGATCATTCTGGAAAATATTATACTGTATATTACTATGGTGTCCTTTTATGAAACAGAGATCAGCGGCGATCCTGAGGATCATTGCTGATCTCCGATCATTAGTGGTTTATGAAACAGAGATGATAAGCGGAGAACATGTTCTCCGCTGATCATCTCAGCACACACATGGCCAGTATATGAAGCAGCGATCTCAGCCCTTCACTGGCAATCTGTGTTCTCCCTCCAGATTCTCCAGTTCAGAGCTGGAGAATCGGAGGAACCGCAAACGAAGCAGCGATAATTTACCGCTGCTTAGTAAACGGTGTTTGATCTCTTACTGTAATCTCACGAGATTATAGTAAAAGGAGCCGTTTTCCAGCGTTGAAAGCGTTTGTAGATCGCTTCTCCTTTCATTCGGAGAAGAGATTTACACCACTTCATAAAAAAGGCATTCAGAGGAGAACTGTCTCCTCTGAGAATGCAGGAGAACTGAGCTGCGGTCATTTACTGCTGCATGATAAAAGAACACCTATATTATTATTTTAAGTTAGTGAACTGATCCATTCATCCAGATACTGTGGGTAAAATCTCCCCAGAGGGAACAAGTTACAATAAGAAACCAAACTAGTTTTTGGTTTTTTTTTTGATCAGATGGAGCTGGACTGTTTTTGTCTTCACATTATTTTGGTTATAAAGATGATTAGAAGGTGTTGACTACTGCTGTTCATTTAACCACTTGACCTCTGGAGGGTTTTGTAGCAAACTTGCTCATCAGAGTGGAAGCGGAGTTCTTTTTTTTCTTGTTATTTTCTGTTATTTGAGGTATTCCTCAATCATTCCTTACATCCCCCCTTTCCCTTCCTGAGAGACCAACGTTATCTCCTGGCAGATGGTGGGGTCAGCCCAGGAGAAACATTCCTGGTGGGGCCAACAGTCCTGGGAAGCATTGACCCAAAACTGTGTAAGCCCCCACATCATAAAACAGATAATAGCTTCTCTCCCGGACTTGAAAGAGAGTTGAACATACCTCAGGTCAACCGTATGTTTCATGTCATGTATTATGAAGCTATAGTTAATTCAGTTTCCCACTGACCACTCCCAAAACGTGTAGTAAGAGCCCCCCTCCCCTTTGAGAGGGACTTTTAAGAGAGACAAGTGAGTTAGAGCAACACACACACAGAGATCTCCCAGGAAAATCGTAACAAAAGGAGATCAAGAAATCACCTTGCTCTACAACTTGGACTGCAAACCCAGGCATATGGGCAAGTAACTTAACCCTGTAATCTTCTTCCTAATTATCTCTTTGCTGTGCCTTTATATACATATATATATATATATTTTTGTGACATCTCTTTGTAAATATTTTATCGCACCTGTTTTGACCCCTTTTAGTAATAAATCTTTCTTTCTGAAAGTGATAAACTGTTTCTAAGTGCTTACTTGCAATTCACAAATTCCTGCCTTTGAAGAGCCGCTACTGTTTGTTATATCTCTGTATTGTAGGTCCGCGGGCCGTGCTATATAGATCAAAATTTCAATCATTATAGTGTATATTTGATAACGGGAGTTTCCCAGTCTCTGACAAAAGTGGTGGTGGCAGTAGAGGGTTAGTTGAGTAATTAACCCGACCCAGTAACAAGCGCATTTAGGCTGCAGGCACCGATTGTAGTCCATTAGCTGGGCAATCGCTGTGCTGGGTGCTGCTGAGTGTGGCCTTGTTACGCGCGTCACACCACGGTTTTAGATCGGCCGGTCCTTCGGTCACAAGTTTGGTGAGAAGGTCTGGGGTCTGACGCCGTGGGCGTGACGTATTACTGTTAGTCGTGGTCGTGCGATTGTCGCCCTGTTGGTGGTGGTGACCACGGGCCATGACAGGTTTTACCCCCTTTCATGACTGGACCATTTTTTTCTATTCAGCACTGTTCTGCTTCAACTGGCGAATGCATGGTCATGCAACACTGTACCCAGATGAAATTTATATAATTTTTTTTCCACACAAACAGAAATTTCTTTTGGTGGTATTTGATCACCACTGTGCTTAATGTTTTTTATTACATAAACGAAAAAAGACGAGAATGTTGAAAAAAAAAAATATATATTCTATTTCTGTTATAAATCATATCCTATAAAGAATTTAAAAAAATCCAATTTCTTCATAAATTTAGGCCAAAATGTATTCTGCTACATGTATTTGGTCAAAAAAAATTCCAATAACTGTATATTAATAGGCTTGTGTGAAAGTTTTAGCATCTAAAAACTATGGTATATACACTATTTTGCCAAAAGTACTGGGACACCCCTCCAAATCATTTAACCACTTGAAATGCATGCCTGCTCTAGTTTTTTATCCAGATATACTGTAGGTGTGTGCACATTCATCCCACCCCCCCCCCCATGTCAATATTCTGGTGATCTAGGAACCTCTGCTTTTAGTGAAGCAGAGACATTCTCAAAACATACCCACTGCAGGTCTCTCACATCTATAAAGCCAGATGTACACAAATGTCAATGTAAACAGTAACTGCAAGCAAACTGAATAAAACCTGTTTTGCAAATTTGAATATGAGTGGTGAAAAAGGAAACTAAGGTGAAGGAAGTTGCACTGAGATATAAGAAGTTGTATTTGTATTTAGTTATCAATATCGTCATCATACAGTACAGGGCACAGGCTGGAAATTCATAGACCGAGTTATAGGCTTGTTACTTTAGGTGGTTGGACTTTCGCAAAGCTCTTCTGGACATGTCCCCCACCCAGGCATACCCCTATAACTATCTCATGCTGTTTTTTTTCAGAGGCGTGAGGTGATGATCTGCTGCTCCTTTATGGAAGAATTCATTTCTTCACTTGTTTATTATTTTAATTTGGATTCTTCAATCAACCCCTTAAACAAACTCCTCACTATCTTGTAATTTAACAATAGAAGCAGTGCACCCAGATCAGTGCAACCTTGCTATAACTTTGGGTGTTGTACATGGGCCCCATGCTATGGGGAGAGCCTGTAACGTTGCTTATGGCACTGGATCCTGCTTGGGCTTCATACGATTTTCTGATCATGTGTACTAGGCTTAAGTAAAGACATAGTCCTTCCCTCTTTGTGCCCTGTTCCTAACCACCGCAAAGAGATTGTTCTTTTTTTTGTTCACACATTGACAAAGCTATCTAAAATCCACAGCTTCTACTGGGAAGACAGATTCTCTTTTTGTCTTGTAATCAGGGCCTCACAAAGGACATCCTGCTTCAAAATTATTGATTGGTGGATCAGACAACTTATCTCAAAATCTTTCACTCTAAAAGATGACACCTCCAGCATTCTTACATGCTAAATTGGTGGGTGTTTTCTGTGCATTCCAACAACAGGCCTTTGTTGCCCAGATTTGCAAGACTGCTGACTGGTCTTCAGTTTATACCTTCTCCAAGTTCTGCCAGATGGATGTCCAAGCTTCTGCAGATGTAGATTTCAGCCACAAAGGCTTACAGCAGCACTCTGAGTTAGGTTTGTTGACCATTGTTATTGTTGGGCCTGTTGGTACAGTTCTGTTTGGCTTGTTATAGCCCACCCTTCTTATTCAAAGCTTGGGAATGTCCCAGGGTCTATGGATATTCCATCTGTACTGTATAATTTAGATAATAGGAATTTTAAATGATCTGTAAATTTCTTATCTTGGAGTACAGTACAGGACATAGGCAACCTTCCCCTCTATTCCTGTGTTATTCTTTATTTTTTGCTAAAAAACAGGGCACTCACAGAGTGGGGTGTAGTTATAGGGGTATGCCCAAGGGAGGCGGGTCCAGCAAAGCTTTGCCTGTGTCCAGTCACCGGAAGGTAACAGCCTATAACCAGGGTCTAAGCCTGACTAGGCTGCAGCAGTCCATCACCTTACACCACTAAAAACCTGAGGTCTCATAGCATAAGCTAGGGTTATAGGTGTATGCCTAGTTGGGGGGGGGGGGGGCATGTCTGGCAGAGCTTTGCCTATGTCCAATCACCTGAAGGTAACAGCCTATAACCTGGGTCTAAAGATAGGGACATGATGAAGAAACAACAGAGATACTCATGAAAAAGGGCCAACAGGAATATTCTTAATAAAGAGCATATAAAGAGGTATACTAATGAGAAATGAAAAATATAATCACAGCACTAATCGGTACACACAGAAAACAAAAAACAATAATGAATATCCATTAATGAGCTTGCATGACTGTTATGCTGTTAGGAGGGGGTCCATCTCGTTCAGTGAGAACATGCACAAGAGAGGAGGCATGGATCACTTTTTTCTGAGTACAAAGAAACTTTATTGTATGTAGAGATGGAGCACTTTATTTAGGGAGAGACTTTTCTTTGAAGTAGAACCACTTAATTGTGCAATTGTGTGTCACGGGTTGCGGATCCATTTCATATTGGTCATTAATGAACATTCATGATTGGTTTTTGCATTTAATGCATACTGTTTAGCGCGGTGATTATATTTTTCAATATTCAGTGGTTTGTACATTGAATACAGCAGCAGTATCAGTACTGTGATAAGGTTCTATAGCGTGGGTTTTTGGTTTATTTTATACTCATGACAAAGCCAGCAGGGTTATTCATGATACAGAACCAACCGGGATACTTATAATAAAGAGCTAGCAGGGATACTCATGATAAACAGCCAACATGGATACTCATGATAAAGCGCAAACAGGAATACTCATGTTAAAGAACCAACAGGGACATTCATAATAAAGGACCAACAGGGGTACTCATGATAAAGAGCCAACAGAGATCGGTGGCAGGAGGAAGCCAGGTCAAGCTTTACTTATGCAAGAAAAATCAAGACATAATATTACATATAATTTTATCTAAGTATATCTCTGAATTTACTGGGGGGTTTTTTTGACATATGGCTTCCCATGAAGGTAACTACCTCTGTCTATGCATTTTTATACCATATGTTACGCAGTCACTGATTACTTTAGTTGTCTTATATTCCTCTGTAACAGCAATTCACTTTTGGTTTATGTCCTTGATTGTTTAATATGTAATCCTTGTTTTTATTTCTTCCTATCCTGCAGACTGCACTGGACACAACCAACAGGTAATGATAATTTTAGATTTACATCATAATATATATTTCATAGTATTTCTAGAATGATGAATTCAAATGTAGAAGTAATAAGAAACATTAAAAGGGAAAAGGAGAGATCCAGGAGCTCACGGAGGACATTACAAAAAGGCAGAAATACACAATAAGAATCAATTTAGTAAAAACTAAACTATGTGCCTGTAGGCAGGAGTCACTATGTTGCCCCTGTAGCACTACCCTCTTAGGAGTCACTGAAGTTTTGAGTCCCCCTATAGTCCTGCACAGCCAGGCAACATTAATTTTCCCAATAACTTGCATCCAGGAGACAGTAAGCAGTTCTTGAGCTTTATTTTGAAGTTTTATTTGAGGATTTGAATTGGGATAGGGTTAGGGGTGTACGGGATGCCCAATAGAACTGTGCAACGGAGGACAACGTCCTGGAACTATATACAAGTTTTTACAGCAAAATCCTCTTCTTGGAGAGCTAGCCAGCATCTCCGGTTGTACCACCCCAGACCCTAGATTCTCCTAATCCATCCGATCTGGGTGAGTCCCTGACCAGGGGATTCAGTGCCTGTCACGTCAAAGTAAGACAGTGCCGGGTAGTCGCTAATCTGGTTTCCCACCAGAGTGCTCTTTCCCCTATCTGGCCCAAGGGGTGCAGGATTACTTACTTAGTCCTTCTCCTCTGTTGCTGGTGGGTCGGTGGCTGCTACCAGGCTTTCGAGCTGGACCGCTCTTTCCTACCACACAGGTGGTCCTCTCTCAGGGGGAAGGTGAAGTCCCAAGCTTTCTTCCTTCCAAGATCCTCCTGCCTGGAGGTGAGCCCCCTCCCAGGCTCCTGCTCTCCATCCTCATCTTTCACCCGAACTCTTCTTCAACTCTCCTGCTGCAGGGCAGGCTCAGTTACTCTTAAAGGCTGTCCTGGCCCCTTGCCAAGCCTCCTGCTGGGGATTGGACAGGATCCTCTAAGAGTACAGACCAACCACTCCTCACCTCCACCCACTGCTTCTGGATCTTTATCCAAAGTTCTAGAACAGGGAGTCCCTGAGAGCTGGTCTGCAGAGCCTCTCGACTCCGAATGCAATTTGACCCACCTGGCTATAACACGCAGGCTGTTACTCAGCCATCCTCTCTAACAATTTGAACTAGAGCTCCCCCTAGCTACCTAGCAGGGTGATACACCCTTTTAAAATAGATTTTCCTTTAAAATCCTTCCAGGAGGATAAATTCGTTTTTTCCTCCTGGCAGGATCATATACAAGCTTGGGTGAAATCTAAAAGAAGGGAGATGCTGGCTGATGGGAAAAGCATTGCCAGGGAGGAGAGCCATGACCTAGGAGAAAACCTTTATTCTTCGCAACCCCTGAGATGGGCACCCCTGCTACTGGGCATACAAAGGTACACTGCAACAACAAATGGAACTGCAAATTGAGAAATTATCAAGATATTAATTTTACTTGGACTTGAAAGAAGAACTGTTATAATAAAATTGAGCCTATGGCTGCTCCATGTGTCTGAAGTGGATCCTTAGTACCTTTGCTGCTGTTAAGAGGGGTTGTGCCCTGTTAGAGTGATTGTAAAGTCATATTTTTTTTAAATAACAAACAATCCCTGATAGTGTTCCCAAGAAATCCCGTAAGCTGATCTCTTACATGTTTCTGACAGCGAGAATCACCATAGCTAGACTTTGGAAGCAATCAGCTATTCCACTTGATTATGTTAAAAAGAAACTAAACTGGATTATGGTCAATGACAAGCTCACTTGTATCCTGCAAACTACTTTTAAGAAATTTGATAGCGTATGGAACCTGTGGATTCAATATATATCTGTGCCTTAATGCCTCCTATCCAGACCCTCTCTTCTAATTGTTTTTTCTTTTCTTTTCCTCTGTTCTGTATTGTTTTGTTTTACATATTGATGAGGCGAAAATCACCTGCTCTCATCTTGGTGGTACTAAGCGTTTTTTCTTAAGCTGTTAGTTGTTCATGATACAATTTGTTGTTTCTAGTGCCTTATGTTTATATGTCTGATGGCACACTTTTGCTGGTACTACCCGTTATTTTTGTTTTAAAACTTATTCAATAAAAACCATTGGAAACTTAAATAACAAACAAGTCTACACTTACCTGCTCTGTACAATAGAATAGCATAGAGCGGTCCCCATCCTCCTATTATCAGGTACCCTGCCGGCGCTCCTGGATCCTCCTCTTCTCAGTGTGCCATCACAGGAAACAGTTTCTTCTTGTGGCACATGTGTAGGCATGATCCCAAGCCCCACTGTCTGGGTTTATAGACATGGACAGCAAGGCTCAGCCCAATCCCCCGCTCCCTCATCCAAGGATTTGACTGACATCATGGGGAGCCAATGGCTTCCATTAAGCAAAGCTTGTGAGAGCATGGAGAAGAGGAGAGCGCCACTGAAGACAGACACAATGCTGGATCGAGTGAGGACTTAGGCTTTCCAACCACTTTCAGCTTATGCCAGACTGTACATCTCATGAGGAACCCATATGGAGAAGGGGGATCCCAGTGTACCCAACTATGTGCAAACCTGATTGGGCTGGGGGGGTGGTGAGAGTCTGTCCCTTAACCACGTGAAGACATCAGGCCTGGCACAAAAGGTTTCCCCAGTCAGAGTGGTGATGTTGTTAAAGGTGACCAGTAGTATGGTGAGTGCACAGGGTCCACCTTGTCTCAGGCTCATTCTATGTGCAAGAGTGAAGGTGGAGAAGAGTACTCAGAGGGCTGTGGATTGTGAGTATTGCTGATGTTAGGACTGAATGAGCCCTTCTTTAGGAGGTCCCTAGTGGAAGACATGTCAGCAACACAATCACACATTTGGGATCCACATGCAGGCCATTAAATAGTAGATGTGTATGGATTATTTTTGGAGAATAAGGATATCATTTAGTGTCAATTTAATTACAGTGTTCCAAAAAATAGGCTTTGGATAGATTTATGTTTTTATTCTGTGCAATGACCATTTTAGATAATCTGTTTTCAATGTGGATACTGTCAATATTATCAATAATAATACTATTCTAATATTCACAGACTCAACGAATACTTCAGCACAGACATCAATGTAAATATTTCTACGAATGCAGAATTTGAAAACAATAACTTAGATTTTTCTGAAGTGGAAAAGCTTTTGGATTCGATTAATACACTACCAGGTAATGTACATCTGACAATTCTTACAAACTGTAAGTGGTATTAAACCCAAAAATGTAACATATTGCACCTTACCAGACCTTTAATGTGGTTGCTGCATAAGTTTTCTTTTTTTAGGCTTTTCTCCTTTGTTTTACCTAGTGATATGGTCAGTAGCACACTCTGGACACCATTGGACAGAAGCATTATCAGCTCCAGAGTTGCAGTTAAAGCAACAGTTTATTTTCCCTTTGGGATAAAGGTTTTGCATAAATAAATAAAAGCTAATCACTGTAAGCCCCCCTGTCAGTAGTAAATGGTTTGTCATAACCCTCTACATGCTACGTCTGTAGGACAGTTTATGCTGTTGAAAACAGATTTACTGTCAGAATCACCAAGTGAAAATGAAGGAATGCTTCTAAAATTAAGGCTCCCATCATCCAGATTTGGTAAGCTGCAATAAATTATAATTATTTGCTTTTGGGTTTAATACCATGTTGGAGCACCTTTACCCACTTACACAAAAATCCAAAAACATCATAGTACAACCAAACACTATTTTGTAAACTTTTTTATTCAGCATCCTGGTTTCTTTGAGGCACTGATGACATAGTCAGGATCTCACAGATGCCCCCTTGGAAGACAAGGTCACCAATGCCCTCCAGGGAGGCTGGTTTTGTCTATGAACTATATGAGATTTTGGGTAGTTGGTATGTATCAATAACAAGCGGTGCAAGAACTTGTACAGCACCGACACTAGAACTCTGGGATCCTGTGTGGCTTATTTAATAACAAGTCTCCCCAAATATCATATGGCACATGCATAAGATCTAGTATGAGGCATACACCATAGCTGATCTCACGCAAACTGTTATTCAGGCTAAGTTCACAATAGCCCAGATGTTGCAGGCTTGTTGCGGGTGGGGAAATCATTGCGATTCCCACACCTACAACCACCCGCAGCCGCACTGCATTTCTCTTGTGAGATGTGCGGGGATGCTATTCATTCTGAATGGCATCCCCATGCATCTCATCTCACAGCACGAATGCGAATGTGGGAACTGCACTGAAACTGCATGGTCAAAAAGCCCGTGCGGTTTCTGGGCGAATGCATTTTGGAAAAGGTGCATATACCTTCCTTACATGAAATGCGGGCACAGCAGCCCATTCAAATCAATGGGCTGCCATGCTAGCAATAGTGTGAACCAGGGGTCAGAAACAAGCTGCCCCAAATCTCCTATGGTGCATGTACAAACTCAGGTGCAAACATCATCAGTGGGCCAGCACAGAATGAGGAAGACAGCCAACGATTATGTTTTTCCACTTTAAGGAGTAACTGTGTAAACTGTGCTTTAAGGTGTAACTAACTACCCTCATCTCCTTCACAGTCTAAAAGAGACCCTGTCACCAGACCATTTATTTCAACAACAATATTCCCATAAGTTTATGAAGGTAATGACTTTTAGGTGCAATATTTACCTGTAAAAGCCTCTGCAGCCATTCAAAAGCCCTCAGACTGTTGTTGGGTGCTGCCATCTTGGATGTGATGTCAACTGGACCCAGCAGATTTAAAGCGGTCACTTCACCAATTAAAGCCTACAGCAAAAAAATGGCTGATGTGTGCTGATAATCACCTGTTATCATCTGAACAAGTAGATAGATTTTGCCAGTGGTGTGATTCATAATGGAATAAAATCTGAATCTGGCTAAGAACTACCAAAAACACAGAAGAAGTAAGGTTATCTGCCAGGGATCTCATTCACTCATTTGTGTGGACAGCCTGTTTAACCCTCATATGTATGCCACGTTCGTCTAGACCAGGGGTCTTCAAACGTTTTAAACAAAGGGACAGTTTACTGTCCTTCAGGATTTAGGGGGGCCGGACTGTGGCCAGTGTGAGTAGAAAATGTCTCGGCATCAGTGGGAGTAAACAATGCCCCTTTATTGGTTTTAGCAGAAGGAATGGTGCCTCATTGTTGGTAACAATGGGAGGCATAGTGCCCCATTTACAGTGTCAGTAGGAGGAGTAGTGCCCCATCATTGGTCTTAGCAGGAAGAATAGTTCCCCATTGATGGTGTCATTAGGAGGAGTGGTGCCTCATTAATGGTAGGAGGAATGGTGCCTCATCATTGGTGTCAATTCAAGGAATAGTGTCCCAAGGGCAGATAGAGTCAAGCAAAGGGCCACTGTTTGGAGACCACTGGTCTAGACCAAAGACGAAAAGACCTCTATATATTTCTTATATGATTTGCACATTCTTGTGATAGGATTATGTCAGTAATTGAAAAGGATATGAGATAAGTGTGATTTGATAAAGTGAACTATATGTAAAGTGAGTGTGCTTCCTATTTTTGCTCATAAATGATCACTAATTCACTCAATACAATCCGAACCTCATTCACACAGTGCTATGCAGTACATAAAATAACATACACAAAAAACACACAAAGTCTGTTATAAGTGCACGGTGCATACACAATCCACACTGTACACTCTAGTTTTTCTCTTGATTTTCCACTGTGAAGTGTTCAGTGCATAACTTAATTAATAAAGTGATCACGTGCATCCTGTTCCTGAGGAAGCCAGGTGGGAGGGGCAGTTGGGTGGAACATCACTTCCGGCCCGTAGAGAGCATGCTGGCTGCAGCACTACCTGTTTTTTACTTGCGCGTTGTATTCTATGTGCTGGATGTTTTTAAGTAAGTAACAATTTTAGTGTCATGTATTAATTCTTCTATTTGATCTGCATAACTGCGTGAGAGTAGATGACCGCATACTTACCTATATACAAGTGGCGGAACGTTTGGAGGCATAAAGAGATGTCTGGTGAAGCCTGGTGGAGTGGAGGAGAGTTCAGGAGGGATACTGATTCTAAAAAGCCATTTATGATTCTTATGCTTTATGCCAAGGTCAAACATTTCCAGTGAGTGTGGGAGCACTTGAGGGGACACGGAGCACTTTAAAGCACATGATCACTTTATGGATTGAACTCACTGAAGCTTTGCACTAAAAACTAAAAAGTGGAAAATCAAGAAAAAACCTGGAATGTACGATGTGCACCAAGCACTTGTCATTGATATAGTGTTTTTTTTGTATATGTTATTTCATGTACTGTATAGGGCTGTGTGGATGAAGTTTGGAGTACAAAACCCTACCACAATCGTACAGGCACTTTCATATACATTAGTTTAAAAATGATTGACTGATCAGTGTGGTTTTGGGACTGTAAGAGGGAGTTGGAACTTCTGGAGGAAACCCACACAAAGGCAAAGAGCATATACAAAGTCTATTTTAAAAATATTCCTTGAGGAAGCAGATCCCATGCCCTCAGTTCTGCAAAGTGAAATGTTAAAAAAAGGCACTATAAAATACTTACCTTTAAGGGGTGATTTACTAAGGAAAGACGTGAACTAGATGTCCAAGCATGTGCACAGTTATTACCATACCTCTAAGGTGGACCCTGATCCTGAGGTGCCACCCTTAGTTTTTTTTCAGGGACCCTGGTATCCCCCAAACTTAATCGATTAAACAAATACTGTGAGTGCTTCTTTCCACCTCCACGCCTTCACATTAGCTAAACAGGTCACACAGAATTTATTGGGCAATAAAAAAGGTGGAGGAGAGTGCAGTAGGATAGGGATTGACCATGGATGGCATAGTCAACATACATGACAGAGCACTTGCTTTGGGGGATTTGGGCACTCTGAAGATAAAATTAGGATGCCAGGCAGTTGTGGCTATCAAAAATAGGAAGCACACTCACTTTATATATAGTTCACTTTATCAAATCACACTTATTTCATATCCTTTTCAATTACTGACATAATCCTATCACAAGAATGTGTAAATCATATAAGAAATATATAGAGGTATTTTCTTCTTTGGTCTAGGCCAGTGGTCTCCAAACTGTGGCCCGGGGGCCAGATGTGGCCCTTTGCTTGACTCTATCTGGCCTTTGGGACACTATTTCTCGAATTGACCCCAATGATGAGGCACCATTCCTCCCACCATTAATGGGGCACCACTGCTCCCAATGACACCATAAATGGGGAACTATTCTTTCTGCTAAGACCAATGATGGGGCACTACTTCTCCTACTGACACCGTAGATGGGGCACTATGCCTCCCATTGATACCAACAATGGGGCACCATTCCTTCTGCTAAAACCAACAAAGGGGCATTGTTTACTCCCACTGATGCCAAGACATTTTCTACTCCCACTGGCCACAGTCCGGCGCCCCTAAATCCTGAAGGACAGTCAACTGTCCCTTTGTTTAAAAAGTTTGAAGACCCCTGGTCTAGACAAACGTGGCCTACATCTGAGGGTTAAACAGGCTGTCCACACAAATGAGTGAATGAGATCCCTGGCAGATAACCTTACTTCTCCTGTGTTTTTTGGTAGTTCTTAGCCAGATTCAGATTTAATTCCATTATGAATCACAACACTGGCAAAATCTATCTACTTGTTCAGATGATAACAGGTGATTATCAGCACACACAGCCATTTTTTTGCTGTAGGGTTTAATTTGTTAGCAGCAGATGAGTCACCAAGAAGATCATCATCATGTACCTTCAGCTGTTTGTTCTAAGATCACATCATGCAGTCTACCACCATTGTTCATGGCATAGTATTTATGATATTTATGAATTGCTCTTTTAGTAATCCTTATATTCTTGTACTACAGTGCCTTCAGCTCCTGTAATTAACCCTCAAGCACCTAACTCTGCCACAGCGACATCTCTCCGTGTATGCTGGAGTCTTTTTTCAGAAGATACAGTAGAACATTACCACCTCTTCTATAAGCCAGTATCTGATGTTGCTCCAGGGGAGGATCGGCAAGGTAAGGTTTCTCTAATGAACTACTGAACTGTGAAAAATGCATTTTTCCTCGCTATTCACACAATTGTTGGATATATATCATAAAATGTACTATTAGGCACAAACTAACTGTTAACATTTTAAGATAAACATACATTTAGGTCAATTGCATAGATGTCAGAACAATATCGATGTATTCAATACATTCCTTTATATATACAGCATAGCCCCCATTTACCACTACTATATACAGTGTATATATATATATATATAAAATTCTATTTAAGAGTAAAAAGTGTTTCCATTGTTATGACAAATATTCCAGTAGTGGGATGAGGGCAACTTTCTCACCTTGTTTCGCAAACGCCAAGGGGGGGTATGTATGATGATACTACCATAGTCAGTCATACAGCAAACCAAAAGATCTAATCCCCAATATGGGGAGGGGACTTTTAGGGATATTTTGAAGGATTCAAAGACCATTTACAGTTGCAAGAAAAAGTATGTGAACCCCTTGGGATTACTTGGAGTTTTGCATGAATTGGGCATAAAATGTATTCTGAACGTCATCTAAGTCACAACAATAGAAGAACACAGTCTGCTGAACATAATACTACACAAACATTAGATGTTGCCATGGTTTAATTGCACATAACATGTAAACATTCACAGTGCAGGGAGGAAAAAGTATGTGAACCTTTGGACTTAATAACTGGTTGACCCTCCTTTGGCAGCAATAACCTCAACCAAACGTTTCCTGTAGTTGCAGATCAGACCTGCACAACGATCTGGAGTAATTTTGGACCATTCCTCTTCACAAAACTGTTTCAGTGTAGCAATATTCTTGGGGTGTCTGGTGTGAATCGCTCTCTTAAGGTCATGCCACAGCATTTCAATCGGGTTAAGTTTAGGACTCTGACTGGGCCATTCCAGAAGGCGTATTCTGTGCTGTTGCAGCCATTGTTTTGTTGAATTACTTATATGCTTTGGGTCATTGTCCTGTTGCATCACTTATCCTCTGCGGAGCTTCAGTTGGCGGACATATAGTCGTACGTTTTCCTGCAAAATGTCTTGATAAACTCTGGAATTCATTTTTCCATCAATGACAACAATCCGTCCAGGCCCTGAGGCAGCAAAGCAGCCCCAAACCATGATGCTCCCTCCGCCATGTTTTACAGTGGGGATGAGGTTTTGATGTTGGTGTGCTGTGCCTTTTTTTCTCCACACATAGTGTTGTGTGTTCTTCCCAAACAACTCAATCTTGGTTTCATCTGTCCACAGTATATTTTGCCAGTAGTGCTGTGGAACATCCAGGTGCTCTTTTGCAAACTTCAAACGTGCTGCAATATTCTTTTTGGACACCAATGGCTTCCTCCGTGGTGTCCTCCCATGTACTCCATTCTTGTTTAATGTTTTCCTTATTGTAGATGTGTCAACAAAAATGTTAGCATGTGCCAGAGATTTCTGTAGGTCTTTAGCTGACACTCTGGGATTCTTCTTTACCTCATGCAGCATTCTGCGCTGTGCTCTTGCAGTCATTTTTACAGGACGACCACGCCTAGGGAGAGTAGCAACAGTGCTAAACTTTCTCCATTTGTAGACAGTCTGTCTTACCGTGGACACATGAACATCAAGGCTTTTGGAGATACTTTTGTAACCCTTTCCAGCTTCATGCAAGTCAACAATTCTTGATCGTAGGTCTTCTGAGAGCTCTTTTCTGCGAGGCATGGTTCATATCAGACAGTGCTTCTTGAAACCAGTAAACCCAAAACAGGTGTGTGTTTTTTAAGGGCAGGACAGCTGTCAGCAACACATCCAATATCATCAAACTGATTGGAGTCAAGGTTGGCTCACTCCTGGCTCCAATTAGTTCTGGGAGAAGTCATTAAGCTAGGGCCTCACATACTTTTTCCTCCCTGCACTGTGAATGTTTACATGTTATGTGCAATTAAACCATGGCAACATCTAATGTCTGTGTAGTATTATGTTCAGCAGACTGTGTTCTTCTATTGTTGTGACTTAGATGACGTTCAGAGCACATTTTATGCCCAATTCATGCAAAACTCCACGTAATCCCAAGGGGTTCACATACTTTTTCTTGCAACTGTATATGCTGTCTCTAATTATGCTTATTCAAGTTGCCATAAATTCTAGATACCAATTTCAAATCGTTCACCTCAAAAGAGACAGTAGGTTTATTGTATCAAACTTCTCAAGGTAGAATATTTAAAAAATAGGATATATATCCTGTAGTGGAAAGACTTTTTTAAAGGGTTCCTCTCATGAGGGGGACACAGACTTCCACAAGCTCCCACAACACAGCCTTCCCCTACTTGGTTAATATTATCATACAGGATTAGTATAGTGCCAACAGTTTATGCAGTGCTTTACTACATAAGGGCAGACAGTACAATTACAATACAATTTAATACAGGAGGGATCAGAGGGCCCTGCTTGCTAGGAGGGAGGGTCAAGAGATACAAAAGGTAACTGTGGGAGATGGGCTGATGAAGAAAACACATGTACAGTTGTTAGGTGGGGGCAGGATAGGCCTCTCGGAAGAGATGAGTTTTTAGGGATCACCTAAAAGTGAACAGAGAAGGAGATAGTCAGACACATTGGGGAAGCGAGTTTCAGAGGGTGGGAGTGGCTCTGGAAAAGTCCTGGAGGTGAGCATGGGAGGAGGTGACAAGGGAGCTAGAGAGCAGGAGGTCTTGGAGGAACAAAGAGAACAATTTGGTTGGTATTTTGAGATAAGATTAGTGATGTAGCTGGGTGTTGAGTTGTGGATGGCTTTATGAGTTGTTGTATCTTGAATTTAATTTGTTTGGTGAGCGAAAGCCAGTAGAGGGAATAGCAGAGAGGGGTAGCAGACACTGAGCGGCTGGTAAGGTGGATGAGCCTGGCAGCAGCATTTATGATGGACTGAAAGGGGGATTGCCTATATAAAGGTAAGCCAGTGAGGTTTTAGTTTACCCAAGGCTTTTATTAGGTGTTGGTGATTGTTCATGTGCCTTTTCTAAGCACCTTTGGGAATAACAAAGATCTGTGGATGACGTTTTACCTTTCACAATACAAGACGGGTCATGGGATATTGTGACTTACTGCAGATAACAGTTTCCAACTAAACTAAGCTCCCTTTGAGATCCCCTGCAACCCTACTCAGCATATGAAGTGTTGATACACACACTGTAAAAATGATTTTATTGGATCGAGCTAATTATTATATCTGATGAATAATATACTTACCTCCTGAAGAAGACGACCATTGGTCTAAGAAACACATAGAGTTGCATTGTCACATCTTCCTATCTTATCTGACAACTGGAATAATGCAAAATGATTGAAGGCAACACAATATTTTGATCCTTCTAAATCTGACATTATGTTAATGGTTGATGGGTTATAGATGAGAAGGTTAATATGTATGTCTATAAACAGGTGATAATTCAAAAACTATTATTCACTGGACATTGTTTTAAGTCTTTTGTAATATTTTTTTCGTTTTGTTTTGATATTTTATTGATTTTTAAGGAAATATAGATCAACAGAATCACCCAAGCAGGAGTTGTATCAAAATCTCAAGAACATATAACAAATCGGTATAAGAAAAAAATCCAGTATGCAGGGCTTTGAAACATTAGTGCAGGCAGTTAAAAAATATCAAAATAATTTGATAAACCTGAGAGGGGCCAATGTTTACTGACCCACTTACCATCCTAGATGTAAATAGTAGGGGCTCATGGTGGCAGATGGATAGGGGTAGTTATAGAAATGAAAAGAAGATAAGAGGAAGAAAAGGATTGTATAGACTCAAAGAATCTGGAACAAGGAACAAAACAATAAAAGAGGCAACTGAGGCTTGATAGATTCAAGGAGTGAAGCACAAATCTAAAGCCGGCCATACATAGATTGAAATTCCTCAAGATCAGCAAGAACCAGCCAAATTTCCATCCATGTATGAACAGGGTGGTTGAACAGATGTTGATCTACTAATTTTGTCAACAAAAAAGTCTTCTTCTTGGTGCCTTGCTTTTTAGACCTCTTCTTGGGGTTATTTGGGGGCCGATTCAGAAAATTGCATTGGCTGGATTGCATCAGCTCTAGTTTCTTAGATATGGTTGAATTTATACCATTTTAGTCAGTTTTTGAAAAGATCTTATTGACCAACTTGTTCTTCTGTTACCTAGTTTTTGTGTATAAGTTCGCAGACATAATGAAAGTGTTTACGTACTTTCAGCTGTAGTTTTACATCAGAAACATTGAATTCTAAATCTCCTAGATTGTAAGCTTCAAGGAGCAGGGCCCTCCTAACCCTCTTGTATTGAACTGTATTGTTTCCAGTTATATTGTAAAGTGCTGAGCTAACTGTTGGTGCCATATAAATCCTGTATAATAATAACGTTTTTACCTGTATTATAGTTATGATTGTATAGTATGTGTGTATATTGCCACTCTTATTGTTTCATTTTTGCAGGTTGAGCACCATAGAGGTTATGGCTACTTTTTTATGTTTCTTTCATGTTACAAGATTAACCACTTCAAGTCCAGACACTTTCACCCCCTTCCTGTCCAGGCCAATTTTCAGCTTTCAGTGCTATCTCACTTTGAATGACAATTGCACGGTCATGCAACACTGTACCCATATTAATTTTTTAGCATTTTTTGAGACAGATAAAACTTTGTTTTGGTGGTATTTATTCACCGCTGAGATTTTTATTTTTTTGCTATATAAATGAAAAAGTCCAAACATTTTGAAAAAAAAAGTGTTTTTCTTATAAAATTTTGCAAATAATCTTTTTTCATAAATCTTGGCCAAAATGTATTCAGCTATCTTTTTAGTAAAAAAAAAAACCCAAATTAGTTTATAAACAAAAATTATAATTTAAAACTTTTTTTTACATTTTTATTATATTTTTTACATTATTATTTATGTATTTTTTAACATACTGTCAACCTAGCAGTACAGTGTCACCATAGTGACACTGTACTACTTGTGGGGGGTGATGAAGATTTTGTTTTCTTTTTTTTCACTGATTGCTTTTACACCCATAAAGGCTGTAAAAGCAATCTTTTCTCCTTCTTTCTGGCTGCATTCTTGAAGCCATTGAGAAATACTGTGAGAGCTGTGATTGGTCACAGCTTGTCACATAGTACAAGGCTGTTGTGAATAGCCTTGTACCATGTGACCTCTGTGATCATTCACAGATTTCACTAGTAGTAAGCAATGATGTCAGGAAGTGACATCTTACTTACTACTATGCATGTGATCACTGATTGGCCAATCAGTGATCACATGAATCAGGACCTCACACAGAGGTCTCGTACAACAATCGGTGTTCTGCTGTGTCCTCCAGACACAGTGGGCACCGGATTGCGGTGCCGCACACTCCCAGGGAGCGCATACAGGCACTTAATGCGGTGGCCATTTATAAACGGCCACCCGATTCGGCACTGCTCCCTTCCGGCCATTTATGTACATGGGCCAGACAGGAAGTGGTTAAAAAAAAAACACTATTAAAATATCCTGATTTTTGATGGGCAACTATCATGTACCTGTATGCGGAGCCTGAGATGACGAGGGTAGCCTCTTGCACAGTTCCTGTCCAAGCAGCCCTGGATAATGAGACAGCACAGGACTAAAGCAGGGTTCAAGTTTAAATAGACCGCTTGTCAGCAGTGTCGCATGTTTGTGCGTGTACACGTGTGCCTGTGCGAGTGCTCATACATGCAGGAAAATGAGAAATCTGTCTTCTATACTTATGCCTCTGCACATATTTATTAGCCACACAACAAGTCTTTAATCTGATGGCTGGTAACATGTTCCTGACAGCAAGGAGAGTGAAGAGTGGCATATGGCATGTACGCTGTATCTCAAAAACTAGAGCAGATAGAAAAATATTGGTGGCATTTTTTTGGAATCAGCGGATCACATATACCCAGGAACAAGTCTAACATTAGAGGCACCAAAATGTGTGTTGACCTGTGTTATGACTTTATTAAGAGGTAATAAACACCCGCGCTTCATTTACCTACACATATACACACAAGTGTTTCACTTACTTAGCATGTAAAAAAATATCTGACTCGAGATCCACTTTAAATATATTAGTAATATAATATTTAGTGCATTAATACCAGGTACTTTTCAAGCATTATGAGCTAAAGTGGTCCTGCTTAACAGCATATTTGTAGGAATTTCCATGTGGTGAAATAATGATGTATGAGTCACAAATTAAATCTCAACGGATTCTTTTTTTGATGCTACTGCTGTGCAATGATAAATCCATGGGAATTAAAGAGTATATTACATGCACATCCCACGTCTTTGTTGAGCAATTATGATCAGGTCCTTCTCAGCTCTACCCTCATCAGTGGCCAGGATTAAATCTGAGCCTTCATTACACAGTGTACATTTGTCACTATTCATTCTCATGATAGGATGAGTAACACCAATTTCGATAAATCATTTGAATCTCGCTGACCTAACACGAAATACAAAAATGATTATGCCAGCATTAACAACGTACTGTGAAACAAGAGATGGAAACAAATAAATGTATGCTATCCTCTAGAGTTTGCAGCCAGTAAAGTAAAATTGTGTGATGTGTACCTTGAATTCTGATCTACTGATATGAAAACAACATTTATAAAAATGAATGAAAAGAGCAGGGATAAAGCATCAGGGCATACTTGAATCATGGGCCTGCATACAACTGGATATCTGTGTGTATAGCTACTGTGATCACTGAACCTATCTACCTGACCATACACCAGTGCTTCTCAATTATTTTCTGTCATGCCCCCCTAGGAAGAAGAAAACATTTTGCACCCCCCGCGCGACTGTAAATAGTATCATTTGTCTATAAAATTGTTATAAGTACACCTCTGCATAACACTGTATCCTTATTAACGTATAAGAGAATAAAAAAAGAAAGAAATGTGGATCAATTTACAACAAAGAATAGCTTTATTAACTGTAGCAGAAAAGATTTAAAGTGCATCAGAAATTCAAAAAAAATTAAATCCTTAATTAAACTATAAACATTTTTTGTTCGGACATGTCAAACCATATGATACTGAAAAAATACATAAAATCAATAAATAATAATGAATTCAAACCGATCACCAACATTTACTTAGGACCTAATCATTGGCGCCCCATCATTGGTGTCAGTGGGAGGAATAGTGCCTCATTATTGGTGTCAGTGGGAGGAATAGTGTCCCAACATTGGTGTCAGTGGGAGGAATAGCGTCCCATCATTGGTGTCAGTGGGAGGAATAGTGTCCCAACATTGGTGTCAGTGGGAGGAATAGCGCCCCAACATTGGTGTCAGTGGGAAGAATAGCGCCCCATCATTGTTGTCAGTGGGAGGAATAGCGCCCCATCATTGGTGTCAGTGGGAGGAATAGTGTCCCAACATTGGTGTCAGTGGGAGGAATAGTGTCCCAACATTGGTGTCAGTGGGAGGAATAGTACCCTGTCAGTGGGGGGAGGAATAGTGCCCCATCGTTGGTGTCAGTGGGGTGAGGAATAGTGCCCCATCGTTGGTGTCAGTGGGGGGGAGGAATAGTGCCCCATCGTTGGTGTCAGTGGGAGGAATAGTGCCCCATCGTTGGTGTCAGTGGGAGGAATAATGCCCCATCATTAGTATCAGTGACACCAATGATGTGGCACTATTCCTCCCACTGACACCAATGACACTTGCTGACCCCTGTTGCAGTATGGTGCTGCTGCAGCCAGCATATGTGGTTGCAGCAGCACCTCTGCACTGCACACTTACCGGCTTTTCCCTCACTCGATTTTTGCGGGTCCGCTCGGCTCCGCCTCCTCGCCCGTGATTGGCCGCCTGTGTACCTTTCCTGAGCTACAGTTCTGGCGGCCAATCACCGGTGAGGAGGCGGAGCCGAGCAGCAGGAGTGAGGGAGTGGCCGGAGTGACGGAAGGAGCAGCGCTTCCTGGATGGATCATCGTGGGAGCCAGGTAAGAGACAGCAGCCCTCTGCCCACCCCTGTACTTAGTGTCCCTTCTGTCGGAAGGGGGGGGGCGGCGGCGGCACCGCGCTGCCCCCCTAAAAAGTTCCACCCTAACGTATACCGGCGTATAAGACGACCCCTGACTTTTGAGAAGATTTTCAAGGGTCAAAAAGTTGTCTTATACGCCAGAAAATAAGGTATGTTCCCCGAGGTCAAACGCGCCCCCCTTGACGGAGGGGGGGCGCGCCCCACTATTTGAGAAGCACTGCCATACACTGATAATCAGAGTGTATGATCACCTATCAATGAAATGTGAATGCATTCGTTGCATGTAAACAAAAAAAAAAAGCAAAATGTATGCTATGCTGTGGTAGGAAATCAGGTATGATATTTATGGGTCCTTACTGTGTAATGTTAATCTCTATTTCAGGCTCCAGAGTATTGAATTTCATAGGTTTATAGGGTTTTACAGTCTCCTTTAACCACTTGTCTACCGGGCACTTTCACCCCCTTCCTGCCCAGGCCAATTTTCAGCTTTCAGCGCTGTTGTACTTTGAATTACAATTGTGCGGTCATGCAACACTGTAACCATATGAAATTGTTATTTTTTTTTTAGACAGATAGAGCGTTCTTTTGGTAGTATTTAATCACCTCTGGGTTTTTTATTTTGTGCTAAACAAACCAAAAACAACTGAAAATGTTGAAAAAAAAAATTTTTTTTTCTTAATTTCTGTTTTAAAATTTTGTAAATGAGTCATTTTTATCCTTCACTGATGTGCACTAATGAGGCTGCAGTGATGGGCACTGATGAGGAGGCACTGGTAGGTAGCACTTATGGGCATTGACAGGCATCACTGATGGGCACTGAAAGGCAGTACTCATATATGGCATTGATAGGCAGCACTGACTGGGACTGATTGGCAGCACTCATAGGCGGCACTGACTGGCACTGAAGGGCAGCTCAGATTGGCACTGATATGTGGCATTGATGTGCACTGACAGGTGGCATTGATGGCCAGTGAAGAGGCTACCCTGATCATTAGGGCACTGATCGTCAGTGCCCTGATGATCAGTAGTGATGTGATTGACACAGCTGGTCGCATGACAGAGCCAAAATCATACGCTCTTTCTGCTGATTAGTGATCCTTGGAGCCTTGGACACGGCGCACCACCGATCAACATGCTGCACGCCCCCATTGTGTACACGTGTGGCTAGAGTGGGAGGACGTCATATGACGTCCTCCCAGAACGAGAGAACCACTTCCTGTCCATCATTACCTTATATGGCGGGCGGGAGGCAGTTAAAGCCCAAGTGCAGTCAAAATCACAAACAGAAAAATTAGCACAAGGAACTGATTTAAGAATAGTAGGATGTGTCCCTTGTGCCGACTCCTCTTCTGTTAGTGAAAAGCTGCCCCTGTCTTTTACCCCCACCACCACCATCATAATCCTCCAATGCAGTGGGGTTTAATGCAACTAAATGTTTGTCACAGGCTCTCATCAAGAGAGCTGGACTTTGCCCATCTTTTCTGCCCAGCTCCACCATTAGTAGAAGCCATGCTACAACGTCTATGAATGGAGGTTGGGCAGACGATTGATATTTTACTCTCTCCAATTACATTCGGTGAAAAGTTTAATACCTCCACTGTGCATCTTTCTATTTAGGTATAGTTCTTCCTGGTCAGTGACTCTGAAATGATTGAAGTCACTCGATGACATGACAACCAGTTTTTTGTTTTTTTTTTCTTGTTAAAGAGGACGATGGCATTGTCAGCCTTCATACTTCCTTCTGTACAATTTTCCTGTAAACTCTACGCACAAATTGCTTGTAATAAATACAGTATTACCTTTAACTGATATATCTCAATCATGTATTTCTCTTTTTGTCTACAGAATTTATGATAAAATCTAAAGAAACATATTGTACAGTAACAAACCTGACACCAAACACACAGTATGAATTCTGGGTGATTGCCATAAATGCCAGTGGAGAGAGTCCAGGAAGTGAAAATGCAGTGTATGTGACAGGTAATGGTATTGTATAAAAAACGTCAAAAAAATCTTTGTAAACTTTAATTAGTAACTAATACATACAAGGAAAATGGGCACTGAGACACTCTGAAAAAATGAATCCCAGATATGGATAGTTTATACTCTACAGTTACATTGCTCCAGCTTGGACCATTGTAAATATGTACATTTTGGGGTCAATTCACTAAAGGTTACTGCATGCTATAGCATGGTCACGTGACTCATTTGCATAAATTATTGCATGTGATAACAAAATGTCCAATTCACAAAAAAAAAGATTCTGCAGTATTCAACAGGAAAAAAAAAAGTGTCACTAAGTACTGCAAAAAAAAAAATCATGCGGTAAGCTGTTAAATCCAATTCACAAACAGAAGAGAAAGTAAAAAAAGATGCGATATTTATCACCAGGCGATATCACATGCAGTATTTTATCAGATGCAGAGTGGGGGTCTCTCCCCAATCCTACCAGGCCCTAAAGGTTTGGTATGGATATTAGGGGAATCCCATGCCAACATTTAAAAATAAAACTGGTGTGGGGTCCCCCTCAAATCCTTACCAGACCCAGAATCCTTAGGTTTGTGAAGGGACCCCCACAAGTTTTTTGTTTTAAATTATGGTATGGGGATCCCCCAAAATCCATACCATGGTGTGGGGTTTTCCTTAACCACTTCAAGTCCGGACACTTTTACCCCCTTCCTGTCCAGGCCAATTTTCAGCTTTCAGTGCTATCACACTTTGAATGACAATTGCGTGGTCATGCAACACTGTACCCATATGAATATTTTAGCATTTATTTGAGACAGAGAAAACTTTATTTTTGTGGTATCTATTCACCACTGGGATTTTTATTTTTTTGCTATATAAATGAAAAAGTCCAAACATTTAAAAAAAAAGTGTTTTACTTATAAAATTTTGCCAATTAACAATCTTTCTTCATAAATCTTGGCCAAAATGTATTCATCTATCTTTTTAGTAAAAAAAACCCCAAATTAGTTTATAACCAAAAATGATAATTCTTCTAAAAAATTTTTCTACATTCTTATATTATTATTTATGGTCTTCCCTGATCCTCCCCTTTTTTAACTGTCCCCAATCCACCTGCCATAGCTAGAGCAGCAGTGGCAAGTGTGCACATGCTCTGTGTATTGCTAGAAAGCTTTTTTTTTTGGGGGGGGGGGGGAGTGTGCATGTGATCAGCACCAAACCAATTAGCAATGTCCAGACAGAGGGTCAGGGGTCGTGCTGCCTCATAGGACGGTCAGAGGAGAATGAAAAAACTACAAGATTAACCAGTGCTCAGCCGGACACTGATAGAAGTCACAAACCTGCTATATACTGCTGATGAGAAAAGGTATTTAGCAGTTTATAAATACTGAAATAATTGTGCACTGTGAGATCAGATATAGTGAATGCAGGGTCCAGGGAGAGCGGATATAGTGAATGCAGGGTCTGGGGAGACTAGATATAGTAAATGCAGGGTCCTGGGTTTAGTAACACTTTAATAGCCCTGCATTGTGCAGGATGACATGTATTACTAATTAATTAGAAGTGGATTATGATTGGTGCACTTTTCTCTCCCTAGCTCCAGCTCCTCCCATCATTAAAATGCGAGAATGCCTGAGTTGTGAGAATGCAGCTTTAATATGCTGGGAATCAGGGAACATTAACCCTGTAGAATCCTACACCGTGGAAATACAAAAAACGAAAATTGAGAACCAAGACAGTTCTGTTTCTGAGTAAGTACACCCTCCATGTATCAGTTGTAATAGTTGTCTTTATTCTTTCATTAAAGTGTAACTCTCCATAACTGTAAAACTGTAAGGCAAGGACATGCTTATGTTTCCAAAGAGCATTTAGCAGTTATTTTGTTCTTATATCCTGCAATGGTGGGTTGTTCCCACACAGGTAATGTTTTTCAAATACTAAAGCTGAATTCCAGGTATGAGAAAAATATATTTGAAATATATTTAAAAAATATTCTTCCCAAATATATTGACATATATTTGAAATGCTACAATTTTGGCCATATTCAATATATTGCAATAAATATATATGTATATACTGCATGTTGAAATGCATTTTTATTACAAAATATATGAAAAATATTTTTAAAAATACATTTCAAATATACTGTATGTCTTTAAAAATACAAATCTACATTTTTGGAATGCATTTACAAATATATGTAAAAATATATGTTAAAATGACTTTTTTTTATATGTTAAAAAAAATCTGAAGAATATATTTTAAAAAAGAGAGACTGTGCAGCACAGTGGCTAAATGGTTAGCACTTCCACCTGGCAGCACTAGGGTTGTTGGTTCAAATCCCAGCCATGGCACCACCTGCCTGGAGTTTGCATGTTCTCCCTGTGCCTGCGTGGGTTTCCTTCAGGTACACTGGTTTCCTCCCACACTCCAAAGACATGCTGGTAGGTTAATTGGCTCCTGTCTAAATTGGCCCTAGTATGTGTATGTATGAATGTAGGTTAGGGACTTTAGATTGTACGCTCCTTGAGGGTTAGGGACTGGTGTGAATGTACATATGATGTCCTCCCACTGTAGCTAAGCATGCGTGCCCCCTGGTGATTGGAGGTGTGATGTGATCCTGGGACACAGCAGATCACCGGTCGCAGTAAAGAGCCGATGACACAAGCTGTATCATGTGATCAGCTGTGTCCAATCACAGCTGATCGCATGTAAATAGAAAATGCCGGTTATCGGCAGTCCTCTCTTCACACTGACAGCACGTGAGGAGAGGAGAGATGGTAAGCGGCATTCCTCAGTGGGGACATCTAAACTGATCATCAGTGCCCTGATGATTTATCAGTGTAGTGCCATCTGTCAGTGCCCATCAATGCCACATACCAGTGCCCATCAAAGCTGCCTATCAGTGCAATATATGAGTGCTGACTTTCAGTTACCACCAGTGATGCTTGTCAATGCCCATGAGTGCAGCCTCATTAGCGCACATTAGTGAAGGATAAAAAAATATTTATTTACAACATTTTATAACAGAAACTAAGAAAAAACTTTTTTTTTTTAAATTTTCAGTCTTTTTTAGTTTGTTTAGCAAAAATTAAAAAACCCAGTAGTGATTAGATATCACCAAAAGTAAGCTCTATCCCTCTCAAAAAAATGATTTTGTTTGGGTACAGTGTTGCATGACTGCGCAATTGTCGTTCAAAGTGCGACAGCACTGAAAGCTGAAAATTGGCCTGGGCAGGAAAGGGGTAAAAGTGCCCGGCAGACAAGTGCTTAATGGAGCACAAGTGGGGTGATATCACTGCACTTGTAGTCCATTGATACTTTCTTCAGCTCCATAGCTAAAGGTCCTTACCTTGAGCTGGAGGAAGAGTCTGCAGGAGCCACAGCACTGCAACCATGATCACTGTGGCAAGGTTTTGCAGAGTCAAATGTAAAAAAAAAAAAAATAATAAAAATGAATAAATGCACACTTTTGCTTTTTGCAATGGGCATTTATGTATTTTTTTATGTATGTAAAACACTGCATTCTCCTATAAAAAGACAAAATCCCTATAATAAATGTAATGTATTGTATAGATGTGCAAAGCAGAAAGAAGGGACAGATGGTGATGGAGGGTAAAAGCATTATATACGGAGATTACAGCTCTGCTAGATATTTATACAGAGGCTGAACATTTATACTTTTAAATTGCACTGAATGAGTCCTCAATTTCCCCTGAAAAGCTTTTATTTGAATAAAGTACTCTTAGTGATAAAGGAATTGTTACTTTTGCTGTCAGCTGCGCACGTGCACGCCGCTCATTCTACACAATGTCTTTTCACAGGTGTATTGTTGGAATTCCCATCTGTGAATCCCTCATCCAGCTGAAGTCGAGTGAGACGTATGACATCAGCGTCAGAGCTGTGAATGTGGGGGGGCCGAGCGAGAGCAGCAAGTCTTTTCCCATTCATACTACAGGTATTCCGTGTGCTGGAGGAGGACAGTGTATGCCATTGTTACCCGTGCATCTCTGCTAACCTTGTCACATACGTTGTGTAGGAATACCATAGAAACCATTCACAAGTCCCCATTGACCCGTACAATCAGGGAAATCAGCCAACAAAGAACCAATAAACGCGAGACAAACGACCTCATTTCTAAAGTTATTCAATGACGCACTTTGATTGCCTCGCAATGACGCACAATAGCTGTTTTCACTGTTAGGGAAGTAAACTTTCATCTCTTAGTTATTAAAAATAATATCCTTGTGAAGCCTTTAAAAGATACTATAATAGTTTGTGAGCAACTCTTTTATCATTTTTAAAGTTCATGCCTTTTTTATATTGATATTTTATATCTCTTTATGTTTACATAAAATCTTTATTTTTCAGATTCACATTTAACACCATTCCTGTCTCCAATCTGTAGACTAAAACTAGCCATACACAGTTTTTTTTTTAATTCAGCCAGCGGGCTGAACCAAAAAATAAACAGGTTCCTCCATCCACACAAAGGAGATGGATGGAGAAATTCACAATCCCAATCCCCCACCTTGCTGGAACATTGTATTCTGACAGAGGTGAGCGTTGCTGTCAGAATACACTGATCAGCGGCTGCAGGCGATGATCGACAAAAGGTTTCCAGGGTGCCTTTTCAACAGAAGTCAATCAAAAGATTGACTGCTGTTGAGCAGGGATAGCCACACACTGATCAAAATTTGTCCACTCTCTGCTCAGCTGGACAAATCTCGATATGTATGGCCAGCTAAGCATTCCCTTGCATGATGCCCCCTATTTTGTTAAAGCCCATCTCTGGGGAAAGGAAAAATGCTCCCTTGTAAAGTGGGGGCAGCCCCAATGCAAGGGTTAAATACTCTTCTAGGATTAGGGGAGGTCAGAAAAAGCACTCTTATCCAATCCTCTGTTTCCCAGCCAGAACTCTCCTCTACCCCTCTTGGCTTTGGCAGTGGACTGTCCCTCTGTGTCTTCATGTGCAACATAGAGCTATGGGCTCTGCATTAGATTTGATGATGTTAGAGGACCTGCAACCGCCAGAAATTGGGGGAGAAAAGGCTGCGGGGTCTGGTTTTACAGCCATGATGGAGCCTGTTGCCCCCTACACTTAAACAAGCAGTCATCCCTTGCAGTGCAGAGGTAGCCCCACCGGAAGAGACCATATTTCCTTTTCATGAAGTTCAGCCTTAAAAGTATGGACTAGAAAAAAAAATTATACTCACCTAGGTGGAAGCAGAATCAATCTCATGCTGCATCTGTCCCCCGCAGGCTTTACAGAGAATTGAGTGATCAAAAACCACAATTGCTCAGTTCTCCCCTGTGCTCTGAGCAGAGAGCTGGGACTGTCAGTCTTCAGCTTTCTGCTCTGCCCCTCCAGTGCATGGAGGTGGGAGCAGCTGGTTCAGGCTATCGGAGTATTGCCAAGAGACTGAGCCAGGTGCCAGTCCATATGGTCTGGATCTTTACAGAGCCTGGACCGATTCTGTGATGCCAGCCTACAGTGAGCTTCAGCTGGCTGAAAACAGGTCACAGGTTATGCAGAACTAATTGCACTGCTGAGATCCATAGGAGAAGTAAAGCCTAAAAAGCTTTGGCTATACTTCTCCTTTAATCTACCTTTTGACTTTGACAGCTAAAAGCCCACGTGGCTGCTAGCTGTCAGACTGGGTTGTCACTTATATCTTAGGTTCCCCACTAATAATCAGTGAAGTTGTCAATTATGTGATCATCGTGCTAGTTCTAACATATGGTCACAAAGCTTTGCTGTCTGTTTTTCTATGTGCAATGACACTCAAATTTTTTATCAATTTGGCAGCTTATTATAATGATACACTTGAGAAGAGTATTTATTAAAACGTTGCACCAACTAAAAGCTATATATGACCGTAGAAAACAACGCAGTACTTGTTTAGGTAGGCAACTTAGTCAAACAGCTATTAAGAAGTCAACTGACATATACTGATGCTGCAATATTAAGTCCAAACACAAAGGCATCAATGACCTATGGTCAGAAAAACATTAATACAGGGTGCATCCATAACTCTGGATACACAGAGCATTGGATTTTCGAAAGAAAAAAAAAGAGAAAGCAGCAGGAGACTGTCTATCTCTACTTGAAACTCTTTATGTAGGGGGAAGGGGCAGAGGATATTAGTCACTACTCTCACTCATACAGTGTGTGTGTAATCAGAGCTTCAGCTATTGAGCTCTGCAAACAATTTTTCTTTCTGAAAGCTGTTACGTTTTGCTTGGAGGCTAGAATTCTATCTGCTGCCTGTGAAAAAATTATATTTCAATTCAATATTTCATATTTACCTAAATTTGTTTTTTATTTAATTTTTTTTTAATTTAAAGAAGCAGTAAAGGTGTCATGCAGTCATAGGGAAGACCACAGGCTCTGTAATGAGTGGTTCAGCCACAGCAACAGTAAACCCAATGGCCCACCTCTGTGATTGATTCAGGAATGATTGTTTCATTTACCCTCTTTGCACCAATTAGCTTATGTTTATTAGGAATAAAAACCATTCACACCCAAAATTGTACCAACATGACAGTGTGTACAGTAGGGAGCATTAAAATAAGAAGATTCCTTTGCATGCACTACACAACTACAAGTATTTTTATTGTAGGCATCATTTTTGTATTTTCCTCACTTAAAATTGGCTGTGTATATTAATTACATACTCATATATGCCAATTTCTAACACATTTCTAACAAACTTGCCTCACAATATTGTGTATCTGACTTTTGTGCAATTAAATGAAAGGCTACCTAATACCCAACCTGTTAAATGTTGTTTGCCCCTGCATACATTATTTAGTACATTGCTATCAAAACACCTATTTTTACAATTTTTTTTCTATGCAGTCCTATATTTCTAAAGTTCTGGCTAGTCTGGGTGCCCTGTGGTGGACCAACAATGCTGCTGAATCCATAGAGCAGTGAGGTCCTTCCCATCCATAGCTTCAAAGTCTTGTTGGCCTTATTGGAAACTATCGGGGAGTATCACAGCAATGGGGAAGCAAAATTTAACTGGGTAGCCTTTATTTACTGGGTAACCTTTAATTTCCTTCTTAACGTGAACTATTTTACCTGCGCCTAAACACATGTAATCTGCTTAGGTACATTTTTCTATCTTAATGAAGAAACTGCTCATCCACTGCTCTCTATTTCTGATAACGGATCCACAATCTCTTGTGAAGAGGAGGAAAGTCTGGAGGATTTACCATACCAATGCAATAATTTCTCAAGGTATTTTATAGAGAGTGAAAAAGTCATGAAACATTTCATAGCATAAAGGTACCCACAGACAAGAGATGACAGATCCAGCTACACTGGGCAATGATATTAAGCCCTCTTGCACACTGCTGCTCCTAAATGTACGTTTAGAAGCTTTCGGCATTTTGTTGCCAAAGCCCCTGAACTCAGCTCAGTAAAAGCCTACAGTATGTGTCCATGCACACATAGGCTTTTGGAAAGAGGAATGTAGCAACCGAATGCATGTACTCCTGCGCTGAACTGTAGACTCCCCGCTATGGTGGTCCCCACATGGAAAAGGAAATGTAATGCAGGCCTTGCTGCCCTCAACGGACCAGGGATATCCAAAAGAAACTGTGCATAAAAGACAAAAAAGAGGGAGCACAGGCCTAGTGCATTACCTTAAAAATAAGATTTATTAATAAAAAGTGAATACTCACAAAAGTAAAATGTTGTAAAATCAGATAAACGCGGGAAGCATGTCACACAAGATAGCAGTATGGTACAGGAACCCCTGTGGATGGTCTTGTGGGAGACTGGAAGCCTCTAGATAGCTGGTGGCTGATGCGTTTCAAGGTAAACACCTCTTCTTTAGAGCCAATGTGTGTGTTACAACATTTTATTTTTGTGAGTATTCACTTTTTATTAATAAATCCTATTTTTAAGGTAACGCACTAGGCCTGTGCGCCCTCTTTTTTGTCTTTTATGCACACATAGGCTTTTACCAGAGTTTAGGAGCAGCAGAGTTTGAAGGCTTTAGGCATTCAGGAGAGGAGTGGTTTGACAGAAAAATGCCAAACGTAGCAAAATGTGTGTAAATGCATGATGATGCTAGGCGTGTTCATCGTTTTGGCAATTTTCATTTCAATGGCCAGAATAAACTATTTATTCTAGCCAATGAAATGGATAAATGCCCAAGCACTGGGTACAAGCATAAAAAGAACCAAGAACAATATCTAAGGAACTGCAGCCCTCACTTGCCTCAGTTAAGGTCAGTGTTCATGATTCAACAATAAGAGAGAGACTGGGCAAAAATGGCATCCATGGGGAACTTCCATGGGGAAAGCCACTGCTGACCAAAAAGTACTGCTGACCAAAATGTACACAAAACCTTGTCTCACATTTACCAAAAACATCTTGATTATCCCCAAGACTTTAAGGTAAGTATTCTGTGGACTGATGAGACAAATGGTTAATTTTTTGGAAGGTGGGAAGGTGTGTGTACAGTTACATCTGGTGTAAAACTAACACAGCATTTCATAAAAAGAACATCATATCAACAGTCACACATGGTGGTGGCAGTGTGATGGTCTGGGGCTGCTTTGCAACTTCAGGATCTGGACGACTTGCCATAATTGATGGAACCATGAATGTGGGGGAGGTCTGGAGGGAAGAGGGGGTGGAGGTTTATGTGTAGGAAGGGTGAGGGGGATAATGTGTAATGTTAATGTTCTGGGTTCCGAAGTGTATATGAGCTTTTATTATGAAAGAACTGAACAGGATCAATACCAAACATGTCTTAACGCAGCACAATGCCTATAGCAGTGCGTAAGACATGTTGAATCACGAAAGAGGGGGGGGGGGGGAGACAGAGTTGGTCGGTGGTTGCATCCACCTGACGTTCAACTTGGGAGTGCTTGCGGGGTACCCATAAGGCTTTGGTATTCTGAAGTATTCTGAATCTGAAGTTTGGAAGTGGGTCCAGCAGGACCAGATGTGAGAGAATTTTGAGGGGACATCATGAGCTGTCGTGATTAGTTTTTCCATATCCGCGATTCTTCCGATGCGGTAAGCCAGTTCCTTACCAATGGGACTTTATGAGATTTCCATAGGACTGGGATACATAGTCTAGCGGCGTTTATCATATGCATCACCAGCGATTTACGATATAGACGTCTGGAGAGGGGGGTGTGGTGGAGAAATTGGGCCGGGGTATATTCAAGAGGGAGGGTGGAGACTGAAGATGTGATACGATGGACAGCCTTCCAGAATGGCTGGATAGAGGGGCATGTCCACTAGATATGGAGAAGTGTACCCCCTCCTCAGCACATCTCCAGCATTTATCAGGGACTGATGCGTCGAACCAGTGAATCCTCGAGGGGATCCTATACCAGCGTGAGAGAAGTTTGTAGTCATTCTCCTGAGTGGTAACATTGACAGAGCCTTTATGAATGCATGAAAAGATTTGCTGCCAATCTAAAGCTGTCAATTCTAAGGCTAAGTCTTTTTCCCACGCTTGGCAGGCAGAGAGCGCTTGCGGGGCTTCATTATTAAACATTAGTTGATACGTGGTTGATATAAGATGCTGTTGAGGCATGGCTTTGGAGCAGATGGATTCAAGGGTCGTAAGGGGTCTATTCCATTTAGGGAGGTTTGCTGGAGTCTGAAGAAAGTGTTGTATCTGTAGATATGTCCAAAAAGGAAAAGCCCGGTCCCGCATGGATTTGGCTAGGAAAGTGTGGGTCATCACCTGACCTTTATGGAAAAAGTGTCTAACTCGCATGTGACTATGGGGGCATTGTCCACCCAGGAAGGCATTCTGCATACCTGGGGGAAAATCAGGATGCATGTGTATAGAGGTTAATGGGCTAGGTATAGAGGATACCGAGTGCATCTTACATACGGAATGAAAGATTTTTAGTGTCGGGCCAATGAGTGGATGAGAAGAGAGAGTGTGGGGAATATGTTTTGCTTGAAGCCAGGCGAGCGATGTGATGGGGATTTGAGAGAAAGAATCCTCCAGATTCACCCAAGCCTTAGTAGATGAGTGGACATTCCAGTTGATGATTCTGGAGAGGTGACAGGCCTGGGAGTATTTTTGGAAGTCTGGGAGTCCAATCCTCCCTCTAGTTTTAGGGAGCACCAATTGTGAGAAGGAAATGTGTGGGTGTTTATGACTTCATAGAAATTGAGAACAGAGATGTCTACAAAAGGGAAAAAAATGCGGGAGGCAGATGGATAGGGAGGGTTTGAAAGAGGTAGAGAAGACAAGGAAGTATGTTCATCTTCAATATGGCTGCCTCCCAAACCAAGAGAAAAAGGGTAGGTGCCACTTCTGCAAGTCTGATTGAATTGTGCGGATAACTGGAAGAAAGTTTTTTTCATATACTTCAGAGAGGTCTCCAGGAAGTTGGATGCCCAAATATGTGATAACACCCGTTTTCCAGGTGAAAGGAAAGTGAGATTGGCAAAAGGAGACCAATTCTGCGGGGAGGGAGACGTTTAATGCATATGATTTGGAGAAGTTAATCTTCAAATTTGAAATCTTCTGGAAGTGCGCAAAATTGTTAAGGAGATTGGGCAGGGTAATACGAGGTTCCGAGAGGAAGAGTAAAATGTCATCTGCGTAGGCAGCGATCTTGTAGTCCTGACCCACTACCAAAATACCCTTAATGTCCTGATTAGAACGAAGTCTACAAAGAAGAGGCTCAAGCGTCAGGATGAATAATAGCGGTGAGAGTTGACACCCATGACATGTGCCATTTTGGAGGGAGAAGGCTTCCGAAAAGTGGCCATTCACATGTACTCGAGCTTTCGGAGTAGAGGGCCATGATGAAATTTAGCATGTGATCTCGAATGCCAATATGTTTTAGGACCGCCTCCATGTAGTCTCAAGCTACCCTGTCGAAAGCCTTCTCGGCGTCCAGAGAGAGGAAAAGTCTGCTTGTTTTTAGTTGTGTGCAGCCAGTGGTGGAGGTTAGGGGTTTGATAGTATTGTCTCTGGCTTCTCTTCCCGGGCCAAAACCCACCTGATCTAGATTTATGAGGGAGGGCAGGACGGGAAGGATGTGATTGGCCAAAACCTTGGTGTACAGTTTTACATCAACGTTTAGTAATGATATGGGCCTGTAGTTTGTCACAGATGTCGCGTCTTTGTTGCCTTTGGGGATCACCATAATATGCGCTTCTTGGAGGTTATGGTGCGAGGCAGGGAGCGTGCACATATGTAAAATAACATTTTCTTTCTGGTTTGCAGATGTATTGCTGTCCTGGGAACCCTCATACCCTTCAAAGGAAAGCATTTCTGGGAGGTGGAAGTGGATGGGAATACAGAGTACAGGGTTGGAGTTGCCTATGAAGACACAAACAGAAGTGGAATGCTTGGCGCTAACAATAGTTCCTGGTGTCTGAGGCACATCTGCACACGAACGCGGTAAAATATTAACTCAAAACATATTTATACTTTTACAAGCAAATTGGGATAAAACCGATTTTATTATTTGTTACCATTCACACTGCATAACGAAAATTAAAGAAATAAATTGCTGCTTACCTTTTTACCTGCTAAAAAATGTTGCTTAGCTTTCATCTTCTATGTAATGTTAAGCTGGGGGCTGGGGAGTTATGTTTGCCATAATTACTCATGTCTTTACTGTGCTGAAAGATCTTTGTTATTAGTTATAAACTAGATATCCTAACAAAGGGTTAATGAGGCTCAAAAGGCTGAAGGTTTTTTACCTTAATGCATTAAGGGGCTCCCCCCAGCCCCCCTTTACACCCCTCTGAGCCCAGTCTCTGTCTTGTGCTGTGCAAGAGAGCTGTTTGGCTTTCTCTCCCTCCTCATAGGCTCAGAGACAGCAGGAGGAAACATGGGTCAACTGCTGTCAATCACAACCAATGAGGAGGGAGTGGGGAGCAGAGGTGAGCAGCGCTCTGTGTGTCTATGGACACACAAAGCCAGCTCAGGAGCAAGTCCACACAAGTGCCCCCATAACAATTGGCTTGCTATGGTGGGCACTTGGCCAGGGAGGAGCCAGGTGCACCAGAGAGGAGGAGGATTGGGGCTACTCTGTGCAAAACCACTGCACAGGGCAGGTAAGTATCACGTTAGTTATTTGTTAAAGTGTTACTAAACCCAGGACCCTGCATTCACTATATCTAGAATCACACAGTACACAGAACATTGAAATGCAATTAATTTAGTAAACATAAACTGCTAAATACCTTTTCTCATCAGCAGTTACAGCAGTCTTGTGACTTCAGCAGAGCACTGGTTAAAGCTTTTAGGAGGAGTTTTCCTTCTGTGCTAGGAGGATGTGAAACCCTTGACCCTCTGTCTGGACAGTGCTGATTGGCCCTGTGCTGATCACATGCACTCTTTAAAGAAAAAAAAAACCCTCTCTAGCAATACACACCTAACTGAGCATGCACATATGACTGTGGATTCAGTCTGTATCAGGTGGTTATTTCAACAAGAGGAGGGGCAGAGAAGAAAGGATCAAACAGCCTTTTTACACAATGCAGAGGATTAACCCCTTAGGTTCCAGTGAGTATAACAAGCATGCTTTACTGCATATACAGACTGATCCTACTGTTGTGGGTTTAGTAGCACTTTAAATAAAGGGGTTTACAGTCACTTTAAAGATCTCAAACCCTGGTTGGTACATTGCATGATATTGCACCATAAAAAACAAACTGTCCCTCAGTCTGTTCCCTAACTGCACATTGTGAGCCTCTTTAAAGCTGAAAATTATACCTTATGGCGCCGCTCCAGGCTATGGATGGAAGGAAAAGGATCACCCCACTGGCAGTGAGAAGAGGGGAGCATGAGTCCCAGCGATTCCAGTGTCAGCCAATACAAGTGAAGGGATGGACGCTGCTCAACCAACCCAGGAGTCCAATGTTGAGGAATGGCCTCAGCCACCGTACTGGCCACTCCCTCTGACGTGTTTCACCCCGCCCATCGGGGCTTGGTCACAGAGGTTTCTTAAAAGCTGCTTATAGTGTCTCATATACAAACAACTAGAAAGGTCACAAATATTTTTAGGCTTCTCAAACTTTACTGCAAATTTGGAAATACAGTTTAGATCAGAAGAAACAGATGCCCCACAGTCTACTTTCACACTAGCCTGCATGTTGGAACGCAGCGTTGTACTCTGCAGGCCATTGACAGCGCTAGCTCCGGCAGGGAGAAGTGCAATGCGCATTTCAGCTCATCGCACTTACTTTTTTTTTTTTCCTAACTTTATTTGAAGTGTCACAGATTGACACTTCATTCATGTGACTGCACAGCAGTGTGGTGCTTTGCACTGTTGTAGGGTGACATGCGGTGCCATCTAGCGTGTTGCAGGAAAACGCAGACATGTGGCATCTTTTGACAACCCACTGCAGCTTACATCAAACCAGCGTGTGCTTTGCACTAGGCCTTTTCTATGTGCCCTAGCAGTGGCCTGCTGTTATCCAGGGCAGAAAAACACAGGTCACCACTGATCGTGTGAACGAGCCCGAAGACATTCACATAATAGTGGAAAATTCTGGTCCTCCATCATTACAGGTCTCCTTAGATTCCCATACAAGGTACAGTCCTCTCAGCTGATAGGTCGATGCTTTGGATCATGTTCCTGCATAATACAATATGATGATATGACACAAAGCACAGGGGAAGCTGGATCCCGCTTTCCTGGCAGTGCACAGTGGTGGCCCATTTAACTAGTAGGTCAGCGTCGAAGAGTTTTCGCTGGCAAATTTAGCCTGATGTACTGTATATCCAGCCATCCTAACAACAGTCCTCAGCACTGGAAGATTTGTGACAAGTCCTCACATCTGAAACACCCCTGGCCTCTCCCATCAAAGGTAAAGCTATACTAAACCTAAAAGCAAACATTTAATATATTGCAGCTCACTAATTCTTAGATGTGATGGCTGCACTAGTTTTCTTTCCTTTATTGTCACCTGATGATAGCACCAGTAAGTCTGTTGTTTTTCAACAGAACAAGCTGTCCTGAAAATGTAGCAGTTACAGGGTTCGAGCAAACCATTTACCACTGACAGGGGTGCTTACAATGATCAGCTTTTATTTACTTATGTAAAACATTTATCCAAAAATGGAAAAAAAAACTGCTTGCTGTAACTGGTTATAAAGTGTGAGCTGAAGTTCGCCTTCAATTTGTTGGTGTATCTAAAGCCGGCAATAGATGGTTTGAATCTTGGCCAGTTCAGCATGGATCATTTGATCCACGTATGGGCAGACAGATTGTACCCAAGTCGATCCATCGATTGACTTGGGTACAACCATCATGTCAGATTTGGAGCATACAATTATTGCCAGCGGCTATAGCCATTAGCAGTAATAATTGTGTTCTCCCAGCAAGGAGAACACAATAGCTCCGTGGGTGGGATTCCCCCATCAACACTGACTGGGTTGAATAAGGAATTGAGTGATTTTCTTTCCTGCAACCCGTGGTTGCAGGTAAGAAAATTGCATCATCTATGGCCTGCCTAAATGTACTAGTATTATTATTATAATACAGGATTTATATAACGCCAATAGTTTGCTCAGCGCTTTACAATATAACAGGAGACAATACAGCAACAATACAGTTCAATACAGGAGGGATTTGAGGGCCCTGCTCCTTGGAGCTTACAATCTAGGAGGGAGGGCTAGTGGTACAAAAGGTAGTAACTGTGGGGGATGGACTGGTAGGAGGAGTAGTGGATTCCAGTATTAGCTGAGGGCAGGATAGGCTTCTCTGAAGAGATAGGTTTTCAGAGATTGCCTAAAAGTGAGCAGGCAATAGTCTGATAGATTGGGGTAGAGAGTTCCAGAGGATGGGGGAAACTCTGGAGAAGTCCTGGAGATTAGCATGGGAGGAGGAGACAAGGGAGCTAGAGAACAGGAGGTCTTGCGAGGAGCGGACAGTTTGGGTGATATTTAGAGACAAGATTGGTGATGTAGTTTAGTGCAGAGTTATAAATGGCTTTATACGTTATTGTTAATGTTTTGAATTTTATCCGTTGGGAAATGGGAAGCCAGTGGAGGGATTGGCAGAGAGGGATGGCAGATACAGAACGGTTAGTAAGGTGGATGAGTCTGGCAGCAGCATTCATGATAGACTGAAGAGGGGATAGCCTGCGATGAGGTAGGCTAATGAGGAGGGAGTTACAATAGTCAAGGCGACAGATAACCAGGGAGTGAATAAGTTGCTTAGTGGTTTCTGAGGTTAGGAACGGGTGTATCTTGGAGATGTTGCGGAGGTGAAGTCTACAAGATTTGGACAGTGATTGGATTTGGGGGTGAAAGGACAGATGGGAGTCTAGGATTACACCTAGCACCCTGGCATGAGGGGAGGGACTGATGGTTGTGTTATTGATCTTGATGGAGAAGTCGGGGGAGGGGGCACGGGCTGGAGGGAATAGTATGAGCTCAGTTTTGGAAAGATTGAGTTTGAGGAAGTGGAGTGACATTCATGCCGATATGTCGCTTGTACTAGTACATCTAACACTCCCTTGCCCCCAGATTAACAATGCTGCTGTCCAAATGTGCCCCCTGTGCGCCTTCATCCAGAACAGGGGCACTCTAATACAAGAGGAGTGTTACTGGTCAGAACACCCCCTTGAAAACAGAGGGAAAAAAGCCCCAAAAAAGAAAACTAATGCAGTCACCACATCTAAGGAATAGATGCAATATATTTTATTTTTGGTTTTGGGTTTAATACCACTTTAAAGGAAATATGTGTTTTGCCGATGTAGAGAAAACAAAAATAGTTTTACTGCAGACCCTGCAGCTGCACATACTGACCTTTCCTTTACCTAAATATTTGGGCAGGGAGCGTCTTCTCATCTCTTTGTAAACTCAAGTTGTGCCTCGGAGCTTACAGAGGTACTGTGGGCCAACTGAGCAACGGGGGGGGGCACAGGAAAGACAGGTGGGTGAGACGGCATTAAAGTGATACTAAACGATATCCTTTTTTTCCAAAAATAATCCATATACCTACATCCACTAAATAGACCAGTAATCTATTTTTTTAATAGTTTCTTAATGTGTTTTTCTACCTCCTTGTAACATCTGTCAGCTCCAGAACCTCTCCTTTTCCCACTCAGCTCCATTTGTTTGGAATCAGCAGTGTATGTTAGTAGTGTTCATGTACACTGCTCTAAGTCCACTACCAAACCCATAGACTCAGGAACAAGAAAGAGAGGGTGGCTATGTTCCTATATACAGTGTGACCATGGAGAATGAACGGAGGAACCCTCTAACAAGACGTAGGATCACAGCAGTAAAGATAAAAGACATTTGGAGGAGGCTGAGAACAATAGAAGGGGCTGAGTGAAGAACGCACACTTGAATAGAATTTTACATTTTAACATTCTGCTAAAACTTAGTGTATTAGTACTGCTCAGACCTTGAAGAAAGGGGTTCACCCTGAAAGCTTGTCCTGAAAAATTGTATGTTAGTGTAAATAAAAAAAGTATCATGGACAGTACTCAATTATTTCTTTTTAAACCAAAATTTAGTGTCACTTTAATGTGAACGATTTTATTTTGCATAGCATGTTGCATCCCCAGCCAGGCCCCCAGCAGAAATAATATCTTTGATCTTTGCAAAACTGAAAAAATACCACTTCTTCCATTGTTGACCTCAATCTATCGGCTGGAATGCTGACCCACCCTGCTTCAGTACTTTCTTAGTCAGTGACCCAATAGATACATGCAGATACGCAAAGTCACATGTCTGGATCTGGATCCTTGTTCTAAATCTACGACTCAAAACTTTGAAGCAATTGGATCAGGAAAACTGCCAGGCAACTAGATTTTTCACAATTAGTAGCCATCAATGGCATCCTCAATGTTTTTCTCAGAACGATTTACCTTTAGGCCCCTTTCACATGGACGGTTCGATCGGGTCCGCTTGTCAGTTTTTCAGGCGGACCTGATCAGACTATCCATAGCCCTCTATAGACTGGTAGGTGTCAGCCAACGTGTCCACTGACAACCCACCGGCATCCGATCCTATACTCTAAAAACAGACATTCCCCATCTGTCTGGCGGATCGGATGACAGTTGAGTGGAGACGGACAGGCAGTCTGTTTCCATCCAACCGTCCCATAGAAAACAGCAGGCTGTGTCTGTGTTCCCTCTGCAGCAGCACAGCAGACACAGACCTGTCATCCACTTGCTCAGGGGGCATCAGCGGAGAGATCCTCCACTGAGCAAGCAGATCCACTGACAGGTCCACCCCGTCTGAAAGGGGCCCAAGAGAAATGTCACAGGATTCATTAAGTGTTCTTGCATGGCAAGGCCACTTACTGTTATCTCACATATATATTATTATAGCCAAATTTACCACCCTAACTCCTCCCACAGTTTTTACACTACATAGACAGTAATGTACCGACACGTGCGGATTGTTCCCGATTGGTGAGCTATTACTTTGTGGAACGTTTTGCCAAATGATTCACGAAATATCGGCGTTTTTGTGGTGAAATTGGTCCCATAGGAATGAATGGCGGAATGTTCAAAACTAGAGTGGGAGCTGACAAAGCTAGAGTGTGAGCTGAAAAATCAGAACATGATTTGTAAACTGCCATCACTCCCTCATTTTCAAGCCCACCTACACAAATCGTATATCAAAACTTTCAGCTATCCCTGCTGCCACTAAAAATGTCCACGGCTAAGCCATAGTCCTGATGGTTTTCACAATATGACCATTTGTTTGCAACTCACGCCGCCCATTATTATTATACAGTATTTATAAAGCGCCAGCAGTTCGCTCAGCGCTGTACATTACAAAGGGGGACAGAACATGTGACAGAGCAATAACAATACAATGCGATACACAAGGGATTCAAGGGCCCTGCTCTTTCGAGCCCATTGACATTCATTGAAACTGCACTCTAGCCACCTCAAATTTGAAGGGCAATTTCTAAACTGCGTCTGTGCCTTCATTTTTAACATTTCAGAGACATACTATGCATCAAAATGTAGGGTCTTGTGATTCTCACAATATAAAGCTCTTCGCTGTAGGATTTATAGTTTTTAAAACTACGACCATTTGAAGACACCAGTGAAGTGAGCAATTTGGAGCAGTTTGTTTATAACCGCTCTTCTCTGCCCTATTTGAAATCTAATTTAGAATTGGTGACAGTTTGGTCGGCTTCTGGTTAAAGGTTTGGAAATAACTTTTCTACAGTAGAGAGTATTTGAGGTGATAATGCTGCTAATGTATTTTTAAATGTATGTTTTAATGTAACTGTGAAGCACTTTGGGCAACAACATTGTAATTAAATGTGCTATATAAATAATTAAAAGTTGAAATGCATTTCTCACTCTATCAAGCTTGCCATGTGCACTTTTTAAATTTGATCAATCAATTGGTTAGTGTAATGTTTACTATCTTTACTCACTCCAAACACTCCACACAGTTACTCTGCCCACTCCATAAAGTTACTCTGCCCACTCCAACCACACAACAGCCACTCCAACCACACAACAGTTACTCCGCCCACTCCACCCAGTTACTCCGCCCACTCCAGTTGTAGACTACTAGTGGAGGCAAGAACACTTCACACAATTTCCCCAGAAATTGTAGCTTTTCTAGTTATTTGTTATTACATCACTGTGACTATTCTCATGATTATAGCAAACTTCACATTCACTTTTAACCTTGGTTTACACTGATGCTTTTTAGTTGCGTTCCAGACCGCTTGGAATTGCATGACAAGTTAAAATGATCCTCTATGGAGAGCGTTCACGTATATGCAGTCCAAACGCAGTGCGATTATTAAAAGGGTTGTGCGTGTGTTTGGAGAGGTGCGTTTTAAATGTAAACCGCACGTGAAACAATTATTGAGTAACGAGTATCAAATACAATGCAAGTTCAGTGCATTTTTACAAGTGTGTTTCTGGGAGGGAAGGGAGGAAGGACACTAGGGCATCAATCCAAATCGCATGAAAAATGCACTGCAATGCCATCTGTATCGCACAGGAGGTGCTCCTTGAATTGCACTTGAAAACAGAATAAACATGCACTGCAATAGTCTGAACCTAGCCTTAGCAAGCTCACTGGCAAGAACGACATCAGTACCTCCAAAACAGAAGCAGGTAGGACTCTGCAGGGTAGAGATTGCCTGGAAGGGAGTTTTTCTCAACAAAACTTTAACTGTAATTTTTGATGTAACACTGACATTTTATCGATTTGAAACATCTCTCACCAGGCACAGATATGAGTTCCTGCACTGTGGAGTGTCCCCAGACATCCGGACAACAATACCAGTGACAAGGATTGGAATTCTGCTGGATTATGACTACAACAGGTTATCCTTTTTCAATATGAACATTCACCAGCACCTATACACGTTCGAATGCCAATTTCAGCATCTAGTCCATCCATGTTTTGCGCTGGAAAAACGAGGACGATTGAAGATCCATAATGGTATTCCAGTTCCCCATTCACTGATTTTGTCCTAAGAAGAGTTTATAGTCATTGATATAAATTCATCTCTCCCAGATCTCAGAGAAATCTGTATATACAGGAATGAGGCTAAACATGGAAATGGAGCCGTTCCCATCCCCTTCTCTATGTAGTTCAGATACTAGGCTCAATGAGGAAAGTGGACTGTTGTAAAAATAAATGTATAAAAGGCTTGAAACTTGAGTTTTTATTTGGTCTTATTTTATATTACTTTTATTACTATTATTTAAATCAATAAAACATTATCCGTATTCTCCAAAAATAATCCACACGCATCTACTACTTTATAGCCCTGTAATCTGTTTTTCGTGGAATTATTTCCTACTATGCTTTCTGCCTCCCTGTAACTCCCCATGTGAGCTCCCAAACCCCTTCTTTTCTCCCTTCAGTTCCATTTGTTTGGAGCGTGCCGTGCATATTAGTTGCAGTCATATACACTGCCCTATGCACATTGCACATCCCATTGTCCATCTAGGGGAGCGAGCAAGAGATGGTGGCTATGTTCCTACATACAGTGGGACCATGGAGAGCAAACTTAGCCACCCTCTATCAAGGAGGGCTTTTTCAGACAGGCAGCAGTTTTCAGGCATTCAGGAGGTACTACTGCTGCCTTTTTTTTCTTTTAATTGCCAAATGGCAATTTTACATTGCAGAGCCATGCCACAACTGTACAGTCAAGCATTTGGCTCGCAGTTGCCGTGCGGCCCCATTGATCTCAATAGGTGAGTTTGACAGGCAGAGCTGTCTGTCAAACTCTGCAGACCTTGCAGGCCCCAGCATGTGTACAGTCCTATCAGGTTGTAATGTTAGAATGCCAGTGTGTGTGGTGTGTGTGGGTGTGGGGTACTAAATACATGGCTCAACTGCCTGTTTTTTTACCACGCCCTCCAGTTGCTAAAGTAAAAGAGTCCAACATTAGATCAAAGCAAAAAATTAATTTTATATATATATATATATATATATATATATATACACACACACACACACACACACATATATATATATATATATATTATTATTATACAGGATTTATATAGCGCCAACAGTTTGCTCAGCGCTTTACAATATAACGGGAGACAATACAGAACAATATAGTTCAATACAAGAGGGATAGGAGGGCCCCGCTCCTTGGAGCTTACAATCTAGGATATATATATATATATATATATAAAGGAATTTGGAGGAGGCTGAAAGCAATAGAAGGGACTTTCTTAGGTTTATTTTTTTTATTACTGTATCTAGAGTTTAATGTCACTTTAATCTGTTCTGGTCGTGACAAAAAAATAACATGACTTGACTTATGTTAAAATTCGGCCATGCATAAATGTCTACAACAGCAAATAATATGGCCCTGGAGCCAAATGCTTTACCACGGCAAGAATAATATGTGCACTGCACTGCTCTATGGCACATGAGTGGACAGGATTTACAAAGAGCTTTATAAATAAACATATTATTACATGAGAGTATAAAAAATACAGTGAGCGCTCCAATGGTCAGCAGCTGAACATTCAAGGAAAACACATAAAAGTCCCGAAAATACAGTATATATATAAAGAAAATGCAGCGCTGTGTGATGTTACTATGTTGCAGGCAGATATAAATAATAAATGAAACCAAAGCAAATGAATAAATAAATCAATAAATAAATCAATAAATAAATAAATCACAGTCCGGTAATGGTGCTCGCTGATTCCCAGTGCAAAAGTTAGAAATGCGCACTAACCAGAAACGTATTAATAATACGCATTTGTATATGATATCATAGTAACATCACACAGCGCTGCATTTTCTTGATATAAACATATTATTACATTTTATTTCATTCTTACTAATATTATTTGCTTATGCAAACCATTTGTATTATCAAGAAAATTTCATTTTGCCCATAGTAACCATCCAGTGAGAGTAACCCACTCCCCCCAACTATATGACAGAAATACAGCCCTGATCACATTTCTGAGTCTTACCCATTCTTTCATGCGGTAGTAAAGTTTGGAAAAAAAAAAAAAAGTCACCCTACAAGTTACTAGCATAATTGTGCTACTATACATTACATATTTGCACATTATGAAAAATTTAGCTTAAAACGAAACCCACTAGTGGCGTGCTGTCACCGCTGACAGGGCTTCCATCTTCACCTGGTTTTCTTTCCAGGTTCCTGGACTCCAGCCGTTTGAATAGGTGACATCACTCCTGCGCATGCGCACAGGAGCCACGATGGCACCACAGTGCTCTGAAAAGATAGCACACTCAATATGCCATCCCTTCAGAGCAGTGTGCATGTGCCAGTGCTCTATTCAGCTTACCGGCAGGTATAAATCACCAAGCGGTGTTTATTACTGCTTTAACAAAACCTTTTGACCTTAATTGGGCTTTAAGGCAACTATCTTTCTATCACAAACTGTTAATTTGCTCATTACAAAACCAAAGTATGCTAATTTATCACAACTCATGTCTCGCACATATTTATGTAGACACCTTCTAATTGAACTTTCTTATCTCTATAATGGAATCTGTCAGGTTTAACATGGTATAGAATTCTTCAAATTAAATATTCTCTGTAACAACGTCTTATATAAACATGTAATATATAAAGAATGCAGCGCTAAAATGACAAAGTGACTGACGTGAGCGCTTGTTTGCGCTAAAAGTGATAGCAGTATATATGAAGTGTACCGTCAAATAATGACGCATAAATGGGTGAAAATACACAAGTAAAAGTGACTTCAGTGTATAATGAACTATTATTATGACAGTCATTTTAGTGCTGCATTCTTTATATATTATTTTGTTTGAGGATAAAGAAGTTCATCCAAAATGCTAGCAGCTATTTTACAACTAAGTACTCACTTATTCTCCATTTTTTTTTATATAAGTATGTATCCATCCACAGTCATGTATAGATTACTGTTCACCATCAACAGTAATGATCAATATGTACTATACTGTATAGGCGTGCAAGTACAAAGTCTGGAATGGTGGCTGTAAATCAACACGTTTCATGGTTGTAAAATAATTATAATAAATTACAATGTTATTATTATTATAAAAATAATGTCTGGTGGTCCTGTCATGAAGGTCATTGTTCAGGTTAGTGTGACAACATTTTGGTCTTGTTTTCCAACTGTGCTTTCCTGTGTTGTCACCTTGTCACATGGGATTCCTATGGAGACTACAAGTGGCTGTTTCAACAAACATTACACAAGCGTGGTCCACTGTTCCCACCATCAGAAAGCCTGCCCAGGACAATTCCATGTAGTCATTGCAGGAAAGTGGCTGCAAATAGACTGTACAAGATCAGCAGCACTGTGATGAGACAAATGATAAAAAAGTTCAAACAAAACAAAACATGGCTGTTCTTTATGCTACTCAATGGTTTACCAAAATCCACCTCTGGCTGCTGCAGCATTTGTTAAAATGTTTACTTATTTTAGGACACATCAATGATGCACCAAGGAGGGTGGAAACATTATACATTCAGTGAGACCATGCAGGGCTAGAATAGCCACCCTCAAAAACAAAGTTCAAGGCACAGATTTGTAAAAAAAAATGTATATTGATAAATATAATCATAGATAATTACTCAAACACATTTATATGAGTGATTGGGAAGGTAAGAAACAATATGTTTCTGTGATCTCTTAAAGCGGAGTTCCACCTAAAAAGGAAGCTCTGCTTATCTGCCTCCCCCCCACCTCCGTTACCGCATTTAGCACCTTTTGGGGGGAGGGAGCAGGTACCTGGTTTTGACAGGTTCTTGCACCCATTTCTGGCTCAGTTTGCCGCAGCAAACTGACCTGGAAGTTTGCCCCCTCCTTCCCCCCGCAGCCCTCTGGGACACTTCATAGGTCCCAGATGACTGCGGCCCATTCACAATGCACAGCGCACTTTGCACATATGCAGTAGGAGGCCGGCTGTGAAGCCGCAAGGATTCCTTTAGTCAAGATTGCAGCACCAGCACTCAATAGCCAACTGAAGAATCGGCTCAGGGTGAGGACACCACTGGGTCTGTGGACAGGCAAGTGCCCTAATATTAAAAGTCAGTAGCTGCAGTATTTGTAGCTGCTGACTTTTAATTTTTGGGTGATGGGGCCGGAAATCTGCTTTAAGTACTAGTGTTGGGTTTTCTGCTAGGATATAAAGGTTAAAATATAGGACAGTCTCTCTCAACCTTTTTATCCCAGAGGAACCCCTAAAATAATGTTAAGGTATTAGGGAACCCTTACTAAAATCAAGTCATTGGTGTCAATGAGAAAAATTCTCCTCACATTGGTAGTCAGTAAGAAGAACGGAATAATTAGAGTGGCGTTCAGAATGCCACCCTAAGGCTTTGTTTAGACTTGCTGTTGGGAGCAGCAAAAATGCAAAGCTGAGCCATGTTTTTGCCACCTGCCAAACCCCCCCCCCCCCCCTTAAGGTGCAATAGAGAGTTGACAGGCGTGTTTTCATGGCCGGCTGCGATGCTTTACTTTACGCCTACCGTAAACTTCACCCAACATGTAGCATTCGGCCGATGGGGTACTGGTATTATTAAGGATGAGCTAAATGGACCTTTTCGGGTTGAAGATGGACTCAAAATCAGCTTTCAACCCTACTGCCAGTTTTTAGAAGACACTTTCTTCAAGCAGTGGTACAGGAAAAAGTCTGCATCTTTCAAGAAGGCCATGATATCTATGCAGGACATTGCTCCATCTCATGCATCGAATTACTCCACTGCATGGCTAGCCAGTAAAGGCCTTAAAGATGAAAGAATAATGATATGACCCCCTTCCTCACCTGACCTAAACCCTATTGAGAACTTGTGGGCCCTTATTAAACGGGAGATTTACAGTGAAGGAAAACAGTACACCGCTCTGAGCGGTGTCTGGGAGGCTGTGGTTGCTGCTGCACAAAAAATTGATCGTCAGCAGATCAAGAAACTGAGAGACACCATGAATGGAAGGCTTATGACTGTTATTGAAAAGAAGGGTGGCTATATTGCTCACTGATGTTTTTTTTTTAAATGTCAGAAATGTTTATTTGTAAATTTGGATTGTTTGTTTATCATTCTCACTTTAACAGATAAAAATAAACAAGTGATGTGGGAAACCGTTCGTTTTTCATTTAGTTGCATAATAATTGTGCACACTAATAGTTGCCCAATAATTGTGCACACATAGATATTCTCCTAAGAAAGCCAAAACCTCACTTTTACTTTCTTAAATATTCAGGTTTGAGGTTTATTAACATTTTGGATTAACCAAGAGCACTGTAGTTGTTCAATAATGAAATGAATCCTCAAAAATACAACTTGCCTAATAATTGTGCACACAGTGCATATATATATATATATACACATACACACAGTGGGTATAGAAAGAATCACCCCCCTTTAAAATAATCACTGTTGTTGCTTTCCATCCTGAAAACACAGACACAGTTTTTGTTGTTTTCCAACTGTATTTACTCAGTGTAACTTATAACATCCAAGTGAAAGATATAACACCAACATGTCAAAAAAAAAAAAAAATCAAAAAACAATCACTGAGTTAGAAAAACTATCATCCCGTTGTGTCAGTATTTTGTTGAATCACCTTTTGCTTTAATTACAGCCTTTATTCTGTTGGGATATGACTGTAACAACATTGCACATTTAGAATTTACAGTATTTGTCCACCCTTCTTTGAAGAACTACTCAAGGTCAGTTACATTTGATGGTGACCGTTTGTGGACTGCGGTCTTCTTGTCATTCCAGAGATTTTCAATGGGGTTTAATTCTGGGCTCTGATTACGCCAGGCAAGGACATTCAGCTTTTTCTCCTTCAACCACTGTGGTCATTTTTTCTGTGTGTTTTGGGTCTGTGTCATGTTGGAAGGTAAACCTTCTTCCCATTGACAACTTTCTGGCAGAGGGCAGCAGATTTTCCTCAAGAATTTGATTGTATTTTGCCTCATCCATTTTTCCTTCTATCCTGACAAGTGCTCCAGTCCCTGCTGCAGAGGAACATTCTCATAACAGGTTATTACCACCTCCATGCTTTACTGTAGGAATGGTGTTATTTGGATGGTGAGTTGTATTGGACTTCTGCCAGACATATCATTTAGTGTTGAGGCCAAATAATTCAGTTTTAGTTTCATCTGACAATAACACCCTTTTCCATGTGGCCTCAGAATTTTCAAGGTGCGTTTTGGCAAAGCTCAGTGGTGACTGCACGTGGCCTTTATTGAGGAGTGGCTTTTTTTCTTGCAACCCTCCCAAACAAGCCACATTTGTGGAGAATTTTGTGATATTGTTGTCACATGCATTGTTGTCACTCTTTGTCATAAATTCCTGCAAATGCTTCAGAGTTGCTGTAGGCCTCTTGGTAGCCTCTCTGACCAGTTTCCTCCATCCAGTTTGGAGCAACGTCCTGATCCTAGGAGGGTCTGTGTTGTACCAAATACCTTCCACTACTTATTAAATAACTTCACTGTGCTTCTAAGCATTGTTAAATACTTATTAAAGAAACATATACATTTTTTTTTATATCCATCTCCTGACTTGTGCCCGTCCACATCATTTTCCTGGAGATCTTTGACAGCGCCTTGCCACCTATAGTTGATTGCTTGCTTCAGTTGGACTACCAGGGACTGAAATTATCCAGGAAAGCTCTTCGCAGGCTGAGCTAATCAAAATGACCACAGATGATCATAGTCAACTGGCTATGTGTGCCATTGAGAAGGTGATTACCGTATTTTTCGCTCCATAAGAAGCACCTGACCATAAGACGCACCCAGGTTTTAGAGGTGAAAAACAAAAAAAAAAAAATATTCTGAACCAATGGACTGCAGACACAGTACAGGGGATGACCAGAGACTGCTGACACAGTACAGGAGATGACCAGAGACTGCGGACACAGTGCAGGAGATGACCAGAGACTGCGGACACAGTGCAGGAGATGACCAGAGACTGCGGACACAGTGCAGGAGATGACCAGAGACTGCGGATACAGTGCAGGAGATGACCAGAGACTGCGGACACAGTGCAGGAGATGACCAGAGACTGCGGACACAGTGCAGGAGATGACCAGAGACTGCAGGCATAGTACAGGAGATGACCAGAGACTGCGGACACAGTGCAGGAGATGACCAGAGACTGCGGACACAGTACAGGGGATGACCAGAGACTGCGGACACAGTGCAGGAGATGACCAGAGACTGCGGACACAGTGCAGGGGATGACCAGAGACTGCGGACACAGTGCAGGAGATGACCAGAGACTGCGGACACAGTGCAGGAGATGACCAGAGACTGCGGACACAGTGCAGGAGATGACCAGAGACTGCGGACACAGTGCAGGAGATGACCAGAGACTGCGGACACAGTACAGGGGATGACCAGAGACTGCAGACAGTGCAGGGAATGACCAGAGACTGCAGACAGTACAGGGAATGACCAGAGACTGCAGACAGTACAGGGGATGACCAGAGACTGCAGACAGTGCAAGGAATGACCAGAGACTGCTGACCTTTGGGGAGGGAGGGGGAGCGGGTACCTGAATTTGACAGGTACCCACTCCCACTTCCGCGGAGTTGTCCTTCCCTCTTCTTCCCGGGCCGGCTTCTGTGACAGCCGGGTGCCCACTGCGCAGGTGCGAGAAGCGCTGCGCTTTGTGAATGGCCCGGCGCCGTCTGGGACCTTTCATGTGTCCCAGAAGACACCGGATCATTCACAAAGCGCAGCACATGCGCAGTGGGCACCCGGCTGTCACAGAAGCCAGCACGGGAAGACTGTGCAGCGCTGGAGCGAGGAACAGGTAAGGCCCTGCAGGAGACAACAGCTGAGCGGCCGGCCCGGTATTCTGACATGGTGGCCGCAAAAATACCGGACCGGCCGCTTTATATTCGCTCCATAAGACGCACTGATATTTCCCCCCCTTTTTTGGGGGGAAAAAAGTGCGTCTTATGGAACGAAAAATACGGTAGCTACACCTGATTGAGTTTACAAGTCATTTTTAGGAGGGGGGTGATACTTTTTCCAACTTGGTGATTCTGTTTTTGATTTTATTTTAAAAAAAATTTCTGACACGTTGGTGTTATATCTTTCACTTGGATGTTATAAGTTGCACTTATAACAGCTGGATAAAACAAAAACTGTATACCCACTGAGTGTACATATATACACACACAAATACATAAAAGAACAAGCACTTTATATGCAATCAAATGTTATCACTTATCACAAAATCTTAAATCTACTATTTCTGCAGTTCCTTCATGGGAAATGCTATTCTTTATTCATATAGAAGTACCATACTTGACATCAATTGCATCTGTTACCATAGAAACTAGCGTTAAGGTGAGATTCTAAGAAATGTGTCAGGCATTAATGTATCTCTGTATATTTATATGTACTATTTCCAGTGATTAGGAAAGACCTGCAGAACAATTTTGCTGGAGTAAGTTTTTTCTTAAAATAGCGTAAATATGCCATTTCTGCATGCTGTGCATTTCATCGCCAAATGCATTTGATACATGCTGTATATGTGGGCAGTGTCAGTATTTAGAGTACAATAGAAATAATTACAAACCCTATGTATATCAAAGAACGCTATTTTACTCCACTAGAAATTAGATCTGTAAAATAATAGGATTTTCGTACTCTTGGAGTTCTTGAGGGACACAGGATTCAGAGACATTTGGGTTATACTGCCATCTACAGGGCGATTTGGACACTGGCAAAAAAAAGTGACCAACCTAGTATAACCCCTTTCATTCCCAGCATACCTCAGTTTTCTTAAAGTATGGGTGAGAGCTAGTCCATAAAAACAGAGAGGTGGGGCCTGTATCCTGCAATGAACTTCAAGAAAAGCATTTTATGGTGAGTACTAATCCTACTTTCTTTCTCCTTCATTAAGGGACAGGGGATACAGAGACACTAGTGGTATCCAAAAGCAGTCCAACTGGCAACATAGCAAACAAAACACTAATAGGCTCACAATAAAAATAAAATTTAAAAAAAAAAACTGCTGACTGCCTGCAGTTCAAAGTGCTGCCTGAAGAACCTTATGCCCAAAGCTGGTATCACATGAGGCCTGAAAATCCACTTGGTAAAACTTAAGACTGTTTGAAAAGAATGTATGAACAAAAGACCAGGAGGCTGTCTTGCAAATTGCCTTACGCAGAAATCTTTCCACCATGAGAAGTGCGTCTTCCATGTGCGATGCTATGAGAATTTTACTTCCTAGAATTTAGCATATTAGGAATCACCGATTCAACAAGACTTGTGCTTTAAAATCCATGCCATTAAAGTCAGAAACTATGAAGCAGATTGATCAACCGATCCTTAGGAAAGAAGATCCTGATGGTATAGAAGGGGAGCATCTGACCAGAATCTGATCATGTTCGTGCACCACATCCACCTGGGTCAGGTTGGAGCTATGAGGATCAATGGAATTTCATCCATCTTAATCCTTCAGAGCAGATGAGGAAGGAGGTTGTGGGGACATCAGGCTATACCAATTCCACATAGTCATCAAAGACTCTACTGCCTCTGCTAGAGGACCTCTGCATCTTGAGACAAACATTTCCAGTTTGTTGTTGCACCTGGAGGCCAGGAGGTCCACATTTGGCATTCCCCACCCATTACACCAATATTGGTACACCTCCAGGTGTAGGGCCCATTCCCCCAGATCCAGGCACTATCTGCTGAGGGAGTTTTCCACTAACTGCCAACTCCTGAAATGTAAATGGAAGACAAGGCTGGAACATGAAGTTGTCCTCAGGACAGAATTTCTTCTACCTCTCTTGCTACATCAAAGCTTCTCGTTCCTCACTGATGGTTGGTGTATGTGGCACTGCTATGGTATTGTGGCACTGGATCATGATTAAAAGGCGCACCAGTCCAGCTTCATAGGGACAACCAAAATCACCCAGAGCTCCAGAATGTTAATCTGAAGATGGAGTTTCTCAAGTGTTCAAGTCCCCTGCACCGACAAGGTGTCTAGGACTCCTTCCCATCCAGATTCCAAAAGACTGTAAGGAAGAGATTGGAAGGATTTCCCCAACTCCAGAAAAAGATTTGTGTGCCTCCAGGCCAGAGACAGTCTGGTCCTATATGACAGGAGAATGGGTTTGCTAGAGACCTATTTGTCCCACGATCACAGGATGTTGAGTTGCAGGGGTCTGGAGTGGAACTGGGCAAATGGGACTGCCTCAAATGAGGCTACCATCAGCACCATGACTCTCATACAAAAGTGAAGAACAGAAAAGTCAGGAAATGAAAAGGTGACGTTTCTCCCTGGAAAAACCGTGTCTACAATAATGCCCAGAAACTCCAATTGCTCAGCCAGCTCCAATGCTGGCTTCTGAAGGATCATGATCCAACTGAATGTTTTTAGGGTTTGGACTATACATGTCATAGTGTTGTTCAAGACTTGTGCTACTACCCTCAACAGGAGGTCATCAAGATATCACACAATGGGGATGCCCTGGGGCAAGGCAAGCACAGGGGATACAACCTTGATGAACACATGGGATGTGTAAGAAAGGCTGAATGGGAGAGCCATGAACTGAAAGTGCTGGGGACCCACAGCAAAGAAATTGCTGATATACTGGAAAAACTGAGACATGCAAGTGCGAGTCCTTGATGTCTACAGAGGTTAGAAAGTCACCCTGGTGGATTCCATGCACAACCTTTGGGTTCTGAATGAAAACATTTAGAGCATTGAGAACCAAGATGGGGTGATTGCATGCACAGAAGATGCTTTTTTCAAACCCTCTCCACAGACCATTTCAACCATGTTCACTGATAGGAGACATTTACAGTACTAACCCATCCACACAGTAGTGTAAGGCAGCCTGCATGAACTTCAAGCGCTCAGTGGGATCAGTGTGGTTCAAAATTGAATCCCTTTTTATGAGTTTAATTCATTACCCTAATGTTTCGCAGCCAGCAGAGGTAGCAATGCAGGGCCTGTTAGTGAAAACAAATTTTCCAAAGAATCTCCAATTGTTTATCCATAGTATACAAACACTGGAACATCCTCTACAGGAATGGACGTGACACAGCTGGATCAACGGTGGGAATGGCCCATATTTCAATAAAGGACTCCTCAAATGGAATGCAACACTTCTGAGAGGTGTGAGTAGTTTATCAGGGGTAGCCCAGTCTCTGTACAGGACTGAGAGCAATGTGTGCATTGGAAAGGTTTTTGGAGTAGTAGGGCCTTCAAGGGATACCCATACTAGCAACACTGTTAATAGCAGTTAAATTCTGTTCTTCCACTTTTCAGGTGACACATACCACATCAATAACAGCCCCAATAGCGTCTTCAAGCCTAGAAGCTATGAAAGCTGACTGTAATTATCCAGGGACAATATCATCCGGAAAAGTTTTTTGAGACTCTTCATCAGATAGGACTTCTACAGCAGATCGCTCAGAAGCCAAAGGAAGGTCAGATAAGGATTCTGGGGGGGGGGGGGGGGTGGAAGGCACTTCATAGGCTCTGGCGGTCAGTGTTAGCTATGAAGTTGCAATTTGGCCCAGGAAATCCTGCATAACTGCAGTGAAATCGACCTGTGATAAGGCTTAGGAGGGACCACACCTGATGAAGGGAAGACTCAGAGGAATGTATGAAGGAATGCTGCTGGTGTCAGGCCCTTGAGAAGGAATACTGCAGGCCGTCCCAGAACTGAAAGTGGATTTGAGCTGGAGGGACTCGATACAGGACTGCTCCCCTTGAGATTGGTAACACCTTGGGAATTCTGGCAGCTAAAAGCAGGTGATTCAAACAGTGATCTGGGAATGGCAGCAAGAACTAACCAAGTTGTCTCTTGTGATTAGGAGCAGTGGCAGGAAGACACTATTTCAAAGTGAATGGTGGGAACAGAGCACCGAGTATACATGACACGCTGCCTAGTGGCACAGCATGCAATTCCTCAGCTCTTTAAATGAAAAAAGGGATAATGGTGCCCAATGGTTCTAATAACAGAAGGACCTTCTAATGCTCATCCCTACTCATAAATGAGTCGTCAGAGTCACACCAGAGGCTGTACCATAGCTCTGCACCTGGAAATCACTCCATGGATAGTTAGCACAGTACACAAAGGTCTGGACTGGGGTTCTGCTATGGGCTGGTATTATTTCAGTAATAATAGCAGCCCATACCAGATCTCCACCATGCTGGTGTCTGAGTCAAAGTGGAGCTCTGTGCCCGCTACTGATCCAGCCACGGCCCCATTAATCTGGTCCATCAAGAGTAACTTTCATCGCATCAGTCCATAAAACCTTTAAAAAAAAAAAAAATCTTTCTTCAGACATTTCTTTACCCAGTCTTGACATTTCAACCTATGTGTCTTGTTCAGTGGTGGTCAGGTTTCAGCCTCCCTTACCTTGGCTATGTCCCTGAGCACTGAATACTTTGTACTTCTAGGCACTCCAGGTAGGCTGCAGTTCTGTAATATGACAGAACTGGAGGATAATGGGTTCCTGATAGCTTCAAGTTTGATTCTTCTCAAATCTTTGGCAATAACCTATGTTCTTTTTTTCTCAACATGTTTCTTGTGACCCTGTTGACTATTTGCAACAAAATGTTTGATGGTTTTGTGATCACGCCCCAATATCTTAGCATTTTCAAAATGCTGTATCCCTCTGAAAGACTTTTTACAATTACTGAATTTTCAGAGTCAGTATCTCTTTTTTGACCCATTTTGTCTGAGGAAAAGTAGCTGCCTAATAATTATGCACACCTTGATATAGGGTGTTGATCTCCTTAGGCCACACCCTCCTTCATTACACAAATACACAATCACCTGATATGCTTAGATCCAATAACCATTTAAGTTTATACAGCTTGGAGTTGGACAATATGCATAAAAATTATGATTTGGTCAAAAAACTCACTTGCTTAATAATTGTGAACACAGTGTATACTTTAACACCTAGTTCATATTATAATTTCAGTGACATCTTCAAATCTATTCTTTGAGTCCAAAAAGATATCTTGGTAAAAGTCTGCATCCAGATAGATAATGAGTTGCTCAAGGTGCTCCACAAATTTTGCCAGTAACAGTTAACACTGCCTTACTGCTTCATAGCGCAGACTGAGCAATATTCAGATTTCTTCTATCAGATGGAATAATCCACCTACCCAAGCATCCATGATTTCACCAGCTTTCTGTAAGGTTTTTACAGACACCTCCCAAGATGTCACTGGATTGGCAGGGTGATATCTGCGAGATATGGTAACGAGATATGGTAACGAAGTGGTAGCCTGTAAAGGATTTTAAAGGATTGACTATGGATAATTTGATGTTCTGCAGTTTGTCGCCATTCCATGGGCGTGCACAGTTTTAAAGCATGGTATCTATTTACTAAGCGTAACATGATATTTTATATTTTACCAAAAAAGTGGATATTATATTGTGTTTGTGTGCACTAAAATTCATTAAAATGTATTTTTTTTTAAATATTTGCGTTGGAAAGACCTCTGTGCAAATACCGCGGGACATAAAAAAGTACAACACCCACTATTTTATTCTCCAGGGCCTCTGCTGGAAAGAAATATAATGCTTGGGGGTTCTAAGTAATTTTCTAGCACAAAAAATTATGATTTTTACATGTAGGAGAGAAATGTCAGAATTAGCCTGGGGCTCAAGAGGTTAATGGCCATCTTCTCTGCCTTGCCTCCCTCACCATATGAGTGCACTAAAAGTCATAGGATTCCAATGACAGGGAACTAATTGTGGCAAGGTTACCAGAGTAATTGAGTTTAGTTCAAAAACATTTAAAGCACTTGTTAAGTAACATTTAAAATACCTTATCTTGTGTGAAAAGTAGAATGCCCCTGGACTGGCATATTATTTATCAGCATCCACATGCACTCGTCCTGGAATGGTACAGTTAGATTACCTTGCTATTATCCAAATGATAGGAGTCATATGTATGTGGAAGGTTATAGTCAGAGGCAACCACAGAACTCCCCAAATTAATACACATAGAAATAAGGCAGAGCAATGGAAAATTAACCTTAGATACACAATATATAAAACTCTGAATGTGAACATGAAAGTGATACGATTATTCACAAAAATACTTCGGAGCTCTGTTGTTGCTTTTGTTTTTGACAAAATTACACTGAGAATGACTTCTTATTTGAACATAACTACCATTCACAATTTCAGCACAACTTATGCAGGCCATAGATGGGTCGAAAATCGGCCGATTTTTCAGCCGAAAATAAAATTGGCCGATTTTCGGATCGTTAATGGGTTAATAGGTCGGCCGTTTTTCGGTATTTTGGCAGATTTTTTATCGGTAAAGTTGGAAAAAGATCAGCCGATTTTGCCGATCAGCCGATTTTCACGGCAATTATGGGCAAATCGGCCGATCTTTTTACCGATAAAAAATCTGCGCATGAGCCGTGACCTGCAAGAGGAAGACAAAAAGAAGAAAGAAGAAGAAGAAGAGGAGGAGGAAGAAGAAGAAGAGGAGGAGGAAGAAGAAGAGAATGAAGAAGATGAAGAAGAAGAGGATGAAGAAGAGGAAGAAGAAGAAGAGGATGAAGAAGAGGAAGAAGAAGAGGATGAAGAAGAAGAAGAGGATGAAGAAGAAGAAGAGGAAGAAGAAGAAGAGGATGAAGAAGAAGAGGAAGAAGAAGAGGATGAAGAAGAAGAAGAAGAGGATGAAGAAGAGGATAAAGAAGAGGAAGAAGAAGAAGAAGAAGAAGAGGAAGAAGAAGAAGAAGAAGAAGAGGATGAAGAAGAGGAAGAAGAGGATGAAGAAGAAGAAGAAGAGGATGAAGAAGCAGAAGAGGAGGAGGAAGAAGAAGAGGATGAAGAAGAGGTTGAGGATGAAGAAGAAGAGGATGAAGAAGATGAAGGAGAAGAAGAGGATGAAGAAGAAGAAGAATTCCAGTCCGACAAAAAGTGTCCCTGCAGAGAGCTCCGCTATTTCTTTGACAGTTCCTTGACATTTATAGCGGCTGCAACAATGTATCTGTTTCCGAATAAAAACATCTATATCCGAAATGGATACAATAGATACATTGTTGCAGCCGCTATAAATGTCAAGGAACTGTCAAAGAAATAGCGGAGCTCTCTGCAGGGACACTTTTTGCCGGCTGTAGACGGGATAAAAATCGGCCGATTTTTTTTTACCGTTCCTGGTAACGTTGGCCGATTGAACGACCGATTTTTCGTTTTCTTAAAGAAAAATTGGCCGGTTTTCTCCCCATCTATGGCCTGCATTAGGATCTGACATAGTTATTTCATCAAATAGTTGCAGCTGCCACTAACTACACAGGACTGTTGTCATTTGTTAACACAAATGTTAAAAAAAAAGTAAGAAGGGTTGGGAAGAACTTCAATTTTATATCAATCAATAATGTAAATTATTGCTTGAACCATTAAATAGTCTCTGAGATAGGAAAGCCAGGCACATTCTGTTGACTTACCTGATTTTTTTGCAGAATCCAGAGGACAGGGCTTTGCATTTGAATTCCTAAATCCACCTACCCATTTAACATGAGGCTAAAATTTGTTCCTTCATGAGAGTGAATGGAAAAAGAGGAGTCCATATAGTCCCTCTCTACAGACTGTTTCACACAGGCTTCAGCTTGCATAAGGACAGTGTAAACAACAAGCTTTTACAAAGCATGTGTAGAGCTCTGGAGCAAGCTTTGCTGAAGTTATTAAAGTACCATTCAGCTCCAGTCTTTAAATATGGAACACAGATCCTAATGGGAGTGCTGATTGCCACTTTACACATGTTGCTAGCAGGCTTCAGCACTTCTTGAAAGCCTGCTAGCAGCTTGTTTAAAGTGACAGTCAGCACTCTCATTAGGATCTTTGTATATCATTTTTAAACAGGAGCTGAAGGACAATTTAAAGACTTAGAGAAAGCAGCCTGAAGCTTGCTTAAAGCTTTGCAAATGCTTATTGAATGTTTCATGAAAGCTTACTGTTCACACTACTCTTAAACAAGCTGAACCCATGTGAAACAGGCAACTCTGGTGGGGAAACCTCACCAATAAATAAAAATGCAATAGACAACTCACCCCAGCAATGTCTAACTATGATTTAACCTCAACATTGGATAGATTAATACCTTTATATAGTCTGACAATAATTGTTTTAAAAAGAAAATAATTTTCACATATACAGTATATTTTCTATTTAACCTCTTGGCGCCAGCCACACCCAAATGTGCGGCCTCCCGGCGTCTGGGCCTTGATGCTGAGCAGCCGCACAGTTGCGTGCAATTAAGAAAAACATATGTGCTGAGAGCGTGTGCCCTGCGCGCTCCCAGCGCTCATGTCCGGTACTCACGGAAAAGTCCTGATCTCCTCTTGTGATTGGGACCTTTCCCGATCATGTGACCGCCGTGACAGAGAATCCCCCCTAAAACCCTCGTCCAGCCACCCGGCTTCTGAAACCCTTAAAGGGCCAGGAGGTGCCAGCACCAAGGCATTAAGATATCAATAGCAAGTGCAGAATGAAAAGCACTGTTCACAGCTGTATTCAATAGATGGCTGGGTATCACTTTATGTTGCGAATTGTAAAATATTTCCCAATGGATAAAACTGCGTTCAGAGGGTTTTTTTTTTTTTAGGGAGGACACTGTCTGTATATTTTTGTGACTTAACTGACTTGCAAAACGAACACTCGTACAGCTATGATTGTGTGTGGGTCCCTGAATTTTGTTGTATTGTACTTGCTAGGAGGTTACCTCTGCTCAGCATAGTATCAGGAAGACCGATTTTGTTGCAGGTGCAGCTCACAGATGCCATTGTGTCATGCTCTGTAATGTCTTCTTAGGCCAATGCTAGCAGCTTATGACAAGAAAAGACACAAGTAATAAAAATACCAACAGTTGACAATTCTTAAAATATACACTTTATTGTTACTGGTGCTTATTGTGAATGTTTTATTTAATCTGTGAAGGTACATACCTTTTGAAACTGGAGTTAAGGAATACCCTTGCAAAAGAAAATAGAGAAGCTACAAAATGCTTAAATATATACCTCCTTGTCCATTTCTGCTGTGGAATGCATTGTAGAAACATTGTAGAAAATAAGGCAGACTTCTGATAGGGAACCAAACTGCAAAATTTGTTGGAGAGAAAAAGCAGGTGCCATCCTCGCCTTGTAGGATGGATCAGTGGACCTTCCAACACATTGCATAGCAACTCTAGGTGCCCACTGGCATCACAGGGTGAAATCAACTGAAAGAAAATCAGGGCCGTCACCAAATTAAAAGAATAGCATATCCCTCCAGGGGCACTGGATTCAACGCTACAGAATCTTCTATGACACCATCCATTATTTAAAAAAAAAAAAAAAAAAAACAGAAATCAAACTAAATCAAAACCCCCAACATTAGTTTAAACATCCACATCGAGTTCTTACAGTGCAATACAAATGTGTCATTTGAATAATATTTCTGTATTTGCAATATGAAAATAAAAGGTCTGTACATCAATTAAAGGTATAGTAATGACTATGAATTGTGTGAATTTGTAATGCATCTAAAGTTGGCTTTGGCTTTTTGTTTTTTATTATTTTTTTTTTTATAAATCCATAGAAAATATTGAACATCTAATAAAATAAATAAAACATATTTTAATCATAGATGCTATTGATCATGTTCAAAAACTCTTCTGTGTAGTTTTTTTTTTTATTTCTTTATACAATTTGCTACTAAACAGCCTTGAGAAAGCTCCCTATCAGTAGTGTGCAGAGGTGAATGATTGCCCCTTTTTCGGTGATATTAAAAAATAGAGTGGATCTATTTTTCAGAGATCAAAAACTCCTTCAGAAAGAGTGCATTAATGTGTTGATTGTTAACAACTATAAGTGCTTTAAAAAAAAGCAGAGTGTTCTCTTCAAAGCCGCGAGACACGAACAATAATTTTCCTTCACTTGCAAGTCTGAGTTTTTGTTTTTCTTTGCATCATCTCTCGGAGGAAACTTCCATCCAAGAAATCCTCGATATTTCCATACAGGTATGAAGAAAATTGGCAAAGTTTTTTTTTTCCATTTTTGAGTACAACCCGTCAGTACTGATATTGCAGCAATCCAGTGTAATTTAACTTGTGATATAAGTTAACGCAAAAAAAAAAGGCTTATTTGTTGACTTAATTGTGTTTTTTAAATTTACTGCAGGGTACTGGAGGTAACCTTTAACCTGACGATCCATGGAACTTCCGCAGAGTGAAGCACGCTCTGGTATAGATGAAGTTACCAACAACGAACTGAATCCCCTGTAAGGATGGGCTTCATTGACTGAAGGGTGGCAGCTATTCTGGGGGTGGTCGTAGAGTTTTTAGCTGTCTTTCATCTAGTGATTTCCAATATTTGAAGTTATTATCCAGATGTTGCATTAAGTTCGGTAAGTCAGCAAATGCTGTGGGGGGAAAATTAAAACTGCTTGATAAATTGAATATGTTAATAGATTTGCCTTTACAGTAAATTCACCTAAATAGAATGTAGTGGCTTGATTTTTAGATCTACCCTTTATGTGTAATTTAGTTAATAAAGGAAATAATCTAAATAAAGTAATCACGCTAACTCAAATTTCTGTTTAGTTTACAACAGTATGTAAAAATCCCATCTTAAAGGAGAGAGAAACAAGTAGCAAGCTGCTTCTACTGTGATCACCAGCACCGCCTGTTGTCTATAAATTCCTCTGCCTGTAGTGTGATGTTGGGCGGGACTGCAGCTTCTGTCACAGGACCTCTTGTTCTGTTCAATGAACTGAACAGAGCAAGAGGTCCTGTGACCAGAAACTGCAGTCCCGCCCAACATCACACGTGACGATCACTCAGCATGGATCACCCAGAGCTCAAATTCAGGTCTGAATGTGATGCAAGATCGGCCCACTGGAGAAATGGCCGCAAACTGCAACTTAAACATCTTCTCGGGAAGCAGAGTTGACATAACATCTCCTGACTCCGATTTATTAGAGAGAATTCATATCACTTCAGTCTCCGTCATCTGCCACCTTTACCTTAGGGAAAAGCTGAGGAGGATCACTTACTTATGTGCCTGAACAGTATCACATAATGTGAGTGAAATGATTTTCATCTTTTTATCATTTCAATAAACATAGTTACATTAGGGCGGATGTGCGTTCCCTGTTGTTTTTTATTTTTGTAAAGTACCGATGCATGGAGGTGCGATTAAGAATTAATGGCACCACTTGCATGTCTGCTAAAGTACATCACATTACTTTGCAAGGTTGGGAATGCGTGCAATTTTGCGCGTGTTCCCCAGCCACAGAGACGTGAACCTAGCCTAAGAGGAGAGGGGGCTGTGATGTGAAGGATCTGAGTCATTGCATAAACATGCGATTTGAACCTCTGCTGGAAGAACATTTTACTGACCAGACTTCTGCTAATTTTAATTCAATACACCTGGTATAGGGGCAGGGTTTCTTTAAGCTGTGCTCACTTTGAATACGTAACTATGTTTAGAGGAAATTAAGGATGGGAAAAAAAAATAAGATTTTGCCATAGATGATCCCAGTGAACACAGCTTCACTTTATTTACTGGGCTATGCAGAAATGTTCTGCTGCTTCAATTAAACAACCCAGTATGTCCTCTTTAGTATATTTATTAGCGAAGTCTTGGCTACTGTGTTGGGTGACTTCTCTCCACAGCCATGCATATCAATGTCATCAATGATGAGAATAGTCGTGGTTAAAGTGGCCACTGTGAGTTTCCTCCTGCACCAGTGCACTGCTGACATTTAGCTATACAACAGGGCAGCACAGTGGCTAAATGGTTAGCACTTCCGCCTCATGGTACTAGGGTCATTGGTTCGAATCCCAACCTCGGCACCACCTGCCTGGAGTTTGCATGTTCTCCCTGTGCCTGCATGGGTTTCCTCCAGGTACTCCAGTTTCCTCCCACACTCCAAAGACATGCTGGTAGGTGAATTGGAACATGTCTAAATTGTCCCTAGTATGTGTATGTATGAATGTGAGTTAGGGACCTTAGATTGTACACCCCTTGAGGGTTATGGACTGATGTGAATGTACAATATATATGTAAAGTGCTGTGTAAATTGACGGCGCTATATAAGTACCTGAAATAAAAATAAATAAATAATACAACAGAAGGAGGCGTGATGAAAGGCTGCATATAAAAAAGCGAGTGTCCCAGTCACTGGCCATTACATTTTTCCCACTTAACCTGAAGGATCCCAAGTGTGCATCTTTAAAGAAACACCTCCTTGTTAACCTGCATAAAATACAATGCAATAAGATGATGACATCCCTAATATAAAATGTTATCTTACCATCCCATGCATCGAACATGTCGGTGATGAAATAATCCACAAATGAGATTTGGGATTTAGGAATACTACATGTATTCCTGTCAAACACAGGCATTACCACAGGTAAACCTTGCCGCTTCTCTTCGTCTGTCTACAGAAAAGAAGAAAAAAAAAGAATTTTACACTCAGGTGCAATCATTTTACACTTGTTTATAATAACCGAAAATATGACAGATCTTCAGACAATATGGATTTGAAGCTATCACATATTCATGCTTTGAAAAAATCCTTGAGGACAAATCAAAAACAGAATATCCTGAAGCCACAGCGTGTATGGCAGGTAGGGAGGATCACAGACACAGCTGTTGTTCTCACAAAGCAAGATGGCACCAATTAGGATGGCATGGGACAATCTTCTCACCTTGTCTCCTTGACTCCAGCAAAGGACAATAGAAAAACAGAATTGTGTATCTCTTTCCAATGTCCCCAGTGTCTAATGCAAAGGGAATGGCTACATTTTCAAGAAAGAGTGGTTAACTTTTCTTTATAAAACACAGTACCCTGTAGCTATGGTTAAATGAAAATCCACCTTTACATACACATCACGTTTTACGGGTTTAACGAGGAACTGTGGGGGGTGTTGCCACAATGCCATAGTGAGCCACAGGCAGTGTACCCAAATTCATAGCAGACAGGTAAAGCAATTTTCAGAGGGACATACAAAGTATCTTTTACCAAAAACTATCCCTGCTAGCTTTTTTTAGCCACTTTAGGTCTGCTTTAAAACTGGCCATACACAAGTAGAATGTTGAACGATTGTAAGAATATGCGTACGAAAATGCATGGTACATTGGATGACTTGATGAATGTTGTTTGAAAGTACTTGAAAGAGAAATATCGGGTAACTTAATAAAAAATTATACTCACCTAGGTGAATGCAGCATCAGTCTGATTCTACATCTGTGCCCTACTGCTTCTAATACTGAGAACTGAGCGATCAAAGACAGCTGAACACTTAGTTCTCAGCCTTCAGTGAGCAGAGAGGCGGTGACTGGCAGTCTCTGTGGCTCGCTGAGAGACTGAGCCAGATGTCGGCCTAGGCGTCTGCTTGGATTCCTACTTTAAAGTCAGGATCTTTCCAGACTGTACAAAAAATTGGCAACCACCCCAACCCACAACCAGCCCTTACAGTAATGTGCACATGGAAGGGCAACGCACATCGCAAACAAACAAAATATTTCCCAGCACACTTACCAGCCAGCCTGCAAAACAACCGAATTGCCCTATCTAACAGTTAATGTTAAAAACAGAGGTTTTTGTTTGCACACATTTGCAAATATATGTGCAAGCCGCAGTGCCCACATCAAGAGACCTCTGTATATACTGTGGTCCTAACGCTATAATTTTCAAAGCCATTATAGTAGGAGCACATACAGCAATGGATAGGTTGAGGGCAGGTGTACCTGGAGGGAGCCCACCCCTCCCCAAAGGCACAGAAACGCACATGACATTCAGCAATAGTACAATGGCAGTGAAGACATCCAGGGTGTCCCTGCACCCAATTCAACCAACTATACAAAAAAATGGCCACCACCCTAACCCACAACCAGCCCTTACAGTAAGGTGCACATGGAAGGGCAAGGCATATCGCAAACAAACAAAACATTTCCCAACACACTTACTAGCCAGCCAGCAAAACAACCGAATTGCCTTAACAGATAACGGTTAGGGCAATTTGGTTTGGCCTTGGCCATACTTCTTCAAAAAATTTTGTTTGCTTTTAAGATTCAATTTTGGCCAAGCGAAAACCACATACACTATTGGAAAGCCATTTATTTAAGAAACATTTTACTGCGGCTGAAAACGAATGTCAACTTGACCCCACAAATGATTAGAAAATCCAACATTCTTATAATGAAACATTTCAAATGAAATTCTACTAGGTTGTGGCCAGCTTTACTCTCCATGAGTACCCCAAATGTATTTTTTACCTGTGCAAAGTACTCTTCTGATATCCTACCAGCCCATTCAATACACTGCTCCAGTGCTCGGCATGGATTGGAGATGTCTGCACACTTAATAAGCATCCTCTTTATAAGTATTCGATTTTCCGGGGATGTCAAAACGGTTTTAACAGACTCATCATCGCCATTGCCCTATGGGAAATTAAAAGAGGCAAACATAGGGGGTAATATTTTCTGGTACTGTAATGAGTTTGAAACCTAGAGTGAATCAAAGTCTTGGGGCTCCTAGATCTGTTCTTTTTATTCCAGCTTAAATGCCTCATAAAGATCTAATGGCAGCACAAGTACAAGCAAATATAGCTATAGTACAATTACTAATATACAAAAATGAAAAGCAGCCTATACATGTTTAGGTTTTTATTGCAGGCTGTGTCCTTGTCTGGGAGATCTGCACTCACTTCATGTTTATTTGAGGGATGTCAAAAACTGCATGAAACAAGGCAAGAGCCCCCCAGTGAGGACATACTGTAGACAGCAATACATTTGTTTAATTTTTAAAATTTCTTTCAGGTACTTTTACAGCACCATCAATTTACGCAGCACTTTATATATATATTATACACTCACATCAGTCCTTGCCTTCAAGGAGCTTACAATCTAAGGTCCCTAACTCACATTCATACATATTGTATATATATATTAGGGCAAATTTAGACAGGAGCCAATTAACCTACCAGCATGTCTTTGGAGTGTGGGAGGAAACTGGAGTACCCGGAAGAAAACCCACACAGGCACAGGGAGAACATGCAAACTTCATGCAGTTAGTGCCTTGGTTGGGATTTGAACCGATGACCCTAGTGCTGCTAGGCAGAAGTGATAACCACTTAGCCACATATTTTATTTCTGGAAGAGTGAGGAAGGGTTAGAATCTCAGTTCTATTGGGGAAATTCTTCCTCATTTCATATCTAGGTGATGGGTGTCAGACAAAAAAAGCCCATACATGAGTCAATTTTTTTTGTTCAACCAGTGGGCTGAGGGAAAAAAACTGACTTGATTTCCCTATTCACACATTCAATGTGAATGGAAGAATCCTCCCTACTGAGCTATTGTATGCCGACAGTGGGAAGACTTACCCACTGTCAGAATACACTGATCAGGGCCCCTGGCTATAGCCAGTGGCACTGATCGAGCAGGAAAAAATCCAACAGGGTGATTGTATAGAAGTCAATTGGTAGATCAACTTCTGTGCAAACGCCTTGTCCCATACATGGATCAAAATGTGTCCAGTCTTTGTTGAGCTGACCAAATTTTAACCCGTGCATGGCCACCTTTAGTGGAAGTCTCCCCAACTGGGACTTAGGCAGCAATAAATATATTACAATTTTTTAGAAGAATAACGGAATGATTGAATCTCAGTTGAGGAGATTCTTCCACATTTAGTCCAGATAAGAAGTATCAGACAAAAGAAGTGATAGAAAATCTCCTCAATGAAGGCAGATAGTATTTAAAAGCCTACAGAAGTTCCAAGACAAATGCAATGTAATAACTGTAAGCAATGCATTCCTGTTCAAGTAATGTCTGTGCATAAAAACTTAATAAAAACTACTGGAATGAAAAAAACGTTCTAAAGTTTTGTCCAGAGCTAAGCTTCAACAGCTGTAGACAACTCCACAGAGCTTCTACAAATCCTTACGTACTATAGGTCCATGAAACGTCAGAGAAAAGCATCACACGACGTTATCTGCATGGTTGCTCTGTGTTAGCTACCAAGCTAATGAATAGGCATAACAGCCAATCAGCGAGGTCACCACTGAAGGACTCCATGTTTTTTCCTTTAATAAAACCTTTAAAACTTTGTAAGGACTACAATTTAAAAGTCATTATTAATGTGAAGTCACTTAACAAGTACAATAAGCTTGAACTCCTGTGATCAGTAAAACGTTTATTAGTTGCTAGCTGCAGCAGTGATGTGAACACATCTTGCTACTGTAAACTGAAACCTACTAACCCCAAAAACTGGGGATGTCCAGGCTGAGCTGAGCTACTGGAAAAGATAGCAGTCTGTTAATGGGCACCTGTCCTGAAAGTCATAGGTAGGCTCTCCTTACTGTACTCCTTCTGAAACTACTAGTGGCTTAGCTGTCATATGCTTTGCCTTTAAAGTGCTAGTAAAGTTATTTTATTTCACTTGTACCTACAGGTAAGCCTATAATAAGGCTTATCTGTAGGTACTGTAAATATTTCCTAAATGTGCGCAATTTAGGAGATATTTACCAGTGTAGAGGACCGGCTTATGTGCTCTGACGGAGCAGCATTGCCCGTGCTGTTCCTTCAGAGCTGTGTGCTGTAAAAAGTGATTCAGTGACGTCATCGGGGGTCAGCCATTCAAGCCGCCAGAGCCTAAGAACCCAGAAGAAGGGCGGGGTGAAGATGGAAGCCCTGTCAGCGGTGAAAGCGCGCCACTGGAGGGCTTCGTTTTAAGGTAAGTTTAACATAATGTGCTAGTATGCAATGCATACTAGCACATTACGCCATTGTTTTGCACGCTTTTTTTTTTTGTAAAAAAGGTCATGGTTTACTACCGCTTTATTACTTGCGGAGTTACTGGCTTCAAACAAGTATAGAGATAGGGAATTCTGAGTTTTAATTGCTTGTTCTGGGTCTCTGACTCCAAAGTACAAAGTCAAACTAAAGGATAAGTTCACCTTTTTGCAAATAAAAAAATGTGCATTTATGATTATTATTATTTTTTTTTTTACACTGGAGCCTGTAAAACATTGCACCCGCGATCAGCATATCGTGGGCACAATGCCAGGCTCCTGCAGACTCTCAGTACACAGTCTGCCCATACCTCCCGTACAAACTATGAGAGCACTCACCTGCACCCATGCAGTTCATTGAGAACTACAAGCGGTCAATTGTGGTGGCTGATGGTAGTTGTAGTTCATTAATTCACAGAACTCTGTGAATGAATGATGTGGTCATGAGGGGCTCTGCACAGCCATGCAGTTTTTAAATTCTGACAATGGGGGGCTAGGGTAAAAGGTCCCCCGAAGGCTGTCAACGTGGAAAGAGAGTCGGGGGGAGAGGAGGCAGGAGCTGGAATAAGTTACATTTTCCAACCGTATGTAGGGAAAGTGAACTTAGCCTTAAAGTGGAGGCTTGTCTGCCCCCCCCCCCTCCTCCGCTGCCACCTTTAGGGGAGGAGTGCTCAGAACCAGATGCCCCCTCTCACTTCTGGTTCAGTTTGCTGAGGCAAACTGACCTGGAAGTTCGGCCCCCCCCCCTTTTCCCCCGGAGCCTTCTGGGACACTCCACTGGTCACAGAAGACTGCGGCCCTTTCACAAACAGCAAGGATTCACTGCCAGTTTCCCTTAGTCAAATTGGCTTTTCCAGCCCCCAATAGCCGATTAAAGAATCAGCTGGGTGAGTACAATGCTGGATGCCTGGACAGGTAATTACCCTAATATTAAAAGTCAGCAGCTATAGTAGCTGCTGATTTTAAATATATATATTTTTTTTGTGGGGGGGAAGGGGTGGAACTCCTCTTTAAGCAAGGCAATCAGCATTTCAAGCAAGATTTCTGGCTATGCAAAACATCACTATAAAATTCTCAAGGTCCATATTGTATATACAAAGAATTCATTTTCTATGGACTATTTTCCTATACGCTGTGGACCTTCAAGTTGTATACAATCTATACACTTATAATTTACACTTGAGTCTCATAAAGGGCGTATCAGTGTTGGCAGTGTATATTGACTATTCTTGGCCAAGATTTCAATTGTTTGTAGGTTTTTGTTATGGTATATTAATAAAGTTTATTTTTATTGCAGCATTTATACCTATTTTGTTGAGCCAGACAACAATATGTTTCAAAACAGTTAAGAGGGGTTTTTGTAATCAAAGCTAGGATTTTTTTTTTGAGGTTTTCAAGATTTCTGGCTGCCAAGATCATTTTCCAATTGCAATACTCTTTCAGTCAGTAACATGGAAAAATAATGCAAATTAGTTGTTCTGGCTCCAACCTGCTGCACACTTGTTTTGGGTCAGTGACTCGAAGTATTTAAGCAGGAGGATCAGAATGACAATAAAGAAGATTTCAAGACTAGTATTATAATTGTTTTATAAAAAAACGTTTCTCAAGCAACCAAATTTTATCTTACTCTTTTTTAATCGATAGGATAATAACTGTCATGCTTTTTATAAGGAAATAGCCTCAAAAACCTTTGAAAAAAATATAGAATTAAAACATTGTTCTGATCCTAAGGGAGATGCACAGTGCAGACTTTCCTATGTTTCCCTGCAAGCTGCAGTCAGACTCTTTAGCCTGTAATGTGTGATGAAATTAATGACAGGCTGCACGGTACGTGGAAGCTGATTAAATAAGGTCACTTAGTTCTGGGTCTTTAGGCCACTTTAGTTCTGGGTCTTTAAGGCACAATTTTACACACCCCATTCTCTTCAAGTGCTGCCAATGGCTTATTGATGCTGTTGACAAACTTGTTGACATGTTCAAAATGCTTTGTCATCTCTGTTGCTAAAACCATGTCGATGATAGCTTGCCGTAATGTACGGTATTCATTCCTGTTACAAAAACACAAAAGAAGCTTTAAAAAAAATGTTATCCAGCCAGTTAGTAAAGCTAAAAATAAAGCAATGCGCATCAAGCACATACTAGCAGAACCACAGAGAAGTGGTCATCCCAGCACCATGGCCATTACCAGAGTAAGATGACTTACCAACAAGGACACCATTGCTGGGTAGTAGAGATTTTATAAAGCCCAACTACACCCAAAATCACTTCATTCAAGGCAAACTATAGCCAGTAAAAAAGAACTTTATCCAAAGACTCAAAGAAAAGTGTGCACACATATCTCAGATCTGTATTGAGTTGCCATTCATTCTGATTCTGCCTTCCAACTCCCCCTGCCCCCTTTTCAAAAAATTAAACTACACAATCTCCTCCATACAACATTACAACCAGCTTCCTATTACCATTTAACACGTCACACTGTGCACCAGATCATAAAAGACAGCAGCAGATGTATAATTTTCATATATTTTCAGTTTTATATACAGTGCCTTGAAAAAGTATTCATACCCCTTGAAATCTTCCACATTTTGTCATGTTACAACCAAAAACGTAAATGTATTTTATTGGGATTTTATGTGATAGACCAACACAAAGTGGCACATAATTGTTAAGTTGAAGAAAAATGATAAATGGTTTTCAAATTTTTTTACAAATAAATATCTGAAAAGTGTGGGGTGCATTTGCATTCAGCCCCCTTTACTCTGATATCCCTAACTAAAATCTAGTGGAACCAATTGCATTCAGAAGTAATCTAATTTGTAGAGTCCACCTGTGTATAATTTAATCTCAGTACAAATACAGCTGTTCTGTGAAGCCCTCAGAGGTTTTTTAGAGAACATTAGTGAACAAACAGCATCATGAAGGCCAAGGAATACACCAGACAGATCAGGGATAAAGTTGTGGAAAAGTTTAAAGCAGGGTTAGGTTATAAGAAAATATCCCAAGCTTTGAACATCTCATGGAGCACTGTTCAATGCATCATCTGAAAATTGAAAGAGTATGGCACAACTGCAAACCTACCAAGACATGGCCGTCCACCTAAATTGACAGGCTGGGCAAGGAGAGCATTAATCAGAGAAGCAGCCAAGAGGTTCATAGTAACTCTGAAGGTGCTGCAGAGATCCATAGCCCAGGTGGGCGAATCTGTCCACAGGAGAACTGTTAGTCATGCATTCCACATATTCTGGCCTTTATGGAAGAGTGGCAAGAAGAAGCTTGAGCTATTTTGCAAAGAAGAAAAAATGTCATTCTCTAGATGTGCAAAGCTGGTAGAGACATCCCCAAAAGGACTTCCAGCTGTAATTGCAATGAAAGGTGATTCTACAAAGTATTGACTCCGGGGGGCTGAATACAAATGCACGCCACACTTTTCAGATATTTATTTGTAAACAATTTTGAAAAACATTTATCATTTTCCTTCCACTTCACAGTTATGTGTCACTGTGTTGGTCTATCACATAAAATCCCAATAAAATACATTTATGTTTTTGGTTGTAACATTACAAAATGTAGAAAATTTCAAGGGGTATGAATACAAAGCACTGTATTTAAATATTATTCTATGATGCCACTGTCACCTTTAATTGTGTGGCTTTTACATTTCTACAAACTTCTTCTTTAAATGTGAATTTAATTTTCACATATTGGGCTTTGGCCCATGAGTCCACCAACAGTAAAAGTTATACATAGGATAAGACTGTTGCACAATACAAAGAATTGGATCCTGTAAGCCAGGGTTTCTCGATCAGGGTTACACAGAACCCTAGGGTTCCTACAGAGGTTGAGCAATGAGCAATTTCTGCCTCTCAGATAAGTTCCCAATGACATCTTTGATCTTTTTAGCTATCTGTAAGGGGGAAATTCTTCTCAATGATCACAAGTGTAAGGAGCATTCTTCCCTCTGACCAGCACACTAATGTATCATGGATTATAGATATTAGCAGGGTTCCCTGAGACCGGAAAGTTATTTCAAGGGTTCCTCTGTGTTGAAAAGGTTGAGAAAGGCTGATGTAAGCAGTACAAGCAGTCATATCACAGGATCTTAGGAGACTAGAACAGCAAGCAATCCAAAAGGCTGAATGAGTTTGTAGTCTACACTAACGTGTTGATCAATTTATGACCCAATGCTGCCTAATATGCTACAATGGAGAATTGCCTGACATCCTTGGTACAAATAACAAGCAAGTCAGGCAAAAGGAGGAATGTCTAAGAGTCTTCATATGGTCATCTTAAACTTCTGAAAAGAAAGCATATTCTAAATGAAACTGCTCCTAATTTAACAGTTGAACTGGCTACATATTTAATCTGGGCCAACCAGCAGGTCCAGAATTCATTATTTATACATGTCCTTGAAGAACACATAATAGTTTTTCTGATACTGCATATCTAATCTTCATTTACTATCAAACTTTTCAGTGATTCAGTTGCGAGTTAGAACAGCCCACTAAAGCAATGCTTGTCCCGGGTCTTACCTCTCCATATTTTTGAATATATTGCACTTATCATCTCTCGTGGTCAGCTGGAAAGCCAGTGCCGCATGATGGCTCTCCAGCACCGCTGTGTCATTGTAAAGGATGGCCAACTCACTTCCAGCATTGCAGAGAAAAGAGTTTGTTCTCCCTGGATGATCCACATCATGAACAGTGGCAGCAATGAGAGCAGCAACCTCATCAATTGGATCCAAGCTTTGCTGAAAAGAGATATTAAATCACTAATAGTGCAGGCTGGCACATTTGTGAACATGGTGCTAATTGTTCTATGCTCCTCAGGACAGGAAATCATATAACAATTGACTACAGCATCAGCAACAACAAATATTAGTTTTGTTCAGTTCAATGTATTGTTGCAAAAAACATAAGTGACAGTTTGCAGAGTTCTTGTACTGTATGTGTCAATACACCTTTCCTGCCCCAAGAGCCAGGGAGCGCCTAGGCCTCATGCGCACTGGATGTTATTTTCAGCTGCTCTTAGGAGCGTCTGTCGTTTTTTTTTCCTGCCTCTAAACCCCCTTGCATGTTAGCCTATGTGTCCATAGGCTAAAGGAGTCTAGAGGCATAGACGTTTAGTGGTAGAAAAATAACCCACTGCCAAAGCGCCCAGGAGCAGCGGCATTTTGGCACAAAAAACCGCTTGAGGCATGCCAACATGTGTTAACGAATTTACATGTGTGTTAATGCTAGGCATGTTTAGCACTTGAACGTTGATTCATTTCAATGGCCAGCTTAAATGATTATTCTGGCCAATTAAATTAATTAATACCCAAACTCTTCATGTGGATAAACACATCTAAACGCGTTCCACACTTTTACAAATGTCTGACATTTTTTATGCCAAAACACTGCTGTCAGGAGGAAAGGCTGCCAGAGTTTGAAAAATGTCCGGTATGCATGAGGCCTTATTGGGTGTCAATATACCTTAACAAAAATAAATGTAGTACATCTTGCCTACCCCAGATTCCAGGAAGAGCTTAACGGGTGTCAATAACTTACCTACCCAAAGTAAGTGATTAGGATGTGTCAATACAGTTTACTTACCCCAGGTGTCAGGGAGTGCATTGTTGGTGCCAATACACAATACCTACCCTAGGGGTCAGCAGGTATTTGGTGAATGTTAGGAATATGTAACAATTGGCTCCTTTTGAAGTCCAGATATATACATCAGTTATATGAATTTTCCAGCATTGCTCTGCTATAATATGGGCACTTTCCGGAGTGAAAATCAAGCACAGGCACCAAGATTGTACATAGACACTTTCTGACCAAAATTTTTACCATCTGGACAGAGCAAAGTGCATAATGTATTAGTAATGTTGTTGGTTTCTACAGAGTTGATAGTTCTAGCATTTGTTTTTTTCCCCACAAAACCGCTGCCTCCACGGTTTGTGGATAACAGCTGCACTTTAGTACTGTGGTAACCCAAGAACAATTACAGTATGTTAGTATCAGATATAAAACATGAAGTTACTATGTAAATTTTCAGGCGTGTTATCATGAACTGCTCAATGATGTGGAGAGACTCTATCATTTGTTTCCTACCTAAAATATGGAGGTTGGAGAATCTAATCATGTGGAGGTTGAAGGATCTAACCAATGATTTCTCATCAACATCAACTTGGAATGAGTCCTGTGATCCCTGTCCAGATGCAATGTATTCCTAACTGGGATCTGTGTTACAGCCAACAGCATCTTAACAACATTAAGTGTTCAGTTAGGACATGAAAAGTCCTAAGGGAAATATAATTATCAATTTGTTCCTTACCTTCACTCTTTCTTTGCACAGGAAGTAAGCAGTGGCATGTAATACATCAGCGGAATGTGTTGAGTTATGATAAGCATTGCTCGTATGATAGTTTGACTCAATAATGTGGAGCCAAGATCTCAATGTCGCTTCTGAGCAATTCAAGAACGAACAAACGCCAAATCGAGCAAACATTTTAAGGCCAAGGTACACTAAGGGCCTGTGTTAAAACAGCAAATTCATATTGTCAGATGAATTATTGGTAACTTTCTGTAATGCTGCTTAATAAGAGATTACAAACATAGAATTTTTTACTTACTGTAAAATCATTTTGGGAACACATTAAGGCATTCAGGATGCAGTATTTCAGATAAAATGGGTTATGCTACTTGCCTTCAGGAAATTAGGAACTGGCAAACAAAGTTGAAGGAACAGCATTGTAAAGCCTTCCCACTCCCATCATGCCTCAGTTTTATAGCAAGCAAAGGTAGGAATGGATACTAAAAACAGAGGGGAGGGACAAGTGTCCCTTAACATACTCCAAGAAAAGGATTTTATAGTACATAAAAATTCTGTTTTCTTAATCCCACACTAATGGACACAGGATGCGATAATTCAGGCACTGGGATATCCGAAAGCAGTCAAATGGATGGACAGGCAACAAAGCAAACTAAAAAATAACAAGACCAAGAAAAATCCACAGGTTAACAGAGGGGGCTCAACAGAGCCTACAGACTTGCCCAAAGAACCAGAGCCAGCATCATCTGAGGCCTGACCATCCACCTGCTAAAACTTAATGAACAAGTGAACCAAAGACCAGGTGACAGCAATGAGAAACAGATGCTTTATGCTGAAAATACTGAAAAGCCCACAAACCACTAAATGATCTGGTGCAGAGTGTGAAACCTTGTCCTCAAGTCCATAGCAGGCTGTGCCTTACAGGGACCTTCAGGAATGACAGACAGAAAGTCAGACTGCCCAAAGAAAGCGGCAGCTGAGAGACATACTAATACTGCACCTACCACATCCAGAAAATAAAGAGAAAGCTCCACTGAATGTTGTGGTGCAGGACATAGTGATGGTAAAACAATGTCCTGGCTAAAGTGAAAGAAACTACATTGGAAAGAAAAAAGGCCTCAAGACAACCCTGACTTTGTGCAGCACAAAAAACGTTAATTACAAGTTACTGCCACCAGTTCAGAAACTTGTCTGTAAATGTACAGTGATTGCAGACAGAGGAATATCTCTATGAGGTGAAGAACCAACATAACAAGGTTGAAAGCCCACTGGAAGATGTGTAGGGGGAATAATGTAGGTGACACTCTGAATGAAGATCTTTTTTAAGCAGTGAGAGGCAAGCAATCGATGAACAAGAACCCTAGGGTTGAGATTTGGCCCTTGATGGTACTCAAGGCAACTCAAGGCAAAATGCAGACCTAGACCAGACTAGAAAAAAAAAAAGACAGGATTCATCACATCGAGTACTTTCTTGGACAGAATTTTCTTACCTTGAACCATGAGATAAGATAATAAATAAAAAAATAACTCCAACGCAAAGCCCTAATCCTAACTCTAACCCATACTAGAGATGCATCAATACCGGTTTTGAATCAGCAAGTACGAATACCGATACTTTCTGTCAAGTACTTGCCAATACCAATACTTTGAGGGACGCAAATTGCACCACAAAGATTAGAATGCGATCTGAACAGGAATGCGATTCCTGTCCAAATCGTATGAGGTTTTCCCACAGCTCCTGTCTGAACCTAGGCTTGGCATAGCCCAAGTTCACACAGGAGCGGTGTGGGAAACCTCCCTGCAGGCATTCCATGCCGAGTGTCAGTGGTAGGAGAAGTGAGAAAACTATGGGGATTTGAAATCTCTGCCATTTCTTTACTCTTCTTGCAGCGATGACAGTTCGGGCTAGACAGTATCTGACTGGACAGCTGCTGAGTGGGGACTTCAAATTGGTCTGCAGCTCACCATTCAGATGCTGTCTAGCCCAAACTGTCATTGCTGCAAGGAGAGGAAAAAAAGAGATGGGGGTTTCAATTCTTGCTGCTTTCTCTCCTCTCCCACCACTGACACTCAGCATGGAATGCCTGCAGGGAGGTTTCCCGCATCGCTCCTGTGTAAACTCAGGCTATGACAAGCCTGGGTTCATACAGGAGCAGTGGGGAAACCGCATGCGATTTGGACAGGAATTGCATTCCTGTTCAAACCGCATGCTAATCTTTGTGGTGCAATTTGTGTCCATTAATGCAAATCATACCACAAAGTATCGGTTAAGGTATCAGGAATATTTTCACCAGTACAAGTACTCATGAAAATACTTGGTATTGGCACTGATACCAAAGCTCAAAACGCCTAAAAAATGCTGTATGAAAACACGCAAAACTGCACAAAATTACAGTAAAATATGCAAGAAAAATAGTTTGAAAAACGCTCGCTACACTGAATGCAGCCTTACAGAGCATCTAGAACTCTTCCCCAGCGAGACATCCATGATGAGAACCTTCTAAATCAGTGGGGAAAAGAATTTCACTGACTCTTGATCCACCAGCCCAGGGCAAACCTAGTTTTGTGGGTCAGACATATGTGATGACAAAATGTTCACTTGCAACAGTTTAGAGTTAAACTGGGCTGAAGAACCTGCTTTGAAGGAAACCACTATTAAGCCAAGAATCCTCATACAAATGCGGAGGGTTGGTTGGTTCTTGAACTGCAGAGTCCAAACATGGGAGAAGGGTCTGGAGTTTGTTCTCTGGAAGGAAAACCTTGGACATGGTCATATCCAGGACCAATACCATCAAAGCGATGAAAGGGCTTCAGCACTGACTTCTTTTAAGATATTTAAGATCCACTCAAACCTCTGTTGGGTCTTCACATTGGCTAAAACAGTCAGTGTTGATTAATCCCTCAGAACAAGGTTCTCCCAGTATCCCATTATAGGGATGTCCTGAGAGTAAGCAAAGCAAGAAAAAAGGCTAGCATCTAGATCCTCTTTCTGGGACAAGAACTTTGAGCCTTTGCAAGAGGAGCTTCGCAAGAGCAGCGTGCAGGTCTGCTAGTTTTTTCAGGGACAGTGGCAAGTTTGACAACATATACCGTACATAACGGGATAGAGGCAGAGACCGAAATACCAGACTTTAGCCTCCAGATACAAGGTTCTGGACCTAAACAGGAGGCACCTCCTGATTGTAAAGAGGACATACAGATTTGGAAGTCCAGGACTGAGTTCTAGGCTTTGTTTTGGAGGCCTGAGAAAAATAAAAGGAACTTTTCTTGGTCCCATAATTAGAGGGTTTCCCAGATCGAGGTTTTACCTTCTCTTTTCTGTGGCAAGATGGTACGCTTTCCACCAGTGACCTTCTTGACAAGGTTGTCTAGGGATTCACCACAAAGGCATTCTCAACCAAAGGATGTACACAAAAGGCATTTTTGCTCTGATGCTCTTCAGACCAACTTTTAAGCCAAACGATCTTCCATGTGTGTACCAAAAGGAGGCCTATTCCGGATATTCAGTGCAAAACATCTGCTAGCCCATGAGCACAGTTGAGTAAGGCCAAAGGCAGCAGGATCCAGTAAGATGGATCCAGGAGTCATACATATACTTGGACTAGACAGCTAAGGATCTGGGCATGACGTTCGTGGCAATGATGAGAATCATCTGAACTTAAAGCTGCAAAATGAGCAACTTCAGGGCATGAGGCAATTAAATAAACTTGATAGAAAAAAAGAACCTTGAAAAAAGGAAAAAAAGGTTTTACTTCTCTCAGAGGAGAATGAGCATCCGTTCTTGCTGGACTTCTAGTAAAACACTTGGGCAGGTGGGAGTGGGAGAGGTCATACTTGGCTGTCCTTAGAGCTTGTTTGGCAGTGTCCAATCTCTCGAAGGCAGCAGCAAAACTCAATGTATCTGAACTACATCATCCTGTGTCCCTTAGCACAAGATTAAGAAATAAAAAATACAATATTCTGATATACTGTATACTCTGATCTCCTTCATCTTGCATCATGTAATGTTCTCAAGTTATAAATCACAATTCTGGATTAATTACTGGTCTGTAATTCCTTACAACAAAGCAGCAGTAGCATGTAAATCCTATTACCCATCTGTTTTCTAAGTTCCCAGGAAGTCTGGTGTCTCTAAAAGGTCATAATCCATAATGTTTCAGGTTTAGGCCACCTACTCTCCACTGTGCAGAAGGTGACTTTTTAAATATGAATGATAACATAAAAACTAGAATATTACAGGAAACTGTGCCTGTGATCTTTTACCTATCATGACGTTAAAGAGAGTAGTGAATAAGTGGATAGAAAAACACCTTTAATAACCCTAGTATATTAACATGCAAAACTGATTAAATCTTAATTGACTAGAAACTACATCTATCCCATTATGCATACCATATGCACTGCATATTAAGCTGGCAGCAGACATCAGATGGCAGTGAAATGTTACAAAAAGAAATGACTGCACAAGAATGGCACTGAAGAGTCAAGCATTTAACTGCAATCTCCTGACATTTTGATGGCAACAAACAGTAGCTATAGGACAGGAAAATCTAACCAAATCAAAGGACTTTGCTCCAAGCTCAGTCTGCTGGGAATGTTAGTTGAGACAGTAATGTGCCAACAGACCACATGGACATCTGCTGATCCTAATCATTAATTATGAATTTGTAACACTTCAAGTGATGTTAAGTAGGGTCAATTGACACATATTTATGTCTATGCATTTTCAGCATACAGGCAAGCTGTGAAACAATGCAGTTATGATGATCATGAGTCATCTTTGACTCAGAATTTCCAAAAACAAAGTACCACAAAACTTAACAGTCTAAGGCCTCATGCACTCAGCAGCTAAAAAAACCAAAAACCTGTTTTGCAGGCATTTGGCATCTTTTTTTTCTGCCTCTAAATTGCCCTCTATGTTAGCCTATACGTCCTTGCACACATAGGCGTTTACAGGTATTAGCGTTTATGGGCTAGAAATCGGATTTTTACCAAAATCAGGAGAGTAGGGTTAAGCCAGAAAAACTCCCGACACCCCTAAACACGTGGAAACATGCCTAAATGCTAGGCCCATTTATTCATTTCAATGGCCAGAATCAATTCATATTTTGGCCAATGAAATGAATAAACGCCCAAACACATGACATGCCTGCACATGTCTAAACACACTTAAATGCATTTGAAAAATGCGTCTTTAGACACATTTTTAATACTGCTTTTCTCCTGCCAGGAGAAAGGCGTTCAGAGGCAAACGACCAGTGTCCATGAGGCCTTATTCAGTGTCATAACACATAGCAGCCACTCAAATTTCAGCTTTCTGTAGTTAAACCCTTTCACAACCTTAGAATGTTCAAATGAAATATACAATGAAAACAGTCAAAAGCCCTGAAAACTGCATATCAAAACAACCACTAGGCATATAGATATGGGAAATTAATTTATATGCAAATCTTGACTTTTTCTGTTTAAGTCAAACTTGGCCCCACCTGCTTTTGAGCCTCTGTACTGGCCAAGCAGGCTGCACGCCATGTTACAACTCCAAGAGGAAGTCCAAGAATGTGAAAAGTAACTTGGATTTTTACTAAAAATTTAGATATTTCCAAGAATCCTCAGCTGTCTGTATCTCCAGAGCCACTGATTGTTTTGATGTTTTTCACCATATACTCAACTTGAACTGCCTATGTTTGTGAATAGTTTATTTTAGTGATTCCTACATTTTGTATGACATTCCCTAACAACCAATCTGAAGACAATTTTTAATTGTGCTAACTACAATAGTTTACTGGAGTGCAGCAGTAATTGGTTTGTTGTAGATTACTGGATTTTGCACCACTTTATTTAACAAACATTTGCGATCAATGAGATTTCCAGGCAGGTGCTCTAATGGACATTTTCTCACTAAAAGAAATTGGATGAGTACCATACCATGTTGATCTGCAGAACTACCAAAGACTCCAAAGAGCCCCAGTCTTTCAATGTTTCTTTGTCAGATGGTAAGAGATCTCTTAAGAGATTCTCTGAAGGATCAGTTAGAAACTTTAGTAACTTTAAAAAATAAGTTCACCTTTCTACATTTTTTTGCAGGTAAAAAAAAATGTGCATTATTTTTTGTAGTAGGAGCCTGGAAAGTATTGTGCCAGCAATCAGGAGATCGCTGATGCCATGCAGGTCTCCTGCAGACCTGTCAATTTCACTGGATACAAATGGAGAAACGGAAAAAGGGCGCACCGACCTAGTGCATTATCGTTTAAAATAATTTATTGAAGAAACAAAATAGGTATCATACTCACAATGGACATAACACACTGAACACGATGTATGATCCAAACAACATCTGAGTCCATACGATGGAACCCTGGATGACCAACTGGCTAACGCGTTTCAAGGACACAACCTCTTCCTCCTTGGTTGGCTCTGAGGAAGAGGTTGTGTCCTCGAAACGCGTTAGCCAGTTGGTCATCCAGGGTTCCATCGTATTGACTCAGATGTTGTTTGGATCATACATCTTGTTCAGTTTGACATGCCTGTGTTATGTCCATTGTGAGTATGATACCTATTTTGTTTCTTCAATAAATAATTTTAAACGATAATGCACTAGGTCGGTGCACCCTTTTTCTGTTTCTCCATTTGTATCCAGTGTATTTGGACCACCCCGGTCTGTTGAGGGCAGCAAGCAGTGCATATTCCAGAAAATTCCAGAACATTCCTATTGGGTCTACTGAGTCCTTTCCTAGCGTAGGAGTAAAGTGTTTGTTGTGTTAGACCTGTCAATTTATCTGCTTGCTCGTACAAGCCAATACTTCTGACCAGGGCTGTAGATCATTTTTTTTCGGGAGGGGGGTTATTATTATTACTACAGGTACTTATATAGCGCCGTCAATTTACATTCAATGTACATTCACATCAGTCCCTAACCCTCAAGGGGTGTACAATCTAAAGTCCCTAACTTACATTCATACATACACATACTAGGGCCAATTTAGACAGGATCCAATTAACCTACTAGCATGTCTTTGGAGTGTGGGAGGAAACCCACACAGGCACAGGGAGAACATGCAAACTCCAGACAGGTGGTGCCGTGGCTGGGATTTCGAACCAATGACCCTAGTACTGCCAGGCGGAAGTGCTAACCATTTAGCCACTGTGCTGCCCAACTGAGTTGCATTTTTAGGAAGGGAGGGAGGGGTGGGTGGGTGTAAGGGAGGGAGGGGTGGGTGGAAGGAAGGAAGGGAGGGGTGGGTGGAAGGAAGGAAGGGAGGAAGGAAGAGGTGGGTGGAAGGAAGAGAGGGGCAGGTGGAAAGAAGGAAGGGAGGGGCGAGTGGAAGGAAGGGACTGCGGGTGGAAGGAAGGGAGGGAGGGAGGGAGGGGCGGGTGGAAGGAAGGGAGGGAGGGGCGGGTGGAAGGAAGGAAGGGAGGGAGGGGCGGGTGGAAGGAAGAAAGGAAGGGAGGGGCGGGTGGAAGGAAGAAAGGAAGGGAGGGGCGGGTGGAAGGAAGGGAGGGGCGGGTGGAAGGAAGGGAGGGGCAGGTGGAAGGAAGGGAGGGGCAGGTGGAAGGAAGGAAGGGGGGGTGGAATAAAGGAAGGAAGGGTGGGTGGAATAAAGGAAGGAAGGGTGGGTGGAATGAAGGAAGGAAGGGTGGGTGGAATGAAGGAAGGAAAGGTGGGTGGAATGAAGGAAGGAAAGGTGGGTGGAATGAAGGAAGGGGTGAGTGGAAGGAAGGGGCGAGCAGAAGGAAGGAAGGGGTGAGTAGAAGGAAGGAAGGGGTGAGTAGAAGGAAGGAAGGGGTGAGTAGAAGGAAGGAAGGGAGGGGCGGATGAAAGGAAGGGGTGGGTGGAAGGAAGGGGGGGGTGGAAGGAAGGAAGCGAGGGACGGGTGGAAGGGAGGTAGGGGTGGAAGGAAGGGGCAGCTGGAAGGAAGGAAGGAAGGAAGGAAGGGGTGGGTGGAAGAAATGAAGGAAGGGAGGGAGGGGTGGAAGGAAGGGTGGGTGGAGGGAAGGAAGGGTGGGTGGAGGGAAGGAAGGAAGGGAGGGGTGGGTGGAAGGGAGGTAGGGGTGGAAGGAAGGGGTGGGTGGAAGGAAGGAAGGGGTGGGTGGAAGAAATGAAGGAACAGAGGGAGGGGTGGAAGGAAGGGTGGGTGGAGGGAAGGAAGGAAGGGTGGGTGGAAGGAAGGATGGGTGGGTGGAAAGAAGGGAGGGAGGGGTGGAAGGAAGGGAGGGAAGGAAGGGATGAAGGGGTGGATGGAAGGAAGGGAGGGAGGGGTGGATGGGTGGAAGGAAGGGAGGGAGGGAGGGGTGGGTGGAAGGAAGGGAGGGGTGGGTGGAAGGAAGGAAGGTGTGGATGGAAGAAAGGGAGGGAGGGGTGGGTGAAAGGAAGGGGTGAGTGGAAGGAAGGGTGAGTGGAAGGAAGGAAGGGAGAGGCGGGTGGAAGGAATGAAGGAAGGGTGGGTGGAAGGAATGAAGGAAGGGTGGGTGGAAGGAATGAAGGAAGGGTGGGTGGAAGGAAGGGAAGAGAGGGAGGGGTGGAAGGAAGGAAAAGATGAAGGGGAGGGTGGAAGGAAGGGTGGGTGGAAGGGAGGGAGGTGTGGGTGGAAGGAAGGGAGGGAGGTGTGGGTGGAAGGAAGGGAGGGGTGGGTGGAAGGAAGGGAGGGGTAGGTGGAAGGAAGGAAGGGTGGGTGAAATAAAGGAAGGAAGGGTGGGTGGAATAAAGGAAGGAAGGGTGGGTGGAATGAAGGAAGGGTGGAATGAAGGAAGGAAGGGTGGGTGGAATGAAGGAAGTGGTGAGTGGAAGGAAGGAAGGGGTGAGTAGAAGGAAGGAAGGAAGGGAGGGGCGGATGAAAGGAAGGGGTGGGTGGAAGGAAGGGGCGGGTGGAAGGAAGGGGCAGGTGGAAGGAAGGAAGCGAGGGGCGGGTGGAAGGGAGGTAGGGGTGGAAGGAAGGGGCAGCTGGAAGGAAGGAAGGAAGGGGTGGGTGGAAGAAATGAAGGAAGGGAGGGAGGGGTGGAAGGAAGGGTGGGTGGAGGGAAGGAAGGAAGGGAGGGGTGGGTGGAAAGGAGGTAGGGGTGGAAGGAAGGGCCGGTGGAAGGAAGGAAGGGGTGGGTGGGTGGGTGGAAGAAAGGAAGGAACAAAGGGAGGGGTGGAAGGAAGGGTGGGTGGAGGGAAGGAAGGAAGGGTGGGTGGAAGGAAGGATGGGTGGGTGGAAAGAAGGGAGGGAGGGGTGGAAGGAAGGGAGGGAGGGGTGGAAGGAAGGGAGGGAGGGAGGGGTGGATGGGTGGAAGGAAGGGAGGGAGGGGTGGATGGGTGGAAGGAAGGGAGGGAGGGGTGGATGGGTGGAAGGAAGGGAGGGAGGGGTGGATGGGTGGAAGGAAGGGAGGGAGGGAGGGGTGGGTAGAAGGAAGGGAGGGAGGGGTGGGTGGAAGGAAGGGAGGGAGGGGTGGGTGGAAGGAAGGAAGGTGTGGATGGAAGAAAGGGAGGGAGGGGTGGGTGGGTGAAAGGAAGGGGTGAGTGGAAGGAAGGGTGAGTGGAAGGAAGGAAGGGAGAGGCGGGTGGAAGGAAGGAAGGGTGGGTGGAAGGAAGGAAGGGTGGGTGGAAGGAAGGGAAGAGAGGGAGGGGTGGAAGGAAGGAAGGGTGAGTGGAAGGAAGGAAGGGATGAAGGGGTGGGTGGAAGGAAGGGTGGGTGGAAGGGAGGGAGCTGTGGGTGGAAGGAAGGGAGGGAGGTGTGGGTGGAAGGAAGGGAGGGGTGGGTGGGTGGAAGGAAGGGAGGGGTGGGTGGAAGGAAGGGAGGGGTGGGTGGGTGGTTGGAAGGAAAGGGTGGGTGGAAGGAAGGAAGGAAGGGAGGGGTGGGTGGAAGGAAGGGAGGATGGGAGGGGTGGGTGGAAGGAAGGGAGGATGGGAGGGGTGGGTGGAAGGAAGGGAGGGAGGGGTGGGTTCAAGGAAGGAAGGGAGGGGTGGAAGGAAGGGAGGGGTAGAAGGAAGGAAGGGAGGGGTGGAAGGAAGGAAGGGAGGATGAGAGGGGTGGGTGGAAGGAAGAAAGAAAACTGAACCGTAGATATGTTCTGTGCAGCAGTGGGGGCGGTGACAAGCAGTGATCCCCTGTATGGCTTTCATTGAAACAGCTGGAAGCCGATTCTCCTCCTCTCCCTCCTGCGGCTTCCATCTGCTTTATAGAAAGCCATACAGGAGATCACTGCTTGTCACCACCCCCACCGCCCCCCCTCCCATATACCTCTAGTCCCGGCACTGCCCACCGCCCCCACCTTATTTCCACTCGTGGGCGAGTGGAAATTTCGAAGGCTGCAGGGATGGTTAGCAACTCTCCTCTGGGGGTGGGGGGAGGGTTCAGGCCCCCCTGACCCTACCCCATTATCTACACCCCTGCTTTTGACAGGAAGACTCAATGAACTACCATAATGCTCGCAACGCCATGGCTCTCAGGACTGTGAATGAATGACATGGGCGTGTGGGCGGAGCCCTGCACGGCCATGCTGTTTTTGAAAATTGACAGCTAGTATGGGGAACGTCTCCCTGTACTGCTGTCACGGGAGGGGGGGGAATCAGGCAGTGTCTGCAGGACCGGGAACATGTTATATGTTCTACCCTAAAAACGGGTATAACATGTAACATGTTCCCAAAGGTGAACTTATCCTATAATTATGACTTTTTGATGTTGTCTATCTTTATGAGTACTTCAGAGTTTATATTGCAAAATAACGTTTTCTATGAGTAGACACACGAAAAGGCTAATGTAGTTTTATATAGCACCTTTTATGAGTAGCAGCCTCTAGTTCAAAAATATCAAATTCCCAATATTCTTCATTCTCCATTGCTTGTGCTATCCGTGGTGGGATATCAGAAAGGGAGAGAGAGGAGATTAGGTGCCCAGAAGACGGATGAACATCTGTTCCAATGACAAAAAAACAACAACAAAATTTTTTAAATTATTGAGGAATTCAGGCTATCCTCAGTATTTCAGTAAAGATGACTGTAAGTCTAAGATGACATATAGGAGTAACTTACGTTTTGATGAGAATATGTACTCATTCCCTGAAAGTCTTCGTAAACCATCCTAAAAAAGTAAATACAATAAAAAAAATTAGAAATTCTTATTTCTTTACACATATTTCTTTACACATACTGTAGATACACTGGTTTCACTGGTATTTATTTGACTTTTGGATCTCTTGAAGTGCTGGGAAATTGTCCAGAAAGTTTCAAAATACAAAAAAGTAAGCCCATATATTGCCAATCTATTGCATCGAATACCTTCTTTGCGATCAAAGAACAACAGAAGGCCTTTGAACCTAATTCAGGTAATGTATGTTTAATGCCTGTCTTGCGTTTTTGGGGAACTGTCAGAAGGGAATAAGCGCACACTAACTGCTGAGAACCTACCTGCTAAGAATCACTTTTAATCATCTGTGAATATTCTCATTAGTCCTGGTCACTGAATAGCTAGTAGTAAGTTACATTTAGAGACTGTAGATTTTTTATGTAATGCTTACAATCTTTCATCACTCGTAAAAAGGCATACATTTCAGAGATAAATAAATAATTGTACCTCTTTACAAAATGCTAGTTTGGTCTCAGCTTGAATATACACTTCAGTTTTGGTCATCAGTCCTCAGGAAGACCTCAGGCTCTGCTCCCAATCTGGCATCCATGTGGGTTCGGGTGAACAGACGCACACTGATGTTAATTTACTAAAGGCAAATAGACTTGAAAAGCGAGTTGCACTCTGCAAGAGCAGTTGCTCCACAGCTTCATAAATGCGCAGAAGCTCTTCTGACTTCCATCATCCAATAATAAAGTTTTACTTCCCTGTGATTGGGTATTCTTAGCAAAGAGAAGCTTTACCTCATTTACTAAGCTCTGCAGCAACTGCACTTGCAGAGTGAAACTGTACTTTGCAAAGTGCATAGTCTATTTGCTTTTAGAAAATCAACCCCACTGTGTCCATGCAGCTGCTGCACCCCAATTGACAAGAATGGGACTACCTGCATGGGGATGCATGAAACACCTGTGCGGGTAAACACAGCCCTTGAACGGGCATACATTGTAGTACATCCATATAAACAAGGCCTTACTTTTAAGGTCCCAGTAGGTCACACGGTCACAATGAGGAAAGGGTTCTTTACTGTTAAAGCAGTAAAATGTGGAACTCCTTCCCACAGGAAGTTGCACTAGCTGAGAATGTTGACAACTTCATAAAAATTTTAGATCCCTCAGATTTCCTCCGGAAGCAGAATGTATAGGGCTATGGTAATTGTTAAAATAAAAATCGCACACATTTTCTGTTTTTTCTCCTCAAATTCATGGACTTTGGGCTTCAATACGGAATATCCTGGAGCTGGTTCTGGAGGTATCTCTACCACTGGATCCCTGTCACTATCTTTTGGGATAGCCATTTACTGGGATATCTAAAAGTTCTAAATAAACTCAGTGCTCACATACTAACAGCAGCCAGGAGAATGATTCCTTGTTACTGGAAATCTGCAGAGATCCCCCCCACAGAGTCAGCTTATCTCGGCTATAGCGGTAAAAATGGAATATTTGACGGTATTGAACTTTTTCATAAAGTGTGGGACTTATGGGACGGTTCTATCTTTGGATCACCTACCTGATGTGCCACTTCTCGCAAACCTTAGTCACCCCCCACCTAGTTAAAAGTGCAGGGTACAATGATAGGCATCTTTTCATACACAATACCTAGCACCTTTCTATTTTACATGTCAATTTTTGTATATGCCAAATTTGGTAGATTAACCCACAATATATCTTGGTATAATATTTCAGGTATTGGATCTACTAGATGCTTTGTGACGCTATTTATTTGCAAAAATCTGGTTTACTCAATCTAAGGCTAGTGACTTTTACTTATGTATATGGGTTTTACTTATTGGTGTGTCCATGTAATGTTTAATGAACTGCATACATGTTATTTCCACCATTGTTATTCTCTTTTCATCCATTGTTTGGCTTTTATTCCTGTAACTGTCAAAACTCTACTAAAACTACAATAAAAATTAATAAATACCACAGATACATACAGCCACATGGGTTAAAATGGATGGGCCTATGTCTTTTTTCAACCTTGTAACTATGTAAATGTGTAAGTTGTTCACATACACTATAGTGCCAAAAGTATTGGGACACCCCTTAAAATCATTGGATTCAGGTGTTCCAATCACCTACATGGCTACAGGTGTATAAAATCAAGCACCTAGGTATGCAGACTGCTTCTACAAATGTTTGTGAAAGAATGGGTCGCTCTCAGGAGCTCAGTGAATTCAAGCGTGGTACCATGATAGGTTGCCACCTGTGCAATAAGTCCATCCATGAAATTTCCTTGCTACTAAATCTTCCAAGGTCAACTGTCCGTGGTATTATAACAATGTGGAAGCAACTGGGAACAACAGAAACTCAGCCATGAAGTGGTAGGCCACCTAAAATGACAGAGCGGGGTCAGCGCATGCTGAAGTCCACAGAAGTCGCCAACTGTCTGCAGAGTCAATAACTAAAGACCTCCAAACTTCGTGTGGCCTTCAGATTAGTACAACAACCGTGCATAGAGAAATTCATGGAATGGGTTTCCATGGCTGAGCAGCTGCATCTAAGCCTTACATCACAAAATGCAATGCAAAGCGTCAGATGCAGTGGTGTAGAGCACACCACCACTGGACTCTAGAGCAGTGGAGACGTGTTCTCTGGATTGACGAATCACGCTTCTCTGTCTAGCAACGCATTGGACATGCCTGGGTTTGGCAGTTGCCAGGAGAACAGTACTTGCCTGAGTGCACTGTGCCAAGTGTAAAGTTTGGTGGAGGGGGGATTATGGTGTGGGGTTGTTTTTCAGGGGTTAGGCTTGGCCCCTTAGTTCAACTGACGGGAACACTTAAGGAGTCAGGACACCAAGACATTTTGGACAATTTCATTCTCCCAACTTTGTGGGAACAGTTTGGGGATGGCCCCTTCCTGTTCCAACGTGACTGCCCACCAGTGCACAAAACAAGGTCCACATTTCCATAGACACACTCCAAAACCTTATGGACAGCCTTCTCAGAAGAGTTGAAGCTGTTATAGCTGCAGAGGGTGGGCCAACTCAATATTGAACCCTACGGACTAAGACTGGGATGCCATTAAAGTTCATGTACACGTAAAGGCAGGCGTTCCAATACTTTTGGCAATATAGTGTAGTTTTGATGAGTATTGGTGAATGCCAGCAATTATAACTACATGGGCAACTCAATTAACTCAAAAAAAATAGGGTGCTTTCCCAGCTTTTTTCACACCTGCAGTCATGTTCTTAAACAATTACCATCTGTGCTGACACAATTCATGACACAATGAATGGATTAAAGTGACTGGGTTGAGGGTATGTTCCTGACACTCATTCGAACTAATGAGTGGGGAAACATCCAGCTGATTGTGAATAAGTAATATTGGTCTGCAACAGTGAGACTGGTCTGTACCTATGACCACTACAAATTAAATTAGAGAATTGTTTTAGGAACCAATATAGAGTATTTTTTTATATTTTAGTAGGGGGCTATACAGACATAAGAGAACTTAGAATACATCAAATATGATGAGGATGTTAGAATCTTTTCATTAATTAAAGATTGAATTTACAGCAGCCGAAAAATTAAGCTGAGCTGAACTCCAGGTATGTTGCATAGTTACATTGGTCCAGCTTGGACCAATGTATGTATGTATATACAGTATATTCCATACCTGAGGGACTTCAATATACATACTGTATTCCATACCTGAGGGACTGCAGTATACATATTCCATACCTTTGGGACACTCAGGTATGAGATATACATGCTTACTTTGAACCAAGTTGAGCCAATGTAGGTATGCAATATAGAACCTCTCTTGTGTCAAATGTTTCAGAATTATAAACTAGATGCAGTTGAACCCTGTAGAGTACCAGGCAGTACTTTACTAGGGCTGGGAAGAGGGTTCATACCCCACTGCTTGAACCAATATAAGTAATATAAGTAACTCATACCTAGAGTTCAGCTTTAATGGAAAAAGTGCACAACTATTGATATATTTACTACAGTAGCAGCCAATAGATATTTATGTCTTTTATTTTCCGTTTTCCCCAAGGTTTCCCATAGGTGTGTTCTCTTTTAATGTGCTACATATTATTGATTTGTAAAATAAATGGAAGAAGAAAATGTCATTTAAATGTCCTGGTTCTTCATTCAAAGCCAGCCATCCATTCATAATAGAAAATATGCAGCTATATGCTTCCACCTCCAGGTTTTCAAATGCTCAATTCAAGGAAAATATGGATGATTCTCTTTTGTGGTTTGTCATCAGAAAATAAATAGGTGGACTGTTGGATTAATAGTGCGCTGGTTTTATATAGACTAGGCGGACTGTTGCTCTGGACATCACTCTCAATGCATAACATTAATTTTATCAGAAGAATGACTTCTAACATGGGCAGCCACACAGAGCAGGATGTGGGGAAGACAGAGCTGCCTTGATGTCAGGATTTTCTCCGTATACTTCCTGAATGCTGGCAGTGACATGTAAACAGCAACACTGCCAATCTGTTAACCCATGGCAAGGCATGTGGCCATGATGGAGACTTTATTTTACATACGTACTATACAGTAAATATATATATGTGTGTGTAAAAGAGTGTTTGAACTGAACTGACAAATCTCCATCTTAAATCAATTAAAAAAAGCTTTACAAAATGCAAAATGCCCATGAAATATATTTGTTTTATCTCCATATTTTTAACATTTCAGCACCACATCATATCCTTTTCCTGATTTATGTGGGGTGGTCCCTTGGAAATAATCTGGCTCCTATCATAGAAAGTAGGCACCTGTAGATGCTTGCAAGTGTACTCAATATCTGAGCACAGTAGTGAACAGCAGCCTGAAATCCCAGGATGCTCTATAAAAATTGTGACGAGAGCTTAAAGTGTATCTATAGAGCAAATTATAAAGTATTTTGGATTGCTATAGAGCAATTTGTATAGAGTAGGGAAGGGTTAAAACCACTGTCAGATTATACTGTTGATGGAGGCTCCATTGGAGAGGCTCCTTCACTTCCTTATGGTATGAGGGTAAAGCAGGCCCATAGATGATGTGATTTTCTTTCCTGCAACCACAGGTTGCAAGAAAGAAAACCTCTTGATTCCCCCCATCAGCACAGTCAGTGTTGATGTGGGAATCCCTCCGGCAGAGCTATTGTGTTCTCCCAGCAGGGAGTGCACAGAGCCAGTTCTGCCAGGAGAACACAGTGATTACTGCTAGCAGATTTAGCCACTGGCAAATAATCACATGTAAAACTCCAACATTCTGGTTGTACCCAAGTCGTTCCATCACCCTGCCCATAAATGGTTTGAATCTCGGCTGGTCACTGCTGAACTGGCTGGCATTTGAGCCATCTATGGCCGGCTTTAGTCTCTGTAAGGTTAGGTTTAAACTAGCCCATGCTCTGAAAAGCAATCCATGATGGATTGCTTTTCAGAGTGCAACTAAGCAGCCACTGTCAGGTGCTCAGGAGGTGGCAAGATCACAATGTAGGTACAAAGCGTTTGGCTCATGTTTGTGGCATGGCCCCTTTGACTTGAATGACCGAGTAAGACAGGCAGTGCTGCCTGTCATCTCCGCATGTCATGTTATATTTGCCTATGCGACATAAAGCATCACAGTCGCAGCATGTGAACAGCCTTCTCCGGCTGTATTTTATACATTAGGTGGGCCTGTGTGAAAGAGGCCTATCAACAACACAGAGAGAAGTTAACATTTTTTTTTATTAAGTAGGGGAAGGCTAGAACTGATGTTCTTATTGTTGTCTTTCCTGGTGCAGATTTTACCTCATTTCCCAGTCTAGTAAACGGTTGTTAACAGAGCCCCAATAAAACCGAACAGGGGTTCTAAGCTTTTCCCTGTTCTATACAAAAATAAATAAAAAGGTTTTGAGTATAGATACACTGTAAATGGTCACTATGTTGTCTTGACACTTCTGCATATCTTCAGTCACTCAGAAATGTCACATTTTAGAGCTTGGTGATAGTGGTAGAGTTGAAACAACTAATCAACTATTTTCATAATCAATTATTTGGTCAGCTGATTAGTTGGCATGCATACAGAATGCATTATCTGTTTACATATCAGAAAATAAAGTGCACATACAGCTCAGTACACCATTCATACATGTCAGTAAGTGTCTCATGGGACATGTAATCCTGGGCAGAAGGAAGTGATCTAAAGTGATTTTAAAAGGCAGAGGTTTTTTTTTTTTGCCTTGCTATAGGGGCACTTTATACTATAATTTGCCGCATACTAAAGAATTACTCTGAAGGCAGGAGGAGCCAGAAGTTCTGGTGGGGGACCCCAGAACAGGAGAATTTGGGCTGCCCTGTGAAAAACCATTACGCAGAGCAGGTATGACAAGTATGACAAGCTTTTTTAAAAAAATGTTTACAATCACTTTAAGGACTTAAACGTTTAAAGTTTACCAGTATTGTGTATCATTTTAAAATAATTATATTTATGCAGAAAAGTCTCAGCCTTTAGTAGTACTTTAACATAAAAGATTTATATCCCCCCCCCCCCCCCGCCACCCTTCATATCTGTCAGTTAAAGTACCCTGTATATCCTACTTCTGGGTATAGTTGTCTATATATATATATATATATATATATATAGATTATTGTTACTTTCTCTGTTACACAGTAGAAATTAACCCCTTATAGTAGTGATTACCTGCTGTTTTAGGACTATAATGGGCCAGTTTTTGTTTTTTAACCCCATCATGACAGGCAATAAAAAAAAAAGCATGCTGCTGCTACTACTAAATATCTTATGCTGGCCATACAAGTATTGATTTTCGGACAAGAATATCCATACGAATCTTCTTTGTACATTAGATAAATGGACGAATGTCGTTCAAATATTCCACTTGCTTTTAACATTCAATTTTAAAATAAATGTACTTTCTGAATTCGAACCACATACACTGTCCGCAAAATGTGTTCAATCGACAAAAGTTTTTTATTCTGCTCCTTCGAATGTTTCCATCGCTGTGGTAGAAAACGAACGTTGATTTGACCCCACTAACGATTAGAAAATTGAACGAATGTTCTTACAACTAAAATTTTTGAACAAAAGATTAATTTATGTATGGCCATCATAAGTGACAGCAGGTGCAAGTAGCTTGTATCAAGCTACCTTCCTATGACAAGGGAGTTTGTCATGCATAATAAAATGTTACAATCCTGTCTGAAAATCTGCAAAACTGTATTTTATGTCTTTTTAAATGTTTTTCTTTCTTTGAATAAAAGAGCAGAGCAGATTAGATCATTTGCTCCCTAATCATATACTGTAGCTGATTATTTTATATTTACCACTGCATATAGATATTGAAGAATAAATTGTCTTTTTTAACTTTACATATTAACTACATTATACACCAAACTTTTTTTTTGAGGTTTTTTAATCGGTTAATCGAAACAATAATTGGCCAATGAACTGATCATGGAAATAATCGTTAGTTGCAGCCCTAGATAGCAGACTGCAGTTTGCAGTCATAAAATACTCATAACACTTTGGCACTACTGGATGATATTTGGCCATATTCAAAAAGCAGGTTTGCTCTTTAGTCCAGTTTTTCAATGCAGAACTGATAGCACGCAATTAGGATTCACTCCTCCAATATAATAAATGATGGGTTATTGGTGCAATAAGTACTCTTTATTGACTAATGCAGGCCATAGATGGGTCGAAAATCGGCCGATTTTTCGGCCGAAAATAAAATCGGCCGATTTTCGGATCGTTAGTGGGCTATTTGTTCGGCCGTTTTTCGGTATTTTGGCAGATTTTTTTTTTCGGTAAAGTTGGAAAAAAAATCGGCCGATTTTGCCGATCGGCCGATTTTTGCGGCAATGATGGGCAAATCGGCCGATTTTTTACCGATAAAAAATCTGCGCATGAGCAGTGACCTGCAAGAGGAAAACAAAAAGAAGAAAAAGAAGAAGAGGAAGAAGAAGAGGATGATGATGATGAAGAAGAGGATGATGATGAAGAAGAAGAGGATGATGATGATGAAGAAGAAGAAGAAGAAGATGATGATGAAGAAGAAAAGGATGATGATGAAGAAGAAGAAGATGATGAAGAAGAAGAAGATGAAGAAGAAGAAGAAGAAGAGGATGATGATGATGAAGAAGAAGTGGATGATGATGAAGAAGAAGAAGAAGAAGAAGAGGATGATGATGAAGAAGAAGAAGATGATGAAGAAGAAGAAGAGGATGATGATGAGGATGATGAAGAAGAAGAAGAGGATGATGATGAAGAAGCAGAAGAAGAAGAGGATGATGATGAAGAAGAAGAAGAAGAAGAAGGATGAAAAATAAGAGGAATTCCAGTACGGCAAAAAGTGTCCCTGCAGAGAGCTCCGCTATTTCTTTGACAGTTCTTTGACATTTACAGCGGTTGCAACATTGTATCTATTTGTTTCCGAATGAAAACATCTGTATCCTAAATGGATACAAATAGATACATTGTTGCAACCGCTGCAAATGTCAAAGAACTGTCAAAGAAATAGCAGAGCTCTCTGCAGGGACACTTTTTGCCGGCTGTACACGGGATGAAAATCGGCCGATTTTTTTTTACCATTGATGGTAACGTCGGCCGCTTGAATGACAGATTTTTCGTTTTTTAAAAGAAAAATCGGCTGTTTTTCTCCCCGTCTATGGCCTGCATTAGGCTGATGGTTGAGAACTTGTTAATTAAAAAGACATCTTCTGTTGCAAGATATGGGAGCTGACTTACTGTCATCAGGCCTCCAACCAAGTCATTGGTGTGAGGATCTTCATCCTTGGTTCCAAGCTGCGGAGAATACAGTTCTGTTGTTCTTAATATCTCTAGGACTCGGTCCAAAGCTTCTGCCACTGGCATTGGGCTGTTTTCCTGCGCAGCATTGATGATATTTATTACCTAATAGAAAATGTGAAAATATTTCAAATTGTTACTTAGAAAATTACACATTAAGTACAGATTATGCAATTATTGTGTCATACAACTTAAAAATATTTTTATTTGGAGATGAATACACATGAAACTATCCTTGTTTCCTTAGCATTGTTTCTACTTGTACAGAATAAAGTGGAATATACTTTTATTTATAACATGTACTGATACTTAAAAGAGAGGCCTTGACCCTGCTAAAGGACTGGGGCCCTCCCAAGCCTTCTAGCAATAAATGGCACATGTCCCACAACAGGACCCAAAGCCATTTAAAGTGGAACTCCAGGAATTATATCTCTTTTAAAAATGTACTGCCCTATGCAGGTTTAAGTCCATAGAGGTGTATGCCACTTCATAGGCTTATCTCTTTTATTTACTATTTACATTTTTACCAAGCGCTGGGTGTAGAGCTATTGCTATACTTCCAGTGCTAAGACATTGGACCTTCAGGTCCCTGATACAGCAGTTGCAGACTTGTTTGCAGCCACTTTGTCTGCCCCTCCTCTCCTCTTGCCCAATCATGTAAGACTTTGTATTATGCAAACTCAATAAAACAATTCAAAGTATTCTGCGAATGCACAACTGAGGGCAGCGGAGGGTAGACTGGATGCGGAGCACCTTGAGTATACTGATAGATGTACTCCTGCTGCTCAGTATTAATGTAAATAGTAAATAAAAAACAGCGGGCATACACTTTGTTGGACTTAAAGCAGAACTTTAAGTGGCAGCAAATGCAAAAAAAAAAAATTACAATGGTACCCAGCGGGTACCGCATACTAGCACATTATGACAGACTTAACTTACAAACAGAGCTCTCCAGCGGTATGCTGTTACTGCCCTGACCCTTCCATCTTCGCCCTGTTTTAATGGTGGGGCTGCGATGATGTAATTCCTGCGCATGCGTATGGGAGTCATCATCGCGGCAAGGCGCTCTCTGAGTTACGCTACTTTTATAAACTTACCTGTATGGTAAATTTGAACTTTTGACTTTACTACTGCTTTAATTCCCAAAAGGGGGTTAGTTCCTTCTAAACACCCCCCAATCCACTGCACCCCAGGAAGAATTGCTTTTTAAGTTTATAAATTTCTTTAGCCTCGTCCTGCCATCTTTCTGGTCTAGGCCAGAATGACATCCTGCAGCTTCCTGGGATACTCTTACACAGGGCTATATGATTGGTGCACACATAGGGTGAGCCCAGCCCATCATTAATGGCTGATTGCTTGCACCCAGAAGAGGTAGCCAGTTGAAGGGGACCAAGATGGCAATGCTGGACCCAGTGTATGTCACCTGAGCAGCAGATTACAGCAGAACAATGCTGGATTTGCTGTGTTGATAAGTATGTGTTCTGAAGAGAATGCAGAACTACAGGTAAGCTGAGTATCACTTTAACCCCTTTGAGGCAGCAGATTTTTCAAAGTACTGCAATTCCTAGAGTTCTACTTTAACATTACTGTTTACCCTTTTGCCCATTTGCAATGCCTCAACCTAAATACTGCATCTAGAAAATCCTGATTTAATGAATAAAAGAACAGACTATGACATTGTGTGAAACAGAAAGCCAAAGAGATCTATATTTATAAGTGTTCAAATTGTTAACTCTTTTTCCTTTTAATTTCTGGAATTGAAATGACGATTGTAATTGTTCACTCTTAGCAACAGATTTGCAATGAAGACATATTATAAGGGCACATTGTTAAACAAGCCCAAGGGTATAGATCAGAAAGTCACAAGGGACAAGCCTGAATTTTAACACAAGTCCAAGGATATGTTCTTGCCCTAAAAGATAGATGGTAATGTAGAAATAGAATACATTCGAGAAAAGTCAGACGCAAGTGTAGTGCATACTTTTATCTTTTATGAAATTACCAAACATTTGGAGCTAATGTGTACTTTATTATTCTTGAGTACAGTAACCCAAAGCAACCAGACTCCAGCCTGTACTTGGGGAGCCCAGTGGCTCGGTGGTTAACAAATATGTCTTACATCACAGGATTCCTTGGTTTGAACGCTGCCTAGAGCTTATATGATCTCCTTGTTCTAGTGGGAGTTTCCTCTGGGTTCTTTAGATTCCTCCCACACTGAAATGACATGCTGGTAGGTTAATTACCTCTTGCCTGTCATAAAGATAAAAATGTCCCTATTATGTATGTGTGTGTATGTATGCAAGATAGGGACCCTAGATTGTAAGCTACTTGAGAGCAGAGACTGACATGAATGAATAGTACATAAAGCACTGCTTAAAGCAGGGTGCTCAGCCCGCAGGCCACATGTGGTCCTTGGAGCCTCTGATGTGACCCTCGACCTGAGGCCAGGGAAACATAACGGGGTCGGTAACCCATTTATTATGGTTTGGGCTTGCCGAGTCGCCATCCCAAAGCAATGGAGTGCATTGAGCTAGCACCGGTAGCAGAGGAGACAGCAGGAGCTGCATAAATTGATGCTTCCTCTGTATAGCCAGATCCTGTCTCAGGCAGAATGATACCAAGTGCACTGCATCTGGGACCTTTCTAGCAGCCTAGAAGCTGAGAGCCATGCCAGCAGAAGCTGGAAGAGGAAAAGAAGGTCAGTGTATCAAACATTACATACACTTTGTAATGGATCTAGCTTTTTGCCAATTATTTCATGAAATGGCTTAGTTACAGCAACTGAAGTGTACGAACTTTAAAAACAAAAAATTTGATTCTTTTGGCGTTCCAAAATCTTATGGTCCTCAAAGGGTTAACCCTCAGGAAAGCCACAGGTGCACTGTGCTGCACCCGGGAATCAGTGTGAGAGCAGCCTAAGAGTTGTTAACCCGTTTTGTAGATGTTAATATGCCTATTGCCAAAGCAAAGTGTATGTAATGTTTGATACACTGACCTTGCACTGTGCTGCACCTGTGGAATGGATAAACCAAAGCACATCAGTGTGAAAGTAGCCTTATAGAGGGCTCAGGACAGTAATGGCTTGTTTACATTTGCGGTTTGGGGGAAGTAAAACCCCATAGTTGAGATGCATTTATACCACACCCCCCAACCACTGGTCAGGAGTTGCAATGGCGACTCCAACCCATGCTCCAGGGAGCCCTTCTATTTTACACGTGGACAGGAGTGGCATATACAGGAACTGATCCTCTCCATTTTCTTCCTTTAACCTTGGAAAGCCGGCTTCTCATCCTCTCCTCCGGCTGCAGGGAGAAAATGTTCATTATGCTATGAAAAATAAAAAAATTTTAAATTCTGAACTATTTCATTTCATTGTGGCCCATGACCGGTTAACAAATCGCTTAAGTGCCCCTCACTATTCAAAAGGTTGAGTGCCCCTAGCTTAAAGTTATGGCAGTGCAAACAGTAAATACCTGTAATAATAATACTAGTCTGGCTTTAGAAGAGTGAAATCTGATTGGCCGCCTTGGGTTACTTCACTGAAAGTCCAACTCCAGGAAACTTAAAAATTATCAGTAAAAAATGATTCAGTAAATTCTTGGATGAACAGGCAGTCGCAACTAGATGCAGGCAGTGTTGGGTATACAATAGCCATCACTGCAGATTTGTTCATCCATGTCTATTGAGTACCTACCTCCTGGAGCTTAAAGGTTCTAAGTAAGGTCTATGGGCAGGTGGTGTAAATATATGTGCCTCCTTTTACCTCTGATCCATCACATTTAGATCAGAAAAGAACACTGACCTTCTTCATAGACAGACAGACAGTCTCCACAGCCAGACTCAGAGGTAATTGGATGTAAATGAATGCATGTCCATTTACATCATTCCATGGAGCTTCCATTCAGATCTTCTGACAGATGGATCTGATCAGAGCGCCCATGTGAAAGGGGCCTTAAAGTGATACTAAAAGTTTGGATATTTTTTTTTAAATAACAAACATATCATACTTACCTGTTCTGTGCTATGTTTCTTTTAACAGAGCAGCCCCGATCCTCCTCTTCTCGGGTCCTCTGCCAATGCTCCTGGCTCCTCCCCTCTGCTGAGTACCCCCAGAACAAGCTGCTTGCTCTGAGGGCAATCGTGCATGCTCACTCCCAGAGCAAGCTTCTTGCTGAGGGCACTCGTGCATTCTCACTCACGAGCCACCTCTGTGGCTGTGAATAACAGCAGCGGGAGTCAAAGGTTCCTGCTGCTGTGTCTCAGCCAAAGAGGAAGGAGAGAGCGGGGATGGCCACTGCTCTCATGCACAATGCTGGAACAAGATTGGACTCATGTGAGTATTAGGGGGGCTGAGGGGGGAGCTTCATACTTTAGTTTTTTACCTTCATGCATAGAAAAAACCTTCAGCCTTTACAATCAATTTAAATACAATGTTGTTGCAATCTTTGGTGGAGATACAAGAATACAATAACTAGTCACACAGCTCTAGCTATCTTATATTGTGTGCCTATAATGAAATCACTGTAATATACTATATTTTATACTATGCTATAGACCAGTGGTCTCTAAACTGTGGCCCGAGGGCCGAACGCGGCCCCTTGCTAGCCTTCATCTGGCCCTTGGGGCACTATTACTCCCAATGATATGAGCCACTGTTCCTCCTACTGACACCAACATGAGGCATAACTCCTTCCACTGACACTAATGAATGGGCACTATTCCTTCTACTAGTATCAATGATGGGGCACTATTCCTCCCACTGAAAGCAAATTTTTCTTCCCCCGATACCATTGATAGATACTATTTATTCCACTAATACCAATGATGGGGCACTACTACTCCTCCTACTGACCATCACCCTGAGACCATGTTTAGTCTCACTGATGCTGGGCCTGGGACATTTTTTACCTCCACTGGCCACAATCCGGCCCCCCAAAAGTCTGAAGAACAGTATACTGGCCCTTTGATTGAAAAGTTTGGAGACCCCTCTTATAGACTATACTAAACACTGTTTTGTCAAGTGAATGTGTCCTGGTAGTAAACCTATTAAACTAGTAGTATGACTTATAGGCCCATTCACATATCTGCTGGTGCATCCTTGGAGCTCCCTGGGGCATTTAATGATGAAAATCTAAACTTCAGAATGTAACTGAGAAGTAAATCGTTGTGTTCGTCTAAGAACTTTGTCCAAAATGAAATTACCAAAATGCTATTCTAGACCTCAATGCATCTACAAAATAAAACATTTCATGTCATGGCATAAGAACCAAAATAAAAATAGCTCAGTTTCAGTATAATCAGGATTATATATCATATCAAGCAGTGGGATCAGGACCAGTCATAGAACATTCTGAATTTTCAGGCATTAACCACTCGCAAAAAAAAAAACTCCAAAACTGTAGGATTCTCTAAACCATTTCAAGTGTCTGCTTTTTTACAGCTCCTTTTTCATCAACACACATATTGGATTCATCCTGCAGGAGCCCATAATGAATGGCTGCAGTGATTGAGATTTTCTTGGCATGCCAAGTAACAGAACAGCAGGATGCAGGATACAAACATATAACCACCAGGGGGCATGGGATGGACATGTACACATTTCACTCAGCAGAGGATGGACCGCAAATCGCTGCAGAAACAAATTCTTTTCTTTTTTTAAGCAACTAATACAAAGATGAATCCAGTTTTATTGTACCAAATGCTTTAGGAATAACAGCATTATGATGCATACTCATGTGATTAACACTGCTTCACTGTCGTGCTAGGATCAATAATTCAGTTTAACTTGGGATTTTTCCTCATTCATATGGTAACTCAGAGGTGGCCTAAGTAGATATGGCTACCACCTTTTGGAGATACAAATCTTCCCTTCTATTTTTTCTTTTATCCCTTTGCCTTATTATTACCATTTGAATTAGGGTTCATTCTTATTGGCAAAACTACGACATGACCTAACGGATGTAAATAGCTCAAAGTCCATTGAAAAAGCAAAGACATAATTGAATTTCATATACAGTGGGGCAAAAAAGTATTTAGTCAGCCACCAATTGTGCAAGTTCTCCCACTTAAAAAGATGAGAGGCCTGTAATTGGCATCATAGGTAGACGTCAACTATGAGAGACAAAATGAGAAAAACAATCCAGACAATCACATTGGCTGATTTGGAAAGAATATATTTTCAAATTATGGTAGAAAATAAGTATTTGGTCAATATGAAAAGTTCATCTCAATACTTTGTTACAGTATATATCCTTTGTTGGCAATGACAGAGGTCAAACGTTTCCTGGAAGTCTTCACAAGGTTGGCACACACTGTTGCTGGTATGTTGGCCCATTCCTCCATGCAGATCTCCTCTAGAGCAGTGATGTTTTGGGGCTGTCGCTAGGCAACACGGACTTTCAACTCCCTCCAAAGGTTTTCTATGGGGTTGAGATCTGGAGACTGGCTAGGCCATTCCAGGACCTTGAAATGCTTCTTACGAAGCCACTCCTTCGTTGCCCGGGCGGTATGTTTGGGATCATTGTCATGTTGGAAGACCCAGCCACGTTTCATCTTCAATGCCCTTGCTGATGGAAGGAGGTTTGCACTCAAAATCTCACGATACATGGCCCCATTCATTCTGTCCTGTACATGGAGCAGTCGTCCTGGTCCCTTTGCGGAGAAACAGCCCCAAAGCATGATGTTGCCACCCCCATGCTTCACAGTAGGTATGGTGTTCTTTGGATGCAACTCAGCATTCTCTCTCCTCCAAACACGACGAGTTGTGTTTCTACCAAACAGTTCTATTTTGGTTTCATCTGACCATATGACATTCTCCTAATCCTCTTCTGGATCATCCAAATGCTCTCTAGCAAACTTCAGACGGGCCTGGACATGTGCTGGCTCAAGCAGGGGGACACGTCTGGCACTGCAGGATCTGAGTCCCTGGCGGCGTAGCGTGTTACTGATGGTAGCCTTTGTTACGTTGGTCCCAGCTCTCTGCAGGTCATTCACTAGGTCCCCCCGTGTGGTCCTGGGATTTTTGCTTACCGTTCTTGTGATCATTTTGACCCCACGGGGTGAGATCTTGCGTGGAGCCCCAGATCGAGGGAGATTATCAGTGGTCTTGTATGTCTTCCATTTTCTAATTATTGCTCCCACAGTTGATTTGTTCACACCAAGCTGCTTGCCTATTGCAGATTCAGTCTTCCCAGGTCTACAATTTTGTTTCTGGTGTCTTTCGACAGCTCTTTAGTCTTCATCATAGTGGAGTTTGGAGTGTGACTGTTTGAGGTTGTGGACAGGTGTCTTTTATACTGATAACAAGTTCAAACAGGTGCCATTGATACAGGTAATGAGTGCAGGACAGAGAAGCCTCTTAAAGAAGAAGGTACAGGTCTGTGAGAGCCAGAAATCTTGCTTGTTTGTAGATGGCCATATACTTATTTTCCACCATAATTTGCAAATAAATTCTTTCCAAATCAGCCAATGTGATTGTCTGGATTTTTTTTCTCATTTTGTCTCTCATAGTTGAGGTTTACCTATGATGCCAATTACAGGCTTCTCTCATCTTTTTAAGTGGCAGAACTTGCACAATTGGTGGCTGACTAAATACTTTTTTGCCCCACTGTGTGTATATATATATATATATATATATATATACACACACACACAGTTCCGGCATATCTAGCACTAAATGGCAAGGGGTGCTGGGGCATGCTACAGGATCTACTGATGATGGCTGCTGGGGGATCAATTTTCCCTGGGGGGATCTATTGTTGCGTATAGGTCTACTATTGCTGGAGAGTCATTTGTTACTGGGAAGGATCTACTGTAGCTGGCTGCAGGAATATCTATTGTTTCTGAGGGGGTACTTTGTTGTGGGGCATCTGTTGTTCCTGGTTGGGGGATCTATTTCTGCTGGCTGAAGGGAATGTATTTTACTGCTTTTCTTGTTATCATTAACAAATTCCATACAAATTACTTGCAAGTGGGTAGGGGGTGGAACCAAGATACAGTGCCCAGAGGTGGGTAGAGGGTGGAAACAAGGGGGGAGTACCTGCACCTATTCTCTGAGAAAAAAAAGGCAAAGAATTAGTAAACAGAAACCCGGTTTCCCATAGGAATGCATTGAAAAACATCTCCACACTCGACGGTACGTGCTACCCACAGACTCCAGCATGCACGGGGGCGGTGCTATAAACCTCCCAGGCGCAATGCATCCTGGGGAAGCTTGCTTCGTATTCCAAAAAAAATTTGCGTACCAAGGCATTACTTCCAATGGATTTTCATTTGTAAACCAAAAATTACGTTAACCGAAGCGTTCGCAAACCGAGATACCACTGTATGTGTGTATGTATATATATATATATATATATATATACACACACACACACACACATACATACATACACACAGATGTCACTCTCCATCGCCATTATAGAGGACCCTTTGTACCCCATACTAATTCATTAATGGCCCATTTATATGAGCGGCAGCCCTTGACACCCCTCTGAAAAGCAATCTGCAGTGGATCGCTTTTAAAAGGCCTTTTGACCAGCTGTGAGGAGATGATATATTGCCCCCTCACCTCCTATCACACATCTCTGAAAACCAATTGCGGCATAGCCCTATACACTAAAAAATGGTTCTCATTCAATGGTGGTACCATCTACTGAATGCAATGTGTGTTCCATTTTGGCGCAGACACGAGTTGAAGCTTGTGTACAGCCCTGAGCAGCTGCAGTCCTTCTATAGGTGGTGGTTGAGGGGTGGTAATACCACGGCGCCTGCTTTTAACACCCCTCTTGGCCGCCCATGTCAACGTGCCACAGCTGTAGGCAATTTTTTTAAATATAATCTTTATAAAAACATTTTCTATATGTATGCATAAGCACCAAAAAGTACAAAATAAAGTGCTTCAAACATTTCACAGCTGTCATTGGTCACAGACATACAAAATACCAACAAGCAATTAAAAGGAGCATGGGGCCAACACTGAGCCAAGCCCCAACAATTTTGAGCATGTACAGCAAAAGCACATTAGACTGATGTAAAAAAATGAAGAAAAAAAAAAAAGAAGATTTGTATGCTATATGTTGTATAAAAGCAAGCTAGGTACCACAAATATGAGCAGTTCTGCAAAACAAATGAGAATGTACCATATGGCCAACATTGTTTGGGACATACTAGGAGGGAACCCCCACCACAGAGTCATAGGGCTACAATAGGGGAGGATTCTCGGGGGAGCCAGATGTACTATCCAGTCTCAGTTGTAGCTCCAAATATAAATTTTTCATGTGGCATGGTTCCAGCCATCTGCTTGCTGAATTTACAAGTAAAGTAGATAGAATATACAAAAAAAATACAAACAGAAACGAAAACCAGTACAAATAGGATGCAGATCGAATACTGCAATCAGCAGGCTATGTTGCAAAAGTAATCTCTTCCAAAAGCGAGAATCTGTTGCAGTAAGGCCTACGTAACAGCTATCGGTCATCATGGTCAACTCCTTGTGGAAGGAGTGGGGGCACATGCAAAGGGGACACCTGATATATCCATGTAGCCCAGATACAGTAGAACTGGTCATATTTGTCGTTACATCTATCCATTCCCCCACTTCCATTATATCCATCACCAGCTGTACCCAGACCAAGCGTCTAGGAACCTGTGCTTTCCTCCAATAAATCGTAATCAAATGCCATGCAGCATTTAGGAGTTCTGGCAAAATTTCTTATAATGGCTAAGAGGGATAGATGGGACATAGAGCAGAAAGTGCATTGGGGAGTCTGGGAAATCTATGTCCAGGATTACTCTGATCTGGGCTCTAATGTCCATCCAGAAAGGGCGTAGCTTGGGGTATTCTCACTAAATGTGCAAAAAGGTAGCACGCTGACCATAATCCTTCCAGCAGGCACCAATCAGACAGAGTTAGATCACCGCCAGCTTAGAGGGAACTCAGGATGGGAGCAGTTTATAGCTATTCTCTTGCATATTCGTATCAACGGAGTTGAAGTGAGTCAATCTGTATAAGTGCTCAAGTTGAGTCTTAGAGAAATCATGGTGCAAGTCTCTCTTCCACTCCCAAGGGAGTCTTGGCGATCATCTCCAATTGAAGTTATATGTAAAGGACCGGATCACCTGTAACATACAACTTCTCAAAGGATGTAAGCATGGATGGCGGGCAGATTTTAGGCATTAAGCTGTGAACAAAGTGAAGAAGTTGTCTATAACGCCAGACATCTATGAAAAATTGCCAGTATTGTTCATTTAGAATGTCCAAGGAGAGTAGGCTACCCTCCTGGAAGAACCTGACACATCTTGTCTTCCCATCCACAGCCTACATCTGGAAAAAGGAGAGGCTCTCTCTGGGAGTTAACCAAGGGAAGCCCCCAAGCGGTGCAAGGGAGACTGGCGGAGACAGTTTACCAAATCCCAAAACTGTTGAGTTTGGGTCATGGTAGGGGACACAGGATCAGCAAGCTCCCTATGAACATGACTGAGCAATGGGGCATGAGTCAAATTTTGCCCAGCTAGAAACTTCTCCAAAGGGACCCAGTGTAGAATCCCTTGGAGGGCAGTAGCTTCTTAATATCAGCGTATGTCTGGAATGCACACCCAGACATTTAGTATTTTTCAAAATGGAGAAAGCCAAACATGGTTGTTTGTTATTCCAGACACAGCACATAAAGACTGTTAAGGCTCAAAAGAATGACCTAGGTAGGAAAGCAATATGGGCCAACAAGGCCTCTCTGGGTATGAAGGTGCCCATGGCTAAAGCGTTAAAATAGGTGCACATAAAGGTGGAAAGTAATGTCAGGAATTTCTGATAGTAGACATTAGTAAACCCATCGGGGCCCAGGCTCTTCCTTTTGGGGAGCTCTTTAATAACAATGGCTGTATTCAATTTATTTTTATTGTCTCCTGATCTATAAACTACATTAAATAGCCATTTTTAAATGTTTATTTAGCACACGTTCACTTAAACATATGTTAATTATAATTTTAAAGTGTATGTCAGGGCAAAATATAAAAATGTATACAGTGCATCTCTGTAATACATGCACATATCCTCATGTTTTATCTCTTTAAAAATGCTGCGAGTACAGAGAATACCTGCTGATCTGCTAAAAATCCAGTGAGCACTGAACATCTTGTAGTGCGCTGACATCTCTTCCTTTGCTGCAGTTAAATCCCAGCCAATGTTGTCAGGGCTGCCAAGTTCTCCCTCGCCACTGTTTGGTAGCTCAAAGAAAGAACTGGGCAGCCCTGACAACACTATGTGGAATTTTAATGCAGCAGAGGCAGAGTTGTCAACTCACAAAGGAAGTTAGGAGCTCACAAGATTTTATTATTCTGTACCTACAACATTTCTAAAGAGACAAAAAACACTGCAGGTGAATTGTATATGTTTTGGCTAGGCATACATTTTATTATGCTGCTCATTTATTGATCGTGCTATAATATTTTGAACATTATGATTTTAGCATTTAATTGCAAGAGGACTCATGCACACTTGATTTAAAACATGCTATATTTACAAGCGTTTTTTAGCTTTTTTTTTTCCTGCCTCTAAACTCCCCTCCATGTTAACCTATGTGTCCATGCATACTATAGGCATTTACAGGAGGTTAGAGGAAAAAAAAAAAAACATATCACTTGTGTGTTCAAGAGGAGCATTTTGACAGAAAAAGCACCTGATGCGCCTTTACATGCATACAAAGACATGGTAACGCTAGGTGTTTTTAGCACTTGAGCGTTTTTCTTTTCAATGGCCCGGAATAAATTAAAAGTAAGAGAAAAGTTTAAAAGAGCCCCGGTGTGCATGAAGCCTTCAACTCCTGTCCCCTGTTGTCAGTAACGATGCTGTAATGCTGAAGATAATATTTGTTAGCAAGGTACCTTGGTAATAGGAGCTTCAATAGTCATTGAATGTATTCTAGCCATTGAAGAATGCCGCCTTTGTGAACTACCTAAAATACAGAAAGAAAGATTCAGTAAAATGTCCGTACATTCATGGAAAGTTTCTGGTTATATATCTAAGGCAGAGTCATGGATGTGGTTTGTCTGCTGCCTAGACTAAGACATTTTTATATATCAAGCAGGTAGTAGTAGTGGGTCTATGTCTGTGGATCTGTGTGGTGTACTGGGGCTTAAAACAACAGCTTTAGGTATATTACTTACATGTACTGAAATATGTCTCACGAAGTGCAGGCTGCTGGATTCTGTAGAAATCTTCACTGCAGGGCTATCTTGTCCTCTTCCTACTGCTGAAATTCCAGCGCTGTGGGGTAACAGCTTTGCGTCTCCGGGCTCAGCTGCACTGTATATGATTCAATAATCATATATAGTGCAGCTATATAATCCCAAAACCGAACTCCTCGTCTTTCCCCCTGCCCACACCCCCCCCCCCATCCTATCCATCACCACCACCAACACCACTATCACTCCCGCCTCGCAAGCCAAAGTCCTTGGCGTCATTCTTGACTCGAACCTCTCCTTCCTCCCTCATGTCAAATCACTTACAAACACCTGCAGGCTCCATCTCCGCAATATTGCCAAGATACGTGCCTTCCTCACCCCAGACACCACCAAACTTCTTGTACACTCCCTCATCATCTCACGCCTTGACTACTGCAACTCTCTTCTCACTGGCCTACCCAAGTGCAGGCTCTCCCCGCTCCAGACCATCCTGAACTCAGCGGCCAGACTCATCCACCTCACCACCCGCTCCACCTCTGCCACCCCCCTCTGCCTCTCCCTCCACTGGCTCCCGATTGCCCAACGCATCAAATTTAAACTTCTAATCCTGACCTACAAAGCCGTTCATAACACTGCCCCTGACTACCTCACCAACCTGATCCCCAAGTACCGGCCTACCCGTACCCTTCGCTCCTCACAGGACCTCCTTCTATCCTGCTCCCTGGTCTCCTCCTCCCATGCACGACTGCAGGACTTCTCCAGGTCCTCCCCTATCCTCTGAAACTCACTGCCCCAATCCATCCGACTGTCGCCTTCCCTCCCCACATTCAGGCGCTCCCTCAAAACCCATCTTTTCAGGGAAGCCTACCCCACCCTCACCTAACGGCCTTTCTCCCTCATTCCTCCCACCACTTCATCCCCCTCAGCCACTTCATTCCCCTCAGCCACTTCCTATTGTTCCACTACCCCCTCCCTCCTAGATTGTAAGCTTGAAAGAGTAGGGCCCTCTTACCCCTCCTACGCTGTCTGTTTTTGTTGTACTGTTTCATGTATTGTCCCCCCTATTGTACAGCGCTGAGCAAACCCTTTGGCGCTATATAAACTCAATGTAATAATAATAATAAGAACAAGCTCCCTCTTGTCTTCTCTTCCATTCAGAAAAGCATTTTCACAGATTCCACTGCCCGTACCACGATCTGTGAATGGAGTCTGATCCGTCACAGTATTCTCTCCTCCATTCACAGATCATGTTACAGGCAGTGTAACTGGTGAAAGAAATTATCAACTGTTCTCAACTCCAAATGCTACATACTGTACATAGACGAACTGCTAACTGGCCACCAATCAAGTCAGAGACTAGTGTTAGAAGTTGGCACATCACATACTGTATGTAAAGGCTACAAATGAATCAGGTAAGTCACTGGTTACTGCTTTATATAGGGAGTACCATAATACTCAAATGCATAAGTTACGGCTGAACCCCTGCAAGCAGCTTAATACACAGTTGTAATACAGAGGAGGGAACTCTGTTAGCTTCCAAAACAATTGCAATTATGTTAGCTAGTCACCCTGCCAGAAGGCCCATGATGTAACCTGCAGCACAACATCCAGACTGCTGATTTAACAATGAAGCAGCAACAGCACACTGATGAGCCATCCCTATGCTCACTCTGCTCTCTTCTCCTGCCAGCAGCCTCACTGAGTGAACTGACTGGAGGCTGACTGGCTCCTAGTACTGCCATTCCTTTTTCAAGTGTGAGCACTTTTGTGAAGTGTGATAACAGGAGGTTACAATCGATAAAATGAATGTACTTACACTGCTTGCATTTTAAACAGATTTAATTGTATCTAATTAATACAAATCTGTGCTAATTCATATTTTTTATTTCTGCCTGGAATTCTGCTTTAACATAGGTCTATTTTTTCTCTTAAATCTAAGTGCTAATATACCACCCTAACCCATCCATCATTTGGGAGAAGGAATGCTGCTGACATTACCCTGTACTACTATTCTGTCTTCAAAGTAAAACTATGGCTTTCCATTACTCTAACAACTATGAAAAACAGTCTAAGTTATTAAGAAACTATATAATACATTCACAATGAAGCTGGGTAAGACTCAGGCGATGGTGGTGCCACTGAGCAGCTTGTTGAGCTCTTCATTGCTGACAGCTAACTGTAAGTGTCGAAGGGGTGAGGCGGGTCTTGTAGTCATGGGTGGTATCGCTGACCAGTCGAGGATCTCCACCATCAGTTACTCAAGGGCGGCAGCCACATAGATGACAACTTCGTCCTGGACCTGCTCCACATAGTTGCCCTTCCTGAGCAGATGGGGAACAAGACCGTCTGCAAAATGTGGAGCAGCCTAAGATGATTTCGCCTTGGCCATAAACCGGCTATAGATGGTACAAATCCCAGCTGAGATTCGAACCATCAATGGGCAGGCTGATTGTAGCATTGATCGACTTGGGTACAACCAGCATTTCGGATTTCTGCATGTGATTATTGCCAGCAGATACAGCCGCTAACAATAATCACTATGTTCTTCCAGCAGGGACGGCTCCCTGCGCCCCCTGGCAAAAGAAGAGCTGCACGGGAAGGATTCCCCCATCAACACTGACTGTGTTGATGGGGCAATCTTCTTTCCTGCAACCAGTGGTTACAGCACCACTGGTTGCTGACTTAGTCTGAACCTAGTCTCCTTGTCTGCCATTTCCAGACATGAGTTGCTTTGCTTATTGTAGTCAACTCATTGCCTCCATCAGAGGTGTAACTATAGTGGTTGCAATTGCTACCCGGCCCCATACTGCAGGGGGCCCCTGCGTTTGTCTACACCTGGATAGGAGGGGCAATGGGGTGATATATAGAAGAACTGATCCACTCCATTTTTCTCCTGCTGGAAGCCCTGCTTTTCTCCTGCTCTGCAGGAGCCAAAAGAAAAATGGAAGGGATCTCTTCTCCTATATGCCTCCCCTCCAATCCACCCTGGTGCTAGGTGTCCCCCCACACCCCCCACACACACACACTCTGGATCCAGCTCCTACCGCCAGGTAATTTAAGGGACATGCCCCCTGCCCTGGCAACCTTCCTCTCTAACTCTCTGCTACAGCAGATTCTTGAGTATAACAGAAAAGACAGTGCCCAGCACCTGAGCTACTATAGTGTGACAAGTGTCCTATTGTTATACTACCCCCCCTCCTGCCGCACTGCCTCCTCCTGTCACACTAATCCCCTCTTCTGTCACACTGCCCAAGTACCTTTCTTCGATGTAATATAGATAAAAAAGAGTATACCCGCGCTGACTAATAATACAAGGCAGCTGGCACAAATAAGCAGTATATAAACATAATGAAAGTAAAAGTGAAAAGTGCAGCACTAAACAAATGATGAAATAATAAGATTATTATGTCAGATTGGATGAAACGCGTAAGAGAGGAGTTTTCAGTGCTTACATCATGCCACTGCGCGATTCCGGGTCGGCAGCGGCCACTTATGTAAGCTGGCATTTCTCTAGTTGCTTTTTATTTGATTTTACATATTTATTCACTCAATTTACAATAAATACTACACTATTGGAAGTATATTCTTTGCTCCTGGGAAGCTTTATTTTTATCAGTGCCCGGGCAGAAAGAATGGCATATATTCATCGGTATCTATGACAAGACACATGCGTTTCTGCTTGATTATATGGGCGTTTATGCTGCTGTAGTGGCAGCCAACATCTCTGGTGAGTTCAAAATTCACTGGGAGACAGTGGTGGCATGTTTAAAGTGAAATTGTCTTTTCTACAATCAAGAGCACTTGTATATGGTGGTGGATGGACATTTATTTAACACTTTATTCATTTGTTTATATGGACTTTCTTTGATGTGATGGCTGCATTTGTTTTCTTTTTTAGACTTTCTTTTATTTTCATCTGGGGATTTGGCCAGTAAGTCTTTTATCTTTCAGAACAAGCTCTCCTGCAGATGTAGCAGTTAGAGGGATATGACAAACCATCTCCCACTGACAGGAGTGCTTACAATAATCAGCTTTTATTTATGTAAATCCTTTATCCCAAAAGCATCCTGATGCTTTCAGGATGGAGAGCGAGGGAAGGGTCCAGTAAATATGACATTTACCGGACCCCTTCTTTTTCTGAATGGAAACAGTAAGTAATCGATACCAAGAATGAACAGGAAGCTCTATATAGAGACATTCCTGTCCATTCATTCTGTGCAGCTGAGTCTGCAGACATGGAGATTGAGGACTATGTCCTCAATCTTCTTTCTCTGTCTCAAAGGTGAAACATCAGAGGTCTATTTAGACCCCTGATATTTCCCCAAACCCTTAATGGGGCTCCTAAAATTTTTTAAAAAAAATGATAAAGAATAATACAAATAAAAGAAGAAAAAAAAAATAACAATACAATTAAATGGTAAAAAATACTATAAAAATAAAAAAAAATAAAAATTACTGACCCTGTCCACTACATTACTGACAAAGTCCATGGCCGTACTGACTGACATTATTAACAGTCCTACTGACACCACTGGCAGAACTACCATGGTTGCCAAGGTTGCACTTGCAACTGGACCCTGGTGTTCCGCCACCGTGGGGAGCCAAGACAGCAGGAAGAGGTTCCACTGTAAAACATGTAAAGGGTATTCGCTGCGGGGCTGTAATAAAGAGCCCTGCAATGGGAATAAAGGATCCTGGGATTAGTTGGAAGGGCCCCAAGCACAGAGGGAAAAGCCCAGGCCGGTGTTCAGAGGACCCTTCACGGTTTCTTGCACTGGGGCCCTTAAGGTTCTAGTTACGCCTCTGGCGTCCATGGCCAGCAGCGGGGCTGTGTGTAAACAGGAACTGCACTCTGGATCTCTGCTGGATGTGATTCTGCTGAATGCTGGAGGGGTATCCTCACAGCTCAGAGTGAGTTAGACTTCCGGGTACTCGGGGAACTATGGCAATGTGTTTTGGGGGCTCCTCCCCTTTTGTAAAGCCAGAGCATCTCTAAGGAGCAAGAGGATTTAAATAATGGCCAGGGATACTTGGCAGTCTCACATTAACATACACTGGACAGCAATTTCCGGGCAGTCCAATATAAACACAGGGCATTAGTGTAACATGTAGCATTCCCACACATACTAAATATGAACTTAAAGTGTAACTATAGGCAAAGCTTTTTTTTTTTTTTTTTTTAAGTTTTGGATAGAGTGGAGAAGGAAGAGAACACTTGTCAGCTTTTACTGCAGTCTGTGCCCCTATTAGGGAGATTCACCCTTTCTATTTGTCCTTTTTACCGCTATTGTTGAAAATGAACGTTAAAGAAGATCTCACATTTTGGGTTGTCCCCAGAACAGTATTAGAGAAGAAATCTTCCAATGGGGGCACTAGTTCTGGTGACACGCTAGGATTCTTTAACTTTGGAGGGATTTCCTCTCACTTCCTGTTTTGCCTATGGGACGGGAAGATAAGGGAAATCACCCCAAAAGTACAAAGTTGGCATTAAAAAAACCCCAACCTTCTCTAACTTTTACCAAATGATAAAAGGTTTTTCTTTTAGTTACACTTTAACCACCTCCCATCTGTCCGTTGTATATAAATGGCCGGACGGTGGCAGTGCAGGGTCGGGTGGCCATTTATAAAAGACCTCCCCGCCCCCTGCTTGTGCATGCTCCCTGGGAGCATGCAGCACCGCGATCCAGTGCCCGCTGTGTCCTCCAGACACAGTGGAACACCGATCGTCGTACGGGACCTCTCTGCGAGGTCCTGATCATGTGATCACTGATTGGCCAATCAGTGATCACATGCAGAGTAGTAAGCAACATGTCACTTCTGACATCATTACTTACTCTGTGTGAAATCTGTAAATGATCACAGAGGTCACATGGTACAAGGCTATTCACAACAGCCTTGTACCATGTGACAAGCTGTGACCAATCACAGCTCACACAGTAGTTCTCAATGGCTGCAAGAATGCAGCCAGAGAGAAGGAGAAATGATTGCTTTTATAGCCTTCATGGGTGTAAAAGCAATCAGTGTAAAAAAAAAAAAATCATCACCCCCCACAAGTAGTACAGTGTCACTATGGTGATACTGTACTGCTAGGGTGACAGTATGTAAAAAAAAAAAACAAAAAAACATAAATAATAATATAAAAAATAAAAACGTAAAATAAATGTTTAAAAATTATAATTTTTGGTATTAAACTAATTTGGGTTATTTTTTTTTCTTAAAAAGATAGCGGAATAAATTTTGGCCAAGATTTATGATGAAATATTATTTATTTGCCAAATTATATAAGAAAAACACTTTTTTTCAAATTTTTTCATTTACATAGCAAAAAAAATAAAAATCCCAGTAGTGAATAAATACCACCAAAATAAAGCTTTATCTGTCTCAAAAAAAATGCTAAAAAATTCATATGGGTACAGTGTTGCATGACCGCGCAATTGTCATTCAAAGTGTGATAGCGCTGAAAGCTGAAAATTGGCCTGGACAGGAAGGGGGTGAAAGTGCCCGGACTGGAAGTGGTTAAGCAACATAAGCTAAAACTGACAGTGTTAGTACTTGTTCACCACTTGCTCTCCAGAGGATTTACCTCCCTTCCTGACCAGGCCATTTTTTTGTGATACAGTGCTGCTTTATTTTAACTTACAATTGCGCGGTCATGCAACACTGTACATAAATGAAATTTATGTCCTTCTTTCCCCACAAATAGAGCTTTCTTTTGGTGGTTTTTGATCACCTGTACAATTTTTATTTTTTGTGCTATAAACTAAAAAACCCGGGACCCAGTGATTGACATCTGTTGTTGCCTATTGGGGTTCGGGTGGGGTGTGCACCCTCTACCAGGAAATGCAAATTATATATATATATATATATATATACACACACACACACATGATTTTGCGCAGCCCTGCCGCCCTGTAGCAGTAGTTCTACTATAGAGTGGCGGGGAAGTGGTTAATTACAAGTAAAACACATTTTAAAAAATGCACCAACGGAAAACTACTAAAATCAGCCATATCATTAAAATAGCATAGCAGATGTCTAATGTTTGGCTCCCCAAAACACAAAGGAATGAAAATAAACATAAATTTTGATGTAAGGAAGATAAGGATGTTTATAAAACTTGTACAAACACCATATGTAAATATTAAATGATAATCAAATTGCCCTATAGTAAAATATATGATACGATTTGATGCTCATATTTTACTATAGGGCAATTTGATTCACATATAATATTTCCAAATGTTGTTTGTATAAGTTTTATAAACATCCTTATCTTCCTTACATCAAAATGTATGTTTATTTGCATCCCCTTGTGTGAATGAGCCAAACGTTAGGCATCAGCTATGTATTCCATTTTTATGATTTAGTAGATTGTATTAGTCTTCTGCTTGTGCATTTTTTTTACATATCGTAATGTCTGTTCAATGTATGTACTAAAATTGTCAGTTTTTAAAGGGTTGATTTTTAATACTTTATGCATTTCTGTGCATGTTACTTTTTACACTAACCCTATATATTAATATGGGACTGCCCTAATATCACTGGCCATCATATGTTAATAAGGGGCTGCTCCAAAACTGCTGGCCAGTATATGTTAATGCTGGAATTCCCAATATCTCTGCCCATTATTCCAATCACCTTGCTCCTTGATAATGCCCTGGCCACCAGCAAGTGAAGTTCACTGTGAATTGAGAAGATGTCTCTACTCTTCAGCATTTGGCGGGTCTGCCACATTCGTTGGAGATCCAGGACATTGTTTGCCCGCATGCTAGCCATGGAGGGCTGCTGGTGGACAACTTCTGGTATATTGTGAGTGTATTTTATGATTTCTTTATCTGTTTTAATGCACAAGGGTTACTGTACCTTGTTCCCTCCCTTCTGTTTTTATACTCTATTAAAAATGTGCTGCAGCATTTAATTGTAAGTGTGTATAAACTTACAGTTTTCTCTTTGTCTTCCAGCAAAGCCACACAAACGCCTGTTTATCTTGCAAGTGACTTCTATCTCATGCAGCTTCCTGTAATCGGATGGCAACGATGCTGCACTGCTCCTGATTCAGAGCAGAGTTGCCACTCTCTTGTAGGCTGTGTCTGCTTGCAGGGGGTGTGGATAATATTATTTCCACTACTGATTCACACGCATACAGCTTGTCAATCAGCAGCTGGCCAAACCTGGTCATGTCCACTGCTGTCTGTATTTACAGTACTGCCTCTGTTTCTGAAACCCTACCACCATGAGCTGCAGTGTCTATGAGGGGGAGCATGTGAGACATAAATGACAGAGGGTTTGGCTCACTCAGCGGAGTGATTTTTTTTTTTCACTCATGAGGCTTATACATCCAATAACTGGATTTGAGAACGGTTTAGACTGTCACACAGGGGCCTTTAGATGTAATTTAACAAACATTCACCTGTCAGTAGAATTACCAAAACTAAATGTCAGTTTTCCTTGTGAGGAAAATGGGTTAAAGACCTATTCTTCTCACTTGTTTAAGTTTGCATACCGTCACTTCCTCGGGAGGTGGTTGACCTGACGTCTAAGGAGCCTTTCCGCCTGTCCTTGTGTCTGCAGCTCTGGATATCTGTGGGAAGACAAAAAAAAAAAATGTTTGTTTGAACCTTACTGAACTTTACTAAGACTTCTGTTATCAGTGTGAGCAAAACAGCCTTCACCATTCCTACAATATGAAACTTAACTCTACACCAATAAAACCACATCCACTGACGACACAGCATTAATCATCTACCTTATTTGGTTTAAATGGAGAGCTGTAAATGGTATTCGTAAAACACACTTATGTTTATAACTAAGGTATGGGATAATAGTAAAATAAATTCAGTGAATAATAAAAGAATTTGCATAAAAGATATTTTTGTAAGCTTTTATATACAATATATTCCTAGAAATCTTGTGTATAATTAACCTTCTTTAAATCACTCCACCATCACTTGCCTTTTCTTACTGGGTATTATATAGTGGAGTTTCGCTACCAAGAGAGCTGCTGTTACTTATCCCTATCCACCAATCAGATTCAAGGGTTGTGATTTTCTAGGGTGGTGGGAGGAAATGCTGTTAGCTGTTAACTTAATGCTTGCACAGTGCTTCACCAAGCTAAGCACAGGTTGAACGGCCATATAGAAATAGGTTGAGTTTTGGGTGAGGTGGATAGGATATCTAGAACCATCATAGAACCAGGGGCAGACTGAGCATTTGGAAACTAGGGCACTGCCCGAGGGCCCCCATGAGATGCCCCTGGTACCTTTTTCATAGGCTTTTTTGAGTTTGGGCAAGGACACAGGGGCCCCATGATCCCCTATTGCCCGGGGGCCCCATGAGTTGTCAGTCCGCCCCTGCATAGGACCCAAATTTTGCCAGGAAATTGACTTTTGCTCACCTATCTGTACATTTAGCACAGTCTTTACCTACCCGTTTAAGACATTGTACATTGGCAGTCTGGGGCTCCATGCACACTAGTGTTTTTTAAGCTCCTAGAAGCTATTATCAGCATTTTTTTTCTGCTCCTAAAAGCTAAATAGTGTTATCCTATGTGTCCATGCACACTGTTTTACGCTGTTAGCATTTTTTGAGCTTCAGCATCTAGGAGCCGAAAAAAAAAATGCTTTTGTAAAGTTTTTTTGGAGTGCTTTTCCAGCAGAAAAAAAAACTAAACGCTGCTAAAATGCTCCTAACAGCTTTTTTTTTTCTCAACATGTACTGTAAAAACACTAATAAAACGCTAACGCTCCTAAACGCTTCTGAACGGTACTAAAATGCTGCCAAAAACACGATTACTAGTGTTTTTAATCCAGCGTTTTTTGAGCTTCAAAAAAATGCTAGCTTGCACGGAGCCAGAAAGTGTATTTCATCCTGTGAATTTGAAAGTGTACTCCTTCCAATAAAATTTTAAAGGATAGGAATGCTTTTAGAGCACTTACCCTTTTCTATCCACTTCCTCCACTTTCGGGCTCCACGTGCACAGAAAAAAAGCTAAACGCTGCCAAACACTACTAAATCACTCCTTAAAGAATTTTTCCTGGCCTTTTTTTTTTCATCTACATGTAAAAACGCTACTGCTCCTAAATGCTTCTGTATGGCACTAAAACGTTACTAAAAAATGCTATTATCAGCATATTTTAGCCAGCATTTCTTTAGCTTATAAAAAAAAAAAAACTGCTAGTGTGCATAGAGCCTAAGGCTGTTTTATAACTATCCATAATACTGCCTTCCTCATATCTCTGCTGGGTTGGCTTGCCCATTTCTGCACAGCCTCTAGCTAAAATCTGGAAGCATTAGGAGTGATTCTCACATGTGTGCTGCAACTTCTATTCATTTGAGTCCCAGCCCACCTCGCAGCTTGTGGAAGGGCTTAAAATTGAAATGAATGGTGGACATTAGGCTTTCACCAATACTGGTATCAGTAAGGGCTTGTTCACACTTGGCTGTTTTATCAACGCTTGCCAAACGCCCCTATAGCGTTTGGCAAGCGTTGGTCCGGCGTTTGCGGAGCGTTTTTTAACGCTCAACAAACGCTCCGCAAATGCTGCATGCGCGGTTTAGCGGCGGTTGCTAGGCGTTTGCCGAGCGTTAATAATGCCCCACAAACGCCTATAATGCAGTTTGAGTGGTGTTACCGCTCCGCAAACGCCCCGCAACCGCGTCGCAACTGCCGGCCGGGCGTTTGCGGAGCGGCACCATAGACGAGAATAGGAGGCTTCAACGCCTCCTGACTCGACCAGAAGCAACCGTTTTGCCGCGACGCGACAAAACGGCCTATAATGCAGTTTGAGTGGTGTTACCGCTCCGCAAACGCCCCGCAACCGCGTCGCAACTGCCGGCCGGGCGTTTGCGGAGCGGCACCATAGACGAGAATAGGAGGCTTCAACGCCTCCTGACTCGACCAGAGGCAACCGTTTTGCCGCGACGCGACACGACGCAAACGCTCCCATTAGAACAGCACCATGCAGAATTGCCAGAGGCATTTGGGAAGCGGTAAAAACGCTTCCCACATGCCTCTCTGCCGCCTGCACACAACGCTAGTGTGAACATAGCCTTACAGTCCCGATACTAAGCATTTTCACAAGTACTTGTGCAAATGTTCTAATACCTGAAAACGATACCTTTGCGATGCAATTTCAACCCATACAAAATAAATTGTGCAGTGCAAATGTTCTAATACCTGAAAACGATACCTTTGCGATGCAATTTCAACCCATACAAAATAAATTGCACTGCAAAGAATCGCATGTGATTTGGACAGGAACGCGGTGCAATTCCAGTCCAAATCACATGCGGTTTCCATGCGGGTGCAGTGCAATTTGCAGTGCGACTTGAGACATTCATTTTGTATGGGCTCAAATCACATCTCAAAAGGTATCAGTAATCGATATCGGCAAGTACTTGAGCACAAGTATGTGTACTCATACTCGCCAATAAAAAAACGGTGCAAACCTAGTGCACATGACACGCTGGTGCAGGTCCAACTCTGAAGATGTTTGCCAGGGGCTATGTGGCATCATATGTAGGCTACACAGGGAAAACCCTGGACAGTAGCATTGTAGGTAGAAAATACGGGGGGCAGAAAAGGATATGTGGACTTTAAATGTACTCATCCTTTTAGGATATTAGTATTGCATGTAGTTCCATGTTCTCTATAAACACAATGTCCTTGTGCATTCAGAACTGCTTAGTGAAAACGGAAATTCTTTAAAAGTTTTTCTCCACCTTTACTGTCATTTTGGCTAGTGTGCTTTGAGCCAGCTTTAACAAACTAGGTACAGTGATAGTAAAGTTGGAAATCAGCTTTAACTTTGCAGTAAGGGGGCATTATCCCATTTTTATTGCCTCTAAAGTAACACAAAACTGCAACCGACTGGCATATTTATACATCCTTGTGACTTAAAGTGGTTGGAAAGGCTGAAGGTTTTTTACCTTCATGTATTCTATGCATGAAGGTAAAAAACCTTCTGTGTGCAGCAGTGCCTCCAGCCCCCTGAAAACTTACCTGAGCACCATCGCGATCCAACGATGTAAATGACAACCTCGGCTATTACTTGTCTCTGCCTCCTTATTGGCTGAACGTGGCGAAGGAAATGGGCTTCCCGCATCATGTTCTGGGAAAGCCTAGAGCTTTCAACATTGAAGGGTTCTATTACACCCTACATCAGTAATCTTTCAAGAAATATATAATTACTAGGAGGAATAGATCTAGATCTCAGAGAAATAAAAGCAAGCAAAAACATGGTGAATACCTCCCAAGGATCTTGATCTGGGCTCTCCCAGCATGCTTTATTACCTAGTAATGGCCATGAACAGGCAACATTATGCATGGCCATTATATAATTACGCAGTGGGTGCGTGTCATTATAATAACAGAGACAGTGCAGTTCTGCATTTTCTACTGTACATGCCTATTATGATGTAATGACATGCAGGAGAGAGTCTTTTCCACAGTTTCATCATATTACTACTGTAACACATGGTATTGGGAAATTCTAGTGCACTTTCGGACCAGGTGTACAAGTTATTTGTATCAATCCTACATATTTTTTCAAATAACTAATTAAATTAGAGCTATTGGCAAACCTTTTTTTTCAGCTTGGAAAGAGTAAGGGAGGGTTATAACCCCAGACATATTTTTTGCTTTTACTATCTGTGTCCCATTGCAGGGATTTCCCTTCATTTCCTGTCCCATAGCCAAACAGGAAGTGAGAGGAAATCCCTACAAATTAGGGAATTCTTTGGGGACTCCCAGGCCAACAGAACTAGTGTCCCTATTGGAAGATTTTCCCTTAAATACATTTCTGGGGACCACCCAAAATTTGGGATTTTCTTGTACATTCACTTTCAATGATAATGATAAATCGGACAAATAGAGAGGATGAATTTCCTTAACGAAAGCACAGACAGCAAAAAAAACTGACAGGTGTTCTAATATATCTGTACTCTATTCAAAACTAAAAAAAGTTATACTTCAATTGTTTTGGATAGAGAAGAACATTCTACAGCAAAAGTATTTCCTAAATATAGCAATACATTTCTTCTTGTTGCAACAACCTCTGTGAAAAATAATCTTAAGACACATAGCACTTTTATTTATTGCACCCAATTTTTTTTTTTTTTAAAGTTTAACCTAACTGGCTGTCCTAAAGCAGGGGTCTCCAAACTTTCAAACAAAAGGGCCAATTTACTACCCTTCAAACTGTAGTTGGGCTAGACTGTGGCCAGTGAAAGTAAAAAATGTCCGATGGGAGTAAACAGTGCCATAGGTGGGAGTACAAAAATGACATCATTGGTGTCAGTGGGAGAACTAGTTTCCCCATCTCTGGTGTCGGTGGGAGGAATAGTACATTGTTGGTCTCAGTGGGAGGAATAATGCTCTATCTTTGATATCAGTGGAAGAAATAGTGCCCCAAGGGATGGATAAAGGCAAGCAAAAGGCCACATCTGACCCACGGGCCTAATTTTGGAGACCCCTGTCCTAACTGAACAAAACTGAATATTAACATTTATAGGTAATAACACCCGGAATTGTTGATTTGATTGCCTTCTGCTGGATCAAGTAGTTATTTATTTTTCCCTGCTGAAGCAAATTGGATGATGCTTTATAGGGATTTTTTTTCCTTTCTCTGGATCAACTATGGGTATAGGACTCTGTATATGGTATGGTCTACTGTATATCCCATGCCATGTCCCTCTGATCAATCAAATGACACAGTCTGCAAGTGGCAAACCATGACATAATTTATCACAGACCTCAGACTAATAATTTAGGGAATTCTTCTCTTCAACTCCCAATTCAAATAAATTACACCAGTTTGACTGAAGAAAACATTTGAATCCTATTACCGGAAGAACAAACCTGTTTGAGACTCAGCCTGAACTCGCTCACATTGTTTTTCTACCTGAAAGCAAACATGGACAATCAGTGTTTAATGCCACAGAAAGTACTGAAGATTTACATTATGTATAAGTTACATGAAGAAATACATACCTTGTTGTTGTCATTACACGGCCGACTAATAGACACATAGTGTCTGATCTTTCTGTAAGAAAGAGACTCAGATATCAACTCACATATGTATAAAGTGTGCAGAACCTTACTATGTAGAGCACAGTGGTAAACCGATGTAATCAGGGCTTTTTTATTTTAGCAGAAATGTGGGGGAACACAGTTCTGGCACCTTCAGCACTGAGTGTATGTAATGGCAAGGGGTGCTTGGATGTGTTGGAATTTCCATTGTTGCTGGCTACTCTCGGATCCATTGTTGATGGTGGGTAGGGTGATCTACTGTTCCTGGTGGGGTCTACTGTTCCTGGAGAGGTCTATTGTTGCTAGGGTGTCAACTGTTGCTGAAAAGGGGGGGTCAATTGTTGATCGGAGGGATCTACTGTTGAGCGAAGGGTCTATTGTTGCTGGTGTGTCTAGAGATGCTGGCTACTGGGAGATCTATTGTCGCTGGAGAGGGGTCTATTGTTGCTAAGGGGATCTATTTTGCTGCTTTTCTTGTTATTACCATATTCCATACAAATGACTTAGCACCACAAAATGATACATGGTTCTGTATTCTTTAAAAGGGACAGTGCTCAGAGGTGGGTAGGGGGTGGGGACAAGGAGCAACTTGGATGGGGGGAGTACCTGCACCTATTCTCTGAGAATAAAAAGCCCTGGTGGAATCAATATACCCTGTAATAATTTCAAAAAGTTTCAAAATCAACAATTACATTTTTTTTTAAAAAGTACATTTGGGTTCTAAGTTATTCTCATGCTGAAGAGAGCAAAGTGGTGTTAAATTCCATAACAAATGAGATAGTCAACAAATTAGCACAGTCAAAGTAATGAAAGCAGATTTATGAATGCTTGCTATTGGTTAAGAGGAATTATTTTTCTTTATTATTATGTTCTTTAAAGTCTTATGTCTTCTATAACAATGGACTGAAAGGTCGTCGATGATGTCTGATAAGTCATCTGCCAGTGCAGCATGCTGTCAAGTACTGCAGTTTTGATTATACTTTTTGCGCACAGGTAATCCACATTGCTGTATCAACCTGTGGTATATGCTTTATAACATATATCTTACAATATAATTGTATAATATATACTGTATATATGTATTCTGCAAGGATAAAATACTTAACTATATTTCCAAATACTTTCAAACTTTTTCAGATCCCAGACTTCTTGTGTGCCATTTAGTCTGTACCTATTCATTTATTGTGAAACAAAGCTAAGTTAACCAAGTCTTGTTAGGATTAATACTTTAAGAGCAATAGAAGGGTAGCCATACCTATGTTTCCTGGAGAAAATGCTGCTCCAGGTTCCTTCTAATGCTACATATTACATACATATCATAAAATTAAGAGCATAGTAATCAGGTCAAGTGAGCTTTTTTAATAGGAAGGATCAGTCAGGCTGTCGGCAAGATCATGTAATCTGGAGCATCCTATTTACCAAGATATTGATATTTATTTATTTTTTTGTTAGATTTTCTATACCTTTCATTTGCAAAAATAAAATGTAAGACCAATTTAAATATAACAGTTATAACATGTTATAAAGCGAGGTCCTGTACTCTTGCAAGTTCTCTGGCATTTAAAAAAACAGGTCTAAACATTTCAGATTTTTATTCTATATATTCTAACAGTCCAGGCTGTCAGATCTCCAATGGGGTCATTCAATGCAAGGAATGAGGACATATTAATGGAGGGCACTATGGCCATTGAGGAGATGTCACCACCATGCCCTTCATTCATAGCTTTTGATGCAGAAAGCAGCATCATCACCATGTTAGCTCTTTCTTCACCTCTTAGGATCATTCATTGCTGGAGAAGATAGGGAGAGGAAGATAACCTAGCATATCATGTGACTGGCCATAAGATAGACCAGAAAAAAGGTAAGTACAGTATATTAAAAAAAATGGATTTCATACAGGCTGGATGAGCTTCCAGGGAGGAGGGAATATCACCTAGGCTGGAACCATAGAACCTGGAGTTGGGCTTTACTGCACTTGTACTTGTTCAGGGTCAGTGACTCAGAAAACATGACTGCAACTGAATCAAGTCAGATAGCTAGAATTTTCACAAGCAGAAGTCAGCCATCGCAGTCCACATATTTCCAACCCACGTATAGAATATATATATATGACAGCTGCCACCACTCCACTGATTTCATTTCTAAAGCTCCAGGGTGTGACACTGTCCACGAGATCCGTTCTCACTGAAATAAAGTATTATTTTGTTCTTGACATAAAGAAAGAACACAGCCAAATTAGCTACACTATCTGCCACCTCTTTACAAGAATGAAAGTCAAAATTACATACCCTCGATGTCCAAAAACAGGAATTATCTTCACATTTTGCTGGATATTGTCACCATTTTTGTTTTTGGCATAGTAAACACCTTCCCACTCCTGTTATAAAACATACACACAAGCTAAATTTTATTCAGCAGTAAAATATCTTATCAATCAAAATCTCTAAAAAGTCATGTTTAATTACAAAATGATATAATAGTACTAGTGATCAATATTAAACAAATGCACTTAAAGTGTTACTAAACCCAGGACTCAGCATTCACTATATCTGGTCTCCCACAGTACATACAACATGGAAGTGCAATTATATTCGTAAATATAAACTGCTAAATACCTTTTCTTGTCAGCAGTATATAGCAGTCTTGTGACTTCTATCAGTGTCCTGCTGAGCACTGGTTAAAGCTTATAGGAGGAGTTTTCTTTCTCCTCTAACTGTCCTATCAGGCTACATAACCCCTGGCCCTTTGTCTGGACAGTGCTGATTGGCCCTGTGCTGATCACATGCACCCACCCAAAGAAAAAAAAACTATCAATACACACTAAACTGAGTATGTGCAAAGTGACTCATAGGGCTTTGTACTATCAGCAGATAGATTGGGGACAGTAGAGGGGGGGATCAGAGAAGACAGGATCAAATAGCCTTTTTACACAATGCAGAGGATTAACCCCTTAGGTTCCACAGTGAGTATAACAAGTATGCTTTATTGCATATAAACACTAATTTTACTGGTGTGGGTTTAGCAAAAATCCAAGCAATTCTATTTGCAGGGACACAAATGGGGCATTATGGTGGATTTTTTTTTTTTTGGGGGGGGGGGGGTTTCTGCACCAAACACATTAGTGCTCCTCCTCCATTCACAGAACTCATTGCCTAACAGCAGGAGTTCTGTGAACGGCGGAAGGGGCAGGCAAGCAAATCCTTCACACTCGCAGCCGCTGTTAACCTCTACAGCACTGGGAGACTGCCGCACTGGGCACTAATGTAGTTGGTGCTGTATACTACAAATGAATGTACTAAACTTCAGCTTTAACCCCATTTAATTTTGTTGTGGTGAGAGGAACTGTTGAGATCACAGAGACTCATACAGGCCGAATATCGAATAAAACCCTGCCCTGCTACTTTCAAGATAGATTACTATATTTTGGGTGGGGCTGACTATTAAGTAGTTACACTAAATAAATACGTATATAAATACATAAATATATAGTGAGAGTAACTACATTATCTAGCACAAAGAAAATATCTAACATAACTAGAAAAGGTCTACTTAATTTAAATTTAAAATGAAATGTTCTAATTTTGAGCAAAGTTATTATTTTCAGTTAAGCTTAATTATTATATTTAAACAGATGTAATGTGTTACTTTTATATAAATGTGTAAAAAAATTGATATTTACCTTTCCAGACTTAATACAAGAATTAATATTATCTAAGAAATCTGATTTTTTTTCATTATTAGGCACTTCAATTAGTTCTTTTCCATATAATTCTTCCTTCTGATAACCCATTGTGGTTTCAAAAGCTGGATTCACATACTAAAACGAAAAGTCACATAATTGTCACTTCAGTTACAATGAGAATTTTTCCATGCAAAAGACTGTCCTATTCACCAGTTAATGCCCTGTACACACCATCAGTTTTTCTTTCATTCAACCCAGCAGGCTGAAAGAAAAAAACCTGACAGATTGCTGTACTAACACAAGCGGTGTTAGTACAGTGATCTCCCCCCCACTGTGCTATTGTGTTCTGAGAGGGGGACTGCCTCCCCGCCAAACCACTCCCGTCAGCGCCACCTGTCATTGGCCGAGAGTACTGATCGGAAGCCGATCGGCAGACCTTTTTTTTGGTCATGTCCCTTCGAAAGAAGCCGGATGAACATCTGGCTTCTGACGGACTGTCTGCCATACACACGGGCCGAATGTCGGCAGTTTTCTATTGAACTGGTCGATACTGCCAAATATTCGGTCCATTCAGGGCTTAAAGTAAAATGGTTTTGGAGTATCCTCAGGACTGGAAAACAGAAACTATTCGAACAGCATGGCATGACACTAAAATAAGCCAACTATTAGATTTGAAATACAATAATATATATGGGATTTACACAATAATAGCAAAGTGCAGTAACTCATAGTAAACCATAACTTTTCACTGCTCTAAGCTGATGAAAGGTAAATCTTTTACTCTGTGTGCTGCAACTTTAAGCATAGTCATTGCACACTGTATTGCGTATTTTTTAGCATTGACAAACCCACAGGGATAAATACTTTGGAGGGGTTTGTCTTGGTGGAAAATTTCTGAAACCAACAACTAATCATTCTCTTTTCTCCACAGAAAAGAAAACAAATCTTTCACCATATGTGCTCTGTACTACAGTCAAGCCATGAATTACATTTGAAGTATGTTCCAGTGACAAGCAATCCAGGTAAGGATGGTCAGGTTTCTCCTTGGCTACTACTGCGAGTGGTCTGCCCTTCAGTGGCTACCCTAAAGCCCTGTACATGAGATGAGAATAAGAGACAAATGATAGTTTGGGGTTTTTTTGCATGCTAGTCTCATATTGAAAATGAATAGTTTACTAAGTTGCGATTATTCTCTTAAGACAGAATACAACTTCAGAAGTGATGTGATGTATTGTATTGTATTCTTTTCTTTATGAGCATGCGCAGGCTTGATCGATATCATTTTTACGGACGAATACTGTACTGATTAAATGAAAAGTATTTCTTCTGTTATTGTACAAGAAATTTTTTTGTGCTTGTCCCTTCGAAAATTTTCACATGAACTGTTGAGATAAGCTCTCGAAAGCTGTGTACTAAAGATCAGATTATTGGACGATCGCCCAGAAAGCGGTATTTTTCGTCCGATATTCTTAACGTGTGTACAAGGATTAATAGTGTCCTATCCACATGCAGCATCTATGTACAAACCCTAATGTTTGTCCAGGTTTAAATGATATAGTCAGCACTCCACAATCTTCACCAAAAGTGGGGTATAATAGTACACAGCAAAAAGGCCAGATGCATGTCAAACCATTACCCTGCTTACATTTTGAAACTCGCCAGACTTTCTTCTGCGTCCTGTATTATTAGGTCACTTTAATTAAGTTTCTGTCCATTTACATTGAGAACATTGGCCCCACACCCGAACTTGCAGGAGTCTTAGCTGGGCAGTGTTTTTAGCTGCTTCATAGTTTCTCAGGTACTGGAAAGTGTCTAAGCTAACAACCCTGTTGAACTTTCACAAACTTCAGTATGCCCAGGGAGACCCAAGATCCTGAGTGTAGGCTATACACTTCTGCCCTAGTCCCACGTACTCCTAAACCCCAATCAATGAATAATTCAATACCAAAGATTCTACTTGCAATTGAGGCTCAGGTATTTGACTGATAAATGTCGGGTGTGCAGGGGCCCTGTGTACAGTATGCAGTCTACAAATTCTACAGGGCATACTGTATATCTACATAACTCACTGCTTTAACTTCTGCTATTGTCAGTTGAAATCTTTACTAATACATTAATTTCACAGAAGAACTCAGACCAGATGACCCACTCATACCTTCATTTGTAGACATCTCAATGTTCATGTTACCCAAATCTGCAGGTTGAAGCTAATTACTCCATAGGAGGTTTGTGATTTTAGCAAGTTGAACATACACTTCAAACATCCAATTATGTCCAGGGGATTTAGTAAAAAACACATGAGCATACTTTAGTAATAGTTCTTTTTTAAGTAAATCTGGCCCACAGTCTCTAGACCAGACAGGAGACCACCATGACATGTTTTACGTGCCAGATCAAGAAAACTAGAGAACAGTAGTAGGTACACTTTAACTAATGTTCTACCTACTTATTTTATATAACAAGCAAGTAATGAAAAAGTGCACACTGATAGTTCACTTTTCAAAAAATACAGTCAAGAATTACCAATTGCCTTATTTAACAAACACCTCTGACTCTACCTTTGGTATAAATTGTCCTTGAGAGGGAATGCTGCCACCTCCATAAGTGCCTACCTGAAGAATTACTTAAAGCAGAACAATATTTAGAAAATTAAGTCCTGCTAGATCGCTTCTTGCTGGTCCCTTTTTCAGGTATAGTTATGTAAAACATTAAAAATAAGTGCCTCTACTGTGTAACATCCAGTAATACACTCTCACCCTGCTCTGCACATACTGAGCTGCTCTCTGTATTTCAGCACTGTGCCGAAAATCATAGCCACTAGAAGCCAATCTGCTGACAGCCTAAATAGATACTGCTGCTCAGGGGCTCTGGGCTTCAGCAATATGGCAGCCTCCAGCAAAAGGAAACAGGAACAATGCTGGAGGTAATTTACAGCACACACTCATTTTGGTAGCATAATCATTAATGTGGAATGTATGTTCCTTGCTAAAGAACATTATATTGTATCAAGCCGTTATGGGTAGCATTCCATGTTAACTTTGTCTTTGACCCAGCAATCCTTACAGTCTGGCCCTGCCTGGAGCCACAGTCTTGCTTCAGAAATTATCATCATCATTCTGCATATGTGAGCTGCAGCCCTATTTATTCCTATAGGAAGCTGTACTCATAGCGGCTCTCCTATGCAGTGCGTCTGAAGCAAGGTCCTGAAGTTTTGGGCAGAACCACATGATAAAGATCACCGAATTGGAAGGTAAGTATTACTCTAGGTAGGCTGCACTCAAGGGTCATGAGGACATGCTATGAAGGACAACTTGTACCAATGGGCCTTAAAAGAGCATCTGTCACGGGGAAGTGGGGGCAAACTGCTTCAGGTATACAGTGCAGGAGACTAGAGGTGAACCCCAAACCTTCCTTTCATGGCCAAATACCAGATTATTCTGACAGGAAAGCTCTGACACCTCTGGATAGGTTTGTTGCTTGCTTTTAAGCTTTGTCTCAGTGTGAAGGAGGTAGGAAGGGATGGGCAAGCTTCTGTACTATCAAGAAGTACCAAAGTGGTGCCTGTCAGAATGGCCTGAGCTTTAGCTATAACTGCAGGTATGTGCAGAAACATCTAGAGCCAGTTACTCACAACTACAGTATGTATACATACAAGTTGAGCAAAGAACCAGTAGTTTTTAAGAGGCTCCATACTTTTCAAGAATTGAAAAATACTCATGACCATTTTCCGGTGGTGCAAGGAAGTTGACAATTGTATCATAAAGCTTTTAAAAGTGTTAACTTTCATACACCTTTCTTGTGTCTTATGGTTCTGAATATTTTTTTTTAAAACTCATGAAAAAAGTGGAGCTGCCAAAAAAAAAAGACTACCCACTTTCCTGTATCTTCTGTACTATACTATACAATGGACCAAACAGCTTTAAGAATTGGCTTCAGCAGGAAACTTCTTTTAATTGCTGTGGTAAAGGATGGCTGTTTAGCAACACATCCATGAAAGTCCCACCAACCTTTGCGCATTTATAAGTGATATAATATTATGCTATAAGTATTCATTTTTATATGTGTTCCTCGTAATAATGCCAATATGACATTTGATAATGGGATTAAGCATAATGAAGCACTGATCTAAATGTACCTGTATTTTGTGATCCTCGTTAGTAATTTCAATGGCTTCTTGACTCTTCTCTAATGTAGTAAATAAAGAATTACAAGCCCTTAAATAAACAATATCAACAGTCAGTGAGGCTTGAAAAAGGACATTTCTTCAACTTGGCATCTGCAGTATAAAGGCATGATTCACTTAAAATCATTACAATGAATTAGCTCCATACAAGAAAAAATGCATAGATACATAAATATTTATATAATTTATAATATCTATGAAACTTTCTTAAGTGAACGTATAGATAAGCATAAATACAAGTTTGCCATTGCTTTCAAAAAGAATTAGCAAAAGTGTTTGCAGAGCAGGGTGGAATTCTCATGATAAATTCCTAGTGGTAATAACTTCTGTCTATTAATCAGATAATATTGTGATGTTCGTACTGTTAAAGGGGAACTTGACAGGTTAGGTTTATTAGCTTTCTCTTTTTGTATGCTATTAAAAAATATATTTGAAATGTAAGAGCTGTACCACCCTGGACTTCCAAACCTCAGACAGGCAAACACATAAGAGAGCACAGGTTGAAAATTAAGGGGATCTCAGCCAGAGGTACTCTTCGGGTTCCCTCCTTGTACAAGTACAAAGTTATATAGGGTATTGGGTATTAATGATGCAAGCTGGAAACCAAGCAGATTAATCCTAAAAACCAGAATGTAAGAAGTGAAAGGGAGAGCCACCCCACTTCCCTTGTTTACAGCTGGCAAATTTTGAAAAATAAAACTTTTCCTCTACATTTTTAGCTCCAGTAGCATGACAGGAGCACTGTTGGACCATTTAAAAACTAGCTTCTCTCCTTTTTTAAGGTGAAAAGATAAAGTGATTGTAAAGCGAACCTGGAGGTTCCCCATACCAGGTTTTCTATTTTGCACATACAAACCAGGGTTTGTTGCAAGTCCAACCCCTCCTGCTCCCAACTTTTCTATTGGCCACCAAATCCAAGGGGTGACCTCACTGGTCAACAAGAGCATAGGAAGCCATGCTAAGGTTCAACTATGGAAGTTGTGAGTAATATTTGCATTACATGCATGTGAAGATAAACCAGTGTTGGGTGAAGGCAACAAGAGGTGCTTGCTCTATAAACATGGGGCTCCCATAGAAGGGAGCAGCTTTTCTCAACCTTATTACCCAGAAGGAACCCTTGAAATCATTTTAAAGTCTCAAGGAACCATGCTAAAATTATTATATCCATATTTCATAGTGAAAAAGCACAATCAGTAAGCTGCTGAAAGTTTTAAATATGGCATACCTAGAATATTTGAAAACCAGAGCAGAATTTTTACACTTCCTTGCTCTATCCAACACAAACAATCATGAAATTGAATGAAAAATAATAGCCAGAGAAGAAATACGGACTATGGAATTGGAAATGTCCACTTACATTATTCATACATAGAAATGTGTCCCCTTACATTGGTGCTCAGTGGAGAAATGCCCCTTTACATTGGTAAGCAGTGGATAAATGGCCCTTTACTTTGGTGGTAAAGGAAGACATGCCCACTTACATTGGAGCTGAAAACTGTCCCCTTGCACTGGGGCACACTGTAAGTGGTAGATCAGTTAGTCATTGTCCATTGCTCAATGAACACCTAGTGACCTTTGGAGGAATCCTGGCAGAAAGTCTGTCTTAGAGAATGCCTGTACTGGTTGAAATACTGTATACAGGATGCCTGCTTTGTTAAGCTCAACTTTTGAAAATACTAGTTGCGTGGTTGTTGCACTGATCCAGCACAGAAAAAGGATTCTGATTTCATGGGCTGCATGGTTGTCACAGGTCTTTTACTCATAACGGTTACAGAGGAGGATCACCAATGGTGTTTAAAAATGTTCCTTCTTTGATGAACTTTAATATATTATCACACATGAAATCATATGGGCTTGAGAAACCACTTTTAACAGCAGTATCACATATGGCAACATTTAGAATCAGGCCCGAAGTAACAAAACTGGATTGCATACATTGTAAAATTATGTTTTGCATAATTGCGTAATTGAAAGACACCATATCCTTACCTTAGTTTAAATTGTGCACGTACTTCCCCATATTCTAGCTGAATAAGTTCATTGTAACAGGCCGTAACATTAGAGTTTTCTACATATCTCTGCAAGTGAGAAGACAGACACTGATAAATGACACTGCAGTATTTAACCATCTTAGGTCCATTCTACACTTTATGGTAAATTCAAAAATGTAAAACAAGAGGTACAATGTCAGTGTGGGTTAAATACTATAATGTCTAGTTAACCCCTCAGAAAGGGGTTGATTTTATAAAGGCAAACAGACTTTTCACTTTGCAAGGGAATTTTCCCCAGAGCTTAGGGAATACGGTGAAGTTTAATTTTGCAAAGAATACCCAATCATGCAAAGAAAGAAAAAAAAACAGGATTTTTTGCATGCACATGATTGGATGATGGAAGTTAGCAGAGTTACAACTCATTCACTTCCGGAGAAAATTCCCTTGCAACGTGAACAGTCTATTTGGCTTTAATCAATCAATTTTAAAGAGTGCTAGACCAAAAAGATTAATGCTGGAGACTGTGATCTCTTCTGCTGTCAACAGAAACACAAGTGCACATTTAAGGGAATCTGTGAATTTGCTCACCCCTCTCCCTACCTCACCCCCCCCCCCCCACTCTTTCACAGCTATGTTCTCTAGCAGGAGCATTAAGTCTAACCTCTATGAAGGCTCTGTTGTTGGAGGGAAGAAGGTCAGGTATCTGTCAGCCTCCCACAGATAAATGGGGTGGTGTAGGAGTGCAAAGAAGTATAGTAAAAAGGGAAGCCTGATCAAGAGAACTTTTCAGTTCAGGGATGTAAACATCCATTGTATTAGAAATAAGAATGGCAGTTCCTCTTTATGGACAGATCTGAGGTCAATAAGACCCAAATCTCTGCTCTACCTTTAAAAGCAAAATAAAAATTTGATCTTTTGCTTTAAAAAAGAAAAAAAAATGGCCTTGTTCGCAAGGCGCCAGAACTGGAAATGATGTCATGACATTGCTCCGGTCCTCCAAAGTCATAGAAGTGCTCAGAGATGATCTGGTCTCTGATTGCCTCTATGGCGAGGCGTACGACCTGTTGGATCATTTCTCGGGCCCACCAGTGAGAAAGGTAAGCCTGAGAAACACCGGCAAGCAGCGGGAGGGGGGAACGTTCCACAGCTTCTGAAAGCGATCCAGCGGCTCATTAGCCTCTAGGACCGCTTTCAAGAGAAAGCCTGTCATTGGCTAATAGCTTCAGGCATAACCCCGGTAAACCACTTGCTAACCACAACGTATATATACATATTGCGGTTGGCAAGTGGTTAAAAAACTTAAAGAACTATTTAGGTCAGATTCAGGAAAGTAAAAGATCAGACAATTAAAAAGGCATTCAATAATGGGGTTTAAAATAAAAAAAATGTGCTAAAAGGGTAAACTCCCTAAACCAACAGCTAGCACACCATTAGATACCAAATGGTAATATCAAATAAACCCAAAAGCAGTGCTCATAAAACAAAAACTAAGCAAAACTCAGTCCAGTATATGTGTGTATAGAAAAATGTCCATATAAACAAAGGAACTCCATTGTGATTTGTAAATGAAACAATCTTCATATAATATAAAAAAAAAAACTCCTCCAGTAAAAAAAAAAAATACTATGTGCACCCACACCAGTGTACAGGTCACAGGCTTACCAGAACGGTATGACCCACAAAGTGAGAAGTCATATAGTGCTTGAAAATGATTGGCTCAAATCCAGTAAATGAGATGTCACCACTTTACTCTAGTATGTATATCAGCAGCCACTCAGGGAAATGTTCACGGTAAAATGAGAATGCTCCACATAGTGTAAAATCAAAGGTATCCAATATTTGTTAAAAACAATGTATATATTGTAAAAGCATAGAAAGCGCTGTACAAATCAAACTTTCCAGGGGAATATGCAGATCACTTCCAGATTCCATAATACATGATGTTGTCACAAGGGCAGGCTCAACCCTACAAGTTTCGTCAAAAATTACCTCTTCTGGGGCTCATTATATGAAGATTATTTAATTCACAATGGAGTTCCTTTGGATTCAAAAAATGGGGACCTCATGTGGCTACTGTTCCTTCTCAAAATGCCAAAAAAGTCAGGTCTGAACATGGAAAAAAAACCTGTGCCTATGATACAATATAAGGCTTTTTTCCTTTGTTTTATGCAATCGATATCAGTAAGCTTGACACAATTAAAGGTTGACAGTGACACACAGACGTTCTCAGTGTTTTGAACACTGGACTATATAGTAAATTGTATTTAGCGATTTCACCAACTCAAAAAAGCCCTGTTTCAGTCACAGCACTGAAAGTACAATGAAAGATAAACTATGCACCATAAATCAAATTGTAAATAGTAAAGAAAGGGCAGTGATCTTAAAAGATCACCTTTGGGAACATGTTACACATTCCCCCCATTTTTAGGGTAGAACATGTACCATGTTCCCACTACTGCAGGCGCTGCCCGATTCCCCCCCCCCCTACTCCCTGTGACAGCAGTACGGGGAGAAGTTTCCCATACTAGCGGTCACTTTTTGAAAACAGCGTGGCTGTGCGGAGCTCCGCCCACACACCCATGCCATTCATTCATGCACTACAAGTACTGCCATCCTTTGCAGATGTCGGCTTGTAGTTCTCAATGAACTTCCACAACGCTGTTGAGCGCTGTGCTGGTTCATAGAATCTTCTGGTCAATGTAAAACTGCCTGTACGAGGTATGAGCAGACAGCTTACACTCACAGTTCTGCATGGCACCAGCCATCTGCTGATAGCTGGTGCAATGATTTACAGGCTCCAAAAAAATTAGTAAATGCCCATTTTTTTACCTGCAAAAAAATGGGCACTTATTTTTTTTTTTAAAGTGAACTTTTGTTTGCCTTGAGTTCTGCTTTAGGCCCCTTTCACATGGACCAATGTTTTAAGCAGGCCTGATCAGAATCTCCATGCAGCTCTCCAGGCAGGTGGATGTAAATGGACTTGTATCTGTTTACATCTATCTACCACTGAGTCAGTCTAGGTCTGGAAAAAGAAAAAAAAAAAAAAAAAAGATTAGTATCGCATGCTTTTCTATTATTTTTCTGGACCTAGACATGATGGATCGGAGGTAGCCTGATAAAAAGTTCACAGATTCCCAACTGAACAGTGCACCACATGAAACAAACATAAAAGGGCTATAAGATGTAAGGCAGAAAAAGAATGCCAAACATATCCTCCCATTGATTCTATTGGGAGGTAATTGCAGAAAGACTTGACCACAAGAAAGAATTCCACCAAACTAATAATATCCAAAAATATACTATATTACAAAGTTTATGTAAATGTTACTGTACTCATATTTGGATATTGTGATTTCGTTTTGGCGATATGATCATCTTTTTCTACAATGTGGTCTGCCTGACGTCTCAAAGCCATTTAACAATATGTTATGTTTAAGCTTCAGTTGAACATTTGATGTATAGCTTTCTACTCTGCAGTGCTCCTCTTGGATGTGACTGTAGATGAGGTAGAGGCAGAATGTGGAGAGCCAGTAAAAATGAAGATGCCGTGGAGGTGGGCTCCAGCTTTTTGCACATGGACCCTGGAATGAATGGGATGGTAACCCCTCTGTGATTGCTGTCCTATCTACACACCATATGTGTCCAGAACACTCAATCTCAGCACATATAAGGCACTATAGCATGTGTCGTGTGTTTGGAATGGTGTTTGTGCAACATGTAAGCAGGAGCTTCCAAAATTATCTGTGTGTTAAAAGTTATCTTCTACTATGTTATATGCCCTGTGTACGGTTATCCCAAATGTGTTTATGTATGAAAGTCATTTGCTACAATGTAAGTTTATTTCACTATAGGTTGAACTGTGGAAGAATTAACGCTGCTGGTCAGGTTTTCCTGCTCTTTTCAGGAAGGTTACCAAAATGTGCTGTCAGGGTGTACCACCCCTTGGGGGGAGCCCAGCTGGTGTTCCCAGTGGGGAATGGAGCCTGTGGATCTATATGGACTTGTATTATCTTAAAAGTGGAAGTAAACCCAATTTTGTATCTTTTACTACAGGTAAGCCTTTAATAAGGCTTACTTGTAGGTACTGTAAATATCTCCTAAACGTGCACTGTTTAGGAGATATTTACTGTAGACGTGGCGGTGATGTCACCGGCGCATGCACACTGCGCTCTCAATAGATGGCATGCAATCCATTGAGAGAGACGAGCCAAGGCCGAAACTCCCGCGTGCATGCGTAACAACATTGTGGCTTGGCCAATCAGATGGCCGCAGCTCACAGACCTGGAAGGAAGACCGAGTGAAGATGGAAGCCTCAGGGAACCATGACAGCACTCCGCTGGAGGACTTCATTTTCAGGTAAGTCTTTCATAATGTGCTAGTATGCAACACATACTAGCATATTATGCTCTTAACGTGCAGAAGAAGATTTTTTGGATTTTTTTTACGGTTTACTACCGCTTTAAGTGGACCCTGTTTATGGATTATTGCTACCTTATGGACTCTTGCATTAAAAAGGGCTCTTTTATGGACTTATGGCTGCCTGATTCAGGTATGACTACCTCATAGGGCACAGCTTTGGGGAATTTTGTACAGGAATGTGTGTGGAAAATGTCTTTGAGAACTGTTCCTATATTACCATTAACTTCTTCAGTAAAAGATCTTTAATGCTCACCTAATCTGCCTGGTCAGACGTCTCTAAAGGGGTGCATGTAAGGCGTACAAAAAGAACAGGGCTTACAACCGGGGACTGGAGAGATTAGAGAAGATACAGTACAGAAGTCTAACAAGCAGAGAAGCAGTACGGAGGAGGGTATATTGCCACTGCTAATGACTACCGCATTTGTGTCAACTGCTAAAGCAACCAACCAGTCAGGAAACTGGTGACAAGGCAGGGATGATGGACACTTTGGTAGTGAAGGGGTGTTATGCTTGACCCCTTCACTAGCAAACAGTTCACCACATGCTAGGTCCCTACCAGGGGACCTAGCCTGGAGTCATGGAGAGAGATGTAGAGGGGGGTTAGCCAAACATGGAGTTATGGAGAAGTGTATTTGCTGCGTCCATTAGTAACATAAACATTGTCATTGGGAGTGAGGTGACAGGACTGCTGAGTTGGTGGAGACCAGTACAAGCTCCGTACCAGCTCAGAAATGCACATCTGGAGAAAGGTGATCTTTAACAGAAGTTGAATCCGCAGTGCATTAGTGTCATCAGTGTGAGAAGTATGGCCATGGATTACAGAGTGACAACTTTGCAAGTTGTTCTGCTTGCTTCTAAGTCCAACTATAAATAAAGGCAATTTTATTTATTAGTTTTTTGATAGAGTGTAGATGCATTAGAACACCTATCAGTTTTTATTGCGATCTGTGCTCCTATTAGGGAGATTCACCTTCTCCTTCTGTCCTGTTTATTACTTTTCTGAGGACAACCAAAACTTTGGGATTTTCTGTTACTTTCTCTTTCAATAATAATGGTAGAGGAGAAATCTTCCAATGAGGACACTAGTTCTGGTAAACTGGGAGTCCCCAAAGAATTCCCTTAATTTGGAAGAATTTCCTCTTTCTTCCTGTTCGGCTATGGGACAGGAAGTGAAGAGAAATTTCCCCTATAGGACACAGATGGTGAAAAAAAAAATGTGACAGAGTTTATAACCCTCCTTTGCTCTATCAAAAATGAAATTAAATAAATAAAATTTGCCTACAGTTCTACTTTAATGTTGATTTTACATGCCTATGGCTCCTGCCTGCGATAGAGACATTAGCGAGTACAGTTCCACAGTGTCCCCACTAGGGTGTCTTAAGCCCTTCATGCCCAGGCGCCCTAAATAAAAACGTATGTCCTGCTTTGTCTGCCACCCTGAAAAACTCTTGTTGTTAACCTGTGCAAACCTTACTATAACCCTACCAGTGCACCCCTTCACTTTACAAGTATAATCTAAATCAGAGGTCTCCAAACTTTGTAAACAAAGGGGCAATTTACTGTCCTTCAAACTTTTGGGGAGCTGGATTGTGGCCGGTGGGAGAAGAAAATGTCCTGGCGTCAGTGGGAGTAGACAGTGCCCCATTGTTGGTATTAGGAAGAGTAATAGTGCTCCATCAGTGGTATCAATGGGAGGAATAGTGCCCCATCATTAGTGTCGGTGAAGGTAGGAATAGCTTCCCATCGTTGGTGTCAATGGGAGGAATAGTGCCCTATTGTTGGTGTCATTGGGAAGAATAGTTACATAGTTAGTCTGGCTGAAAAAAGACAAAAGTCCATCCAGTTCAACCATAGAAAAAAAAAAGTTATAATCCTATACTCACAGTTGATCCAGAGGAAGGCAAAAAAACCCCCCAGCAAAGCATGATCCAATTTGCACCTGCAGGGAAAAAAATTCCTTCCTGATCCCCCGAGAAGCAATCGGATATTCCCTGGATCAACTTTACCTATAAATGTTAGTATCCAGTTATATTCTGTGTATCTAAGAAACAATCCAGGCCTTTTTTTGAAGCAATCCACTGAGCTGGCCAGAATCAACTCTTGAGGGAGTCTATTCCTCATTTTCACAGCTCTCACTGTGAAGAAACCTTTTCGTGTTTGGAGATTAAATTTCTTTTCCTCCAGATATAAAGAGTGCCCCCTTGTCCTCTGCGATGACCTCAGGGTGAATAGCTCTACACCGAGGTCACTATATGAACCACTGATGTATTTATACATGTTGATCATATCCCCCCAATCTCCTCTTCTCAAGAGAGAATAAATTCAGTTCCTCTAATCTTTCTTCATAGCTGAGCTCCTCCATGCCTCTTATCAGTTTCGTTGCCCTTCTCTGTACTTTCTCCAGTTCCCCAATGTTCTTTTTGTGAATTGGTGCCCAAAACTGAACTGCATATTCCATATAAGGTATTACTGATAGTGCTCCATCATTGCTGTCAATGGGAGGCATAGCTCCCCATCGTTGGTGTCAGTGGTAGGGATAGCGTCCCATTGGTGTTACTGAGAGGAATAGTGTCCCATCATTGGTGTCATAGGAAGAATAGTTCCCCATTATTTGTTTTGCATTGTATTGGTATTGTTCTGTCACATGTTCTGTCCCCCTTTGTAATGTACAGCGCTGAGCGAACTATTGGCGCTTTATAAATACTGTATAATAATAATAAAAATCATTGGTGTCAGTTGGAGGAATAGTTCCCTATCATTGGTGTCAGTTGGAGGAATAGTGCTCAATCACTGGTGTTAGTGGGAGGAATAATTCCCCATCATTGGAGTCAGTGGGAGGAGTAGTGCCCCATCATTGGTATCAATAGTTGGATTGTGTCCATTTGTTGACGTCAGTGGTAGGATCTATGCCCCACTGTTGCAGACAGTGGGGGGGGAAATAATGACCCAAAGGCCACATAAAAGCAAGCAAAGGGCCACATCCGGCCCCTGGGCCACAGTTTGGGGACCACTGGTCCAGACACAGCAAAATTGTTAGACAGATTCCCTCTTGATATGTCTATAAGAAAGTCTCTCACGTCCTGTCCTTCTGCCTGTCCCCTCTCCTGTAACCTCCTGGAATTAGCTAGACTCTAGCTGTTGGAGCAGAAACGAAGCTGTGGCACAGCAGGCGGGAGGCCACGAACCACGGCCCAGTGGCTGAAAAACAGAGAGAGTTGCTGGAGCATATAAAAGGCTGCGGCCTGGCAGGAGGGAGGCTGCGGCCCGGTGGTTAAGATTCGCTGCTCAAAGGCAATATGGGTGGCTAAATAGTCAGAATCATTGAAAACAGTCATAATATGCATTTTAAATGGAGAGTGTGACATATAAAAAAAAACCTGCAGTCAACGCATTCTAACATTTGATTCCTAAAAAAAGATTGTGTGTTGATCCCTGAAACAATGGCTTGCCTATAAATGTTATCCTGTTATATTTTGTGTATTTAGGAATGCATTCAGCTCTTTTTTTTTTAAATAATCTACTTTGATGTTGTATAAGACCTATAGGTTTATCAGTGTGGAGGCCATAAGTCACACGGACACGCCTATAAAAGTTAAAAATTGTGCTACATAAATCGAGACACGCAAGGCCTGTGTGTTTTTTAGTGCTGTTTGCAGAAACACACTACAGTCTATTTAACCACTTCAAGTCCGGACACTTTCACCCCCTTCCTGTCCAGGCCAAATTTCATCTTTCAGTGCTATCACACTTTGAATGACAATTGCGCGGTCATGCAACATTGTACCCATATGAATTTTTTAGCATTTTCTTGAGACAGATAAAACTTTATTTTGATAGTATTTATTCACCAGTGGGATTTTAATTTTTTTGCTACATAAATGAAAAAGTCCAAACATTTTGAAAAAAAAGTTTGCAAATAAATAATCTTTCTTCATAAATCTTGGCTAAAATGTATTCATCTATCTTTTTATCAAAAACAAAATAACCCAAATTAGTTTATAACCAAAAATTTTAATTTTTCAAAAACATTTTTGACATTTTTATTTTATTTTTATATATTATTTATTTTTTTATTTTAACATACTGTCACCCTAGCAGTACAGTGTCACCATAGTGACACTGTACTACGTGTGGGGGGTAATGATGATTTTTTTTGTTTTTACACTGATTGTTTTTACACCCATAAAGGCTGTTAAAGTAATCATATCTCCTTCCCTCTGGCTGCATTCTTGCAGCCATTGAGAAATACTGTTTGAGCTGTGATTGGTCACAGCTTATCATATGGTACAAGGCCGTTGTGAATAGCCTTGTACCATGAGACCTCTGTGATCATTCACAGATTTCACACGTAGTAAGCAATGATGTCAGAAGTGACATCTTGCTTACTACTCTGCATGTGAAAAACTCTGCATTTGCCAATCAGTGATCACATGATCGGGACCTCACACAGAGGTCCCATACAGCGATCAGTGTTCCGCCGTGTCCAGAGGACACAGCGAGCACCGGATCGCAGTGGCATGCGCTCCCAGGGAGCACGCACAAGCAGGGAAGCGGGGAGGACGTTTATAAAACAGCCACCCGCTACTGCAATGCTCCCGTCTGGCTGTTTATATACATGGGCCGGATGGAAAGTGGTTAATATGGTTTAATATGGTTTCCTATGGGACACGTTCACATCTATGTTTTTTTGTGGGGCTGCATTTTTGGAAAGAGTCAGGGACTTTTTTTAAATGCAAAACATTTCATTTTTGGTTCAACAGACTTCAATGTAGATACTGCAGAAAACGCATGTAGTGCATTTTTAATGCGTTTTTAATCTGCACAGCAACAAGTTGGCCCAAAAAAACCCCCTCAATATACGGCAAAAACACACGTGATAAACCACAAAACACACTGCAAAACAGACAAAATGCAAACTGCATTGATGTGAACCTAGTCTGGCAATGATGTGCAGGGACACAGTATGAGCTGGTTAGTAGGTTGGGCTAAACATATACTAGGGCAGCACAGTGGCTAATGCAGGCCATAGATGGATCGAAAATTGGCAGATTTTCGCACCGTTAATGGGTTTATTGGTCGGCCGTTTTTCTGTATTTTGTCAGATTTTTTTGATCGGTAAAGTTGGAAAAAAATTGGCCGATTTTGCCGATCGGCCGATTTTCGCGGCAATGATGGGCAAATCAGACGATCTTTTCACCGATAAAAAATCTGCGCATGAGCCGTGACCTGCAAGAAAAAGAAGAAAAAAAGAAGGAGAAGGAGAAGAAGAAGAAGAAAAAGAAGAAGAAAAAAAATAAAAAGAAGAAGAAAAAGAAGAAGAAGAAGAAAAAAAAAAGAAGAAGAGAAAGAAGAAGAGGAAGTAGAAGAGAAAGAAGTAGAAGAGAAAGAAGAAGAAGAGAAAGAAGAATTCCAGTCCACTATTATATTTGACATGAAAAAGTATTGCGTTTGCAACAATGTATCTATTTGTATCCGAAAAAACCATCTGTATCCGAAATGGATTCAAACAGATACAATGTTGCAACCACAATACTTTTTAATGTCAAATATAATAGCGGGGCTCTCTGCAGGGACAGAAGTAATTAAATGCCGGCCGTAGACGGGAAGAAAATCGACCGATTTTTTTTTACTGTTGGTGGTAACGTCGGCCTATTGAACAACCGATTTTTTGTTAAAAAACTGGCCGGTTTTCTCCCCGTCTATGGCCTGCATAAGTGGTTAGCACTTCTGCATGGCAATACTAGGGTCGTTGGTTCAAATTCCAACCACGGCACCACCTTCTTGGAGTTTGCATGTTCTTCCTGTGGCTGTGTGGGTTTCCTCCGGTACTCCGGTTTCCTCCCACACTCTAAAGTCATGCTAGTAGGTGAATTGGCTCCTGTCTAAATTGGCCCTAGTATGTGTATGTATGAATGTGAGTTAGGGACCTTAGATTGTACGCCCCTTGAGGGTTAGGGACTGATGTGAATGTACAATATATATGTAAAGTGCTGCGTAAATTGATGGTGCTATACAAGTACTCGAAATAAATAAATAATAAATAATAATACCACTTTAATTTGTAAACCAAGTTTTTTCAGCTAATGCAGGTCAATCAGTGGAACAACAAGCCAATCACAAACACTTTACCGCATACCAGATGGTGCATGGTTTAGCTATGTTTAAAGTGTTTTACAAAAGCCCCTTATGCAAGTCTACTATTCCCCTGAATAGTACATACCGCCGCTCCTTACTGTCACTGTGTTACAAGTCTGTAAAATTCCTAGGTGTGGACTAATAGCCTTAGGTTTTATTTAGTACACAGTAATTAAAGTTGACAAAAGACCAGAACCCAGCAATTACAACTTATTCAAGGTGTATAATTAGAACAGTAACTGTTTGGCAATACAATACCTCAGTGAGACTGGAACACAGATGCATCCTTCTTCACCTTGTCACTAATAAATCCTACTTAAAGGACCAGAGCGCTGAGCAAAGTGGGAAAGTGTTAGCTGTGTGCAGGCAGTCTATGGAAGTGAATGCAGACACATGGGTTGCACGAGCACAGCTGTATGACATAAAGACCGACAATGTGCATTTGGGGTTGTGGATCGGCTCCTGCACACCTGTCAAATTTGGCATGTTCAATCAATTCCATAGGCTGCCTGTACACAGCTCAGGGTGGATGCAAATTTTCTGTTGCAATCGTTGTCACCCTAGGACATTAGGTGTGTTACTGTCTGTTCAGGATTTCTTTTTTTTTTCTGCTTGATCTAAGAAAACTTAGGCCGGCCATACATGCGTCGAAATTCGACCGATTGTTCGTCTGAAAATCGAACCTAAGAATAATTGCATAATTTTCGATCTGTTAGTGGGTCAATGGCACCTGACGATTTTCGTGGTTCCTCCCCTTTTCGGTGATCGGGCATGTTGGAAAATTCATGAAAAACTACCGATTTTCGACTCAGTGATGGTCAAATCGTACGATCGTTTTTCCAAAAAAGAATATGCGCATGAGCCGTGACCTGGAAGGCACAGAAGTTTTGCCTGTTATATGGGGTGAACTTTATGACTTGGTCGGCCGATTTTCGAAAGCATTGATAGCACCATCAGACTACCGAGCGAACGACGTTTTCGATTTTCGGACGAAAAATCGTTCGGAATTCGAACCATGTACGGCCTGCATTAGGCAGCCACCACATCTATAAAATGGTACACTGCAATATATACGTTTTGCTCTTGGGTTTAAACACACTTTAAATGTTGTCTGTGTACCTGTCATTTCCTAATACATTTTAAAGAGGATCTCCGGGTATGGCTATTTTACAGTAAATATGGTTACATAATGTGGCGGGCATTCTGACACTGAGAGGGAACTGACTTGGTATCCCTGACATCCCCAGTGACACAATACAGTGATCAATGCTAAAAAAGAAAAATTGTTCAGAATTCGAACCATGTATGACCTGCATTAGGCAGCCACCTCATCTATAAAATGTTACCCTGCAATATATATATTTTTTGTTCTTGGGTTTAGACACCCTTTAAATGTTGTCTGTGTACCTGTCATTTCCTAATACATTTAAAGAGGATCTCCAGGTATGGCTATTTTAAATACGGTTACATTGGTGGACCAATGTAAGGCCTCCTTCACACGGGCGTTCCGTCTGTCCGTTTTTCATCTGTCTCTTTACGGATGAAAAACGGACACCCATGTATTTCTATGGACTAGCAGATGTAAACAGATGACCATCTGTTTACATCCGTTAATCACTTGCCCTCCTGAGGATTTACCCCCCTTCCTGACCAGGACATTTTTTGCGTTACGGCGCTGCGCTACTTCAACTGACAATTGCACGGTCATCCAACGCTGCACCCAAATGAAATGTACGTCCTTTTTTTCCCACGAATTGAGCTTTCTTTCAGTGGTATTTGATTGCCTGTGCGTTTTTTATTTTTTGCGCTATGGAAAAAAAAAAAAAAGACCAACAATTTTGAGGAAAAAACTATATTTTTGACATTTTGCTATTAACCACTTGCCCTCCTGTGGATTTGCCCCCCTTCCTGACCAGGCCATTTTTTGCGTTAGGCGCTGCGTTACTTTAACTGACAATTGCGTGGTCATGCAACGCTGCACCCAAATTAAATTGACGTCCTTTTTTCCCACGAATTGAGCTTTCTGTCCGTGGTATTTGATCACCTGTGCAGTTTTTATTTTTTGCACTATAAAAAAAAAAAAAAACTCGCCATGCCTCTTATGAAGTACGTCGGACTGTCTACTTTGCAAAAAGGGGTCATTTGTGGGATATCTGTACTGTTCTGACATTCTTGGACCTCAAGAAATTAGATTGGCTGTCAGTACTTCAGGATTGATCAATATTCAGATATATCCCATAGTTTGTGAACTCTATAACTTTCCTACAGACTAAATAATAAATACTAATTTGGGTTATTTTCACCAAAGACATGTAGCAGAATACATCTTGGCCTAAATTTATGAAGAACAATTATTTATTTGCAAACTTTTATAACAGAAAGAAAAAAGTGGGGTTTTTTTTCCAAAATTTTTGGTCTTTTTTTGTTAATTTAGCAAAAAATAAAAACCCCAGTGGTGATTAAATACCACCAAAAGAAAGTTCTAGTTGTGTGAAGAAAATGCTACATTTTTAGTTTGGGTACAGTGTTGTATGACCGTGCAATTGTCATTCAAAGTGTGAGAGCGCTGAAACCTGAAAAATGGCCTGGGCAGGAAGGGGGTAAAAGTGCCCTGTATGGAAGTGGTTAGACATGCGGTATATTTGAAATGTATTTTTCATATATTTTGTAATAAAAACACATTTCAACATGCAGTGTGTACGTGTATGTATGTATATATATATATATATATATATATATATATATATATATATATTGAATATGGCCAAAATTGTAGCATTTCAAATATGTGGCAATATATTTGGGAAGAATATTTTTTAAATATATTTCAAATGTATATTTCTTCCATGTGGGTTGGCCTGGAGTGTTATTATGACTTTTGGGACAACTACTAACATTGCGCCCTTCTTTTTCCTTTAGTAACTTTTTTTGGTGCTGGGCGCCTAGGTGCAAACAAATAACATTTATGTTCGCAGTATTCTTCTGTCCGATTACTTGTTCTGGGGTTTTTATTGTTTCTTTTTTTGTTACTTGTTTAATGTAAGTTTTTTTCTTCGTTTGATTTTTTTTGCATATACATGGATGTACCTATTTGTTGCAGCGGTTTGTGTGAAATACTCCAGAGCTGTGACAATTCCCTTTCTATACACTATTTTCTGCATAGTACTTTGCCACTGTATTGGCTTGACAAGTATAATTTGTATGTGCAATTAAAAAAAAAAAAAAAAAAAGTAGTTTTGTCTAAAGCTGGGCTTTAAATTCAGTGTGGCCCTCAGACAAGGTTATAGACCAGGCAATGCTGCCTGGGTAACTAGATTGGCTAAACAGCATAATAAATTCTTTTTTGTATTCATCTTTTTTGAGTTTAGAAATTCATATATCAGTAAGAGAGTACATTTTGGGGCCCTTTGTGTATGCAGTGTACACAACACCTCCGGCTGCCTTGAATGCAAGAAATCAACATCTGAATTCTTCATAAACGCAGATTTCCGTAGCTAGTGGTAGATGAAAATGCAAAGTTGTTGACCAGCTTGCCATTCATCTCAATGACCACCACTAGTGACCATTGGCAAAGTCCAAATGAAAAGCATGGCGGTGTCAGTGCTGGCTGCAGACCATCTGCTCCTCCTTCATCAGAGAGTGCCAAAATCTGACCATCCTTCAAGAGCAACTTTCTTTTCTGAGTATTGAAGTATAGTAAAAATGCTGAAAATATACAGAGATTATATTACAGTGGATCACTCACTGCAAAGTTTTTATTTTTTGCCATGGTGGCCATAGATCAAAGTATAGGCCAAGCTGAAGCAGCTCGAGAATATTCTTCTTTTGCAAATGTTCTCTGCATATTCCAGGAAAAATGGGCTCTACAACTGTCATGTCATCTTCAGATTTCACAAGTGAACTCAACATGCACACAATATGGATGCGGCTGGTCTTGTGAAATGTAACACATAAAACTCAGGCCTATGCAAACACATCTGTTTCAGCATGTTCTGCCTCCTGTACAACAGATGGAACAAATGAAAACAGCAGAAACTAAACATGACACCTGAATTTTGTTCAACTCAGGCTTCAAACACTGAAAGCAGCATACTTGTAAATAAGCCACAGGCTGGTCAATGGGTATTGTACCGAATACCAGTCACTCTTATCACATGTATATACAGTACCAGTGCTCTGATGTTCCTATGCAGTACATCTCTGCAATAAATGCACATTGCCGCATGGTCTGTCCATTTAACCCTTTCATTTTAGGCCTGAAGATTACATGAAACCTCCAAACATGATATATTTTATGAAAGCAGACACCCTAGAGAATAAAATAGTGGTAGTTCCATTTATGTCACACAATATTACCGCACAGGAAATATTTTAATAAAAAACACACTAAAGTGAAGTTCAGGGCACATAAACGCAATAAATCACCCAAATTTGTAATAAAATATAAAAGAAGAGGTTGCACAGAGTAAATAGATACCCAACATGTCAAACCTTAGGTTTGTATGCACCTGTAAAATGGCAACAAATTTCATTACTTTATACTTTCTATAGGCTTCAAAAGCCCCCTATAGGTCATCAGTTTATAGTTACAGAGGAGGTCTTGTGCTAGAATTGTTGCCCTCACTCCGGCGTGCGCGGTGATATGCAATATTGTGTATCGCAATCAATGTTTCCATTGGTTTATGTTATTATTGTGTATGACGGGGTGAAGAGAGCCTCAATATTTTTTTTTGGGGGGGGGGGGGGGATTTTATGTGCTTGTGTGTAACTTTAATTTTTTGTAATTAAAATTTTTCATTACATAATGGACAAAAAGTCCCCTAAGTGATGATTTTTAGGTGACATGTCTCCACTGGGCTCCACTGAATGTATTGCAATGCAGATCACACTGCAATACATTCCTTCCCGGCTTTGCTAGCCAAGGAAAGAGTCATACACGTTGCTTTCCAGGTCACCAACAAGAAGGGGAGGAGAGCGGACATGTGTCCACTCTCCTCCCTTCCCTGTACCCAGCAGCACCCACCATCATGTGTCAGTCCCGGGCCCACAGATGGGCAAGCGGAGCCTGGAATACATGGTGGGGGTGTGACCGGGGGGGAGGGGGGTCGCCAACCAAATGCTTCCACCTGGCAGGAAGGAGTCTCCTTGTCAGTTTTACTTAGTCTTTTTAATGTGGAGGAACCCTTGAAAGAATTTTTGGGTCTCAGGGAACCCTTGATATGAATTACTATATCTTCAGTTCAGAGTACATTGACATAATCATTTAGTTAAGATATAAGAATAAATAAAAGAACACCAAATGTGTCCTACTTAGGCTACATTCACACAGGCATTTTGCCCTGATGTGAATGGCAGTGACAGGAAACTACTGAGACCTGGAGCTGTGTTTGACACTTGTGAGTGGCTAGCTGTGGCCACTGAGCCTGTATACTTCAATGACAGGTTGTAGGTGGCCACAGTTATCCGTGACTGTTGGCACAGCCAGTGATTGCCTGTGGTGATCATTGCTGGATGCACACTGTGCAAACAGCCACGAATAGCTGTGGTCGCCGACAATCCTTCATTAACCGCTTCACATCTGGCCACTGTAGATAAAAGAGTAGGTGGGACAAGTGGCAATCTGGCAGGATGTGTCCGTATATACCCTCACTCCTTGTGCCGCACAGTGGCTCGATACTGTGATGACTGTGTCCCTCGGACACCGTCCATCGCAGATCGAGAGATCTGCCCTCTGACTGGCCCTCCTGATCATGTGATGGCTGTGTCCAATAACAGCCATCACATAATGAAAACACAAACAAGTGTCTCTGTATTAGCTGTCCTCCTCACACAGAGAGCACAAGTGAGGAGAGGGAGAGCCATTTTGTGCAGCCTGTCAGGGATCTGTGTGTAATTGCTGATTTTACAGTTAATTGCCTGAGTGGACCATAATCATCTGTCAGTGTCCCAGTGAAAACATGTGCCATAGTTTCCCAGTGCACAACATCTGCAGTAGTGTCCCAGTGCACATCAACAGTCGGTGTGCCAATGGACCATCAACATCTGTCCATGTCCCTGTGCAGAACATCTGCAATAATGTCCCCGGGCACATCATATGTGGTTTACACCATACTTGGGAGGTGTAATTCTAAGTATGCCTGTGCTGTGTGTTAGAAATATCTTAGAAACTGACAAATTTGTTAAAAAAAATTTTTTTAATTTTCCTCCCACACTTTCCATAGAAAACACATTGGGGTGTTTGCTTTCCAAAATTTGGTCATTTTGTGGGTGTTTCCATTGTCCTGGTGCTCCAGGGCCCTCAAAAATGTGATGGGTAGTCAGGAAATTAGATGTGTACTTATGCTCCTTGAAAGTCTAATGGTGCTTCTTGGATTTTGGGACCCAATATGTGGATAGGCTGTGAAAACATCTCACACATGTACACTATATTGCCAAAAGTATTGGGACGCCAGCCTTTACACACACATAAACTTTAATGGCATCCCAGTCTTAAGCTGACCATACACGTGTAGATTTTCGGAGAAGAATAATTTGTACAAAAAGTCGTACAAAAATTGAACATTTGGTGAATGGACGAATGTCGTTTGAAAATTGTCTTTTGATTTTAACATTCGAGTTTAAAATGATTGTAATTTCTTAACAATAACCACATTTACTGGCTGAAAATTTGTTTGATCGAGAAAAGTTTTCTTTCCTACCCCTTCGAATTTTCCCATCACTGCTGTCGAAAACAAACATCGATTTGACCCCACTAACGATTAGAAAATCAAACAAGTATTCTTGAACTGAAAAATTTAGAATGAAAATCTATACGTGTATGGCCAGCTTTAGTCCGTAGGGTTCAGTATTGAGTTGGCCCAGCCTTTGCAGCTATAACAGCTTCAACTCTTCTGGGAAGGCTGTCCACAAGGTTTAGGAGTGTCTATGGGAATGTTTGTCCATTCTTCCAGAAGCGCATTTGTGAGGTCAGGCACTGATGTCGGACGAGAAGGCCTGGCTCGCAGTCTCCGCTCTAATTCATCCCAAAGGTGTTCTATTGGGTTGAGGTCAGGACTGCACTGGATATCACTGCATTGCACTTGATGATGTAAGGTTTGGATGCAGCTGCTTGACCATGGAAACCCATTCCATGAAGCTCTCTACACACTGTTGTGCTAATCTGAAGGCCACACGAAGTTTTGAATTCTTTAGCTACTGACTCTGCAGACAGTTGGTGACTTCTGCACAGTGTGCGCTTCAACATGCACTGACCCCGCTCTGTCATTTTACGTGGCCTACCACTTGGTGGCTGAGTTGTGAGTTGCTAGTGTTCCCAGTTGCTTCCACTTATTATAATACCACTAACAATTGACTGTGAAATATTTAGTAGCAAGGAAATTTCACGGAGAGCAGAATGTGTTTTAGGGTGTAATTGCAAGTATGCCTATGCTGTATGTGAGAAATGTTGTGACAATTTTGTAGGGAAAAAAATTATTTAGGTTTTTTCAATTTCCAAAGAATTGTGGGGAAAAAAGTCCCTCAAGGTATCTACTTTCCAAAAAGGGGTTATTTGAAGGGTATTTGTACTGCTCTGTCCTTTTAGGGCCTCAGGAAATGAGAGGCAGTTAGTATATCAGAAATTATCAAGTTTCATATACATGTACCAAAAGCTTGTAGACGCTATAACCTTCACACAGACTATGCACTGATTTAGGTTATTTTCACCAAAGAAATGTAGCAGATAAAATGTTTGCATTTTTTTTTTCTAAATTTTTAGTCTTTTTTCGTTTATATAGCAAAAAGTTAAAAACCCTGTTGTGATTAATACTACCAAAAGAAAGCTCTATTTGTCTCCAGTAAATTATAAAATTTGCATGTGGGTAGTGTTGCATTACTGAGTAATTGTCATTCAAAGTGTGAGAGCACTGAAAGCTGAAAATCGGCTTGGGCAGGACGGGGATGAAAGTGTCCGGTATTGAGGTGGTTAAAGTGTATAGGCTCAGGGGACGCAGCTAGTCACCCATTGGTGTCAAATACAGTTGCAGGAATCAGTATATTTCTGCTGCTGCCATGCACACCGTATTTGACAATAAGAACTGCTACTGATAACAATATATTTTGATACATGTATTTCCAGTAAAAATAATAAAACAAATAAAAATAATGGCCAAAAGAAGAAACGTAGACAGTGAAAACTGTAGTGCTCCCTCACATGGTATTTAATGAAAAAGTGCCTCCTTACACTGGAGTTCAATAAAAATGGCTTCCTTACTTTGGTAGTCAGTGGGAAAAAGACCACCTTATACTGATGGTTATTGAGACAGGAGCACCATTAAACTGGCAGTCGGTGGAAGAATGCCCCTTACACTTATGGTCAGCAGGAAGAATACCTTCTTTACAGAGAGCTAAAAAGATCCTTGGTGTCACTGGTAACTTATCCCAAAGACTCATACTCAAGAACCCCCAGCAACTTCTGGAGGAGCCCTAGGGTTCCATGGAACACTGGTTGAGAAAGGCATCTCTAGAACATGGAGACTAATTGTTCCACGGTCCAAGATAAGAACTAGGAGGGCTAATTAGACTCCTTGACATGACAATAACACAGGAAATGTACAGAGGACACAATACACGGCTCTGAATTTCTGACATGATCAAAAGCTAATTTTGGGCATGTATTGAACAGATATAACAACATGCTTCCAATAGAATACTTAACAGCCAAGAAGGTAGCAAATAAGAGAAGTTCATTATTACGGTTTATGGACACTTTATTAAAGAATAAAAACAAATATTGCACTTACCCTGGTAAACCCAGCAGATATTAGGGGCATTACTGACGTTTCATCTCGATCACTTTGTCTTCATTAGCGGGACATAAAAAGAGAAAAACATATATTAAACAGTGAGCATTATTTAACACAATGAAAATATGCAAAAATAGTATAAATGTCTATTTTGAACTGGAATGCAGTTTGATTAAATGAGTATTGGAAAAATAATACAATTTTTCATTAAAATTTATGATAGACATTTAGGCTCCATGCACACAAGTATTTTTTTAAGCTCCTAGAAGCTGTTATCAGCACATTTTTTTCTGCTCCTAGAAGTTAAATAGTGTTCTCCTATGTGTCCATGCACACTAGTTTAGGCTATTAGCATTTTTTGAGTTTAAGCATCTAGGAGCAGAAAGAAAACAATTCTTGTGGAGTTTTTTTTGAGCATTTTTCCAGCACAAAAAAGAAAACACTAAATGCTTCTAAAACAGATTTCTTTCTAGTTTTGTTTTTTTCCTCCACATGTACTGTAAAAATGCAAAGAAAACGCTAACATTCCTAAACGCCTCTGAAAGCTACTAAAACCACTATTATCAGTGTTTTATATCCAGCAATTTTTTAGCTTAAAAAAAACACTAGTGTGCATGGAGCCTTAAATAGAATGTAAAAGATATGAGTTAGGAATTTAACAAACTGTAACATGGTAGTTTAACCTTTAAAGCCGAGCCCTAGGCTGCTTTCCAAGCAGAAAGGGACAGTTCATATCACACCACATGCAGTGGTTACATCCGCTAAACACGGTGATGCACTTTATGCCCTTTGGTGTGCCGCAGTGCCTTCATTTTGAACTGACTCACCTTCAAGTGCATGTGAGCTGCGTTGTAGTGCAGCTCAATACAAAGTGTTTTAATGTTTTGGAAGATCACAGTGTGTGGATGTTTTATTGGACTTTTATACACTTATATGATATAGTTTTTACCATTAATTGTATTAGTTATATTTAGGGGTAGGGGTAAAAAGACTGTAGAAAAGGTTATATTTATTTATTTTGCACTTTCAAGGGTGAAAGTGACACTTTTCTTTGAGGGCTTATAGAGTTTGGTATATCAATACAAAGTATGTTCTGTGTGGTGGTGCGAAAAAATGCAACCAGCCCTGAGTCATCATTTTTCCAGGTACATTTCAACCCATTCCCTTTGACAGCACAAGACAATGTAATGTGAATGTGCCCTAACTGAGAAAGTGTACCTTCACCTATTTACATTTATATCACCCTTTCCGCTGCTATAAAAGGTGCACATTCAAACTTACAGTCGTCACATTCTATGCGGTGGTGACTGGGTAAGAAGCAGTTCAGTGACTCTCTGTCCCAGATCTGCTTGGGCAAAGTGCAGGGGAGGCATTAGGCATTACAGACGGGGGCTTGTAGGCACTACTGTAACAGCAATAAAGGTTACGAAAACCAGTAATTAGTTTAAAAATAATCAAGTTAATTATAAAAGTAATGCATACTTAGGATGCAGAGGGTACGTACATACCAATTGTGGAACACATATCAGGTATCACCATGCACACTAGTAATGGGAAGAATAATTCTAGGGTCATCATTTATGGTTAACGGCAGGGGCGGACTGACCATTTGGAAACTCGGGCACTGCCCAGGGGCCCGGGGTCAATAAGGGGCCCCATTAGATGCCCCTGGTACCTTTTTCATAGGCGTTTTTGAGTTTGGGCAAGGACACAGGGGCCCCATGAGTTGTCAGTCTGTCCCTGGTTAATGGTAAACTGAAGACCTGTAAAGATTTTCAAAGGCGCCTATGTACAAATATGTGTATCTTAGGCAAGCCATAGATGATTTTAATTTTCTTTCCTGCAACCTGACTGTGTTGATGAGGAATCCCTCCCTCAGTGCTATTGTGTTCTGCCAGCAAGGAGCCTTCCCTGCCGGCAGTTCACAAAGATTACTGCTATGGCCTATAGCCGCTCGTAGTAATTGCAAACAAAAAATCTGACAGGCTGGTTGTACTGAAGTCGATCTACTGAAAATATAGATTTGATAAACATTTGCATAAATATCATGAACTTAAAAATTTGCAACACCCATCTTTTCATTCTACAGGTTCTCTGCTTTCAGAAGATGTATATTTTTAAGGGGTTTAAGAAAAATTGAAGGCCAAAAACATGCACTTTGGCATGTGTATGTAAAAAAAAAAATTTGGTCCGGTATCATAAGGTTTAAACTGCTAGCTTAAATAATTTTAGTTATTCATTCAAAATTTGTGTTTCAAATAAACAAAAAATGTTTTGCAATATCATTTTGCAAACCATTTTGGGCATGCTAAAGATAGAGCATAGCGATAACATTTCTCTTTAAAGCGGCAGAAAGGCAAAAGTTCATCTTTGTTCTACCATTAGACTTATAAAAAGTCTTGCCTGTAGGTGCCTTTAATTGGGTTTAAACCTGCGCTACTTAGAAGATATGGTCATCAGTTCTAGTCAATGACATCACTAGCACATGTACAGTGCTCTCTGTATTCATTGAACGTTGGTTGGTGACGCCAGTGCGCATGCGTGCAGCCCAAATATTCAAATGACCAGAGGAGCATGAACCCAGAAGAACGGTCAGGCAAAGATGGAGGGGGGGGGGTGACAGCTTAGCACTGGTGGGCTCCACTTGAAAGGTATGTTTATCATTTTAAGGGCAGCACAGTGGCTAAATAGTTAGCACTTCCACCTAGCAGTACTAGGGTCGTGGGTTCGAATCCCAACCACGACACCACCTGCCTGGAGTTTGAATGTTCTCCCTGTGCCTGCGTGGGTTTCCTCCGGGTACTCCGGTTTCTTCCTACACTCCAAAGACATGCTGGTAGGTGAATTGGCTCATGTCTAAATTGGCCCTAGTATGTGTATGTATGAATGTGAGTTAGGGACCTTAGATTGTACACCCCTTGAGGGTTAGGGACTGATGTGAATGTATAATACATATGTAAAGTGCTGTGTACATTGATGGTGCTATATAAGTACCTGTAATAAATAATAACTAAATAAATCATATGGTGCTAGTATGCAATGCATTGGCTCTAGCTGCTGTCAATCACAGCCAGCGAGCTAATGAGAAGAGAGAGAGGGTGGGGCCAAGCCGCGACTTTTTGTGTAAATGCACGCACGGAGCAGCGAGTGCCCCCATAGCAAGCTGCTTGCTGTGGGGGCACCCGACAGGAGGGAGAAGCCAGGAGAGCCTGTGGGGGACCCGACAAGAGAAGGATCTGGGCTGCTCTGTGCAAAACCACTGCACACAGCAGGTAAGTATAACATGTTTTGTTATTTTTAGAAAATTAAGCCTTTAGTATCGCTTTAAATGAAATTCAAAAGGAATCCTACAAACGGAGGAGGTGAACTATTCAGGTCTGCCTTGTAAACATGTGAAAAGAAGACTAGAGCTTCTCCTGCTGGCTAGTAGAAAAAAAATGAAAAGCTTTTTTGGTTCTGTCCCAAAGATAACAAAAGTTACTAAAACACTATACACTGCCTTCAAATATAACTTGATACATTTTGTTACACAGAGTCAAAGTGTTACTAAACCCGCAACAGTAAAATCAGTCTGTATATGCAGCAAAGCATGCTTGTTATACTCACTGTGGAACCGAACGGATGAATCCTCCACATTGTGTAAAAAGACTGTTTGATCCTGTCTTCTCTGATCCTCCTCTTCTTCTACTGTCCCCAATCCATCTGCTGATAGTACAGAGCTCTAGGAGTCAGTCTGCACACACTCAGTTTAGTGTGTATGGCTTAAGAGCTTTTCCTTCTTTGGGAGGGTGCATGTGATCAGCACAGGGCCAATCAGCCCTGTGCAGACAGAGGACTAGGGGTCATGCAGTCTTATAGGACAGTCAGAGGAGAATGAAAATTCTCCCTACAAGCTTTAACCAGTGCTCAGCTGGACACAGATAGAAGTCACAAGACTGCTATCTACTGCTGAATATAAAGTATTTGGCAGTTTATATTTACTGAAATAATTGCATTTCCATTTTCTGTGTACTGTGGGAGACCAGATATAGTGAATGCAGGGTCCTGGGTTTAGTAACACTTTAAATAAAAATGTAGACAAAAAATGCTCAGCTGCATCAATAAATATTAATACAACATAGTATACTGCTGAAGCGGAACTTCACTCTCTCAATTAACAATAACTATTTTTAATCTTTATGCTGCTAATATTAGTAAACAGATAGACAAGTATATTATATTTACTTGTTTTCTGCTATTTCTTCAGTTCTTCCTGATTTCCATGCCTTGGCAAATGAGGTCATACATCCCAGGAGGTTTCAGGAGGGGAAGAAGAGCTTTCTCAGCTAAGCACACACTTTGTCTGCATGCACGAGCCAAGGGTAGATGGATGCCAGAAAGTAAATTTATCTACCCTTACATAAGATGGCCACAGCCAGAAATGCTAGAGGGGCGGTTTTCAAAGTGATTGCTCAGCAAAATAAAGCATAAAGACATGAATGGATGGGGGAGTTTGCTTTGATTATTTAAAAATTAATTAAATAGTGGTTTTTTTTTCGTATTGTTTGCATGAAGTGTAGTTCCGCTTTAACAAATAATTAATTACAAATGTTAACTGAAAGCTTTTTTTGCAAAACAACTATTCTTGTAGGCTTTATGTCCTTTTAAAACAACATTAATACTGATGCTTACCTTCTAACTACAGCAATTATTACAGAGTTTTCTGAGGGTTTGGTAGCTCTGATGGACCTTAAATGTCAGAGTAAGAAATAAGGTAAGACATGAAGACGTCACACATAACATGATCACAGAGACATGACTAATTGTTCTTGATGACTCATTTTAGAAAAATGCCCTGTTCTTGTGTTTTCTACGTTACCATAAAATGTACAGTGCACAATATATGTAAACTACCACAATGCAAAAAACCTGAAACCAAAGATAATCCAAGACTTCAAGAGGTTTGACACTGCGGTAAATTCCCTAATCATGCTGTATAGGCTTCCCCATACTTATCCTACAAGCATCCACTTATCTAAGCTGGGACTTTCTAATCCATCCTCAGCTCATCAAAGGGCTAAGAAACATTTGTTCTATCTAAACAGCAAGTTCCTCCGATGGTGCCCAAATACATTTCTCATCTCACTGTTTCAATATTCTAATAGGATCATATAGCCATTTTGTGGTCACTTTCATTCAGTTTTTGGAAGCTGAATTGAAATTAAAAGAATAGAAAAGTTGGCTGATTTTTATCTTTTTTACAACTAAATAACATTGCTTGGAAAATCATGACAATATTAAATATATTAAAGTATAATTTAGAAAAGCGCCACACCCTAAAATGTCCAAAGCAAATAGGTATATATCACCTATTTATCATATATCTCCGTACCATTGGGACCATATTCAAAGGCAAAAGAAAGAGATCATGGTGCAGCAAGTTCCAAAATCATTAACCGCTTTAATGTATAAATAACACTCACAATTTAAGGTGTCTACACCGACACCAGTATCACAGGCATAGACTCAGGCAAGGGTACATAGGCACAACGCCGTTCACCGCCGTTCACCGCGGATCTCCGGTTTACAGACCCAGAGCTGTTCCCAGACGTCAGCATCCAGCAGGCCACGCCCTACGCGTTTCATCACCGACGTCCTCACGGGGCGACCGCTTTACTTTTGCCTTTGAATATGGTCCCAATGGTACGGAGATATATGATAAATAGGTGATATATACCCCTGGAATCTACACTTATCTTTGAATGGTGGCTACTTATCCTATGGGAGATCTTTTACCTGGAGAGCATTGCATCTAAGAACTGGATTGATATCTATTGCTCCCAGAGCAAGAGTGTTTTTGCTGGTCCATTTGCTGATCAGCATTGAGCTCTGGTGAGTGATCCATATTTTCTTGGTGGTGGATTTAGCACGGTGTGGACATTATTTTATTTTGGAAGATATAATTTGTGGACATTTATTTTATTTATGAACACTTTTTCTTCTTTATAGAAAATATTTTTTTCTGTGTTATATTTTTTTATATATGTTTATTTAGCGCATTCCTTTTGTTTTATTTATATTAAATATATTGTAGTTTTGGATAGAAAAAAAAAAGTGCAAATGGGAGAACAATGTTTCCAATTGGCTACATAAACTCCACGCTGGTTTTCAACAAAGACATCAGAGGAGCTTTCTTCTGAGAGTCACATCTCAGAATTAGCATGTCCAAATGCATAGCCTTTGCACATTTTTACGTAAGGCTTTCTAAGCCACTCCTGCTTAGAGAACACCTAAAGCTAAAGGCCATAAATTAGCAGAATTTCTTTTAAACATTCATATGAAAAATCTCATCAGTACATTTGATAATACCATCAGAGAATTTACAAACGTCATTCAACAGTTCTTCAAAGTTCAAAATTAGATTTCAACATTAGACTTTCGAATAAATGGAATTTCCTGAATGAAAATCACATTTACTGTTAGAATTGAGTTAATTCAAGCAACATTTTCCATCCTGCTCCTCTGATTTTTTTATTTATTTTGCTACGGTCCAAAATGATAGTCGATTTGACCCCGTTAATTGAATAAATGTTCCAAAATGGATTTTTTTTTTTTAACGTGGTAGTCAACTTCCCCCAAGAAAAAAAAAGGTCTCCCTGCAGGGTAAAATTATTATGTGCCAGTATGTATTGTGTACTAGCACATTATTAGAGACTTACCTTGAAACAAAGCCCTCCAGCGGTGTGCTGTCACTGCTGACAGGGCATCCATCTTCACCTGGTCTTCCTTCCAGGGTCGCGGGCTCCGGCTGTTTGGATAAGCCGTGATGACATCACTCCCATGCATGGTCATGGAAGTCATGTCGGTGGCACAGAGCTCTGAAGGGTTGGCAAGAGTAGGCCATTCATTCAGAGTGCATGTGCCAGTGACGTCACCAGCTGCTGCTCACTGTAATATCTCCTAAACATGCTAAAGAGATATTAATTTTCCCTACATTATACGATTATCTGTAGGTAAAAGTAGCAGTCAAGACTTCACTACCACTTTAACAAAATTCTACCCGTATATGGGAGGCTTAAGGGTCGGATGACTGCACAGCATACTCTGTGCTAAGTGGAAGCACGGGAACATAGGGAGGAGGTTTCGTAAAAGCCAAGAAGGGGAAAAGAAGCCACCATGTGAGCACCTACTACCACACTGCTGTCTAAAAATCCCAATTTGGGACATGAAACATGCCTTATTAGGTACTATGGCTCGTCATCTTCCCAGCAGCTGGATTTCACTAATCATACCTGTGCTACAACTCTTCCTATGGTTAATGACTGTTGGCTGAGGGGAAGAAGAAAAGCAGTGGTACTGAAGAATGTATATATAATGTCAGGGACCAAAGCTATGAATGGCATGGTGGACTTTGGGGGAAAGAGCAGCCTCAAACCCTGATACTATGGGTAAGAAGACAAGTCTAACAGTCCTAGCACTGTGTAAATGATGTCAAGTAAATTCTTCCATTTTAAACTGTTATTCCAACTAGCAGTAGAATCATCTTGCTTGCAGGTAACCTGTGACTTGAAAGTATAAGTCAAGCTTTGGCAACCATTTCTTTTTCACAATTGTCAAGTCTCCTCTCTTCCGTGTTATGACAAGCTTTGAGGAGCACAAACACAAAACCCTAAGGAGGGTCTGCATTTTGGGAATAGTTGTAGTAGGGTAGAAACTATTCTACACACTCAATATTGTAACATGTTCTATTTATTTCTGGTGTAGATAGCCCAGTCTTGCCTATTGCATGTTTGATTCATTTGGCCACAACTGAGAAAATATTCCCAGTCCTTCAAGTATTCAGGTCACGATGTGTGATACTAGCAGAATCCCTTCATCACATTACTAACTCTGCACAGAGCTATCTGTGTCTGGATTCTCACAAGTCTCCATAGTTTAAAGGTAGAATATTAGGTCCTGCTAGATCACTTCAGGCTGGCCCCTTTTGCTGGTATAGCTGTAAAACATTAAAATAAGTGTCTATACTGCTTAAAATCCAGCAATACACTCTCTCACACTGCTCTACACATACTCAGTTGCTCTCTCTTTTTCAGCACTGTGCCAAAAATGTAGAGGCCAGTCTGCTAACGGCATAAAGATATACTGCTGCTCAGGGGCTCTGGGCTTCAGCAAAATGGCAGCCTCCAGCAAGAAGAAACAGGAACAATGCTAGAGACAATTTATAGCACACACTAATTTTGGTAGCATAATTGGAATGTATGTTCCTTGCTGAAGAACATTTTATATAAAGTTATTATTGGTAAAGTTCTGCTTTAAGCAAAGAAGAATAAGGACATGATCTCTCTGTGCAGACTGAGGCTACCCAAATATGGCAGCCATACTAATGCTGATAACATAAAATGAAGACCAGATACCAACAGTTCTGACAAGTAATTACAGCAAGCTAAAACAGGATATTTAAACAACATATACAGTATTTTAAACTGGGATAATATTGCACATTTAACCTTAAAGCTGAAGTTTAGGTATGACAACTGTACATTGTTACATTGGTCCAGCCCGGACTAATGTATGTACAGTATGTGGCATACCTGTGGAATCTTGAAATCACTGTAGTGGGCACCATTACTACAGTAATCTCCAATATCTTTCAGTCCTGAGCCGAGTGGCTACACTTTACTGAACACTGCAAGTTGCTCGCTTGGGCACAGGTGCCATTCAGAGAACACTTTGTATTTTCTCAATGAATGCAAAGTGTTCTCTGATTGGACAAGATAAAGATCATGACATCACATGATCTCCACCTAGTTCAATCAAGACAACACTTTGCTTTCCCTGAGGGAATGGAAAGTGTCCTCCGAATGGCCCCTATGGCAAGACAACAATCTCCTGTGTCCATAATGCAGAAGAGCAGCCACTCAGCACAGGACCTGGAACTAGTGGAGGCCATTGTAGTGGTGGTGCCTACTACAGTGATTTCCAGCTTCTATGGTATGCCACATACATACTCACATTGGTCCAAGCTGACAAGTAAATATGTACAAATTGCCATACCTAAACCTCAGCTTTACGTTCTGACTTGCACCTGTTGCTAGAGACCGCTTACCTGCAAGCAAAAGATATCTGCAGCTGAGAGGAAACCTCCTTTCACCAGAGAAAATATGAATGTAAAAAAAAAAAAAACAAAACAATGGAAGGAAAGCAAAATCAAATTCTGCACGTGACAAAGTAAGCGTGGAACAAAGCTTAGAAGTGGTGGACATGAACAGATTATTACAGCTGGCTCATGTGTGAACTCAGCTGACAGGTCAGAAGAGCAACAGTTTCCAGGTTCTAGAAAAGACAGTAATCCCTACCTGCAAAGAATACTGTAGAAAGCAAAATCACATGCCTTACTGTGCACTAAGCAAAAAAGAAATAAATAAAAGAGACTTCTCAGTATATTGCTCAGTTTAGGGTCAAGGACAGGCAGCTTAACTCACTGTTGGGGTCTATCTAGAAAGAAATAGTAAATATGTATGCTAAATCTTATTACATTTGGAAGTAAAATAAATCTAAAAAATATATATATATATATAAAATGTATTTATTTATTTGGTCGTTTTTGAAAGTATAAAGATTTATTTCTACGCTCGTTTAAAGTGAACCTGTATAAATGACCAATGATGAACCAATTTAATGATGAATGTAAAATGAGACCAAGGTCTGCACTTTTCTTGGCCGTGATTCCTGGCTGCCCTGACCTGCAGCTGGAAACCCTGAATTTCTTATGGGAACACGGACTTTGTGAAAGTTAGTATTTGGTAAGCATGCTCCGCCTCCCTATGATGGCTCTCAGGCCTGGTGATTGGCTGCTCAGTTCCCAAGCACTGAAAAGTGGGAGGCAGGGGGCATGCAGATCACTGGCTGGGAATGCATTTTAAAGGCTAAGTTCACCTTTTATAATATGTTAAGCCCGTATTCAGGGTGTAACATGTTACTGATGCAGTAGCACCCACATCCCCTGATCTCCTGTTGTGACACCAGCTGTCACAATAATAAAAAAAAAAACAAAGAACAAAAACACGGCCGTGGGGGGCTCTGCCCACCTGACCATGTTCCTCATTCACAGAGTACTGTGAATCGGAGAACTACAGTTGCAAGAAAAAGTATGTGAACCCATTGGGATTACGTGGAGTTTTGCATGAATTGGGCATAAAATGTGCTCTGAACGTCATCTAAGTCACAACAATAGAAGAACACAGTCTGCTGAACATAATACTACACAAACATTAGATATTGCCATGGTTTAATTGCACATAACATGTAAACATTCACAGTGCAGGGAGGAAAAAGTATGTGAGGCCCTAGCTTAATGACTTCTCCCAGAGCTAATTGGAGCCAGGAGTGAGCCTACCTTGACTCCAATCAGTGTGATGATATTGGATGTGTTGCTGACAGCTGTCCTGCCCTTAAGAAAACACACACCTGTTTTGGGTTTACTGGTTTCAAGAAGCACTGTCTGATGTGAACCATGCCTCGCAGAAAAGAGCTCTCAGAAGACCTACGATCAAGAATTGTTGACTTGCATGAAGCTGGAAAGGGTTACAAAAGTATCTCCAAAAGCATTGATGTTCATGTGTCCACGATAAGACAGACTGTCTACAAATGGAGAAAGTTTAGCACTGTTGCTACGCTCCCTAGGCATGGTCGTCCTGTAAAAATGACTGCAAGAGCACAGCGCAGAATGCTGCATGAGGTAAAGAAGAATCCCAGAGTGTCAGCTAAAGACCTACAGAAATCTCTGGCACATGCTAACAGTTTTGTTGACACATCTACAATAAGGAAAACATTAAACAAGAATGGAGTACATGGGAGGACACCACGGAGGAAGCCATTGCTGTCCAAAAAGAATATTGCAGCACGTTTGAAGTTTGCAAAAGAGCACCTGGATGTTCCACAGCACTACTGGCAAAATATACTGTGGACAGATGAAACCAAGATTGAGTTGTTTGGGAAGAACACACAACACTATGTGTGGAGAAAAAAAGGCACAGCACACCAACATCAAAACCTCATCCCCACTGTAAAACATGGCGGAGGGAGCATCATGGTTTGGGGCTGCTTTGCTGCCTCAGGGCCTGGACGGATTGTTGTCATTAATGGGAAAATGAATTCCAGAGTTTATCAAGACATTTTGCAGGAAAACGTATGACCATCTGTCCACCAACTGAAGCTCCGCAGAGGATGGGTGATGCAACAGGACAATGACCCAAAGCATACAAGTAATTCAACAAAACAATGGCTGCAACAGCACAGAATACACCTTCTGGAGTGGCCCAGTCAGAGTCCTGACCTCAACCCGATTGAAATGCTGTGGCATGACCTTAAGAGAGCGTTTCACACCAGACATCCCAAGAATATTGCTACACTGAAACAGTTTTGTGAAGAGGAGTGGTCCAAAATTACTCCAGATTGTTGTGCAGGTCTGATCTGCAACTACAGGAAACGTTTGGTTGAGGTTATTGCTGCCAAAGGAGGGTCAACCAGTTATTAAGTCCAAATGTTCACATACTTTTTCCTCCCTGCACTGTGAATGTTTACATGTTATGTGCAATTAAACCATGGCAACATCTAATGTTTGTGTAGTATTATGTTCAGCAGACTGTGTTCTTCTATTGTTGTGACTTAGATGACGTTCAGAGCACATTTTATGCCCAATTCATGCAAAACTCCACGTAATCCCAAGGGTTCACATACTTTTTCTTGCAACTGTACGACTACTGTCAGCCATTGTGGCTGATGGCTTGTAGTTCTTAATGAAGTACCAGAGCACTGATGAACACTCTAGGTAGTTCATTGATGTTTTCTGTCATTCAGTAAGTGCCTGCACACATGAGGTACGGGCAGACAGCTACACTGACTGTCTGCAGGAGCCTGAGATTGTACCTATGTTCTGCTGATTGCAGGTGCAATGCTTTACAGGCTCCTAATAAAAAGATAATAATAAATATATCATTTTTTTACCTTCAAAAAGATATGCATTTTGTATTTTTTTTTTAAAAGGTGAACTTATCCTTTAACATTCAGGAACTTCAGTGTATGTGCTACATAGATCAATCGATCTATCTTCTTATCAAACTTTAGCAAAAATGAAAATCCCATGAGATCTTAAAGCAGACATCTATGACTCTATGATTTGACTCCTGACCGCCACAATTGGATTTAACTTTTTTGGAAGGGAGTTGGGGTTAAGAACTTTTCAAGTGGGTCCTGGAGCTGCACTTCTGAATTTCCCATCTAGACAATAATGATGACCAAACACGAGCCCCTTCCAATCTCCCTGCCCTCCAGCACTTAACCGAAGCCTCCTGTGATACTGAAGTCATGCATCCCAGGAGGGTTTGGGTCAATGTACGCCGCACTGCTTGGGCGCAGGACAATTTGTGCTGCACTGCACTGAAAGAACCCAGAGAAGTCAACTGTCCTCTTCATGACATATCAGAAGAGAGGATGGTAGTGTGGAACCCAGAGTGCTAAGACGGAGCAGCAGCTGACACCAGACCATGTTAAATTCGCTGAGCTAGTGAGTATGGTTTTTAAGCATAATTCAGCTATCAATGTAATAGAAACAAAAAAATTAGAATGTGGGATTGAAGTTCCTCTTCAGACAGTATCTAAAACTGCAAATCTGGAAGAATTCTGGAGTGCCTACTCTGGCAATGAAAATGAGAGAGGCGGCAGAGAGCTGAATCTATTGGCAGTTCTCTTTGTCTGCTATTTTAATAGGCATTTGATAAACTGCAGTTTAAAATCTCATACTTCAGGCCAAAAGGCTACTCTATTTAGGCAACACAAAGCTGGGCATGTGTCACAAGGCACAAGTCAAACTGATACAAAATTGAAGAATAATAAAAGCCACCTTATTGCACAGAACACAAATGCCTCAAGTCTCTAAGCTATGACAAATGTGTTAAATGCCATAACGATTGTCATTTAAGCCATGTGACTATCATTTTCATTACTGATTTGCCCTTATTGCTGAAAATAAGGGTCGGTATGTGAAATACCAATTGATATAACTTTAGTGAATTGAACCCATCGAAAGATCCAAGGCTTGACTATACTACAGGAACGAAATGGCCATCCACAACTACCTGAAAAGAGGTAATATCTTATAGAAAAAAATGAAATATACAATGTTGCTGAAACAATAGAATCTGTTAGATGTTACATACCTGCATAGAGCTTCTGCATCAAAACATCGTGTCTGTCTATGATCGATGATGATAATTTCATGATGTTTATCTAAATAACTTTCCAAAGCAGATTCTGGTGTCTTAGCAATGTTAGACTTAAAGCCCGCTTTCTCACACGCACAACAGAATCCATTACTCTGGCTATCTTCTTTGGCAAATACTAAAAGTACCTAATTAATAGAAAAGAAACAAGAAAAGGAGAAAATATAAGTTTTCCATATTTCTAAAGTTTTAGGAAGGTTGAATAAAACGCAAATGTTGTTAAGCCTGTTTACATAAAGCTTGTATTAGAGCAGTGTGAACAGCAAGCTTTGACAAAACACACACACTGAATAAAATATCTCTGCATAACATATACAGATACACAATACCCCCAGGACGCTTCGGACAACCAATTCTGGTACAGCTGTGACGTCACCTAGGCTCCTGTCTACGCGTTACACCACTGCCACATGGCTTCATCAGGAGGTGAAGCCAGCAGCAATGATTGGGCATAAATTTTCTAACAGGTTGGTTGTACAGAAGTTGATCTACCTACTGATTAACCTGCCTGCAGTACATACATGGATCGAAATTCATCTAGTTCCTTCTGAACCTGGCAAATTTCAGTCCATGTATGGCCATCTTTAGAAGTTTGGATTAGGTTAAAGTGAGGATAAGACGTAAACTGTTGTTTCATATGGGATTTTAGAATCACAAAAATACTTTTTGATGTAATAATAGTTTTTTTCTGTATGATTTTTTAGCACCAAAAATACTGTGCTTAAAGTGATTGTTTGTTTTTTTTAATAACAAACAGGTTTATGACAGGGCCATCGTTCAATGCATGTTTCATTATACCATAATAGTTTCATGTACCATGATTGTTTACAGCGACAAGCCACATCTCAAGTCTATAAGTGTCACCCATGCCTTAGCCATGTTTCACTGATCTGTTGATTCTTTTGCACCCTTGCATGGGTATTCACTTGTCTGTTGTATATGTTTTTCGTTTTGCTTGTTTTAACAAAACTGTTTAGTAAACAGATTAAAAAAAATAAACCAAAAAACAGGTTTTTACCTGCTATGTGCACCGGAATTGCACAGAGCAGCCCCGAAACTCCTCTTCTGTGGTCCTCAACTGTTGCTCCTGGCTCCTCCCCTCTGCGAAGTGCCCCCACAGAAAGCTACTTTCTGTGTGGTCACTTGTGCAGGCTCGCTCCGAGCCTTGCTATCTCTGTTTATTGACACAGAGAGCAGGAATAGGGCCCTGCCCCCCACTGCCTCATCACTGGCTTTGATTGGCAGCAAAGCCAATTAGACCAGGAAGTGAGGGGAGAGAAGAGCTGCAGACAGGCACAGCGCTGGATCGAGTGAGGGCTCAGGGAAGTAGAAGGGGGTGAGAGGGATACTGATGCCTAGATGTTTTTTTTTTACCTTACTGTAAGGAATTCATTAAGGTAAGAAATGTTTAGGCTTTAGAACCACTTTAAGTTATAGTGCCAAAAAATTGCACCATAAGGAAACTTGGTTGCCAAAGCCATTGAATATACAAGCTCCTTGCGATCTCAGACACAGATCAGGAAGCTACAAACAAGTTTCTGGGAGCCTCCCGAAGCCTGGATGTCCTAACAGAAATCCCGACTTTAGCACAGTTTCTGAACATGACTGAATTCACTACTTACCTGGCATTGTTTGATAAACAAAAAAACTGAATGTGAATACTTTGAGTTGCTCTGCAATCAAGCGCTGTCTATGAAACCTAATTCTGAGTAGGACAAAAGGATAAATAAATTTGGGACCCCCAAATCCATCCTAAACCCTTCACAATTAGGGAGCTTCTGGGTGGCCTCAGTCATGCCTTGGTCTCACTTGGTGTCAGAAATATACAAGACATATGGCTTAAGAATTTTTGGTATGAACGTGTGATATTTCTTTGTTCTATTCTGTACTGTTATGTTTACATATTTTACTTGCATAGGAATAACAAGGCAAATTAAAACAATGGTTGGCTTAACATATATACATTACATGATTTAATATAGGGATATCATGTTAAATGACTGTAACTGATATGATGTCTTATGTATACTCCAGAAATGGTCTCTTGTTCCATAGTAAGCGTGAAGCCAACTTTAATAAAGATATACAAGCTTAAAAAAAAAAATGATCTCAAAATCACCAACAAAATGTTAGTCTGTAGTTCTACCAATGCATGTAAATCTGTGGTATTAAATGCACTGGCCGTTCCTATTAGTAGATTCTAAATATCTGCAGAGCACTGCTTTTCTCACTAAACTGTCAATGCTACATAAGAATAGTTAGGAATCCACAATCTTCCCATCCAGAGTTATTTCTGGTCTATAATCCATTCTCAGGATGTGTCTTAGTTTATTCCTAGACGTCTTTCATTGATGATGTTTCCACCAAGCCTGCCAAACATCTACTTGCCTTTCTATACTGTCTCAGTTCTCCTAAGCTTACCCATGTCATCAACTGACCTCTTGTTCCATCTTGTCTCCTAGCATGAAATATAGCCATTCCTACGCCATGCAATTTATATGTTTCCATCTGAACTGCACTCATTCATGGTAAATATTCACAGAGGCACAGATCAGAAAAATATCTGATGTATGTAAAAATGGAAACTATAATTGTTTTTTGTCAATTTTGTTTATATTTTTGACAGTTTTAAAACACGTAATTTTTATATCTTTTTTACGTTGAGAAAGATGGGTCGCTCACCACTGAAGCAGCTGCAACTATTGGAGATCAGTACCTACTAAGACTGTAAAGGATACCAAATTCAGGTATCCAGCAGGGATGGCCAGATCGGCTACACCTCAAGGAATTAGGAACCAGACCAAGTATGAATAAATAAAGTTTATTATCATAAATAACACCCTTCCAACACCAACAAATCATAAACATTGTAAATGTGAAAAATAAAAGTGCGGTAAACCCAGAACAACAACCTAAGAAACACTATGTACAAAATGGAGGGAGCTCACATGAACAGGGCAGGATTAGGACTGGGACAGAAAACAAGGGGTGCAGAACAGGATACAGGGTACTGGATGCAGGTCACAGGATCAGGAAGGGACACAGCTCACAGGTAGAATACTGAAGCACTGATCTTCAGTCAAGAGAGGGATTATATATCTAGCCAGCGGCCAGTATCAAGTGCAGCCAAATTGCTAGGATGAGCTGGGCTGCTGGGTGACACCCATTAGTGGCCACTGGAACTGCGCCCTTCGGATCCCGAACAGTACCACCAGCAGGTGACCTAGGTCTTGACAGGAATCCTGACAGTTCCCCTTCCCCCTTGAGAACGTCTGGGGACTCTTTCATTCTCTTCAGGTTAGAGTCATTCAACCCAGTTGGATAGTGTGCCCCCTGGCTCTGGTAACTGGCTATGAACCCCACTGCTGGGGTCTGGAAGCTGACTGCGTACCCCCCACCAGGGTCCAAAGTTTGGCTGGGTTCCCCGCTGTCTAGATCCCTGAAGAAGTGCAACATTTGGAGCTTACCAATCCCTAATGCAGCACATGCCCCAATGCTAGGATTCCAAAGTTCACCTAAAGGCTTAGGATAGGTTCACACTTCAGCAGCAAGCCGCGTTTTGGGTGGGAGTGGCAGCCCAGTCATTTGAATGGTCTGCCATGCCTCCTGAAATGCAGGAATAAGGTCTCTGCTTAATTTATGAAATCACAGCCTGCACTGAAACCACAAAAGCAGTGCGGTTCCCAGTGCACGAAGAGGTTGCTGCAATTTCCAGTGCCTGTGGGTGCCATTAGGACTAATGGAACCTGCATGCATCTCCTGAGGGGCAGAGCGTTTTCTGTGCTGGTGTTTACGGCTGCGGATGTGCAGCGCCGATCACCTACATTAGGTTTGAACCCATCCTTTATACCAGAATCCCTGGTCCACACAGGCACTGTGACACCAGGGTGTCCTCTTCCAACTGGAGCTTCCTCATCTGGATTGCAAGAAACTGCTTCACACTGCTAGCAGCTATGCATATCTAGGTCAGGGCAATGCTCACATGGAATTCTGCTCTCCCTCAGAAGACCTCTTCTACTGTGGCTGAACTGGCAAACACAGCTCTCACATCCAAAGTGGTTATCTGGGCTACCAGGCCTTGGGGCAACAGAAACAAATGGCTGCAAAAAGGACAGGCAAAAATAGGGATCTTCGACCTAATAAGCAACCCATACCACCAAGCATGCAACAAACATGGAGATTCAACAACAATAGACCCAACAGCTGATGAGGCCCAAACCCTAGTACCAAAGACCAGCTGGGCAACAGGCACAAAACCATCATGGAGTAGCTAGGCATTGGGCACAAAACCATCATGGGTGGGCTGGGCATTGGGCACCGGACCATCAGAGACAGACTGGACATCAGGCACTGGACCAGAGGCAGGCTGGTCATCAGATATCAGAGGTAGGCTGGGCATCGGGCACGGGCAGTGGGCACAGAACCATCAGGCTGGGCAGCAGACAGAGGATCAGCGAAGTCAGGCAGAGGATCAATGGAATCAGACTGGATGGTAAGCAGTAGCATCAGCTGCATCAGACTGGATATGCATAGCAGGTAAGACTGGGAGGCTGGAACATGGACTTGATGCATACTGTGTTTACTATGCTTTAGTATGGGAATGAACAGGCATCCTAAGAGCGCTTCCCATTCATTCACTGTACAGTGCAGCTGCGACTGCAGAGAGAGGGACTGGGCAATCTCTGTCCTTAGTCCCTTTCTCTGTCCCAAAACTGAGATATCAGGGGTCTGTTTAGACCCCTGATATTTCATCAAAGCCCCTCAATGGGGCTCCTAAAAAAAAGTAAAAATAAATACAAATTAAAAAACTACTGACACCATCCACTGCCCTACTATCACCATCCTCTTCCCTACTGACTGACATCATCCATTGTCCTACAGACACCAACCACTGCCCTATCAACATTGTCCACTGCTCTATTGACACTGTCCACACACCATCCATTGCCCTACTAACACTGTCTACTGCTCTGACTGACACTGTCCACTTTTAAGTTTATATTTTTACAGTTACATATGTTTTGTTACTTTTTTTTACATTTTCCTCACTATTTAGTTAGGCCTTGCTAGTTAATTTCTTTAAAATAAAGGTGTCGAACCCCGGTGATCTTTGATCTTTCACATTGTTCAGGTAGATCTCTACCTCTGGACTAGAGAGTGTACTGCACTGATATAATCCAGTAGAGCCTCTTGTGAATATACTGAATGATGCTAAAAAAAAGTAGGGCTTAGCTTCCAGTAGTCACACTAGAGATTCCACTTGAGAAACATTAAGAGGAGAAGAAAAGTCAATATCACCTTTAGAATACAAGACAAAGCCAACTATGCACAAACCTGAATTAGGGGCTGAACCTCAGCAAACAAAACCCTGCCCTAATCAACAAAAGAATGAGCCAGATAGATGCATTCCATCAACTGTTTCCTAGTCTGTTCCTTCAGTATCTGCCGGTAGTATTCTCTTTCCTCTGTCACTAGCAATGCAAAGTTCAAAACCTATGAGTGCATATTGCAGCAATTAGCAAATACCCAGACCAGATACTTTCCAATTCCCAGGTGTAGCCGATCTGATCTGTAGGCTGGCCACACATTATACAATTTTCCATTAGGTTTACTAAAAAGCAAATAATATGAGGTCAAACCGAAACAACACTATCCAATTAGGCAGGCCCTTGTACTACATAGTTGAAGGTAAACTTAAAGGAAATTGTACAGAAAATTTTATAATGTATGGCCAGCCTTAGTGGCTTCAAAGTTATGGGACACCAAATGCAGGTATCCAGTAGGGATGAGATCAGCGGGCTATACCTCAAGGAATCAGGAGCTAGACCAAGTAAGATTAAAGTGTTACTAAATCCACAACAGTAAAATCAGTCTGCATATGCTGTAAAGCATGCTTGTTATACTCACAGTGAAACCTAAGGGGTTAATCCTCTGCATTGTGTAAAAATGATGTTTGATCCTGTCTTCTCTGATCCTCCCCTTCTTCCAGTGCCCCCTCTCTTCTCCTGATAAGACATATCGAGTGGAGTCACTCTGCACATGCTCAGTTTGGTGTATATTGCTAGAGAGGTTTTTTTTTCTTGGGAGAATGCATGTGATCAGCACAGGGCCAATCAGCACTGTTCAGACAGAGGTCAGCGGTTCTGCATCCTAGAGCAGAATGAAAACTCCTCCTACAAGATTTAACTAGTGCTTTGCTGGACACTGATAGAAGTCACAAGACTGCTATATACTGCTGAGAAAAGGTATTTAGCAGTTTATATTTACTAAAATAATTGCATATCCATGTTGTGTGTACTGTGGGAGACCAGATATAGTGAATGCAGGGTCCTGGGTTTAGTAACACTTTACAGTTTATTAACATAAATAACACCCTTCCAACACCAACAAACCATACACAATGTAAATGTGAAAAATAAACGTGCTGCAACCACAGAACAACAACCCAACAGTTGCCATAAACAAAATGGAGGGAGCTCATATGAACAGGGCATGATTAGGACTAGGGCAGAAGACAAGGAGAGCAAGGCAGGATACAGGGTACTGGATGCAGGGAACAGGGTACTGGAAGCAGGTCTCAGGATCGGGCAAGGACACGGGTCAAAGGTAGAACACTGAAGCACAGACCTTCAATCAACAGAGGGATTATATACCTTCCCAGCAGCCAGTATCAGGTGCAACCTGATTGCTAGAATAAGCTGGCTGCTGGGAGACACCCGCTGGTGGCCACCAGAACTGCATCCTTTGGCTCCAGGAACAACAGTATCACCAGCAGATGACCCAGGTCCTGACATGAGTCCTAAAAAAGACCAATAAATGCCTCCATTTTGCTTTATTTTATTTACTTACTAGTTATATGTGGTAAATATTTGTTTTACATATGAACATTTAACCTCCCTAGTGGTCTGATTAAGTCTATATTTCTGTGCTCAAAGCGGTACATTTTTTTGCATGGAAATATGTATTTTTTTATTGTAGGCCTGTAATTTTTAGGAATAACTCACTAAAATCTGTCCGAACAAGAGTCTAGTAAACATCCCGGGTATGATAAAATTTGAAACACGAAATCATAAATTATAATTTAATAATTAATCATAAAAAATAATAATATAATATTAATAAATTTAATTCAATAATATAATCAAACCAAAAACACTGAAATTTGAAATATAGCGCCAAGTTCGCACATCACTGAGCAAAGTCGCAGAATCGCTTTCAGTGTCTGATGACGAATTTCTCCACAAATCATCACTCAATTCTGCAAGTGGTTCTGATTTACTATCGCTGTTCTCTAGCCGGTCTAAAACCGCTTTTGACCTAAAGGGACGCTTTATGGACGCCATGGACGTTTCTCAGTTTCCAGGCAGAAAGAACAGTAAAAATGCAGGCAGGGCACAGGACAAAGCACTCGGGACAAAATGTATGTGAAATGGTTTGATACAGTAATGTTTTACTATGTAATTTTAGTGAATTTAGTGAATGTCACTTTTTGTCATTTTCAAATTTCCCGCCATTCTGTCCAGATGCTCGCAGGGGACGGAACCCAGAAGACAGATGCCGGCATCCGCCGGAGGACATTACAGGGGACACTGCAGGACAGGCATCGCGGGAGCACAGGACAAGGTAAGAGAAGAACAGATCCCGGAGCAGCGCCGCATTGGTAAGCCCGAGTGTAGCTCGGGGTTACCGCTTGTGGTACTGAAATTTTACCCCGAGCTACACTCGGGAATACCGCCAGGGAGGTTACTACACCTATGACACAGGATTCACAAAGCACTCTGGGTTTTAAGGTGAAAAAGCTATGAGGTTCTTTAAACAACAGGCATTTGTCTCTAAAATAGGTTAGGGTTGACTGAAAGCCAAATGACCAGGAGCCCTCATTTGCATGATGACCAGAAAATCTGGTGTATGTAGCATGTGTAGTATATAATGTAGCAGCTGTGTACTCTGAACCCAACAGAAATACAGAATTACCCGCTGAGGGACCAGTACAACCTGTGAAAACCAGTTGTGCCGACATTACCATTATGGCTAGAACTCCAGGCACAACATTTTTCCTCCCATGCAGTGGGGATGTGCTCACACTGCATGGGTTAACTGCTTGTTTTTGTCTAGGGGATTTCAGAGTGGAGATATACTTACCTAATCCGTTGATCCTCTGAGCGCAAGACTGGTCCCCGCTGCTCCTTGTATCCCCGCACACTAGCGGTCTTGTGAACGGACTGTTCCTGATGTCATCACACCCATAGATCGGCTGTAGATGTGAGGATGGCAGGAACAGTCCACTGCTGGACGTGAAGGAGTGCGGTTTTCGGATGGATCGGTGTGCCCCTAGACAAAACAAACAGTTAACCCGTGCTGTGTGGGTGCAGCCACACTGCATAGGAGAAAAAAAAAGATTTTATGGAGTTATGCTTTAAAGCACAGGTGTCAACCTGGCGGCCCTCCAGCTGTTGCGAAACTACAAGTCCCATGAGGCATTGCAAGATTGACAGTTACAAGCAAGAAGGTAGAGGCATGATGGGACTTGTAGTTTAGCAACAGCTGGTGGGCCGCCAGTTTGACACCCCTGCTCTAAAGCATATTGAAATCCAGGAACAAAAAAGTAACGTAAGGCAGCTTACCAGTCCTATGAGATGTTGTGGCTGTATTCATTTTCCCTTTTTTAGACTTTCTTTCTATATTTTCGCCTGGTGATCCTGCCAGTGTCACACTTCCTGTACTAGGGTGATAACACTCACTCAGTACACTGTATCTATCTAAAAGAGAACTATAGAAAACCTTCCCCTGTTCTTCATAACATAGTAGGGAGATGTTCTGTAGTCCCCCAGGGAAAGCTGGGAAGAATGCTAACTGATAACAGTCAGCAGAGGGAAAGTTATCAGCTTACAAGATTTCTGTAGTATCCTATGCAACACAGTAGGCTCAGTAAAGGGCGGAGTTTACTGAGTGATGTCATCACGTTCAATAGCACAGTCGCTCAGCATTGGAACTGCTGGCAGTGTTTTTGGTATCTACCTTTGAGCCCGTGTTTTCCAGATTTCCAGGGAAGTGAATATGTTTAACCATTTATATGTCGGCTGACTATTTTTTTTAACGTGAGTATATTCGGTTCCCTATCTTGTGTTAATAATAGGCTTTAAATGGAGAGCATTAGATCTGGTTTTACTGCTTTGAGGGTCATATGATGCATTTAAAAAGAGCCTTTTGCATGGTAGTGTATCAGTGCTCCTGTTCAGGGGCGGACTGACAACTCATGGGGCCAACAGGCAATAGGGGATCATAGGGCCCCTGTGTCCTTGCCCAAACTCAAAAAAGCCTATGAAAAAGGTACCAGGGGCATCTCATGGGGCCCCCTACTGACCCCGGGCAGTGCCCAAGTTTCCAAATGGTCAGTCCGCCCCTGGTCCTGTTAACTTTGGAACTGGAAGTGTAGACCATCAACTTACCATATATACAGTTGTGTCTGTTTTGACCTCTTGTAATCGGGAGGTCTATACCAAGGGGAGTAGGTTCACAAACACACACATTGTGGTGGTTTTAATGGAGCAGTTGTTCACCTATTCACAAGTGGAAGATTACAGCAAAAAAAGAGTGCACGTGACTCTGATGACCAAAGAACTTTCTTACTCACTAATTTTTTGGGGGAGAAACATAGTGGACTGGGTTTATGCATATAATCATTTGAATACACCTTCTGAAAGGATTATATTTAGATGAGATAAACATATGAGACTCTTTCCCCGATACTCACATTTGCATGCTGACTTCAAAACTGTTTACTGTTTCCCAAAGTAAGAATATTCCAATTATCACTTTCCAACTTCAATTTAATGGGCAGTTTGAATGTGGAGGTCTGGAATATGGTGGTCATGATGCAACAGACAGTTAATGTGCAACTGCAGACAACTTTTTTTTTTTAGTTTTGGATAGACTGGAGAGGGATTAAAACTACTAATCAGGTTTTTATTGTTGTCTGTGTCCCCATTAGGGAGATTTCCCTCTTTATTTGTCCTGGTAACTAGCAATGAACTTGGCTACAGGCTTAGGTACAGGATTGAATTCAGTCCAGTTTGTTTGAACCTGGAAGTTAGCAGTCATTGAAGTACCAAGGAGCTGGGGTACACAAAGGGGTAGAATGCTTTTGACATCATTAACCCTTATATGGGCATATAGTCAAATTAGGTCAATGTCATTGCTTTAATATGGCCATGTGGTCACATCAGGTCAATGACGTCACGAGGATCTCCAGCCCTTTCGTAAATGTGCAGCTGTAGGGCAGGGAATCTCTCGCCCACAAGTCATTGACCGAGCAACGACAACAAACTTCGGGGTTTGAAGCAAACCCAGATTGGACTAAACCCCAGCTTATCCCTACTGGTGACTATTAAAATTAAGAAAGTGAAAGAAAATCCAAAATTCTGACTTCAGAAAAAGGAACAGAGGGGACAATTTCCAAAGTGTATGCTATATTTTAGTGAACCTGTTGACAGACAGGGATTTCCTATTTTTTTTTAAAGGAATTTTCTCTCCCTTCCTGTTGAGGATATGAGACAGGAAGTGAGGGGAAATCTCTACAATGAGACACAGAAGGCTTCAGGAAAAAAAACTTATGGGTAATAATCCTCCCTTGAGCTGGCCATAGATGGATTGAATCTCGGCTGGTTCAGCAGGGACCAGCTGAGATTCGATCCATCTATGGGCATGTTGGATTTTTAGCATGCGATTATTGCCAGTGGCTATCGCCACTAGCAATAATCCTTGTGTTCTCCTGGAAGGGATAGCGACCCGTGCCGCCTGCTGACAGAACACAATAGCTCCGCAGGAGGGATTCCCCAGTGTGTTGCTGGGGGAAACCAGGGATTTTCTTTCCTGCAACCCATGGCTGCAGGAAAGAAAATTGCATAACACATGGCCTGCCTTACTCTACCCAAAATTAACTAAAAAAACTTTCAGCTTTAGTTCCTTTACAACACGAACACAAAGAACTCTGACATAACATTGCACGGCCATACCTGAAGTTGATCTTGGTGGAGTCTCATTGGACCAAACTGCACTTCTGTTACAGCTGCCTATAAGAAAAAGAACATGATATTCATTGTACATCCTCAAACCTTCAAATAGAAATACATACATTACAATACACAGTACTATTGGGTTATCTAGAAAACAGCATTGTAAACTCAAAGTTGGAACTTCTTGCTGCTGGATGTTTGCAGATTTTAAGATTTGTTTTCTCTACATTTCCAGTATTTGCTTCTGTGGCTGCAACGCCTAATCAAAAAATCATGAATATATTATGAAGTGTTTTGTTTTGATACAACAAGTGAAAATGTGGATGGCTGCTAAGATTTTATCGCAACCTGCAAAAAACCATTGACACATTAAGAGCCATTTGTGAGAGAACAAATTACTCACCCATTGTGCTAGTGTTTGGGAAAATATAATCTGTAGCCGCAGCTAGAGGAACTGTTTGATCACTGCGGAGGAATAGATACACAAAGACACTGATGCCTCCATTTAATAATGGAGGTACAAAGTACAGTAACCTATTGCTTTTCCTCGAACTAAAGCTAGTAGAGCAAGGATATATTATTACTGATAGGTTGCTATGGGTTACTGCGGTTTGCATATTTTCCTTACTAAATAAGCCAGTACGTGCATCTACATGGCAAAATTAAAGCTGAAGTTTAGTTGTTTGTTACTTTTTAGATACAGTACCAAACACATTCGTTAGGACTCTTGCACACGGGGGCATTTAGCTGCAGTGCATAACTCTGGCTTTTGAGTGCTCCAGCCCTGTTGCCTTTTATTTGGAAGGGGCAGTGCGGTCATTTGTACTGCTCTATACATACTACTAATCCCACTGTCCATTTCAGGAGTGAGCAAGAGAAGATTAAAGCGGAGTTCCACCTAAAAAAAATAATAAAAGTCAGCAGCTACAAAAATTGTAGTTGCTGACTCTTAAATTAAAGCCACTTACCTGTCCCTCAGTCCAGCAGTGTCCTCACCATGGCTGGTTTCACTGGCCGTTTTCTCTTCCTGGCACCAGCATCTTCAGTGTGGGCACCCGGCTGTGACAGCTTGCAGCCTCACAGCTGGGTGCCCACTGCGCATGCACGAGAAGCGCTGTGCTTTGTGAATGGCCCTGTAGTCTTCTGACACCTGTCACGTGCCCAACAAGACTACGGGGAGAGGGGGGACGACAGCTTCCGCTTCCGATCACCGCGGAAGTGGGAGTGGGTACCTGTCAAATTCGGGTACCCGCTCCCCAAAGGTGCCAATCCTTAATGGGGAGCGGGGGACAAAGACTTAAAGCGGAACTTCCCCTTTTAGGTGGAGCTCCGCTTTTAATACATACATTAGGACCATGGAGAATGAATGTAGCAACCTTCTGACAAGAAGTCTAATCACAGGATCAAACCAAAGGAATTTGGATATTTAAGGAGGCAATAGAAGGTACTTTTTCCAGTTAAGAATATATATGTAGCACTCTCCTAGGTAGAGTAGGCTGCTAGGCCAAATTATATTATAGCTTCACGTCTTAGCTACCTAAGGGGTAGCAGGAGTTAATTGCTTGGGGCTGTTCAGTATCTCAAAGGCTGTTGTTCTGCTAGTTCCCCTCTGTCTTATAGAGATTTCTAGACAGATAGTGGGAGGGAGAGCTGGACAGGAATCCTGAATAATTATGAAACTCCAGAGAATCCCTGGGAAGGCGTGCCCAGAAGGTGGAGAGAAAGCCCATAAATATTCTCAGGCCTGGCAACCAGGGGGCAGAGTTCTAGGGTACAGCCTCCTGGAGGAGACCCCTGTGCAGGGTCCTGGGGTAGAGAAGCTTGAGGAGTCCTTTCTGAAGGCATCAAGGTCCCAGTAAGGCTCAGCTGGGGGGCCAACTAACTATAGAGAGAGCTTGGGTCAGAGTCTGGATAGAGTCAGAGGAGCAGGAGTGCAGAAGTCCCACTATTCTGGGAGTGAGTACTTCATCCTGCTACACAGTGACTGTGGGGTGTTTTACTTTACAATTCAGTGCAGTCAGGAGCTGCAGCCAAGAGGTGTGGAAGGCTATACTGCCTAGGTGTGCTCAGTGCTGCCAGGAGCTGTGTATGACAGCCAGGAACATGCCATATTGCTTACGTGTGCCTAGTGCAGCCAGGAGCCGTGCAATAGAGTCAGACCTTTAGAGCAAGGAGAACATGGAAGGGTGACGCCTGGAGGCTCTCAAAATGTATAGAGTTAGGAATTGCAGAATATTGGGGTACTGTGAAAAGGCTCTGCAGCTAGGCATGTATTTGTAAATGTGTGCAAAATAAACCCCTGTTTTTAACGTGAACTGTTAGACAGGTAAATTCGGTTGGTTGCAGGCTGGTTGGTAAGCTGAGCTGGGAAATTTTCTCTGTTGCTGTTTGCAAAACAGCCAGGAGTTGTACAGGTTCAGGTAAGTGACAGTACAGCTGAAGGTTGTGCAATATAGCCAGCATTTTGTACAGAGCAGCTAGAAGCCTAGCAGTCCTCAACGTCTACAGTTATGGGTTATCCCATGGTCTCCATTCCTAGCCTAGTTCCTGTTCCCAATAAAACCCTAAAAGAATCCCCTATACTGATTCTTGAGCCAAGAGGAAGAATGCTGAAAATGCCATGTGCCTGGCTGTGCATGCTGTGAGTGGGGGGCATGGGCCCAAATTACCAGCAGCTCTTGCAGGGATAGCTCTACACATACGCAAATAGGATTTTTTAGACCAGAGTTTAGTGTCACTTTAAAGTGTAATTGCACTGCATCTGAGCACCACAAAAACAAAAAATGCTATCTAATTCATTGTTACTATTCAAAGCAAACTCACTTATCCATCCATGCCTTCATACCTTTTTATGCGGAGAAATCATTTTGAAAAACATATCCTGGCATTTCTGGCAGTGGCCATCTTGAGTAAGGGCCAGGAGTGGACTGACAACTCATGGGGCCCCCGGGCAATAGGAAATCATGGGGCCCCTGTGGCCTCGCCCACACTCAAACCACAGCCAAAAAAGACTGTGAAAGGTACCAGGAGAATCTCATGGGGCTCCCTACTGACCCCGGGCCCTCGGGCAGTGCCCGAATGCCTAAATGGTCAGTCCGCCTCTGGTAAGGGCAGATGATTCATATAGCATTTACTTCCTGGAATCCATCTACCCTTAGCTCAGGCATTGGCTGAGCTGAGAACCTTACCTCCCCTACTAAAGACTGTTGGTATTATGAAATAATTTGCCTAGGAATGGAAACCAGGAAGAAATGTTATAAAAAATGTTTAAACAAGTAAATGGTGGAATAGACTCCCTCAAGAGTTGGTTCTGGCCAGCTCAGTGGATTGTTTAAAAAAAAAAAAAAAAAAAAAGGCCTGGATTCTTTCCTAGATACACAGAATATAACTGGATACTAACATTTATAGGTAAAGTTTATAGGTAAAGTTTATAGGTAAAGTTTATCCAGGGACTATCAGATTGCCTCTTGAGGGATCAGGAAGGATTTTTTTCCCCTACAGGAGCAAATTGGAACATGCTGGGTTTGCCTTTTCTGGATCAACTGTGGGTGTAGGATAACTTTTTTTTCTTTTTAATGGTTGAACTGGATGGACTTTTGTCTTTTTTCAGCCAGATTAGTAAATAGGATATACGGTACTTTCATATCTGTTTACTGATGTTAGCAGCATAAGGATTAAAAATAGTCCATGTTGATTGAAAGAGTGAAGTTCCACTTTGCTCTGGATGCCTGAAGACCCTTGTGCCAAACCCTAAAGGACATAAGCCTTTATGCTGTCAAGTATCCCTTTACAATATTGCTCTCACGTTACTCAATTAAAGCTAGTTACAATAGTACAATTCACATGAAAACTTCTTATATTAGTATAAATTACCATGTAAGTCATCTACTGGAACAGTGTTTGTTATCATGTCCGACAGGAGATAAAACTAACATTTGTGCTTGACCTTGGCTCCGGCAAAATCCAAAACTGACAATAATTATGTTTAGTCTCGTTTCAATATTACTTACAGTATGAAAAGTATTCAGCCATGTAAGATTCTGTTTCATGGAAATGTGAAACAAAGTTGCTTTGTCTTCATAGTTCATCATTTTAGAAACAACCATGAGGGTTGTGCATTGTCTGACAGCCCCAATGCAAATTATTTCCAGCTTAATGTGATTTTTTTTCCACGTAGCTTTTTTTTTGCTCCTTTTATTAGTGATGGACACCAGATCATTGTGGTTATTGCCATCTCAATGAATGAACTGACGATACGTAAGAACAGCTTTCACAAAAGACCTCTTCTTCTATGACACATGCTTTAGCTTTACAATGTATTTATAGATTTAGATTTTTGCTTCCTTTTATTCAGATCTTGATTTAAACTGATAGAAAAGCTCCTACACTACCCAGAAGTGACTGTGGCTGTAATAGCAGGGCGCTTTAGATTAGTATTTCTCATTCCTTTTTCCACTCACAGCACCCTTTAAAGTGGTCGTAAAGGACTTTTTTTTTTTTTTTTTTTTTAAATTTACAAATATCTCTATATTTACCTGCTCTGTGCAATGGAATTGCACAGAGCAGCCCGAAACCTCCTCTTCTTGGACCCCCGCTGGTGCTCCTGGCTTCTCATCTGTGTCCAGTGCCCCCAAGGGAAGCTGGCTCCCATAGGGGCACTTGCGTGTGCACACACTGGAGCCCCACTGCTGTGTGTCTATTAACACAGACAGCGGGACTCGGGCCCCGCCCCCATGCTCCCTCATTACTGGCTTTGATTGACAGCACTGGAAGCCAATTGCACCTGCTGCCTCAGCAAAAGCCTGTGAGACCCGGAAGTGAGGGGAGAGAGGAGCTGCAGACGTGCACAGCGCTGGATCGAATGAGGGCTCAGGTAAGTAGAAGGGGGTGAGGGGCCAAAACCGATGCCTAAATATTTTTTACCTTAATGCATGGAATGCATTAAAGTCAAAAATGTTTAGACGTTAGAACCACTTTAAATGCACGCATGACATGAGGCCCCCCATCATGTCAGAAGTCTCCCCACCGCATACCCCAGTGATACAGACCCAAAAATCACACAGTCCCTCTATTATAGAGACCCCCAATTTTTTGCTCCAGCAGCGCAGCAGAGGGCAGGAGGTGGAGGAGGTCTGGAGGAGTTCCGTCTTCTTCTGAAAGCTGAGGACGGCCCTGCATGTCGCATTCCTTGGATCAAAGTTATGTTTTGTATGGTGCAGGCAAGCTGGGCACCATCACCATAGGACCAAATGACACCGAGCATGCTGGCCGCCTTAGAGTGCCACCAGTTGTTGTGGTGTTGGTGGCTGGCCCGCCCACACCATGGCAACTCATGAGGCTGATCCAGGACAGGGCAAACTGGCTTCCATGCTCAGGGCACCCCGGGGGAACCCAGACAGGACTCTAGGGTGCTAAAGTGAGAAACACTGCTTCAGCTGAAGGTGCTGGCACATTATATTTCAAGCTGTTTTTTTTTTTAACGATATATAGATATTTTATAGATAGATCTTTTTTATGACATTAAAAAGAGATTTCACACGTAGTGTGAATAAAGCTGCCCACAGATTTGAGAAGAGTGATCAGAAGCACAGGCATGATCTGACTACTCTGAGACACCACAATCAGCCATAGGTCCATAAACAAGAGCTTTCTGGCCCAGCCAAGTATTCCTGTTTATGTGAATAGGGAGGGGAAGAAACAACAGTTTTGGCAGATTCTGTCACTTATCTCATAGGGGTCGTTTCGTAAAAGTAGGCATTAAGCTTTGGTTTTACCTTTTCCTGCAACTGCCCACCTAACCAAAGCAATACAGCTGCTTAGGGCTGTGCCCATCCCGCAGAAAGGATAAACAGCAGGTTGCATTCAGCATGTGGTACCACCGCCAAACAAGATCCTTGCAAGTGAATGGGGCTGCACCAGGACTGCCCCGCAACCATGTGTAATGCACGCAGTTGTGGAGCAGTGTTTTGGCATTTTGAGGCCTCATGCACACAGGCTGTTTTTGCAGTCGCTTTTAGCAGTGTCAGGCATTTTTTACAGCTTCCAAATGCCCCTCTATGTTATCCTATGAGTCCATGCACACATAGACTTTTAGAAGCTTTTAATAGCAGGGGCTTTTGGGAGCTGTAAAAAAAATAAATGGAAAAAATAAGAACACTGCCAGTGCATCCAAACGCAGCAGTATTTTGGCAAAAAAAATGCTTGATGAATCTAGATGTGTCTAAACACGTATAAATGCACATAAACATGTGTTACCCTCGGTTCACTTCTGTGCAGGTGGTGCCACTGCGGGACCAAATGCCTGCAGCTGCACTACCCACACAGGTGGGTGCCATTCACTCTAACGGCACGCCGCCCGCACTGGAAATTGCAACTGTATTAGGAATCTCAGTTCCCGTGCAGGCTGCGATTTCCAAAGTAGTGCAGGGACATCTTCCCTGCGTGTCCCAGGGCATGGGAGTCCATTCATATGAATGAGGTCTCATGCCCATGCAAATCACGGCCCGCACAAACGCACAGATTTGAACCAGGGCTTAATGCTAGGCGTGTTTAGTGCGTGAGCATTAATGCATTTCAATGGCCAGAAAAAAATATTAGTCTGGTCCATTAAATGAATTAAAGCCCAAAAAACTGATGCCTGTAAACGCGCTAAATGCTTGCGAAAGCATTAGACACTTTTACAAGCGTCAGGTGTTTTTTTTCTGCCAAGAGGCATCATTAAAATGTTCTGTGTGCATGGGGCCTGAATGTCAAAAGCAGGCAGTGAGGTGGTGTTATATTGATTTACTAAAGGCAAATAGACTGTGCACTTTGCAAGCTTATAAATGAGGTTAAGCTTCACTTTGTGGTTGAACTAGATGGACTTGTGTCTTTTTTCAGCCAACTTTGCAAAGATCACCCAATCACATGCAAGGAAAAAAAATGAATTTTTGCTCGCACATGAGTGGATGATGGAAGTCAGCAGCGCTTCTGTTCATTTACTAATCTCTGGAGCAACTGCACTTTGCAAGTGCACCATCTATTTGCCTTTAGTAAATCAGCCCCATTGCCTCTTTACTGCCTGTCAAAGCACTCTCATGTCCATAGCCACGCATGTGAATGAGCCCAAAGGGAAACCAACCTGCCTGTTTAACTAGACCAGCAGATCAAAAACGTCACAAATATAGGATCATTTCTATGGAGTGTTTGACCGGCTGGCTAGCTATTTCCAACCAAAGGAGTCACTAGTCTTCATCGGATGACAATGGCCTGATCTGGCATCCATCATCTCATTGGTACTGGTAGCATTAGCCAACCTAAAAATCGCACGCTCCGGAATCGGCACACTGCAGGAACTTGGAGAGAGCGAATGTATTATAAATCCACAGACCGCTAATAAACACCACACATGCCAGATCCGAGAATGGGAGTAAACGATAACCTGTTACCGTTCACCGAGCATCCCTGATCCCCTCCGTCACGGCGCAGCTTCGCAAGAGTAGCTTGTTGCTGTTATCAATATGACACATTATGTGATTGCTGGTAGTAAACAAAAACCCTCCCCCTCCTGATATCTTCCTCTTATTCTGTTACAGAAGATCCAGTAACTATGGAAACAGAACTCTCCATAGACTCCCTACTCCCCGCAGAGCTCCGCTTCCTCATAAACAAGCCTCATGCAATGATACTCCAAATGGGAAATATACGATTCAGAACAAGCGATGTGATACTCAGCATTCCTCAATTCTCCCCAAGAAGAGGAGCAATGGACTTTGTGTACATTTCTATAAAGTATGATCCACACTGATGCCATTCAGATGTGACCTGTGTCGCCCCAAAATCGCATGACAATGGAAATAACATTGCTTCCAATGGTGCCCGTTCACATCAATGCAGCTCAGCTGCGATGAGACTTTGGGAAAGGGTCCTGTGCTACTTTGATGCAATTGACAGTGCAAACTGACCCCATAGAACACGGATGTCAAACTGGTGGTCCTCCAGCTGTTGCCAAACTACAAGTCCCATGAGGCCTTGCAAGATTGACAGTTACAAGCATGACTCCCAAAGGCAGAAGCATGATGGGACTTGTAGTTTCGCAACAGTTGGAGGGCCGCCAGTTTGACACCCCTGCCATAGAATATACAAAACACATCCAAAGCACAACCAAAGTTGCACTGCAAATCCTGTCAAACGTGCATCACAGTAATGCCAACCGTGCCTAAGGTCCCTTTCACACGTGCGGACCGATGGGGCCCACCTGTCTGTTTTTTAGGCAGACCTGATCGGTCCATCCATAGACTTCTATGGACTGACACCCACCAGCATCTGATCCAATCCTGTACGCCAAAAATAGATGGATGGGGATCCATTCCCCATTCGTCCAGTGGATCAGTGGATCGTGTGGCAGTGTTACCTGCCTGGGGAGTGGAAGATCAGGTAAGTAGAACTGTTCCTCCTCTGCCTTAGACAACACAAGCAATTAACCCTCGCCCTGACAGCTCAGCCCCACTGCAAGGAATCATTTTTGGCCTGGAGTAAGGCTTTAATTAGTGGATGTGTATGGAGGATATAATTTCAGGTTACTTTAAAATGGAACAAAGTTTTCATGATGTACGAATTTATTAGCAGACCCAATCATCGTCAAAAAAGATATTTACTGTCAACGGTTTAAAAAAAATATTCAAATAGGAATTGTCTGTGTAGCCTTGTCACCTATTCCTACGGTCATCTCCAGGACATCTCCCATCCTCTGGAACTCCTTACCTCAATTTGTGCAGCTACCCCCCTGCTCTGTCCACCTTTAAACGAGCCCTGAAAACTCATCTCCTCAGGAAGACCTATTCCTCCCTCCACCCAATGAATTGAACATTCATTTTCTTCATCAGCTATCTGTATCGCCTGACCCCCCCATTAGATTGTAAGCTCTCAAAATCAGAGCCCATTGTTCTCTCGTAACGACTTGTACTGCGATTGTAGTTTCTACATTTATTTTCAACAGCACTGTGCAAACTGTTGGACTTTTTATTATACAGGATTCATAAAGTGCCGTGACACTCCACTAGATTGTTCTTATGTCGGATACTTTTATAAATGAAACACATTAGCTCTTCCATGTTGCAGTTGTCTGCCCTGATAATTACATGAGAACTAAAACAATCTAATATCTAGTAACAGAATTGCAAAATCCTTGATCATCATTATTACCGGGAAGTTTAGTATCGCAAGATCTTGAAAGCCGTAACTCAATCATCTGAATATAAATAAGTAACTAAATGGCCCATCCCTGCCCATACACCCCCTCCCCATATGACACTTAAGCCTTTTCAAGGCGCAATAATTAGCATTTCCAACCATTAGAAGTGTGTTTCTACTTATGGGAATTCCCAGTGGGAAATCTTGCAACCTGACCGATTCCTTCCTGATTCTTCCCTCTTTTCACTGAGAAGAGGAAAGGAAGGAAAGGATGGACCTTCAGTCCATCGGGTGTGTTAAAGGGTAGTCTCAATGTATGTAGGAATGTAGCCACCCTCTCTTGCTCGCTCCTGAGATGGACAATGAGATGTGTAGTGAGCATAGATAACTGTCCATGACCACCGCTAACATGCATTGCTCATACCAAAAAAATGGAAGCAAGGGGGAAAAGGAGAGGTTCACAAGCTCATGAAGGATATTGCAAGGAGGCAGAAAAGCACAGTAAGAAGCAATGTCATGAAAAACTGAAAAATAGAATACAGGGTAGTGATGCCCCGATATATCAGCCGTCGAAAATTAGAAAATCGGCCGAAAATAAGAGTCATCGGCTTTTTACCAGTAGAAAAAAAGAAAGTGCCGATAATGGCTTGGCTATTTTTGCGTGTTTTTTTTTTCTTTTAATTACTGTGCAGCATATTTACGTTTTTTACATTTATATACAGTATTCGTTCATTTTATTTTCTGACCAATTTTTGTGTGTTACTTTTAATAAAACTTATTTTACGTTACTGGATTTTACTTTTTAAATTTAGAAAAATTAAAAAGTCGTATACATATATATATATATATATATATATATATATATATATATATAAAATATATATTTTTTTAAAAACTGTCCATTTTGGTTTTCGGCCACACACATCCTGAATTTTCGGGGGTTTAGGGGTACTCTTCTCACCAATCTCAAATTTAGGGGTATTCTTCCCACCAACCTCCAATTTAGGGGTATTCTTCCCACCAACCTCCAATTTAGGAGTTTTCTTCCCATCAACCTCAAATTTAAGGGGTTTTCTTCCCACCAACCTCCAATTTAGGTGTTTTCTTCCCTCCAAACTCCAATTTAGGGGAATTCTTCCCATCAACCTTCCATTTAGGGGAATTCTGCCCATGAACCTTCAATTTAGGGGTATTAGTCCCATCAACCTTCCATTTAGGGGAATTCTGCCCATGAACCTTCAATTTAGGGGTATTTGTCCCAGCAACCTCCAATTTAGGGGTATTCTTCACACCAACCTCCAATTTAGGGGTTTTCGTCCCATCAACCTCAAATTTAAGGGGTTTCCTTCCCACCAACCTCCAATTTAGGGGTTTTCTACCCACCAAACTCCAATTTAGGGGTATTCTTCCCATCAACCTTCAATTTAGGTGTATTCTTCCTGTTGACCCCAAATAAATTGGTTTTAGCAGGGGTTCATTGAGATCTGAAGGGGTATTCTGTGGTAAAAAGGTAGAGAAAATCCGGTATAGACTACTCCGTAAACAAAATATCAGATTCTTGTTTCTTCAACAAAAGATTGATAAAATAATGTATAATTCTTGAATTACAAAAGCCATACATGCCGGCAGAACAGCAAGTATAGAAAATCCCTTATGTTGTATGCATAATCCTTGTATGCATTCAGGACAGCTTGTTCAATGTGTTTTGACTAATCGCAGGGAACATTTAGGCAATTTTTACCACAATGGGAAAACAGACAACCATAATTTATCAGAACATGAACTGTATTTACTTAAGTCTGCTGCATTAACCTTACATCCTGCCTGTTGTGTGCATCCGGCTTCATGGATCTCCACTCAGCGGCAAATAGGAGAGCAGCTTTCCAAAGGCCAAAAAACAGGAAATTTGATGACATTGTTCAGTGAGCACACGTCAGCAAAGAGTCATACATAGTGGAAATAGCTTCCTCGCAGCCCAGGACGAGTGGTACAGGACTACAGGAATCCCCGACTGTCTGCAATGGTTTAGACATATACCTTGTCTATGGAAATCACTCCACAGATCTCGTTTCTAAGCAAATGAAATCTTCCAACTAAAAAAAAAAAAAATCTGAATAATCCAACATGACACATGATTTCATTTTGCTATTCTTCATCACATACATTATTCATTTTTGTCAATACATTTTTTATAAAGAATCAAAATGCTGAACTTTGCAGAGAAGGCATTGAACTGTATACAATTTGTCACAAATAGGATTTCACACTTCACTACAACAAACATTGATCGATCGTGTCATTGCAGGATCGAAATCTGCCACTGTGGCCCTGTCGCCGATCATGGGTTTATAACCAGCTGGAGTGTACAGGAATTCAGCCACAGCAATTCAAATGCTTGACAAGAACATTCATTCTCTATAATTTGAAAAATGATCAAAACGTGAGTTGTACAACACAGCCCCATCAAATTGGCCATAGGCTATGCAAGTTTTTGTTTTTGTTCCATGGGTGACCCTGTCACCAGACAAGATCATTTTTGGCAAAATAGCGGCCAAAGGCCATTAATTGGACATGATCATGCGCTATAGATAATCATGCTCTGTAGTCCTCAATACAGACACAATACGATGAGTATCTAAATAGGTACAACCGGGGCGGACTGACAACTCATGGGGCCCTTTGGCAATAGGGGATCATGGGGCCCCTGTGCCCTCGCCCATACCAAAAAAAGCCTATGAAAAAAAAAAATGAAAAGTACCTGGGGCATCTCATGGGGCCCCCTACTGACCCCCGGCCATCGGGCAGTGCCCGAGTGCTCGAATGGTCAGTCCGCCCCTGGGTACAACCTTTAGGTCCAGTTCACACTTGAGCATTTTGTAGTTTGTAGCTCAAAGCTCACAAACGCTCAACAAGCCAAAACATATTGTTTTCAATAGCCCTTGTTCCCATCTGAGCGGCCTGTCGCTTGTAGCAAAACACGTTGCTCAGAAAAGTACACAAGATACTTTTCAGGCAGAATTGAGCATTTTACAATGGAAATGTGCGACATGAGCTTTATTTCAAGTGTTTTGTTACACGTTTTCTGCTCAAACAGCAGCTCTCGGCCCAGTTTTCAGTGGCACTCCATACCTTTTAGTTGAAAAATGCCTGACAAAAGCTGCAAAAAATGTGCAATTCTGCAAAAAAAAAAAAATGTTCAAAAACGTTTGAAAAAAAAAAAAACGGTTGAAAATGTGACGCTTAGGTGTGAATGTAGCCTTCGGGCTCGTTTACACTTGACTTTCTTTCTAACTCTTGCCAAACGCCCTTATAGCGTTTGACAGACGTTAGGGAAGCGTTTTTAATGCTCCTCAACTCCCTATGCATTGAGGCGTTTGATAGGCGTTTGCCAAGCGTTAAAACCGCCTATAATGAAGTTAAATGGTATCAACACTCCGCAACCGCTTCACAAACGCCTGCCAGGTGTTTGAGGAGAGGCATCATAGACTTGAATGGGAGGCTTCAACTCCTCCTGACTCGACATGAGGCGTCAGTTTTGCCACGTCGATAACGCTTCAGTGTGAACAGCACTGTGTGCTGCCATTTGCAGAATTTTCATAGGCGTTTGAGAAGCATTAAAAATGCTTCCCAAACGCCTCTCTAATGCCTGCTGACAAAGCTAGTGTGAACGTAGCCTTAAATTGTTTCTAGCAAATATTTAAAATTCTGATACCTATGCCTGTACGTCTATGTGCGCTGTCGCTGCCTGTCACCTCTCCCTTCACACACCAGGTGCAGTAGAGCTGCAATGGTCCGCTAGTCCCACCACAAGACAAGGAAAAATGCTTTTTCTCTGGCTTGGTGGTGTGCACTGAAAAAAAAGGACTCTATGCACGTTTTTAAGTGCAGCATAGTGCGAGCCAATTCACCGCACCGTGCCGCAGCCAAAAGAACTTAATGAAATGTCACTATGTGACATTTCAATAAAGTTCATTTAAAAAAAATTTAAAAAGTGAGCAGTGCAATGTGATCAGCTCATCAGCACTGCTGTCATCCCGCCACATACCAACTGCTCCAGGTGTGAGTGGATCTTAAAGTAACACTAAACTCTGGCCTAAAAATATTCAAATATCTATTCTCACCTCAGAAAAGTCCCTTCTATTGCTCTTAGCCTCTTCCAAATTTTTTTTTTTTTTTTGTTGCTGTGATCTGACTTCCTGTTAGAGGGTGGCTATGTTTGTTCTCCATGATTCCACTGTATGTAGTGTAACACCCTGCTATTATTCAGACTACAGGGTGTTAAAAGAGACACAAGGTGGCCCAACTCCACAACTCTGCCGCCCAGCTACATTACTAACCTGGTCCCAAAATATCAAACCGCTCTTATCGGTCCTCCCAAGGCCTCCTGCTCTCTATTTCCTGTGTCACCTCCTCCCATTCTCGCCTCCAGGACTTCTTCCAAGCTTCTCCCATCCTATGGAACTCCCTACCCCAATCTATCTAACTATCCTCTTATAGATTGTAAGCTCCAAGGAGCAGGGCCCTCCTATCCCTCTTGTACTGAACTGTATTGTTGATGTATTGTCTCTTGTTATATTGTATAGCGCTGAGCAAACTGTTGGCACTATATAAATCCTGTAAAATAATAATAATAACTATCTCCTAATCTATCGACCCTTAGACGATCCCTGAAAACCGTTCTCTTCAAAGAAGCCTATCCTGCATCTAACTAATACACTGTGTTTACTTTCTCCATCAGCTCATCCCCCACAGCTCTTTCCTTTTAGTATCACTTGATCCTCCCTGTTAGATTGTAAGCTCTCAGGATCAGGGCCCTCTGTTTCCTCTTGTACCAATTTGTATTGTAACTGTGATGTCTGCCTTCATTTTGTAAAGTGCTGCGCAAACTGTTGGCGCTATATAAATCCTGTATCATAATAATAATTTTGTAGACGGAACTGCAGGACTTTGTTAGAAGGCTGCTAATTGGGGGACTACATTTCCCAGAAGAGCTGGCGTGTGGGTTGAGGCATATAAATGCAGAAGCCCAGTACAGAGGGGGGAAGGGAGCTGGAAGGAAGTTGTGAGAAGAGAGCTGTGCGGAATGCCGGAGGACCGGACCAGGCCACAGAGAGAGAGCAGACAAAGAGGGGGGAACAGCAGACTGCTGCTATTGCCAAAGAATCTGGAGAACTACCCTATTGGCTGGTGACCCGGAGTGCTGCAATCAGGAACGAAGCCTACAGGAGGTACAATGGAACTGCTGGGGGCCCCCCATCTACAGTGAAACCACCGGTGACTTGGATGATGCCACAGATTGTGTGAGAGAGTCCCAATCTCCAGCCACTTAAGTTGTTACTGACATTCTCTTGCATCAGCCATTCTGTATACAGTTACGGACATTGTTCAACAGTTACACAAGTGAAGGCCTAGTCCATCCGGCCTATTAGCAAAACACATCTCCAGCATAATCCTGTCATCGGATCCTGCTGTAGTGTTTGCCCCCTGTGGGCCAAGCCACACCACTGCAATTAGTTCACATCCATCAAGGGACACCAATCACTGTTGCCATTTGCTACTGAGGCTTAGAGAGGACTTAACTCTTTGTCAATAAGTGCTTTTTCCTCCCCTTTAAACCTCTTGCTTAAAATCTGCATCTCATTTGGTGCCTTAAAGGGCACGGCATAAGTTAAATACCACTTTAAAGGATTTCAGCAAGCAAGGCACTATCTATTTGAGAAACGTCCGCCTGTTGCAACCAAGGAAATCTGAATTCTTGTAGTGCACCAACTGGGCCCCAACAAGCGCCCAGAAGATCTCTCACTGCAATTTAAAGAACATTAGTCTTCCCAATTAATGAGCTCTTCCTTACCTCAGACTTGAACAGGGGCGGACTGACCATTCGAGCACTCGGGCACTGCCCGAGGGCCCAGGGTCAGTAGGGGCCCCATCAAATGCCCCTGGTACCTTTTTATAAGCTTTTTTGAGTGTGCTTTGAGTGTGGGCAAGGACACAGGGGCCCCATGATCCCCTATTGCCCGGGGGCCCCATGAGTTGTCAGTCCTCCTCTGGACTTGAACCTCGTCATCAGCCTCTGAGGGCCCAAAGTGAGCCAGCCTTACTCTTTATTAGTTTTGCTTTGCTCACTGGGGACATAAACATCTCAGAGTTGAGGCCTTTGGTTGAATTCTGAATTGCACGCCGTCCAGAACTGACTGAGATTTTTTTCTGTATGCGCGCTGACCTTTTCTTGAAGTTACTAAGCGTGATAAATGTTATTATCCGCACATCTATAATTGTGTGCTGCTTTACTGTGCTCACACTGAACTCTAATATAAACAAAGTATCAGTTCACCTTTACTCGTATGTGAGTCTATTTTCTGGTAATATTGAGAGTGTTTACTCTGGCCAGAAGTGCATGGTGGTGTCAGCAGGGATTGAGCTTTCAGAGTGCGGGCAAGAGTGACAGGGAGCAAGTGTACAATTCAAACGCACACGTTCCTGCGTTAAAAATGTGTGTATAAGTGGGAGCTGCAGCGACCATCGGCTGGAACTGAACAGAATCAGCAAGGGAGAATGTCACCAGCACACCGAGGATCACCAATATGGGTCCAAAAGTTTTAATGAATGATCACATAGTTACAGCAAGGCAAAGATTCAGAGTCTCGCAGGACCCCTTTATCAGGTATGTGACCACATGCCTGATGAAGGGGTCCTGCAAGAGTGACAGGGAGTCCCAAAAATAATTCAGTGACCCTTGCGGAGGTAGTGCTAGAATGGGAATGTAGCCACCTTCTCTTGCTCGCTCTCAAGATGGACCATGGACTATGGGATGTGTAGGGTGCATAGCACATGACTACAATTAATATGCACTGCACGCTCCAATCAAACAAAAGAGAGGAGGAAAGGGAGAGGACATTACAAAGCGGCAAATACACTAAGAAACGATTCTAGGAGTATGGATTATTTTAGAGAATAGGGATTTTTTTTGTGTCAGTCTAAATATTTTGCAGCTTTACTGGGAGTTAGGGCTCATGTACACGGGGCGTATGGAAAATTCTTCTGACCGCTGGAAACTGACTGCTAAAAAACGTCAGTTTAGCCGCGTTTGCGTTTAGAAGCGTTTTTAAAAGATAACCTCAGGAGACCCTCCCAAATGCCCAGAATGCACTGAAAACCAGTAAATAATTACCTATTTCAGACATTTTGAGAGAAATAGAGAGAGCAGAAACAGAGAGAGCAGTATGTGTTGAGATGACCTGTCTTTTCTGGTTGTATTCACTATGGATCCCATCATAATGCAGCACATTCTACCATTTGAATACACAGAAAATGCTTTGCATGCATTTTTGAAGAAAAAAGGCTCTAGACAGCATCTGGATATGGACCTGTCAAAAAAATGTGTCTAAAAGCAAACGCATGTAAACGTGGTTAACTGTGTTTACAAGCGCTTGATGTTTGTGAATGCCAGTAAAAATCTAATCCTGAATGCAATTTTGGTGCGTTCAAAAAAACAACTTGTAAACTCAATTGCCTGTAAACGACTATGCATACATAGACACATAGGAAAACATAAAGGAGAGTTCAGGGGCTGCTGAAAAAAAAACCGCTCAGCAGCTCCTGAATGTCAGTTTAGCAGCTGCAGTGTGCATGAGCCCTTAAAAAGAGATCCAGATGTGCTGAATATATACATACAGTATGTACATGCAGATATAGCTCTCCTGTATCACTAGTCATTCACTTGCAGCCCTCCTGGTCATCTTTCCTGACCAGCCTCATCCATTGCCAGCTGATGTGAGCCGTGTTTATGTTTCCTACACACCATAGCAACAATCCAGACGGATCCCGGCAGCTCCGGACAAATAAATCAATGTAAATTGCAACTTAGTAATAGGAAGAGAGAAGACAGAACAATGTGCTTTGACAAATGACCCTGAAATGGGTTTTAATATCTTTTATTTATATATTCGTTACTTTTACAATTTTCCGCTCTGACATCTGAGTTGCAGAAACTGGGCAAATTCAAATTTTGTTTAGGACGGAGAGCACTCAAGTGCAGCTTTTAAAGAGCTAAATAAAAGTATCTAAGCTGCATCTATGAGTACATAATCATAGGAGATGGATTCTATTTTAAGGCCCACTATAAACACAGATTCCTCATTACCAGCACTGCTAAAAGTCCATGGAAAGACTGAAAATGGAGCATAAATAGTAAAAGTGCCCTGTCTACAATGGAAAGGTCCTCCTTTGCAAAAGCATCTGTCATACACCCGAGGTCCGCCATTCTACAGGTACTAGTGATCAGCTTCAAATAATGTGAAAAGCAATCTGCAAAGTCACTACTTACTGAAAAATAAATAATCAAAGAACCAAAAACAGAAACAAAAGTTGCCAGTTAAAAAAAAAACAGAATTAAAAGTTGCCAGTTAAAAAAACAAAAAACAAAAACAGAATTAAAAGTTGCTAGTTAAAAAACAAAACAAAAACAGAATTAAAAGTTGCTAGCTAAAAAAAACAAAAACAGAATTAAAAGTTGCCAGTTAAAAAAAAACAAAAACAGAATTAAAAGTTGCTAGTTAAAAAATAACAAAAACAGAACTAAATGTTGCCAGTTAAAAAAAAACCAAAAAGAATTAAAAGTTGCTAGCTAAAAAAACCAAACAGAATTAAAAGTTGCTAGTTAAAAAAAAAACAAAAACAGAATTAAAAGTTGTCAGTTAAAAAAAAAACACTGTCAAAGTGACTTCACAATAAAGCTCCATGCACACTAGCTTAGCGTTTAGAAATGTTTACATAGGTTAGCGGTTTAGTATTGATTTTACAGTACAAGTAGAAAAAAAAAGCTGTTGTGAGGGTTTTGCCAGCATTTAGGAGCATTTAGCATTTTTTTCTGCCAGAAACGCGCTCCTAAGAACTCTATAAAACAATTTATTTTCAGCTCCTAAATGCTGAAGCTTGAAAAACGCTGATAGCCAAAAGTAGTGTGCATGGACACTTCTTTAGCTTCTAGCAGCTGAAAAAAAATGCTGATAACAGCTTCTATCAGCTTAAAAAACCGTTAGTGTCCATGGAGCCTACATAGTGTAGAGTGATAATAAAGTCTTGTTTTGTTTGTTTTTTTAAACAACTAACATGTCATACTTACCTACTCTGTGCAGTGGTTTTCCACAGAGCAGCCCTGATCCTCCTGTTGGCGCTCCTGCAACTTGCTATTGGGGCACCCAAGCAGGAGCGCTCCCGAGCCGCAGCTCTGCGTGTCCATTCACACACAAAGCCGTGCCTCAGCCCTGCCCCCTCCCTCTCCTGATTGGCTCCTGCTGTTGCCTCAGCCAATCAGGTGTGAGAGTCCATGAAGAACCGAGGTTCTTGTGCACATTGCTGGATCAGAATGGGGCTCAGGTAAGTGCTGAGGGGGAGTGGGGGCTGCTACACACAAAAGGAGTTTTACGTTTACGCATACAATGCACGAAGGTAAAAAACCTTGAGCCTTTACAAGCACTTTAAAGTGTGCCAAAGTAATATCAATAAATGCCCAAAACAAATATCTTAAAATCCATGAAACACAAAGTGCTGCTGATCACTACCTGTGACAAGCGAGAAGATGATCCTCTTGTAAAAAATGAAAGGTACAATAAAAAAAAAAAAAAAAAAATGTAACCCACCAAACTATTATTTATTTGCATACAAAAACCGGCATGAGAAATATCCCTCACATCCTTCACATAAGTGAATGTACATGCTTAGTGCTGCCACACACACATATACATAATAAAAACTTCAGACAGTCCACACATCATGGCTCTGCTAGAATCGGGTCATTTTATTCTACATTCCTTACAAAGCAACATCTAAACAAACCAGCGGAGTAATTGGGCACCCTGACCCTTGATGGAGAGCCCATTAGGTGTTCCAATTAGTCTGCTGTGTCCACAGCACACCATGGCTAGGTCTCAATAGAACAATCAAGTTCAGCAGAAGCGTAATTAAAGAAAGACAGGCACATATTAGAATGTAAGCCCTGGGTTCACACTGATGCCGTGCGGAATTCGCAGCGTTTTCTGTGCAAATTCCACACCGCATCAGAATCGCACCCTGTTCATGCGAACCGTTGCGGGTGTGTGTGTTAACCACTTCAAGTCCGGACACTTTCACCCCCTTCCTGTTCAGGCCAATTTTCAGCTTTCAGCGCTATCACACTTTGAATGATAATTGCGCGGTCATGCAACACTGTACCCATATGAATTTTTTAGCATTTTTTTGAGACAGATAAAACTTTATTTTGGTGAAAAGTCCAAAAATGTTGAAAAAAAAAGTATTTTTCTTATAAAATTTTGCAAATAAATAATCTTTCTTTATAAATATTGACCAAAATGTATTCAGCTATCTTTTTAGTAAAAAAAAATAATAAAAATAACCCAAATGAGTTTATAACCAAAAATTATAAATTTTTCATTTTTATATATTATTTTTTTTTACATACTGTCACCCTAGCAGTACAGTGTCACCATAGTGACACTGTACTACTTGTGGGGGGGTGATGAAGATTTTTTTTTTTTCTTTTTTTACACCGATTGCTTTTACACACATATAGGCTGTAAAAGCAATCATTTCTCCTTCTCTCTGGCTGCATCCATTGAGAAATACTGTGAGAGCTGTGACTGGTCACAGCTTGTCACATGGTACAAGGCTGACTATCCGTGATCATTCACAGATTTCACAAGTAGTAAACAATGATGTCAGGAAGTGACATCTTGTTTACTACTATTCAAGTGATCACTGATTGGCCAATTGGCTCACACAGAGGTTCCGTACAGCGATCTGAGTTTCGCTGTGTCCAGAGGGCAGCAATCGCGTGCCGCGCGCTCCCAAGGAGTGCGCACAGGCAATGGATGCGGGGGGACATTAAGAAATGTCCAAAAAAAGTGTCCTGCACATTTTTGGTGCGGTGCAATTTGAGCCATACAAAATGTATGGCTCCAATCACACCACACACAAATCTGATTTGGAGGAGTATTAAAAACTGGTAAATGAATGAAAGAGGTAAAAGATAATAATCATAAAACAAGTATCACAGTAAATGAGTGCTAAGGCTAATAAAAATAAATGGCATTAAACACACCAAAAAAAAAAAATATATATATAAAAGCCATATATATATATATGATAAAATAAATAAAGTTAATGATCATAAAAAGTCCTGATGAATGATAACCATAAAACGTCCTGATCAAAAATGGCCTTTAGGTACCGTAAAAACTCATAAAATTAATGCTTATAGCTGGTTAAAAATACAACCTGGTATTTAAAGACCAATAACCATAAAAGATGTATAAAAATATTAAGTCCATCTGAGAACAACGTATAAAAGGGTACATTTTCAACCTATGTACCTATATAAATATGTACATCAGCATGATGGCCTCCTATCAAAAAGCATTACTCTTTATTTGATGATGTACGACAGCGAGGGTGAGCAGTAACCCAGAAGAACCAATCAGCTTTCACCTTCCATCAATATTTTGCCATTAGGGCAATGAGACGAGTTTGCTGAGTCATGGCCCTGGATTAGTACACTTGGCCTAGTGTTCTTTGCCTGGATGTCTGCTACTATGAACAGGAGAGAGTTGATTTTTGACTGCTGAGTCTGTGACCTGCTTAGGAAAGTCTCAGGAGAATCTGTCCTCGGGGTGAACACTTTACGTCATACAACAGCTCGTGCAGTTCTTTAACTCCGGTTCAACCTGAGCATTTTTGACATTACCAGGCAACAAAGAGACGTGCAGCATATTACTCATTCAATGGACCATAGCCTTTATGATGGCTTGGCAGAATGTAGTAAAACTTGGCCTGAACATTACATGCTTCCAGAAAAAAAAAGATAATTAGTGACTCAGAGTGCAAGAAAGAGTTCACACCAATTACATGGCTTTTGCTGTTTCCCTCACTCACTCGGCCTTAGTTGGGCGTGAGCAATGGAGTACTGCAGCGGTTTTGCCATTATGTCTTGTTAAATGAACGTCAAGCAGCAAGCTGTCATCAAATTGCCATAATTGCTAACACTGAGCAGCAACTGTTTGCCAAATCCAGCCTTTGGATTTCCGCTCCATTTAGAACACTAAGACTGTATGAGGCAATTGTGCCCTAAGAAGTGAAGGTATATCCTCTGTAGGGGCAATGCTGCTTCTGCATCCTGTGTCCTTACAAGAATGATCACAACCGTCTCTTAGATTAAAAAATGTACCTACAATGAAAACATATTATGATAATACATTGAAAGCATGGAGAGACTAAAGTTGACCTTAGACTTTGAAGGATGTTAGGTCAATTAGATCTTTGTTAGGTTATACCTATATATCCCTCTAAAGCATTTAACAGGTAAAATTGCCCAAAGTTAACCTTAACCTAATGAATTATGATCTCTTCTTTATATCTTCCGCTAAATTTAATTAATTTCTTTTTTGTCTATCCTATTATGCCTAGATGATATTTGATGCCCATTATATCCTCTACACCTGTTTTGGACGTGTAGGCCAATTAAGATCTTTGCTAGGTTATTTCCTCCTAGCTCCATGAGCTTTCACATCCAGGGTGAGCCATTGAGTCCCATATATATATATATATATATATATATATATATATATAAATGGTTAGCACTTCTGCCTGGCAGTACTAGGGTCGCTGGTTTGAATCCCAGCCACGGCTCCACCTGCCTGGAGTTTGCATGTTCTCCCTGTGCCTGCGTGGGTTTTCTCCAGGTACTCCGGTTTCCTCCCACACTCCAAAGACATGCTGGTAGGTTCATTGGATCTTGTCTAAATTGTCCCTAGTATGTGTATGTATGAATATAAGTTAGGGATCTTAGATTGTACACCCCTTGAGGGTTAAAGACTGATGTGAATGTACAATATATACATTATACCCTGTTCCAAATTATTATGCAAATTATATTTTTCTCATTTACCTAAATAATTGATGTAAATAACAGGCAGCATAATTCTCATGTTATCAACTATTAAGAGTACAATTCAAATTTTATTGAACAAACCTTCTAATAACAGTATTTTTTTAAAACATAAAACACTTCCAATGCACTGTTCCAAATTATTACGCACAGTAAGTTTCAAAACACTTTATAGGTTGTAAAGAACTGAAAATTGTAATTTGTTGTGTTTGCAGCATATTTACTGAAATCAAAAGCTATTTCAAGCTTTTAACAACATTTTAACGTTTTAAACATTTTAACAGGTCACGTTACATTGTAACATAGGACCCCTTATTTGATAGCAGCTTCACAAGTCTTGCATCCATTGAACTTGTGAGTTTTTGGACAGTTTCTGCTTGAATTTGTTTGCAAGATGTCAGAATAGCCTCCCAGAGCTGCTGTTTGGATGTAAACTGCCTCCCACCCTTATAGATCTTTTGCTTGAGGATGCTCCAAAGGTTCTCAATAGGATTGAGGTCAGGGGAGGATGGAGGTCACAGCATGACTTTCTCTCCTTTTATCCCCATAGCAGCCATTGATACAGAGGTATTCTTTGCAGCATGAGATGGTGAATTGTCATGCATGAAGATGATTTTATTACGGAAAACATAGTTCTTCCTTCTGTACCAGGGAAGAAAGTGGTCAGTCATAAACTCCACATACTTTGCAGAGGTCATCTTTACACCTTCGGGGCCCCTAAAGGGGCCGACCAGCTCTGTTCCCATGATTCCGGCCCAAAACATGACTCCACCACCGCATTGCTGACGTCGCAGCCTTGTTGGAACAGGGTGGCCGTCCACCAACCATCCACTACTCTATCCATCTGGACCATCCAGGGTTGCATGGCACTCATCAGTGAACAGGACTGTTTGAAAATGAGTCTTCATGTATTTTTCTGCCCAATGCAGCCGTTTCTGCTTGTGAGCATTGGTTAGTGGTGGCCAAATAGAAGGTTTATGCACAGTTGCAAGAGTCTAGAGGACTCTACACCTTGATGTCCGTGGGACTCCAGAGGCACCAGCAGCTTCAAATATCTGTTTGCTACTATGTAATGGTATTTTAGCAGCTGCTCTCTTGATCCGATGCATGGATCTGGCAGAAATCTTCCTCAATGTGCCTTTATCTGCACGAACCCGTCTGTGCTCTGAATCAGCCACAAATCTCTTAATAGTGCGATGATCACGCTTAAGTTTTCGGGAAATATCTCATGTTTTCATACCTCGTCCAAGGCATTGAACTATTTCACTCTTTTCGGCAGCAGAGAGATCCTTTTTCTTCCCCATATTGCTTGAAAATGGTGCTCTGCTTAATAATGTGGAACACCGTCCTTTAGCAATTTTTCCTTAAATTGGGCTCACTGGCCAATCTAATTATCACAAGTGTTCGAGATTGTTTTCAGTGATCAAAAGAGCCCTGAGACACAATGCCATCCATGAGTTAAACTGAAAAACAAAATATTTAATCTTTGTGACACTTAAATAGAATTTGCATAATAATTTGGAACACGGTGTATATATGTAAAGCGCTGCGTAAATTGACGGCGCTATATAAGTACCTGAAATAAAAAAAATATATATGTATATCTTTGATTAAATACTTTGTATTGGATATATTAAAGTTGTTTGGTAATTGTATAATTTTCCTTTGATATACCTTTAGATTGCCTCGGCGGCTGAAATGTCTTAAAAAAAATCTCCCCTGAATAAGCCCGTGAGGGCGAAACACGTAGGGAGTAACTACAACTGCATAACCAAGTTTGAATCTGTTTTACTCATAGTGCTGAAATTGTTTTTATGTTTCTGTATTTGTTCCTTTTTTGTTGTGTTTTTTTACAAAAATACGAAGTAAAAATTATATAACTTTTTAATATGTTTGGTATTCATGTTCATGCACCCTGAAAGTCCCATCTTCTCTATTGAATATTTGCAATTTTAAGGGATGTGGTGCAATAATCACATCTGGGCGCCCGCTCGCCACTTCACTGTTACTTTGAAGGATGTGTGCCCGCTTAGATCTGCTGATCATGCAATTGATGTCAATGGCAGTGGAAGTGCAGCAATGAAGCTGACAGCCTTGGTTTACCATGCGGGAAAAGAAGCACTAAGAATGTGATCTATCAGTCCTCTTCACAATGGCTAGATATGTATGAGAACGCCTACAGATATAAGATAATCACTTAATCTGGATGACAAAGGACTGTCTTCTCATAACTGTGGGTACCTTAACTCCTTGGGGCCAGCCGCACGCATATATGCGGCCTCTTGGCAGGTGGGCTTTAACAGCACATATGTGTACCTAAAGGTAAATAGACCTGCGCTGAGAGCGCGCTCCTGACACAGTTACTGGTGGCTACCGGAAAGCTCCTGTTGTCTACTTTGGGATCTTTCCGATCATGTGACCGCTGTGACGGCCAATCACGGCGGTTACATATTCAGAAACCCCACCCCACCTCCTGGCATCTAAAACCCCCTAAAGGGCCAGGAGGCACCGGCACCAAGGGGTTAAAGTGGAACTGCACTGCATCTGAGCACTACAAACCAAAATGCTATTTAATTCATTGTTAATATTCAAAGCAAACTTCTCCATCCATCTCTCCATGCTCTATTTTGCTAAAAAAAAACACCCCCTGGTATTTCTTGAGTAAGGGCAGATGATTCATGTAGCATTTACTTCCTGGAATCCATCTGCTCTTAGCTCAGGCATTGGCCTTGGAACCCTCCCTCCCCTCCTGAAGAATGCTGGGATGTATGACATGTGAACCAGAAAGTAACTTAAGAAATGTGAAAAAAATACTGTCCTATCTATTTACTAATGCTAGCAGCTTAAGGATTACAAATAGTCAATGTTAATTGAGAGAGTGAAGTTCCACTTTAAAGTATAACTAAAGACAAAAGGTTTTTTTTTTAAGTTTGGATAGAGTGGAGATGGATTAGAACCCCTGTCAGGTTTTTTTTTTTTTTGCTGTCTCTGCTCCCGTTAGGGAGATTCACCCTCTCTATTTTTGCCTGTTTATCATTATAATTAAAAGTGAAAATAAAAGAAAATCCCAAATTCTGGATTGTCCCCAGAAAGGTTATAGAGAGGAAATCTTCCAATAGAGACACTCATTCTGGTGACCTGGGGGACCCTTAGGATTCAGGGATTTCCTTTCACTTCCTTTTTGGCTATGGGACAGGAAGTGAAGGTAAACTGCAAAATGGGACACAGATAGCAAAACAATAATCTAACAGGGGTTTTAATTCTCTCTTGTTCTATCCAAAATGGAAAAAAAAATGTTTTGCCTACTGTTCTAGTTTAGTAATTGTATCCATAATGATGGTGTGCCCTTTTAAGATCTATCCCCAGCCCTGACACTTCCCTGTGATTATTCTTCCTTCAACAAGAATGGTGGGTAAGGATCAAAGAATTCATTTTAATACATTTTGAAGGATAACGTTTCTTTTCTACTATATACATGGGAGTCAGGGACACCAGTTATGGACAGGAAAGGGGGTGATCAGTAAAGCGGGGGGGGGCAGGGGCAGACTGACAACTCATGGGGCCCCCGGGCAATAGGGATCATGGGGCCCCTGTGTCCTTGCCCAAGCTCAAAAAAGCCTAAGAAGAAGGTACCAGGGGCATCTCATGGGGCCCCCTACTGACCCCGGGCCCTTGGGCAGTGCCTCAGTTTCCAAATGGTCAGTCCGCCCCTGGGGGGGGGGCAATTAGAGCAACTGGTCCCCTGGGTGCCTCTCCCTGCAGCAGCTTAAAGCTGGCTTCTCCTTCTCTCCCTCCCATTGCCTTTCAGCTGCTGCAGTGAGACACACAGAGGATTGATTCCTGTAACTGTCCCCCTCCCCTCCCCGCCTCGCCAATCACCTTCCTCGTCCAGGAATTTGATTCCCTCTGCTGCCTGCTAATAATGATTTTAGTGTATTCTTAGAGAAAATATTATTATTATTATTATTATTATTATACAGGATTTATATAGCGTTGTTTGCTCAGCGCTTTACAATATAACGGGAGACAATACAGCAATGATACAGTTCAATACAAGAGGGTTAGCTCCTTGGAGCTTACAATCTAAGAGAAAATATATTTTTAATATATTTTTGGGGGTACAGGGGGCTGTGTGGGACCCCATGATTTCTAACAGCAGTCCTGCATGGAATGTCAACCAGCTTCTATACACAATGTATAGCAGTGGTGGTCAAATTTCTTGAAATGTTGTTCCTCAGGTAAGGCCCCCAACATCACCAAAGGGGCGGCACATAAAGTCTCAGACACAGCAGACACACAACAGAATGTAGTCAAAGAGACTATGAGATTGATACAAGAGACTGTCAGAAACTGCAGACATGATACAAGAGATTGGAATATTCCAATCTGTATTTTTATTTGGGGGGGGCTGTCATATAGGCTGCATGGGGCCCCAAGATTTCTAACAGCCCTGCATGGAATGTCAGCCAGCTTTTACACACAATCTATATCATACAAGAGACTGTCAGAAACTGCAGACTTGATACAAGAGATTGTTATATTCCAATTTCCGTGTTTTTGCTGTTGTGATCTGACTGTCTATTAGAAGGTGGCTACCATTGCCCTCCATGGTCCCACTGCATATAGGAATATAGCCATCCTCTTTTGCTCTCTCCCGAAATGGACTATGGGATGCGTAGTGTGCATATGACAGTGTATATAATTGCAATTAATGTGCACTGCTTGTTCAAAACAAATGGAAGTAAGGGGGAAAGAAAGGGGTTCAGTAGTTGACAGAGGATATTACAAGGACAAAAGAAGAAAATAATAAGAAATGATTTTATGAAAAATAGAATACAGGGCCATTAAGAAGTGGATATGTGTATGGATTCTTTTAAAATAAGGATATCATTTAATGGAGCTGATTTACTAAAACTGGAGAGTGCAAAATCTGGTGCAGCTCTGCATAGAAACCAATCAGCTTCCAGGTTTTATTGTCAACGCTTAATTGAACAAGCTAAAGTTAGAACCTGATTGGCTACTATGCACAGCTGCACCGGATTTTGCACTCCCCAGTTTTAGTAAATCAACACCATTGTCAATTCAAATGCACATATAAAAGCTACAAATAAGGATTTGTATTTCTGTTCATCCAGCCCTGAAATTAACACAGCCCTTCCTTCATTTCACTTACAGTTCTCTTCTTGTGACAAGGCAGTGAAATCAGAGGCAGCCCAATGACAGGTTCTTCTTTGTCACCCTGCTCTTTCCTCCCATCAGCATGCTCTTGGCACTAGATAGCCCTTATGGGTTCCCCTGTTGCTTCTCCCTCCCTCTCTCTGGTCTCTGCTGTACAGTGACTGCAAGAGACTGACACAAAGTCAAATGAAGGTGCTGGCATTTAAAAAAAAATTAGATTTTAAAGACATGATAGAAAAAGGATGTATTTGTGATTACAAAGCAGTTATTTTTGTCTTTTCTATCTATATTCAGCTTGAAGGCTGGCTATGAATTACGGTGGTGGCATCCTGTTTTATTGGCACACCTGCATTTCAGCATGCTACAATTTAGAAATGGGAGCCATATGTACATAGTGGTGCACTCCACTGAAAAAGAAATGTTTGCTGTCCTATTTTCCAAGCAATGTGGTGCGCTGGCAGCCTATTCAAAATGAATGGGCTGCCTCAAAGCAGAACTGAAATGCAAAAACAAACAGTTGTGAGCAGACAGGCTTTTTATTGCAGAAGAGATATGCAAGGTCTCTTCTGTAATAAAACAAACTTACCTGCTGCTTCCCAATCTTCTTCGGAATGTACACGGAGCCATGCATGCCCAGCTTTTCAGCACATTTCCATGCCGGAATGAATCAACTCCTGTAAACATGGAAAATACATCATACCAACCATGGCACCACCTGCCTGGAGTTTGCATGTTCTCCCTGTGCTTGCGTGGGTTTCCTCCGGGAACTCCGGTTTCCTCCCATGCTCCAAAGACATGCTGGTAGGTTAATTGGCTCCTGTCTAAATTTACCCTAGTATGTGTATGTATGTATGAATGTAAGTTAGGGACCCTAGATTGTACGCTCCTTGAGGGTTAGGGACTGATGTGAATGTACAATATATATGTAAAGCACTGCGTAAATTGATGGTGCTATATAAATACCTGCAATAAATAAATCCCCATTGGCCACTCTAGACGGCCGAAGACCTGGCACCTGGAAGAAGCCTGGAAACAATGGTGGAATCTCATTGACATTGCATCTCTGGAGAGGTTTGCGGACTCTAGTTATAGCTTAAAACATGAAATAATATGTGCGTGGTAACAATTTACGAAACACCACACTGGTATGGAGATGTTCCTAAACAATCAAGATTTTTGATGGATAGTGGTATCCTCTACGACAGTGGTCTCCAAACTGTGTGCCTTTGCTTGCCTTTATCTGGCCCTTGGGACACTATAACTGTCAGTGATACGAGACAATATTCTGCCAACTGACACCAACAATGGGGTACCATTTCTCCCATTGACACCAATAATGGGGCACTATTCCTCCCAATAATACCCACAATGGGGCACTATTCCTCACCCTAATACCAAGCATGGTAATGTTCACAGCCACTGATGCCAGGAAAATTTCCACTACCACTGGCTACAGTCTGGCCCCCCGAAAGTCTGAAGCACAAAAAAAAAACCTGGCCCTTTGTTTAGAAAGTCTGGAGGCCCCTGCTCTAGGATAACGACTTAAAAAAGGTACATTGACATAGGTATTTCAATCACTTGGAACAAGCATGTCAACCTCAGATGAAACAGTGGTCTGAATTAAGAGGACTCAGTCCTTGTTCACACAGGGTATCCTCATGCGAGGGCCATATTTACCTGCACGAGGATGCCTAGGTGTTCTGTGCATCCCTGTGCAGGCAGTCCCATTGATGTGATTTGGGACTGACATCAATGGGACTGCATGCACACACACAGCCACTGCTCCCAATTTGACATCCTTGGGGTTGCAGGTACACAGCCATGAATGCAGCCAGTGTGAGTTCAGGGACAATAAAATACATGGGCAAACAGAGTCACTAACAGGTGTATGCTGTAGTATGCATGCAAAGAAACAGAGGGTGCATAGGCCTAGTGCATTACCTTCTAAAAATGAAATTTATTGAATAAAAAGTAGTATACTCACAATAGAATAAATCAAAGGCACATCACAAAAAAGACAGCATAGTCCAATCTTCCTAGATGGTGGCTGTTGGGGGACTGTAGGCCTGCAAATGGCTGACTTGTTTCAAGGCAGAACCTCTTCCTCAGAGCCAACATTGGCTCTGTTGGCTCTGAGGAAGATGTTCTGCCTCGAAACATGTCAGACATTTGGAGGCCTACAGTCCCCCAACAACCACCATCTAGGAAGATTGGACTATGTTGTCTTTTTTGTGATGTGCCTTTGATTTATTCTATTGTGAGTATACTACTTTTTATTCAATAAATTTCATTTTTAGAAGGTAATGCACTAGGCCCGTGTGCCCTCTGTTTGTTTCTTTGCACACAGCTCCTTTGGATTTCCCTGGTCCGTTGAGGGCAGCAAGACTTGCATTCCCAAAAAGTACTCCATGTGGGGTCACTGACATTGTGGAGCTCATCGTCCAGCGCAGGAGATTCAGCATTCATTTACTCATGTTTTTTTATCGTACTCTGTAGTATGCCCCATGTGAAATGGCTTAAATCTTCAAGGGGCTGTATTACATCTACTGCGAGTCATATTACACCTACTTCATTCCAGAAAAAGTATTATGGCCTTTAGAGTGGTAGCAAACTTTGTTTTTGAAAAATTGATGATATTTATGACAATCTCTTCTGTCATAAATGCTTCCTCTTGCCTGTCAGCCATCATGTACACTGAGCCACACATGCACAGCTCAACAAACATTTATGGCCCCAGTCGGTGCTGCTGCAATGTGACTCCCATGCGCATGCTTGGGTGTGACATTATAGAGGCCTGGCCATTCAAGCGGCTAAAGCCAATGAACACGGAAGGAAGACCAGTTGAAGATGGAAGCGCTTCCGGGACCCGCCGAATCAATCACAGCGCAATGCTGGAGGGCTCCGTTTGACAGGTAAGTCTGCCATAATGTTCTAATATGCTGTGCATACTAGCATGTTATGGCATAACCCGCCTGGAGACCCCTAAAAAGAAGAAAGGATAGTGGACTTAACTACCACTTTAAGAACTTACCATTATGGTAAAAACTTGCAATTTACCAAATTCAATTCAAGAGAAAGGGCCATAATTAGGTGCAAAATTATGTAAGGAAATGTGTAGCTTATCAAATGGAGAACAGATGGGCCTGCTTTTATTTTAAATATATCCTTCAACCACTGAGGGCTGAAGAGAAGGAGTGGGAGGACTACACACAGCTCATAAAATGCTAGCTTGACATGCTTGACTTAAGCAGCCTACAGATTTTTTTTTTTCGTTCAACCAGTAGGTTGAACAAAAAAGAAAAATGACTTAGCACAATAGGGAGGACTCCCCCCATCCACCTTGAATGTGTGGATGGGGGAATCCTTCCTGTCGTATCATTGTATTCTGACAGCATATGGACGCTGTCAGAATACAGATTTGTGCTGCCGCCTTAAGTGGCAAAAACTGACAGGGAGTAGAGTAACTTCTGTACAACCACCCTTCCCATATATGGATCAAAATGCGTCAGGTCTCTGCTCAACAGGCCAAATTTTGATCCACGTGGTTTTTGAAGGGGCCCTACACTATAGAAAAAGTTGGGTTACTGAGTCTGCTTGTCTCAATAAAGATCTGCTGAGGCACGCAACCAAAAGAAACTTCATTGAATATAGAGGAAGAATTTAAAGGCCTGAGTGTTCATCAGTCCTCAGTAAGACAAACTGTACACAAACAGAGGAAGTCCCTACTCTCCCAGTGAGTGGGGATCGGTCAAAATGGAACCCTAGATTAACTGCACCTGCACAAATCCCTGGAACTCACATTAGTCTCATGTGTATGTATTCATCCTTGGAAACAATGCAGGACAAGAATGTGTTTATACTGATGTACACCACAGACAAAATAATTGCCTTTGAAATAAACATTGCTGCTTGTCACAAGTTCACAAATGACTACCTCAATGCTCCGCAATACTTCAGGGCCAATATGACATAGTGTGGATAGACGAGACAAAGGCAGAGCCCTTTGTGTGTTTACAGGAAGCCCAAGGGCCAGATTTACAATTAGGTGCAGTATAATTGTGCCCCATAGAAGACAAGGGCAATGTTTTCCCATACAGTCATTAATTACACATCAATAGAAATACTGCCTCATCTCATTTAAACTCATTTACGTGTTTTCACAATATTCTAAGCTCTTTTTGCCACCTGGGTAACATATTTTTGCAGGGGCAAAAGGGTGGCCTTTAATACCCACGCGGCGCACACATGCATCACTGGATGGTTGATGTTTCACACTGAGCGCTCACAGCAAAGAGACTGAGCTGTCAAAGACAGTTCTTGGTCTGGACTAATTATCGGTAGTGGTCAGGACCTGCTTCTGATCATGTGACCAGTATAATAGCCAGGGAGAATGTCACCATCACACTGAGGATCACCAATATGGGTCCAAAAGTTTTAATGAACGATCACATAGTCACAGCAAGGCAATGTTTCGGAGTCTCGCAGGACCCCTTCATCAGGTTACATGCCTGATGAAGGGGTCCTGCGAGACACTGAAACGTTGCCTTTCTGTAACTATGTGATTGTTCATTAAAAATTTTGGACCCATATTGGTGATCCTCAGTGTGATGGTGACATTCTCCCTTGCTGATTCTGTTCGGTTCCAGCCGACGGTCGCTGCAGAACCCACTCATACACACAGCCATTTTTAACCCAGGAACATGTGCGTTTGGATTGTACACTTGCACAGTGATAGCCAATCACAGTGGTCAAATGATCACCGATCCTTCCCACCCTCCAGGCATTCACAGCTTTTTAAAGGGATGTCAGGGTGGACAAGAAGAAGTTAAGGATCAGTAAATCAAAAATAAATGTTCTGTGCAAAAGAAGTGATGCTAGGATAATGGTGTTTCCCTTGGGAGCACCACAACCTCACCCCTACTGTGAAGAATGGTGGAGGGATCACCACAGTTTGGAGCTTTACTGTCAATGAGCCTGCACACCTCACTATCACTCCACAACTCAACTGAAACATTTGAGGTCAGTTATTACCACCAAAAGAAGTTCTAACAATTACTAAATAAATAGGTGAACATAATACTGTGTTTCAAGTCTAAACTGAGAATGTTTATAACATTTTACATAATTTTTTATTTATTTAAATAAAATCTTTAGTTTACAAAATAAATGTTACATACAGAGTGCTTTTATGCTTCAGTGTTTGCAGTGCATGCTGGGCTGTCTAATGAGAAAACGCAGCAGTTGCCCTGCACTTACTTAGTGCCTCGTAAGACTGACGATCCCCGCAGGAGGGTCTCTATTTGAGAGGAGGAAAGGATTGTGCCCTCTAAATCACACAGTCAACCCACTTGTAGTCATACCAAAGGAGAACAACAAACTGTCTTAAAAGACTCAGTACATGGCACTGCTGCTAATGACAGGAACATTCAATATGTTATACCCAGATTACGACTTATTTGTCCAGGAACTTTGTTGTCTTTTCAGTGCACTAGACATGGATTTGTTTTAAAGCCCTAATGAAGGCGGATTCTCTGGCCCCCGAAACGTGTCAGCTTTCTCTTTACCATTTATGGATATGAACAAATCTTTTGGACTTACGACAGTTTGGGACTTTGTATGGTAGTACTACACATGGATTTCTCAAATTGGGTAGCCCCTATTCTTTGGTTTCCACCTTGTTTGTGGGGAACTGCTGAACCCAAATCATTAAGCTCAACTAAAGACTTGTTACTCATTGCTAAAGAGTCAGTGTCCAGCGCCTTGTTTCTACTTCTCTTTGGATTCAGCTAACTCAGTCAGTTGTATATGCATGTAGCATGCTATTAAGTCTTGATGCACAGCTCAACAGTAATCTTAGAAGTCCAAAACCTGGAATACCAGACTCATGAACACCCTGCTCATTACAAATGACAAAAAACAAAAAAGATAATACATAAACAAAACACTATACATGCACTTATAATGGAACTAAACTGCAGACGGCAGCATGGACTCTAGCCTTAACGTGGTAGTAAAGTCTGTTTTTTAACTTGTATCTATAGGTGGGACCTATATTAAGGCTTAATGTGCACTGTTTAGGAGATATTTACCTGTGAAGAGCCCCAGCGCATGCACTCTGTAGGAATGGCATGCCAGCAAGTACAGCAAGGGGCATGTAACAGGACTCACCAACAGAAGTACAGAGAGGGGCATGTAACAGGACTCACAAACCGAAGTACAGCAAGGGGCATGTGATAGGACTCACCAACAGAAGTACAGAGAGGGGCATGTAACAGGACTCACCGACAGAAGTACAGCAAGGGACATGTAACAAGACTCACCGACAGAAGTACAGCAAGGGGCATGTAACAGGACTCACCGACAGAAGTACAGCAAGGGGCATGTAACAGGACTCACCAACAGAAGTACAGCAAGGGGCACGTAACAGGACTCACAAACCAAAGTACAGCAAGGGGCATGTGATAGGACTCACCAACAGAAGTACAGCAAGGGGCATGTAACAGGACTCACCAACAGAAGTACAGCAAGGGGCATGTAACAGGACTCACCAACAGAAGTACAGCAAGGGGCATGTAACAGGACTCACAAACCAAAGTACAGCAAGGGGCATGTGATAGGACTCACCAACAGAAGTACAGCAAGGGGCATGTAACAGGACTCACCAACAGAAGTACAGCAAGGGGCATGTAACAGGACTCACCAACAGAAGTACAGCAAGGGGCATGTAACAGGACTCACCAACAGAAGTACAGCAAGGGGCACGTAACAGGACTCACAAACCAAAGTACAGCAAGGGGCATGTGATAGGACTCACCAACAGAAGTACAGCAAGGGGCACGTAACAGGACTCACAAACCAAAGTACAGCAAGGGGCATGTGATAGGACTCACCAACAGAAGTACAGCAAGGGGCATGTAACAGGACTCACCGACAGAAGTACAGCAAGGGGCATGTAACAGGACTCACCGACAGAAGTACAGCAAGGGGCATGTAACAGGACTCACCGACAGAAGTACAGCAAGGGGCATGTAACAGGACTCACCGACAGAAGTACAGCAAGGGGCATGTAACAGGACTCACCGACAGAAGTACAGCAAGGGGCATGTAACAGGACTCACCGACAGAAGTACAGCAAGGGGCATGTAACAGGACTCACCGACAGAAGTACAGCAAGGGGCATGTAACAGGACTCACCGACAGAAGTACAGCAAGGGGCATGTAACAGGAATCACCAACAGAAGTACAGCAAGGGGCATGTAACAGGACTCACCGACAGAAGTACAGCAAGGGGCATGTAACAGGACTCACCGACAGAAGTACAGCAAGGGGCATGTAACAGGACTCACCGACAGAAGTACAGCAAGGGGCATGTAACAGGAATCACTAACAGAAGTACAGCAAGGGCATGTAACAGGCATTATTTCCTTAGTGGCCTGTCAAACACGAGACTACTGACTTAGAGCAATACTAAAGCTGGGCATACACTTTTAGATATTTTTTTTTTTGTTCGGCCTTCAAGTTTAAAAAAAACCCAACAGATTGTTCCATGCACACTATACAGCATGGATGGATGCACCTCCAGTTATGCTTATAGAGGATCTTCATCCTAAAAAGAAAACACTGCAAGTCAGCCGCTACAAACACTGCAGCTGCTGACTTTCAAGAAAAGGACACTTACCTGTCCAGGGATCCAGTGCCATGCTCACCCAGGCCAGGTCCTCACTGGTCTTCGGCTCCCCTTGCTGCTTCAGAGCTAGTTTCTAACTGCACATGGACGAGCCGCACTGCGCTTTGTGACATGTTCCAGAAAGCTGCGGGCAAAAAGAAGGGGGCCAACTTCTAGGTGATCCGAGCAGAAGAGGGAGCAGATACCTATCAAAACTAGGTACCTGTTCCCCCCAAAAAAATGTAATGTGCCAAATGTGGAAGGGGGAGGTGAGGGAAGGACATAAAGTGGAACTTCACTTTTCAGGTGATGGTCCGAATTTATTGTATTTGATTGGATGTAGCCTCCGTACAGGAAAACATTTTCCAGGCTCATTTGATATTTTTTATATTTTAAGTTGAAGGATGTGGGGCAGGTAGGGGCAAGTGAGCCACCCATTTAGCAAATTTCGGCTGGTTTGATGTTATGAAATTTGCATAGTATATGGGCAGCTTAAGATTACTCTTGTTCAGCTAAAAGGGAGAAATCAATAGATATGTGAATAGCGTGGATGGAGGAATCTCCCCTACCAACTATTGTATTCTGACAGCTGTCAACAACTGCAGGTATCAGAATTGTGAGGGGAGTGATTTGAGTGGAACTCATTGCCTGGAGGAGGATTAAGTCGGTGGAGGCAGTGGAGGAGGAAAAATCTGGCAGAGATATATTATATATAAAGCTTTGTGACCCGCAAGGGTCGAATGTGGAAGGTGAGGGGGCACTTTGGCTATTATTGAGAGGAGTCACATCAAGATTATCACGAAGAGCACAATTGCAGCATGGAGTGAAGTCATTGAACACTTTTATTATTTTTGCACAGTGTGGCATCACAAATAATTTTGAATTGATTTTTCATTTAATTGTTTTTTGATATATGTATCACTTTGCACAGTTCAAGAGGCATTAGTTGATTATCACTATACCACCAGGGGGCGTATAATCTATATGTGGGGATGTTGCACTAGATATTTCGTTTAGATTGATTATTCAGTTTGTATATTTGGAATTATTTATTATTTAGGCAGGATTTTCAATGTTATCCTATGTGTCCGTGCACATTAGGTTGTTTAGAGGCAGAAAAAAAAAACCTTTTGTTTTGCGTTTTTACAGGTGGTTTGCTGGCTAAACGCGCCTAAACGCTAGTACAAAAAAAACACTTTGCCAATAGAACTGACTTTTTTTAAACAAGTGTACATGGACTGTAATGCCACTGTACATGAACACAGCCTACAAGTTCAGAACTTCAGATTTTCCAATGCCCTTGAACCCCTGTTTGTAAAACACTAGACAAATGAATGCACTTTCCTGTTTCTTCACACCAGATGTATTGACCTGCTCCTTTCCCAACCCAGTCCTGCTCCTTCCCCAACCCAGTCCTAACGCATACACAAGGCAAAAAGCTTTGCTCCCTATTATGGTGCTGCAATAATGTGCATATGGCTTGCAGTGCTTTTTTAAGCACAGAGTGGTGTGATGCAATCCACTACATCCCTCCACGCTGCGGCCAATAGGATGGTACGCAATATTACTTTGTGATATTTCAATAAAGTTCTAACAAAAAAAATGTTATAGTGTGATGCACAGCTGCCTTTCAAATTGTAAACAAGTGCACGCTGCTGGTATGAATCAGCCCTGGCACAGAAAGCCTGATGCAAATGCAAGTTTCGCTAGGGGGAGCTAGTTAGCTTTTTTGTTAGAGGTGGAGTAGCAGCCTGAGATGAGTCAGCCAGGTTACTCTAGGTCAGGGTTTAGGGTTCTGCAGGTCAGTTCCCTGATACCTCCCCCTGCTTTAGAAGCTTGAGAAGTTTCTAGAAGGCAGTGTGTGGAGGTGAGGAAGGGCTGATCTGCATGCTCAAGGGACTCTAAACAATCCCAAGCAGAAGGCCTGGCATGGGGTCACGGCAGCTCTTAAGTATGAGAGAGCCTAATCAGCAGGGGTAGAGTGTTGGGTGGAAAATGGAGTGAAGGCTGGAGTGTGAAGCCTGGGAGAGGGCCCAGAAGAGGGGCCTACCTACAGGCAGGAGCTCAGAGGAGGATCTCTCTACCTCATCGTCTCCAGAGAGAAAACAGCCCGTGGAGCAGGGAAGGAGCCAGCCCAGCGTAAAAGCTGGAAGGCAGCCACCAACTCACCAAGCTCACAGGACAGATAAGAGTGAGTAATCTTACACCCCCTGGGCCGGATAAGGGGAGAGGGTAGTCAGGTGGAAAACCCAACAAGCTGCTCATCTGGGGCTGTTAAGTTGGCAGCTTCTGGGTCTCCTTGCCCAAGGAATACAGCTGGGTGAAGAGGAGGATTCATCTGGGGTCTGAGGAGGTATACCAGAGAGCTGGAATGCTCTCAGAGTAGAAACTATTTTGTCCATATCTGTACATAGTTGCTAAGGAGTTTGTCCTCAAATTTGCAGCTCCCTTGGACATCCCATACACCCCTGAACCCTATCAAGTTATCAACCCCTCAAAATCACAAAACCAAGTTCAAGGACTGTTTAATGACTCCAAAGGCAACGTGTGGAAGAAAATGTATGTTGCCTGGCTGTGCAGAGCTGTAGAGGGACCCTAAGAAGTTTCACTAATGAAACTGAAACCTGTTTTGAAAGCTAAACATGACTACGAGAGAGGAAGTTATACAACACAGTGTTCAGGAAGGACATTCTTAGTGACCCTGGGAGGTGCTCTCTGGATTCTGGCTGCAGTGGATCACACAGAATGCAGATTATGGTAAACGAAGTGAACCTTCTGGACTTATCACAGCTGGATAGATCTCACAGCTCGCATATTGTTTTCACTTATATGAAATTGCTCTTAAATGTACCTTTCTTTTTTCTTTCTCCCAGAACTATGCGAAAGCCTGAGGACAAATTACTGTATATGACGTACAGCATCCTAGAGGCTCGTTGTAAAGGTTCCAACACAGCAAAAATATATGGTGACGCAAGTCTCCTAAAGTCTTCTATTTATACCTTAGATGACGGAGTTCATTACAAAGAGGTTCTGCAACTCTGACGAAACAAGGCCACAGAGTCCATACACCATCAGGGATACTGGGCTTCGATTCTGGGATACAGCTTCTTCAACTTCAGAGCAAAGTAACAAGTTCTCCATAATGCCCCCACCCCCTAAACAGCATATGCCTACTGTTCCTTTTACTGCCCTAGTTCTCCGTTCAGTGGCAAAAAGTAAAGAAAAAGGATGTAGTGTGGTGGTCACCAAACTGAGCCCATCCGTTTGCCTTTAACAGGCCTCTGGAGCACTGACACCATGGAGAAGGCCCAGTTGCTCCCACTGATGGGGCACTATTGCTTCCATTGACACTTTTGATAGGGCACGATTCCTTCCTTTCCCACCAAAAATGGGGCATTATTCCTCCCACTGACACCAATGATGGGGCTCTATTCCTTCCACTGACAGCAACACTGGATCTTTATTGCTTCCACTGTTACCAATGACGGGGAACTATTCCCCCCACTAACACCAATATTGGGACAATATTCCACCCACTGACACCAATGATGGGGCACTATTCCTCCCACTAACACCAATTATGGGGCACTATTCCTCCCACTAACACCAATTATGGGGCACTATTCCTCCCACTGAAACTAATGTTGGGACAATATTCTACCCACGGACATCAATGATGGGGCGCTATTCCTCCCACTCACAATGATCGTGCACAGCTCCCTCAACTGACACCAATGATGGGGAATTATTCATCCCGCTAACACTAATGTTGGGACAATATTATACCCACTGACACCAATGATGGGGCGCTATTCCTGCACTGACAATGATGGTGCACAGTTCCCTCAACTGACACCAATGATGGGGAATTATTCCTCCCACTAACACTAATGTTGGGACAATATTCTACCAACTGACACCAATGATGGGGTGCTATTCCTCCCACTTACAATGATGGCGCACTATTCCTTCCACTGACACCAACACTAGATCACTATCCCTTCCACTGATACCAATGATGGGGCATTATTCCTCCCAGTGACACTAATGTTGGGACAATATTCAACCCAATGACATCAATGATGGTGCACTATTACTCCCACTGACACCAATGATCGAGAACTATTCCTTCCACTGACACCAACACTAAATCACTATCCCTTCCACTGTTACTAATGATGGGGCATTTTTTCTCCCAGTGACACAAATGTTGGGACAATATTCCGTCCGTCTCCCACCAACTGCTGACTGGGACATTTACTTTTTCACTGGCCACTATCTGGCCCCTAAAGTGTGAAGGTCAGTGACTTGATCTTTTATGTAGCTGACAAAGAAATGACTGTTTTCCCTCATGTAACAGTGCTGGGCCAATCACCAATGCTGCAACAGAGGAGATAGTGGACCACACACTGGTTGTAATGGTGGGTATGTGCAGTAACAGCAGGAAGGGTCTTAGAAATGTCCTAGGAAGAAGGCAGGACAGGATGACACCATCTCTGGGAGTTTTTCAATCATGCTTCGGGAAGTACATAAACAGCCTACACCTATAGGAAGGGCATTATCCAACTTAAAGTGTTTGTAAAAGCTGAAGGTTTTTTACTTTCATGCATTCTATGCATGAAGTTAAAAAAAACTTTCTGTGTGCAGCAGTGCCCCCAGCCCCCTCAGTACTTACCTGAGCCCCATCGCGATCCAGCAATATGAATGACAGCCTCGGCTGTCCTGGATCTCTGCCTCCTCGTTGGCTGAGACAGCAAGCAGGAGCCCTTGGCTCCCGCTGCTGTCAATCACAGCCAGTCAGCCAATGAGGAGAGGGGGGAAAGTTGCGGATGGACACACGGAGCAGAGGGTGCCCCCGTAGGGGCACCCGACAGGAGGGAGAGGCCACGAGAGCCTGCGGGGGACCCGAGAAGATAAGGATCCAGGCTGCACTGTGCAAAACCACTGCACACAGCAGGTAAGTATAGGTATGTTTGTTATTTTATACAAAAAAAAAAAAATGAACCTTTAGAATCGCTTTAGGTTAGAGCTGCTCAGTTTGTGTTTATATACAGGCACCCTTTATCTGCAGTTTTTTGGTAAAGTTGACCTAACCCTTTAAGTCACATTCTCATCTCTGCGTGAGACCTGTGTTGCAATTCTTTTTTGATGCATTTTAGGTTGTGTTTTTTTCATGTGTTTATTCATACCTTTGGATGCAGGGTTTTTTTTTTCAAGATCATACCTTTCCATGCACCAAAATACAAAGGTATGACTGCACCATTAATGCAAATTTTTCAAAGCAAACTTGTTCCTTCCCCCAGCAGGATAAACCGACATGTTTCCTTTAATATGTTCTCAGTCACTGGCCTGGAACAAATATACTGCTAGTAAAATTCAGAACTCCTGATCTGTATGCACATTGCAGGTCAGTGACTATGAAAGCAATGAAGACACTGGATTAGCATGCCAGGCTCCACTACTTCCAGAAGCCAGCAATGGCGACGTATGTACTTCTCTGAGCACAAAGAAAAAGAAAAACTGCCATAGTGGAATGCCATTGCGGACCTCCAGAAATGCTAGTTGCCTGGCTGGTATGGCGACTGCTTAGCTGCAGTGCTTTCACCCAAAGACTGAACAAATATGCAGATCAAGAGTCAGAGTGCATTTAGGAGTCCTTTCCTACATGCTGTGTTTGATCAATGAATTGAAGTAAAGGCAAATTGTTTTGTTTTTTTTATTTTGGTGAAGGATTAGAACCCCTGTCAGTTTTTATTGCTGCCTGTGCTCTGATTATGGAGACTCACCCTCTCTATTTGTCCTGTTTATCATTATCACTGAGACTGAAAGTGTAAAAATAAATAAATAAATAAATAAAAAAATCACAAATTTTGGGTTGCCAGCAGAACAGGAATAGAGGAGAAATGGGGACACTAGTTCTGGTGACAACCAAGGATTTTCTCACTTTGGAGGGGTTTCCTATCACTTCCTGTTTGGGCTATGGGACAGGAAGAGAAATCTCCCCAATGGGACACAGATGGCAAAAGACTGACAGGGGTTATGGCCTTCCATTACTCTATCCAAAATGGTAAAGAACGTTTTGCCTATACAGGCGTACCTCGGTTTACGAATTTAATGCGTTCTGCGGGACGTTTTATATTGCAAAAAATTTGTAAACTGAAATGTGGTTTCCCATAGGAATGCATTGAAAACCAATTAATCCGTTCCAGAGGTAAAAAAAAAAGTATTTTATCTGTTCAAAACTCTTTATAAAGTGCACTTTAAAGACAAATACTGTACAGGGACATGAATAAAAACTAATTCGTAAATGCACTGAAAACCAATTAATCCGTTCCAGGGGTCAGAAAAAAGTATAAAGAGTTTTGAACAGATAAACTTTTTTTTAAAGTGCACTTTAAAGGCATAAATACTGTACAGGGACATGATTAACAAATAATTCGTAAATGCATTGAAAACCAATTAATCCATTCCGGAGGTTAGAAAAAAGTTTATCTATTCAAAACTTTTTATAAAGTGCACTTTAAAGGCATAAATACTGTACAGGGACATGACTAACAATTCATTCGTAAATGCACTGAAAACCAATTAATCCGTTCCGGAGGTCAGAAAATCTGAATAAAGTAAAACAAAAGTCTTATCTGTTCAAAACTCTTTATAAAGTGCACTTTAAAGTCACGGGGCCGGCGCTATAAACACTTTGTATTGCGAAAAAAACAGAGGCATTATTTTCCATGGATTTTCATTCGGAAACCGAAAACTACGTTAACCGAGGCGTTCATAAACCGTGGTACGCCTGTAGTTCTAAATTATGTGATCAGTTCACATACATAAATGCTTACTTGAGGGAGGTTTTTTTTTAGCTCAGGGTCACCAAGTGCTATCTGTTTATATACACTCGGTATACAGAAAACCCTTAGCTCAGTGCAAATGGCAGGTGGTCATAGCAGCCTGTTATTTTGAATGTAACAATGATGAAAGCCACAAAGATATATAATCCAACTCCATTTAGTTAGGAGCTGAAGAAAAAGACAAGGTGCCCACAGCCATCATTTTATGATATGTTAGAATCAATCCTACAGTTCTGGCCAAAGAACTCCTCAAACCCCAACTCAGCCAATCATAAACCATTTCACATGGAAAACCCCATGGGAGAGTATTCGGATTCTCTTAATTAATCAAACTTTCAGAATATGAGCGCACATCTCTGTCCTGGTCGGCACATTCACTACAAGTCCATCAGCTCAAATACATTACGCTTTAATTTCTATTATTGTGGATAGTTTTTTTTATCCCTTCCACCATTGGCTGAATTTCTTTTTAACCCCTGCTGTTCATACAGAATTTCATTTAGCTGGTGACAACATCACTCCAGCCTGCCACAAAGGGTCACCCAGCCTGCCACAAGGGGTCACTGTAAGGGTGACAGACTGCAAATTCTAATACATTCAGAGGTAATCTCTCAACAGCACCCTCTAGTAGCCTTCAGAAATTACTACCCCAGGGGTGTCATACTGGTGGCCCTCCAGCTGTTGCGAAACTGCAAGTCCCATCATGCCTCTGCCTTTGGGAGTCATGCTTGTAACTGTCCATCTTGCAATGCCTCATGGGACTTGTAGTTTGGCAACAGCTGGAAGGCCGCCAGTTTGACACCCGTGGACTACCCCATCAGATGAGGATTTAAAGTGGTATTAAGCCCAAAACCAAAAATTTAATTTTTTGCAGCTTACCAATCACTAGATGTGGTGGTTGCATTAGTTTCCTTTTTTAGACTTTTTTCCCTTTGTTTTCAGCAGGACATCTGGCCAGTAACACACCTCCTGTATTCAAGTACCCCCACTCAGGATGAAGGAGCAACAGAGACACCTTTAGACAGCAGCATTGTCAGTCTGGGGGGAAGGGGGGTGTTAGATGAACTAGCAGATTTAGATACACTAACAAAAACTGAAGCCAACCTCCAGCTCACACTGCAGACGCTCAAGTATTTACAGCAAAGTTTTTTTTCCCTTTTGGGATAAAGGTTTTACATAAATAAAAGATGATCACAGTAAGCACCACTGTCAGTGGTAAATGGTTTGTCTCAACAATCTGATACATTTGCATGAGAGTTTGCTCTTTCGAAAAACAACAGACTCACTGGTTGGATCACCAAGTGAAAATAAAGGAAAGAAAGCCTAAAAAAGAAAACTAATGAAGTCATCACATCTAAGAATGGGTAAGCTGCAATATAATAAATGTTTGGTTTTGGGTTCAATACTACTCAAGTACAGGCTATTCCCCCAGGTGCCAATGCACAGACTCCTGCAGGCTATTCCCCCAGCCCCAGGTACCAATGCACAGACTCCTGCAGGCTATTCCCCCAGCCCCAGGTGCCAATGCACAGACTCCTGCAGGCTATTCCCCCAGCCCCAGGTGCCAATGCACAGACTCCTACAGGCTATTCCCCCAGCCGCCAATGCACAGACTCGTACAGGCTTTTCCCCCAGCCCCAGGTGCATAACGAGGAACAGATCTTCAGGTATGGGACTGGAGGAAGGAAACATGGACTACAAGTGTGAAGATATCAATGATACTTGTACTCCATTGGGATCTATGAGGCCCTCTGCCATGGTGGAAGATGGGACTTGTAGTCTTCATATTCACAGGTCCTATAGAGAGGTCTGTGTGGGTGGAGCCAAGCCAAGCTAAATTTAAATGGAAATGATGTGCTCCAGGGAGAAGCACCCCATAATTCAGGGGGGTGGTGGGGAAAAATGTGACCATATTTCATGTTACCCCCTACATTTTGGGAAAACATGACAAAAGGTGGACTATTCTTAAGCACAGGACCCAAGATATGCTTAGTAAGGGCTCGGTCACACTTGACTTTTTTTTATAACTCTTGCCAAACGCCCCTATAGTGTTTGACAGGCGTTTGGGAAACGTTTTTAACGCTCCCCAAAAGCCCTATGCGCGGTTTTGAGGTGGTTGATAGGCGTTTGCCAAGTGTTAAAATTGCACCACAAATGCCTATAATGAAGTTAAATGGTATTAACGCTTTGCAACCGCGTCGCAACATCACCGCAAACGCCTGCCACGCATTTGCGGAGCAGCATCATGGACTTGAACGGGAGGCTTCGACTCCTCCTGACTGGACACGAGGCGTCAGTTTTGCCGCGACGCTAACGTTTCCGTGTGAACAGCACTGTGTGCTGCCATGTGCAGAATTTTCATAGGCATTTGAGAAGCATTGAAAACGCTTCCCAAACGCCTGTCTGACGGCTGCTGATAAAGCTAGTGTGAACGTAGCCTAAAGGTAAAACATCTTGCTGGCCATTAATAATCTGCAGGGATAAGTGCAAATATAGGATTCAAAGTGGACAGGCTATTTATTCTTTAACCCCCTTTACTCAGGAGAGGCATTGAGGACGCATGCATATTTAACAACCCTAGACAAGAGCCTACCCCTGGAATAGAACATCCCCATTCGCTATGGAGGTTGAAGGTCTCCCCAGCAGATAGGGGGCACCAGCACTGAATATTTGTTTGCAGTGCCAGCAGCTGAGTACGATCCATTTACATAAGGACTGTTCTAGTCTACATAGCATCTGTAATTAGAGCTTGCTCTGCATTATCGCTTGTCATAAAATGCCCTATTGCACTTCTGCTACAATGGCTGCAATGTAAAACTCAGGACATAATCATGATGGCAGCGCCTAATATAAAATGCCCAAGCAGGCACTATCAGTCACTTAGCATTTGCTAACTAGCAGCACTTTATAAAAAAAAATGGCTGATCATAAGTGTAGATGCCCCAAACGCCAAGAAACACAGAGCTGGCAAATTCTCACAAAGCAGCCCTGCAGACTATCGCAGCAAGCCAGCTTTCTGCAGGACGGCTACTTTATTAATGAACACTTTCTGCAGGCCTGGGTACGTATCGGTCTTTTCTTTTATAAACATAGCAGTACGAAGGCAAGAAAATATTCATTATCATTTAGTGCTCATCACATACAACTTTACCTTTAGGGCTCTTTCACACCATAAAGTGCATTGTTGTGCGAATATGTGTTTTGCATTAAGCCCTGGTTCACACCGGTGTGACTTGTCATGCGATTTGATAGTTCCAAATCTCATGACAAGTTGTACCCTATTGGAGGCAATGGAACCGTTCAATCCGGTGTGATTCCGACAGAGTTGGAGTCACACTGATTTTGAAAGTAGTTCCTGCACACTTTTTGCTGATTTCATGCGCAACTTGTATTGACATCTGTGCATAAGTCACATGGATGTCAGGCAAGTCGCATGTGAAATCGCAGCAGATCCACAGCTGTGAAATAGAGATACTTCAAGTGAAGTAGAACAACTTCAAAGTCGCATTTGGTGTGAACCTAGTGTAAGACACATTCATTAGAAATAGGTCTGCGATGCACCGCGACAAAAAAAATGCACTATTTATATTAATATATATATATATATATATGTTATATTTATGTTTTTATATTTTATATATATATTAATATTCTTATATTTGGCAACACAGCACACCACAATGAAGTGCACAGATCATTCACATCTACCCAAAGTGGCAGGCTTTAGGACACGTCTTTTTTTTCCACTATAGTTATATGTTGGGATGCAGTTAAAATTGAACTCTGAGAATGGGACAAACTGTATCCTTGCAATGACCACACATACACTGCAAGGGTTAAAATAACACACTTAAAAAAAAAATAAAATTAACCCCCATTGCAGGACCATAGGAGATAAATATGTATTTCCTATGATCACCAGCTCCATCTAGTGGCTATAATGTGCCATTTCCCTGATTCACGCTATTCTTAATGAAGTACATCTGACCTGGAGAGAACATAGTCTAATGAAATTCTGATTTCGGCATTCGCATGGTATCACAGGATGAACAGTTCTGCAACTTTTCTATAAGTAACCCCCCTTAGTGTCGGCATAAAAAGGATATTCCTTACTGTGTTTGGGTCCTTACATTAGATATATTGGCTGTGCTTTTCATGTAGACATGTTAGTCCGTAAAATACATACTGAACATAGTAATGGTATCGATAAAAAAACCACAGAGGACCAGTTCACTCCAGAACTCGAAGCTGGAAACCTGCGTTCCGTGTGCTATTCCGATATATTCAACACGCACTGCAGTTGCGATTTGCAATGGGCGTCAATGTTAACTTACGGACATCCCAGGTTGCAAACAGTTTATTTGCATGCACCAGATCGCATGGTACAAAAGTACACCTGCCCTTAAAGGAGAAGTTCACCTTTGGGAACATGTTACAAGTTCCACCAGTTTTTAGGGTGGAACATGTAACATGTGCCCAATGCTGCAGCTGCTGCCTGAACCCCCCTCCCCTTCTGACAGCAGTATGGAGAGAAGTTCCCCGTATTAGCTGTCACTTTTTAAAAACAGCACGGCCATGCGGGGCTTCGCCTATGCAGCTTCATCAATCATTCACAGAGTTCTGTGAATGAATGAACTACAAGTACCAACAGACTTTGCGGATGTCGGCCTGTATTTCTCAATTAATTACCACAGAGCTGTGCAGCACCATGGTAGTTCATTGATTCTTCCTGTCAGTATATCTGCTTGACCGTACAGCCCATACAGGCAAGCAGAAAAATGGACAAGTCTGCAGGAGACCTGATTGGCATCTCCTGATCGCTGGTGCAATGCTTTACAGGTTCCTGCAAGAAAATAAATAAATAAATAAATAAATGACAGGTGAGCACAGACAAACACATATGTAAAGGAAACAAGAGCAGCACGGAGAGCTGCATTAGAACGGCAGAGCCATTGCTGACAGCAGAGGAAGCAGTGAGGGAACTCCAGACCAGACCGGACTTACCTTTAAAGAGGCCTCCAGTGGACCTACTGAGAGTGTTATCTCTAAATGCGCTATTTGATTGCGCATCTGGTGAGTGTGCAATCTTTACATTACTGGACACATCACCTTAGTATTGGATAGATCACCAGCAATTGAAGATCATCATCAGATCTTCCATACACCCATCTTTGGACATTGAAATTACTATATCAGCACTTTATTAGGCACTATTGGTCACTATATAGTGACAGAGATATATGTTGTCACCAAGTCACTTTATTTGTTGATATATTAGCACCTTGTTACACATCACTGGTCACTTTATTGAATATTTTCATATATTTTCGTCATTTATTGTATATGTGACCATTATGCTTTGACACTTGTTAATATGCCATGGGTTTAGCACTGCAACCATTTTATATATAAATAAATAAATGCACATTTATTTACCTGCAAAAAAAAATGTTCATTTATTATTTTTTGTCAAAAGGTGAACTTATCCTTTAATCTATCCACTGCTACATATGCTCCAGCCTAGGAGACTCTGAAAATTATAGAGTTAGGACTGCACTATACAGAGGAGCCTTGACATAGGCACTGCGACTTATGCATATAATTGCAAATGTGTGCAAACAAAACCTTCTGTTTTTAACGAAAATGGTTAGACGGTGTCAATGTGGTTGTTTTGCAGACTGGCTGGTAAGTGAGCTGGGAAAATCTTTGTTTGTGATTGTGCAAAAGCACCATGCGATCTGGTTGCTGCGTGTTTTAGAAAGTAGTGCATGTATTCGTTTTGCTGTAGTCCATCGTAATTTCAGCCTATTCAAATAAATGGGCTGATGTAGCACTGCACCTGGATAGCATGTGAATCAAGCTCAAGAACGCACAGCGTATTCCTGTGTGCATTGTGGTGTAACCCAGCCCTGAAACCAAAAAAAAAGGCACAGTGCATGGTTTGTGCATGTTCTTTTTTGTGCATGGACAGATGTGAAGATAGTGGCTGTGGATGCGACAAATGAATGTACACAATTTCACACACTGCTACGTCTGCATGCTTGTTGTAGTAATAAATAGCCAGAAATACACAGCTTTGTTCGTTCAGTGGGCGCAGCACGCAGGTCTTTTGGAGCTCCTCTACTGGTTAGCACATGGACACAGGAACTGCGATGTATGCATTGAACAAGAAACTACATCATACTAAATCAGTTGTGGAATGGTGTTCACAGTTGTGCGATAGTGCGAGCATTCCTAACAAAGGCATGCCAATTACCTTTACAACAATTTCACAAAAATCTCCTTGCTCTTGTGGATTTCCTCTACAGCAGGGGTCTCCAAACTTTTTAAACAAAGGGCCAATTTACTTTCCTTCAGGATTTAGGGGGGCTGGACTGTGGCCAATGTGAGTAGAAAATGTCTCGGCATCAGTGGGAGTACACAATGCCCAATCATTGGGTTCAACAGGAGGGATAGTGCCCCATGGTTGGTATCAATGGGAGGAATAGTGTCTCATTGACTATGTCAGTTGGATTCATCGTGCTAAGACCCATCATTGGTCTTAGCAGGAGGAATAGTGCCCCATTGATGGCGCCAGTGGGAGGAATGGTGCCCCATGGTTGGTATCAATGGGAGGAATAGCGCCTCATCAATTATATCAGTTGGAGGAGTAGTGCCCCATCATTCGTTTTAGCAGAAGGAATAGTGCCCCATTGATGGCGTCAGTGAGAGCAATAGTGCCCAATTAATGGGGTCAGTGGGAAGAATGGTGCCTCATGGTTGGTATCAATGGGAGGATAAGGGCCTCATCAATTATAGCAGTTGGAGGAGTAGTGCCCCATCATTGGTCTTAGCAGAAGGAATAGTGCCCCATTGATGGCGTCAGTGAGAGCAATAGTGCCCAATTAATGGGGTCAGTGGGAGGAATGGTGCCTCATCACTGGTGTCAGTTGAAGGAATAGTGTCCCAAGGGCCGGATATAGTCAAGCAAAGGGCCGCACCTGGCCCCCGGGCCATAGTTTGGAGACCACTGCTCTACAGTATAACCAAAAATGTTTTTTAGTTTGAATAGAGTTCAAAAGGAATTAGAATACCTGTCAGGTTTTTATTGCTGTTTGTGAACCCATTAGGGAGATTCATGCTCTCTATTTGCTCTGGTGACTGATATCACTGAAAGTGAATTGAAAGAAAATCCCAAATGTTCACATGTCCCCAGAGCAGGAATAGAAGGGAAATCTTTCAAAGGGAACATTTGTTTTGATGACAACCAGGAATTTTTTTTCTCGCTTTCGGTTGTGGCTATGGGACAGGAAGTGAAAGGAAATCTCCCCAATGGGACAGGTATTGTAAAAAAAAAAAAAAAAAAAAACAACAACTGACAGCGGTTATAACCCACCATTACTCTATTCAAAATGAAAAAAAAAAATGTTCACTACTTTGAGTAAAAAACCAGGTCCAATAAGTTGTCAAAGAAGGGACTCACCCCTTGTCAGAAGACTCAATCAGACAAAGGAAGCATCAAAGCAAGCTTTGTCTTCCATGCTCTTTTGCTCACCCATTTTTTCCCCACTCCTCCCCAGCATATATTGATACTTCCTTATTTTGAATTCGTGAACAAACTTTCACACAGGCGGAATGTTTGTTTCATCACTTCAGTTGTGTTTTTTCAAAGAAAAAACGGATTTAGTTTACATCAGTTCTTTACATCCACTGCAATACAAAAAGAGACCATTTGTCTGTTCACATCTATTTTACTTCTGTTCCATTTTATTTAACGAAACAAAAAAAAAAAGGGCTTTGGTCGGTTTTAAAAAAGCAGATGTTGACGGATGCAGATGTGAACAGATGATCATTTGTTTACATACGTCTTTTCATAGAGATGCATTGATGTCTGTTTTCATCCATCAATGGATAGATGAAAAACGGACAAACGGCCCGCCCCTGTGAACTGGACCTAAAACCGTAAGACCCGCCAGTCCCTAATGAAGCTAATGGACTTTACACACTGGCAAAAAAACACAAAAAGGTATAAACTTATGCGAAGTTTTTTTAATTCTTTAAATTGGAACTGCACTGCATGTGAGCACCACGAACCAAAAATGCTATAATTCTTTTTTTAATATTCAAAACAACCTCACCCATCCATCCATGTCTCCATGCTTTATTTTGCTGAGAAGTCATTTTTAAAAATACCCCTGGCATTTCTGGCAGTGGCCATCTTGAGTAAGGGCAGATGATTCATGTAGTAATTACTTTCTGGAATCCGTCTGCCCTTAGCTCAGGCATAAGCGGATTTGAGAATCCTCCCTCCTCTCCCATAGACTTCTGGGATGTATGACATTATTTGCCTAGGCACATAAAACAGAAAGTAACTGAAGAAATGTAATCAACAATGAGTTTAAAACAAGTAAATATGATATACTTTCCTATCCATTTACTAATGCTGGCAGCATAAGGATTAAAATAGTCAATGTTGATTGAGAGAGTGAAGTTCACCTTAACAAAAAAAAATATAAATGCACATATTTTTGCAGGAAAAAAATTTGCATTTATTATTTTTTTCACAGACACCCCAATCAGTGTATACAAATGGAGAAACAGAAAAAGGGCGCACCGACCTAGTGCATTATCATTTAAAATAACTTATTAAAGAAACAAAAATAGGTATCAAACTCACAATGGACATAATAACACAGGCAAACAACATCTGAGTCCATACGATGGAACCCTGGATGACCAACTGGCTAACGCGTTTCTAGGACACAACCTCTTCCTCAGAGCTAACCAAGGAGGAAGAGGTTGTGTCCTCGAAACGCGTTAGCCAGTTGGTCATCCAGGGTTCCATCGTATGGACTCAGATGTTGTTTGGACCATACATCTTGTTCAGTTTGACATGCCTGTGTTATTATGTCCATTGTGAGTATGATACCTATTTTTGTTTCTTTAATAAATTATTTTAAACGATAATGCACTAGGTCGGTGCGCCCTTTTTCTGTTTCTCCATTTGTATCCAGTTTATTCGGACCACCCCGGTCTGTTGAGGGCAGCAAGCAGTGCATATTCCAGAAAATTCCAGAACATTCCTATTGGGTCTACTGAGTCCTTGTCTAGCGCAGGAGTAAAGTGTTTGTTGTGTTGGATACCCCAATCAGTGTATCATGAATGCAATGTCAGGCTCCTGCAGACTATTCCTCCAGCTCTCTGCTGTACCTTTGTACAGGTTTTTAGTTGCAGAGCTGTAGGAAGTGGCAATGGACTGACCAGTGCGGACCTCGTCCGAGAACTACCGCAGTGGCAGACAGAACTTGTAGTTCATTCACTCACAGATTTCTGTGAATGATAGATGTGGCTATAGAGGCAGGGCTCCGTACAGCCGGACTAATTTAAATGTATCAGTGGCTGCAGGGGAGAAGAACCCTCATGCACTGGTACTGGGAGGGGAGGCTCTGGGGGTGGAAGACGTGCCAAGCCTAATGGCATAGCATGTAACATATTCCTAAAGTGGACCAAACCTTCAAAAAACACAATTATCTGTTCAGCTTCTAGACTGAATATACCTTATATCTCCTATTGGTCATTTGGTATATAATGTATTCTGTGTCCACCTATAACTGCATTACCTATGCTAAATTACTGGATTTATAATCCCATACATTCAATTTAAAAATCAGAACAATGTCTTCTTTTTCTTTTCTCACAAGCGTGTTAAATAAAGTTTGGATCACCATAACAAGGAGTCCTTCAGTCCTGGAGAAGGGTGTCGTCTCACTGACAGAACAGGCATAAACAAAAGTTGTATATTTATAGTATAAAAAAAGATATAAAAGCACTACTGATAAATGCATAACCTTAAAAAACACAATAAACCCCAATCTATTACCTGGTTCACACTGATGTAGTGCGGAATTTGCAGCGTTTTCTGTGTGAATTCCGCACCGCATCAGAATTGCACCCCATTCATGCAAACCGCTGCGGGTGTGTATGTTAAGTTAACAACGCCCCAAAAGCGGTCTGCAAAACGCGGTGCGATGTGCAGAATTGGATTGCATGGGTGTGAATACCCATGCGATCCGATTCTAGTGCGAACCCAAAAAAGGGTCCTGCACCCTTTTGGTGCGATTAGAGCCATACCAAATGTATAGCTCCGATCGCACCACACACAAATCGCATGTGATTTGCACAGGAATGCGGTGCGGTTCCTGCGCAAATCACATGCGATATGCCGCACTGCATATATGTGAACACAGGCTGACAGTTTCTTTTCAAAGTGAACAGAGATTTTTTTTTTTTTTACATTTCAAATATTTGAATGTGATTGGCTTAAAGTACACCTGGCCTGCGATCAATATAGAGGAGACTACCATTGCTGACCTTCTGCTAATGCTGTTTGCCTGGCTGTATCTGGCTTTAATAATTCCCATTCATGGGCCAGTAACAAGCCTACAGCAAATTAAAGAAATGCCAGAATTCCTTAGCCAAAGCTACAGCATGACAGCCAGGCAAACAGAATTATCAGCCAGCAAGTTTCACTCATGGCAGGTTATCTTTAACACAATTAATGTTTTTATGTTTCTATGATTTGTCATTTTTGTTGACATTCAGCCCTGGTTCACACTGGATCGGACCTGGATTTCAAAGTCGTATGTCAGTGCGACTTTAGGTGTGACTTCATGCTCTGAATGTCTATGCAAGTCGCACCCCAAATCAGCAAAAATAGTGCAGGCACTACTTTTCAAATCAGTGCGACTCTGACACAGTTAGATTCGCACCAATTAGAACGGTTCCATTGCCAATTATCGGATGCAATTTGTCATGCGATTTGAACAGTCAAATCGCATGAAAGTTTGTATCAGTGTGAACCAGGGCTTAAAAAAGGCCCAAAATTTCTCTTGAAAGAAAACTCTTCATATACTGTAAAAGCATTTAGGCTACGATTGCAGATACTTCCAAAAAATGCCAGTTCTATGACTGTCATGCTGATTAATATCTTTAATAATTTGATTTGCATACCTTCTCTGTTTATTCAAGTTGCCACCAACAGCTCAGAACTCTGTCACAGCTGGGGAAAAGGGGGGGCAGTGAGTCATGGCCACTATGAATCGAAAAACGGCTCTACCTGAGCACAATTCCAGCCTGTTGAAGGCATACAGGTAATCCTACAGCGACAGTTCCAATATAGGACCACCAAATGGAATGAGCACAGAGTATATATATAGGAATATATATAGGACCCCCAAATGGAATGCGTACAGAATATATATATAGGACCACCAAATGGAATGAGTACAGAGTATATATATAGGAATATATATAGGACCCCAAATGGAATGAGCACAGAGTAGTCATGGGTTCACACATGAGAACTTCTAAAAGTATATCACAGGGTAGAGCAGAGGGATACTTTAAAAAAAAGTGTTATTAAAAGAGGCTTTAGGGTGGCGGTGTGAGCTAGCATGCCATGGTATAGGAAGCACAGGGTGAGGTCTTCTCACCATACCTTTCTTGCTGTGATATGCAAACAAACCTGCTTTTGACAAGCAACACTTATAAACACTCTGGGGTATGAAATGTCACCTGGTAAGTGCTCTCCAGATGCAGCGCTCCATTTTAAAAAGTTCAGTTGAACAGACAGAAATGGCGCCATGTCAGCTTCTGAGTACAGTAATCACACCTTCGCCCAAGGCTGAACCAGCAACCATAGAGACAGGGAATGTGCTAGAAGCCATTTCAGTTTGTCAGTCAACGCTAACTTCTAATCAAAAAATTTTAATGGATATTTTACTAATCCGTCAAGACCTTCAGAAGTTACACAACAAGGTACAGACTGAGAAATTAGGGAGTAAGGATAACCAAAATAGGTTCAGTTTCCAGGTAGGGACAGGAGGTTTTGGTGGCCAAAATGGGTTCAGTTTCCAGGTAGAGACAGGAGGTTTCGGTGGCCATTGTAAGGTCATCACAGGCAGGCCCAGATCTAGGGGGGTGCTGGGGTGGGCTGTGCCCCCTCAGATTTTAGTTGTACACCCCCAGATATCTTAGAGTCCATCCATTAATCCATGAGACTTTATGGGGACAACTGACAAAGGGAGGGACTCCGAAGGGAGCATTTGATGTGAGTGAGCACTCTGATGGGGAAAATGATGTAAGGGGCACTTTGATGGGGACAGTTACTGTAAGGAGCCACTCTAATTGGGACAGTTAATGAAAGGGGGCACTCTGATGGGGGGCAATAGATTTAGGGGGGAATTCTGATGAGGACAGTTGATGTAAATGGGAACAACTGATAAAAGAGAGAACCCTTATAAAAACCCTGATGTAAGGGGGAAATCTGATGAGAATTCCTGAATGTAAGGAGGAACTCTAATAGGAACACCAGGGGGCACAGATTCATCTTAATCTAATGACAGGCTGATACATACTAGCATTCCCCATTCACTCCTGAACCACCTCTGCACTACCTGTCAGACATTACTTCTGGGTTCTGTAAGTTCAGTGGTACAGAAGTGTGCCAAGTGAACAGGGAATACCAATTCCCTGCATCTCTGTCACAGGATTGACATTATGCCCCCTAATTTTTTTACTGCACCCCCAGATCAGAAAGGCTAGATCTGGCCCTGTCTACAGAGCGAGTGATCTGTATGTAAATGTGAGTAGTATCCAACATCTTCAATTCTAGGGAGTAGTGAGGCTCTAATTATAATTAAAGTGGCAACTGTTTTTTTTCACAAAATATAAATACAACGGATATTCTGATTGTTTAGGAAAGATTGAAGACCCAAGTACCCCTCCGAGTTTCCATTCATATAAACTCTGTTAAAGGAGCATCTACAGAGGAGAATTTAAAGTCCTGGGATGGATGGCCGCCCTGTGGAATTCTACATAGAGCTTCAGAATGGTTTATCCTGGTCTTGTTACAAATTATGGAGTGACTTTCGACTGCTCCATGCTCCCCCCATCTATGAGCCTAACAACTATAATGCTCCTTCCTAAGCCAGATAAGAACCCTCTTCATATAGACCCATTTCCCTTTTTATAGGGAGATACTGAAATTCTAGTGAAAGATGTTGTCCCTCCAACTCAGCAAAGTAATTATTACTCTAATACACCCCTGCCAGACCAGTTCTATGCCCGGGGAAAATACCACACTCAGCACTAGAAGGGTATTCCTCCAAATCAACACAACCATGCAAGTACCAGGCAGCTGGCCTCCCTGGACACAGCCAAAGCATTTTACTTGTTGAAATGGAGATACTTTTGGAAGGTCTTCTAAAGGCATGCTTTGGCTCTAAAACATATTGCAGGGATCCAATGGTCAGAGTTTAAAAAAGAAAAAAAGGTAAATAGGGTGATACATTCTAATAAAGCATCATACAGCCCCCTACAGAGCATCATGAGCACCCACTGGTGTGAATGGGCCCTTACTGTGATGAATTGGACTCAACCATCTTCAGCTGTCTTTGTTAGGCTGCATTCACACTTGAGCAATTTGTAGCTTTAATCTCGAAGCTTGGAGCTCTAAAAATTTTGAAACTTAACAATTCATTGTTACCTATGGTGCCTGTCCACACCTGATTGTGCGAACAGGCAGAGAGAACAACTGCTTTTTTTTTCTGTTTTATGTTTTAAGCTAGGTTCACACTAACGCGGTTCGGTACATCACATGTGATTCGCGCAGGAACTGCACCGCATTCCTGTGCAAATCACATGCGATTTGTGTGCTGTGCGATTGGAGCCATTCATTCTGTATGGCGCAAATCGCACCGCACCAAAAAAGTGCAGGACCCTTTTTTAAGTCCGCACTAGAATTGGATCACATGGGTATTCACACCTATAAGATCCTATTCTGCACATCGCACCTTGTTTTGCGGACCGATTTCAGGGTGTTGTTAACTTAACATACACACCCGCATCGGTTCGCATGAACGGGGTGCGATTCTGATGCAGTGCGGAATTCACACAGAAAACACTGTGAATTCCGCACCGCATCAGTGTGAACCCAGCCTGAGTGTTTTCGGCATTTCAATCTTCAAGCTACAAATTGCTCAAGTGAGAATGCAGTCTTAGGGTTTCCTAGGTCGCTCACCCAGGACAGTGAAAACAGGGGCATATCTCTTGTACAGACTGTGTAGCTTCACAAGGGCCCTTTTGGACTTTATATTGGGGAGGGGGTAGATGGGTAATGGGACCCATCAACTTTCCATTGCCACATGGAACACAGTTTGCTTCTATCTAGCTGTCATTTGATACACAGCAATGCTAATTTTCCTAATTTGTGAAGTAGAGAAAAGCTCATCTCTCATTTTCCTGCCATTCAAATTTGGTCTTCAGAATAAGAGGGAATTAGAACTCAGTTTGACTGAACTTGGCAACAAGAAACAAAGCAAATGGACACATTCATTAAACAGGAAAACACAGGACAACATGGACCCTCTGCTATAGTTAGCGAGGCATAGACTCAGGATTCCTATCAACCTTATGTGGGTAAATGATTTTGAAGGCTGCCCATTGAGGTTTGGATAGATTCCAAATCTTTTATGGGTGGGGGGGAGCTAAAGCCATGCACCACAGAGTTAATGAATAGGCTATGTGTTCACAGGTTGCCATACAAACTAGAAAAACCGTGGAAAGATCCATCATTTATATACTCTGTACAGCTCAAATACTACCTATATGTTTTATGAATAAACTCATGAATTAATCAGTGTTACCAGGTGTATGCCACAAAAGAAATACAGTTGAACGCAACCACATTTCTGTCCCACTATTTTAAACATATATTAATGGTCATCGTTTATCGGAGCTATTTAAAACCATTGTCAAGAGATCAATAACAATGTGCAACATGGAGTAATCCATAACAACCAGAGAGATTTAGCCTTTGGTCACCTTGGAGGAATCAGAGCAATACAAGACTTTCCAATGCCAAAAGTGGTAAGATCAAGCAATAAACCAATAAAAATATCTGCAGTCTGACTGATGATATGACATTGGTAAGATATACTTAACCTGTCATTAAAGGGGAACTTAAAGGGAAAGTATGACCAAAGCATTCTTGACCCTACTTCTCCCATGGATCACAGGACTGCAGTTCGTTCTGCACTCCTGTGACTTGTTGCCGCTGTCGGCTGACTACATTTTGCTGTCCAGGCTCTGGATCAATCCCGGCTTTACAGTTGGGATCCACCCAGATGTCTGGACTGGTTGCTGGCTCAGCCTCTAAGGAAGCCTCTGAAAGCCTGAGCCAGCTGCTACCATCCCCTCCACAGTCCAGCGCTCCAGTGAGCACTGGAGGGGCAGAGCTGAGACAGTGAACACATGCTGCATCCACCTAGGAGAGTATATATTTTTTTTTTAACCCAATCCCATGCTTCTCTTTTAAGTGTACCTTCTTCAGGGAAGCCTACCCCACCTCCACCAAAGAACTATACTTGAATCACCTCCACCAGATCATCCCCCGCAGTTATCTTTTGTATCACCTCCCCCTCCCTTTAGATTGTAAACTCCAGGAGCAAGGCCCTCACATTCCTTCTGTACTGAAATGTATTGTAATTGTATCGTCTTCCTTATATTGTATAGCTCTGCGCAAACTGTTGGCGCTATATAAATCCTGTATAATAATAATAATTTTCGTGGGAAAAAAATATAGCAAATAAAATAAATAATCTGCATACAGGTATATGATTGCTACAAAAACTATGTTGTAATGTTTTCGTTATTAAAAATTACATTTTCTTCTCTCCTCTTCTTCTGGTCTTTCTCCCTTTTCTAGGGTTTTCCACTCCATCTCTCTACTAATTTTCCTTTTTTTTTTATTCTATGTTGCATTGGACAAGTGTTTTTGACAATACTATATGATGTGCTTTTTTCTCAAGCTCTTATCCACTGTCCACATTGCTAATTGAGGAGTATTGAGTACTTAAGCAACTCATTTAGTATGGGGAGTTTAAACTCCCTTTATGTTTCAGTTCTTTGCTGTACCATTACATCATGATCTCATCCCACTATTGTATGTAATGGGATGTTCCATTATACCCATCGATAGATGTATACAAAATAACAGTTTGTTTCTATAACTATATTATCCTGATCAAACGGTAATGTTCTACTTTACAATCTGTTCTAATAAAAATATTGAACAAGAAAAATGTATTTTCCTTCTCAATCTGCAGCCACTGCAATTTTCTGTAAAATTCAATGCAATATGGCAAGATGTAGGTGTTCCGTTAACAGGTGATGTACAGAATGCCCCATTAGCTGCTTATGTGATTGGCTCAGTGGTTTTTTAAGACATCTGCACTAAAATACAGTCATACAAGTTATATTTTAGGCAACCCTGTAATAGGAATTTCAGTTTTGGTGAGATACTCCCTAAGAGCTAAATACTTGGGATGCAGACCCTGCAGCTTTTCTCATTACAACACTGAGATTGCAGCAGGTGATTATTATGAACGGGGTAACTACCGCAGGTAAGTTTTATGGCAGAAGACAGTACGAATGTCTCTTCTGCTACAAATGTTTATTTCTTGCCTGCCAACATTTTTTTTTCTAATTGTACACTAAGCTGCACATGTGCAGCTCAGTGTAAAATCTTGGCATGTTGTGGTTGCTTGGTTGAAGTTAACCCTTTGCGCATGCGCAAGAGTAATCTCACCTTGTCCAGCCAATCAAAATGGCTGAAGACTTTGAACCCAAAAGAAGACCAGGGGAAGATGTTAGCAGTGGGTACAGAGACAGAAGGGGAAGAGAGGGCACATTGATGGAGAAGGGCGCTAGGATTAGAGTCCTAGAGGCCATTTTTACTTAAGCTATTTTCATTTTTTCAGTTGGGATAACACCTACTTTATATTTCTTACATGTTCCCTGGCACATTGAATACCTTAACCTCTTGGCGCTGGCCGAACGCAAATGTGCGGCCTCTTGGCCAAGACGCTGAGCGGCTGCACATTTGCATTCTACTAAAAAAAAAAAAATGTGCTGAGAGCAAGCTCCCTGCGCACTCCCAGCACACACGTTCATTACTCATGGAAAGGTCCCGATCTTTTTCAGTCGGGACCTTTCCCGATCATGTGACCTCCGTGTCAGCGAATCATGGCGGTCACATGACCCTAAAACCCCGCCCTGCCTCCCAGCTTCTGGAACGCTTAAAGGGCAGGGAGGCGCCGGCGCCAAGGGGTTAAAAAAGATAATAAAAAATGCAACTTAACATTTTTAGATGCTTTATTCTGGACCCCCCAGCAGGAAAAAAAAACCTAGGTAGTTTTCTTTGATTATAAAGGGCCGGGCAGCTGTGTTTGCCATAATGAACCCTGTATATACTGTGCAGGCAGCTCTTCATTATCAGTTATAACTAGACTTGAAAACTATACAGGTTGAGTTCCTAAAACCGTAGAATGCAAAACCTGGTGCAGCTGTGCATGGTAGCCAATCAGCTTCCAATTTCAGCTTGTTCAACTAAGCTTGGACAATAAAACCTGGAGGCTGATTGGTTTCTATGTAGAGCTGCACCAAATTTTGCACTCTCCGGTTTTAGTAAAACAGCCCCTATCTGTCCTAACAAAGGGTTAAAAGTGTAGAGGCTGGGCTTCTTGCACTGTATGTGAATGAGGACAGACTTGGAACAGACTCAATTTAACTGTTCAAATAACTTTGCAGTCAGCCATGACACCTACTCCTAAGAAACATCTAAAAAGGTAAGAAATGGGTTTTTTTAATATCAAAAAGGATTTTATTGAAAACAGTCATAGTCAGGTACAGCAGAACGGTGCATTAGAAGCATTCAGTAGAGAGACCAATACAGTTACAGCGTCCTGGTCGCCGCAGAGCCACAAAGTCAAATGATACCAGTGTTACAAAAGGCATCACATAAAATGTACTGTACATAAGTTCCACATCAATATATGGAGTGAAGATAGAATCGGCATCATCCCAAGAAGCCCCAAAGTAATTGCATCTGAACTATCACCATAGGGCCAAGTCCAGGGGTACCCAGCCATGGGGCCCAAAGCTTTTTGAAATAAATATTTTAAAACTTTTTTTTTTTTTTTTTTTTTTTTTTTTTAGGTATGCTGTGTGAATGGGAACACAAACATACAGAGGAGGTTTTCTCAAATTTGACTGCAAAAGTGGAAATATGCTAGAATACCGGATTCACACCCAAGGCGTTACAATAATGCGATCTGATATATTTTCTAACGATCGTACCGCATATGCAGTTGTCTGCGTGCCTCCTGTAGAGCCTATTCATATATCAGGTAGTCCTGGCAATATCCTGGCTAAATGACGGGCTTCTGCAAGAAGATCTATTACAGGACAGGCAGTCTATTATAGGGCAGTGCATTATTTTCCAGACTGTGTGTAGCCTGAATTAAAGACGTGCTGTTCTCTGACGCACTCACTTTCAGGGAAACTCTTTGACTTGAATTGAGACGAGGTATAAGGTACGATCTGAGCAAAGACAACATATCTAGAGAATGAGAACAAATGTCCATAGTTACAGGTATAATTAAAAACTATGATTAGAAACAAAATGTAAAAAGCATACAATAACCTGATGACATCTTTACCTTAATAGTAGAACGCAAATACACCGGATTGCCTTTAATGTCCCAAGCATACCTCTAATTGACATCCTTTGGTTTTGAAAGAATCTTTTGTGAAGTGGAAACACATGTTCCTGCTGTTTAGGTTACTTACATAATTACTTCCCATGAAGCAGACAAGGCAAATTCACTATGAAATTGGTTGGTAATTAAGCAGATGTTATGTCATCAAATTAATGTTTATATGTCAACTCCTAATTGCTTTGTACAACAGCACCCTATAAGGCACGTCGCATTGGAACATTCCATCCGCTGCAGGTAGCAAAATGCCAATAAAAACAGCACTAATAAACCATTTAAAAAGAATGGAATATGTAAATAAAGGAAAATAATGATTAATCTGTGGACAAAGGTTACATGCTTAATGTATACAAAAGATGCAATTATAAAATATAGATGTTGGCAGAGCAATTGCTGTTCCTGATATTTACTTGTAGGAATTCAGTATGTGATATAGCAGTGCATTCTTTCAGCAAAGTGTCTAGCACTGAGTGCAGTTCCCACCCAGGACCCCAATCTGTATGCAGCAAGTATGCTTTTCCCAAATTTATGTTGGTTTCCTTTTGGGTGCTCCAGCTTTCTTTGACATAATGGTAAGAATTGTCCCTAGAGCAGTCATTCTCAACTAGGGTTCCTCCAAAGTATGGTGACTGGATGTTCCTGGTTTCCAGGGACAGTCCCTGATTTTAGGGGGCTGTCTCAAGTTAAAAAAAAAAAATGTCCCCAGTTGAAAAAAAAAATGTGTCCCTGATTTCTTTCTATGCTTAGCCATGGTTCACACTAGTGCGGCTTTGAAATCACGCTACTTGTGCAACTTCAAAGCTGACTAATCAGTGTGACTTCATTGTGGCTTGTTGACACTCTGTGCGACTTCATGTTACAGATGTCAATGCAAGTTGCAATGAAGTCTCATAAAAACAGTGCAGGAACCAAGTCTTGAGTTGCACAGATTTGAACGGTTCCATTGCCGTTAATGGGATACAAAAAAAAAAACAAATCAGAAACATGTTATGGTTTTGCGCAGAGCAACCCCGATCCCCCAAACCATGTTATGGTTTTATGCAGAGCAACCCCGATCCTCCTCTTCTCAGGTCCCCCACAGGCGCTTCTGGCCCCTACCCTCTGCCGAGTACCTCCATAGCAAGCCACTTGCTCTTGGGGCACTCGTGTACTACCGAGTCGGCTCTGTATGTCCATAAGACACATAGAACCGTCACTCGGCCCTGGCCCTGCTCCCTCATCAAAGGCTGTGATTGACAGAAGTAAGAGCCAATGGCTCCTGCTGCAGTGTCTCAGCCAATAAGAAGACAAAGACCCTAGAGAGCAAAGACTCTGGTGCATTTCACTGGATTGAGATCGGGCTCAGGTAAGTATTGGGGGTGCTGATGAGGGAGCTGCACACTGAAGGTTTTTACCTTCATGCATAAAATGCCAGAAAGGTAAAAAAACCTTCAGCCTGTAGAACCATAATGTTTTCCCTGTATGGGCATCTCTGGGGTAATCGGTCTTAGCAACATTTCTGTGAATGACCTGGATCATCAGCTGTGTTTAGTTGACTGATACTTCTCCTGTGGGTAACAGGAGTACACTTAGTTCTGCACTGCTCTGACCCAGATTTAGCCAACAGAGGGCACAGAGCAAGTCCAGGCTCTACAGGAATCCCGACAATAATGTTAGGATCTGCCCAGATGCCTGACAGGTAGCTGGCTCAGCGTCACAGTGCGCTGCTTCTGCCCCCTTCACAGCCCAGAGCTCTACTAGGGCAGAGCAGACAGCAGATGACTGACAGTCACCGACACCCAAGAACTGAGATATCAGCAGTGATTGATCACTCAGTTCTCTATCTTAGAGCTCTCAGTGGACAGATGCAGCATCAGACTGTTCTCTGCTCAGAATGGACTCGAGAACTAAGCAATCAGTGGTCTTTGATCACTCAGTTCATGGTGTAGAGATGATGGGGGAACAGTTTCAGCATCAAATTGATGCTTCAGCCATCTAGGGGAGTACGTGTGTTTATTTTTTACCAATTCCAGCACTTCTCTTAGGAGTGGCAACCTTTTAACTTCCCAGCCTAAAAATGGTCACACATTCAATAACTGCTCACAAATGCTTAAAACCCCAAAGCATGAAGTCCTGCTTAGCAACAAAATGGAAGCCTGTACCAACTACCAATTTAAGCTGGTAACTTACATTTTAACAGAAGCCAGAGGAGTTATGGCCAGAGCTTGGAAGTCCTCCGAATATCCTTCTCAGAAGTCAAGGACTGGGTTTCTTAGGTTATGTTTTATATAAAACCTACAGACCGACACAATGAAAAAATACCAAAAGATCTGCAAACTGTGGATTGAGTCCTACCTTCCTACTACCTTTAATGAAGACTCTGAAAGCAGAACATCTGGGGGTAGCCCTGCAAGACTGAAACTTTGACTGGCTTGGACCCTCACTGTTACCTACTCCCCCACCCCTTCCTTCACCTTACCTATTTTTCCTTCATTTTTCTTACTGGTGGGAGTGTAATCTGATGGAATAATGGAATATTTAACGCCCACACTTTATCTGTATATAACTGGTTCAGGCAATGTTCATCTTATCTCTGTGGGCACTTTTAGGTCAACCACAGTCATCAGAATCCAAACTGAAACTTCTCAATGTGTCCAAATAAAGGATTGTATAACCAACTATACGAGGGTGAGTCAAAAATGATCCGCACTCTAGCTGTAGAATTTATTTTGATGAACTTTTAGAAAAGACATAAATATAATTTCTCAACATAATATCTTTGCTTTCCAATACACTTAGTCCATCTACAGTGGATATAAAAAGTCTACACACCCCTGAAAAACTCAGGTTTCTGTGATGTAAAAAAAATGAGACAAAGATAAATCATTTCAGAACTTTTTCCACCTTTAATGTCACCTATAAACTGTACAACTCAGTTGAACAACAAACTGAAATCTTTTAGGTGGAGGGAAGTAACAATAAGTGTGCACACCCTTCACTAATACTTTGTTTTATAATGGAGGATATAGCTGTGTTCAGAATTAAGCAATCACATTCAAAATCATGTTAACTAGGAGTCAGTACACACCTGGCATCATTTAAAGTGCCTCTGATTAACCCCAAATAAAGTTCAGCTGGTCTAGTAGGTCTTTCCTAACATTTTCTTAGTCACATCCTACAGCAAAAGCCGTGGTCCGCAGGGAGCTTCCAAAGCATCAGAGGGATCTCATTGTTAAAAGGTATCGGTCAGGAGAAGGGTACAAAAGATTTTTCCAAGGCATTAGATTTACCATGGAACACAGTTATCATCATCAAGTGGAGAAAATATGGTGCAACAGTGTCATTACCAAGAACTGTACGTCCCTCCAAAATTGATGAAAAGATGAGAAGAAAACTGGTCTGGGAGGCTGTCAAGAGGCCTACAGCAACATTAAAGGACCTGCAGGAATATCTGGCAAGTACTGACTGTGTGGTACATGTGACAGCAATCTCCCGTATTCTTCATATGTCTGGGCTATGGGGTAGATTGGCAAGACGGAAGCCTTTTCTTATGAAGAAAAATATCCAAGCCCGGCTAAATTTTGCAAAAACACATCTGAAATGTCCCAAAAGCATGTGGAAAAATGTGTTACGGTCTAATGAAACCAAGGTTGAACTTTGTGGCCCTAATTCTAAAAGATATGTCTGGCGCAAAAACAACACTGCACATCACCAAAAGAACACCATACCCACCGTGAAGCATGGTGGTGGCAGAATCATGATTTGGGGCTGTTTTTCTTCAGCTGGAACTGGGGCCTTAGTCAAGGTAGAGGGAATTATGAACAGTTCCAAATACCAGTCAATATTGGCACAAAACCTTCAGGCTTCTGCTAGAAAGCTGAACATGAAGAGGAACGTCTTTCAGCATGACAACCCAAAGCATACATCCAAATCAACAAAGGAATGGCTTCACCAGAAGATTTATTTATTCATTTCAGGTACATATATAGCGTTGTCAAATTACGCAGCGCTTTAAACATTTATATTGTACATTCACATCAGTCCCCTCAAGGGGCGTATAATCTAGGAGCCAATTAACCTACCAAGATTTAAAGTTTTGGAATGGCCCAGCCAAAGCCGAGACCTGAATCCGATCGAAAACCTGTGGGGTGATCTGAAGAAGGCTGTGCATAGGAGATGCCCTCGCAATCTGACAGATTTGGAGTGTTTTTGCAAGGAAGAGTGGACAAATATTGCCATGTCAAGATGTGCCATGCTCAGTGTTTGAATCAAATCAAAAGGTGCTTCAACAAAAGTATTAGTGTAAGGGTGTGCACACTTATGCAACCATATCATTTTAGTTTTTTATGTTTACTTCCCTCCACCTAAAAGATTTCAGTTTGTTGTTCAACTGAGTTGTACAATTTATAGGTCACATTAAAAGGTGGAAAAAGTTCTGAAATGATTTATCTTTGTCTCATTTTTTTTACATCACAGAAACCTGACATTTTAAACAGGGGTGTGTAGACTTTTTATATCCATTGTATAAACAAGCTTTCATATTCTCTCATTAAAAAATGTTTTAGGCTGAGTTGTGAGCCAAATGCACCGCAGTCTGCACTTCTTCATCAGAAGTGAATCTTTGTCCCTGTAAGGCTGCTTTTAGGGGACCAGATAGGTGAAAGTCTGATGGATCAGGACTATAGCATGGATGCTTTAACAACTCAAAACAAAGTTTTTGCAGCGTGTCGACAGTGTGGGCAGACGTATGCAGGCGTACATTGTCATGCAAGATCACAACACCCTTGGATAATTTAACAATAGATAGTGCTGCACTACATACGAGCAAATCTAAACCTAAAATTAAGTGCAAATAAATCAATGGATAATCCCACCACCTACACACTTGTACATGTATAAATATACTGCATACCCAAAACAAATCCACAGTGTAGTTAATAATAAAGTAGCAAACACCTGACAGAGCCTTACTCTAAAACCTAAAATCACAGTACCCAACAAAATAAATAAATCTTGGTGTAGAAAACCATAAAATTACCATAAATACAAAGTCCAATAGGTGTAAACCATGCAGGAAATCCAGTTAGTAAGCAAAATTCACAATAAAGTGTGACTCACATAAAGGTGAAATAATAACAGTCAAAAAGTGATAAACATACAAAGTGATAAATATAAAAATATAAAATTTGACAGTCCACAGTGCTACTAATATAACTACCAATAAATATCAATCTTCCTCTTGGTACACTGCTGTGTCCACCACCACCAGGCTTGCACGTTCACCTCCACACGCTGACCTATGTCTTACAGGTTAAAATGCCCCCAAACCCAATGTTCCTCTGCGTGTCACGGCTAGTGGGACTCCACTCCAGCAGGTATCCGGCTTAGAGGTGTACTCAAATATAAAAGAAAGGGGCTTCTCATAGTGTAACCAGTTTTATTTAATAACAATAAATATTAAAACTGCACTCACATAGAACATAAGGGCTAAAACCCTCATACAGCATATCAGGCAGGGATAAACAAAGATGCCGGCGATCATCACTGCACTGGAAATGACATCACCACGCATCCGTCCAATGCGGTGCGTTACGTATCATGTGACTTCCTCAGGGATAGATTGTTCAACCTTTTTACTGCGAGCTGCCATTTTTTTCGTGCAAATCACAAATGTGACATCTATATTTGCTCGAACCTCACTCACAAATGAAGTGACGTAACACGTTCACACCAGCACAGCAGTCACTGGGGAGACAGTTACCTTGAATGGAAAGCACTGATAAGACAGTGCGCCCAACAGAAGTTTTAATACAAGTGGAGTGCGGATAATTTTTGACTTGCCCTGGTATGTCTTTCCAGCACACTGTTCATTCTATGTTACTAAGCCAAAGCTACTATTTGGTCCATCCATGCTCCCTGCAGTGGCTGATTGAAATGCCAATACTCCAGTTCGTGCAAATTAGGTTCGCTGTGCTCAGTGTTCTTTCCCTTTTAGCCCCCATTCACACTAGTGTAGTATTGGGCGCCAAGCTTCCCTCACAAGGCAGCCAATTAATTTCAATGGGCTGCACTTCACATGACAAACACACAAAAATAGCACATTTTGAAGCGACACAAGTGTGGTAGGTATTTTTTCTTTATTTTCAAATTTTTCATACAGATAGGAATGCACCAGCATTGGTCAGTAGAAAGAACAGTGGGCCTTCTATAGATATTCCAATAGAATACACATCACAGAATCTATCCACATATATATATATATATACCACTAACCGGAACTGTACATATAGTTAACTGCTTGCCGACCGCAGATAGTCGAATGACGGCTGCACTGCGGCCGGCCAGTTCTGCGCGGACATCATATGACGTCCTCCCAGAACGCACTCTCCTGCGCGCCCCCGGGTGGCGCGCACCCGGCGATCTCCGTGATCGCTGTGTCCTACGGACACAGCTGATCACGTGACATGGTAAAAGGCCAATCACAGCGGCCTTTTAACACGTGATCAGCCTTGTCCAATGACACGCTGATCACCGGGAAATGCAAATGCCGGTTCTCGGCTGCACTTTCCTCACGCTGTCAGATCGTGAGGAAAGTACTGCCGAAAACCGACAGTTGTCAGAGCGAGGATCGGCACCGATCATCAGGGTCACTGATCATCAGTGCCCTGATGACTGGTGCCCAGCAGTGCCACACACAAGTTCCGCCCACCTGTGCCCAGCAGTGCACCCACTAGCTCCGCCCACCTGTGCCCAGCAATACACCCACCTGTGCCACCCAGCAGTGTCACCACCTGTGCCCAGAAGTGCCACCTACCTGTGCCCAGTAGTGTCACACACCTGTGCCCACCAGTGCCACCCACCTGTGCCCACCAGTGCCCATCAGTGCAGCCCTTAGCCAGTCAGTGCCACCAGTCAGTGCCCAGCGGTTGTGCCAGTCAGTGCCCAGCAGTGCCGCCAGTCAGTGCCCAGCAGTGATGTCAGTCAGTGCCACCTATCAGTGATGTCTATCAGTACCCATTATCAATGTCGCCTATCAGTGCCACCAATCAGTGCCGCATATCAGTGCCACCTATCCGTGACACCTCATTAGTGCTGCCTATCAGTGCCGCCTATCAGAGCCCTTCAGTGCTGCCTATCAGTGCCCATCAGTGCCCATCAGTGCTGCCTCATCAACGCACATCAGTGAAGGAGAAAAATTACCTGTTTGAAAAATTTTATAATAGAAACAAAGAAACCTTTTTTTTTTTCAAATGTTTTTGCAATTGTTTTGCTTATAGCACAAAAAGTAAAGTGCCCAGCAGCGATTAAATACCACCAAAAGAAAGCTCTATTTGTGAGAAAAAAATGATAAACATTTCATATGGGTACAATCTTGCATGACCGCGCAATTGTCAATCAAAGTGCGACAGCGCTGAAAGCTGAAAATTGGCCTGGTAAAGAAGGGGGTATAAGTGCCTGGTAGGCAAGTGGTTAAAGACCGAGGCACATAACCCATCTGGGGTTTCATAATACATTATAAAGAACCCTGAAGCAGCCAAAACTGGGGCCACTAAGCAGAAGAATGAGAGAAAGAGAGGCTGTTTGGGCAAACAGAAGTGAAGCCGTGGTTGCAGGAAAAAAAACTGCTTAATGTATTCCCTGCTTTAGTGCTACTTGGCACATCTTTGGGAAGATAACATCAAGTGAAATTCAGACACTGAACTGGCACTAATACGCCCTTTTATTTTACAAACACCACTACTGGGAGAAGCATGGAAGCTGCCATTGCTGCCCTGCTCCTTCAAATGCCAGCTGCCCTGGCTTCAATACTTTTGAGGCATAGACCTTATAGAGCAAATCTTCACTCTCCCCACCCACGTTATATCATTCCACTCCTACCCTCCTCCTGTCTGAAAATCAGAATGGTTTTTATTACCTCTTTTGAGGAACACATCCCCAAAGTTCCTGGATTCTCACCTACCCAACAATGACTTTTTTTTAGCTGCCAGCAGCCTCCTGTACTCCACAGTACATGTGCCATGACACGTTATTAGGGGGAAGGCTGTCTTTCCTGGTTCTTGAAGGCAGCTCCCTGATGATGTGCTTCGACATTTGCCCATCAACAGGCTGGTTGCATGAACCAGAGAAAGAGACAGCCAGCTCATGATGTCAGAGAAGAAGATGGTGGCATGGAACTGGATGTCATCAGCAGAGCTGTGGATCCCTACAGAGCATCATTGGATTAGCTGGGCGTCAAGAAGGATTTTCGTGGCTAACTCAGTTAACATTGTAAAGGGATGGGGGAATCCCGCATTAAAGCAAAACATGATAGCCAAGGAATGAGTAATAAGAAAGTGAAGCATCCTACACCAATCTTTCATTAAAAATCTAGATTAAGTCAAAAGGGAAAATAACAAAATGGACACTCAGGTTACTTTCATATTCCTAGATTGTAAGCTCGAAAGAGCAGGGCCCTCAATCCCCTCATGTTTTGCAGTGTATTGGTATTGTTCTGTCACGTGTTCTGTCCCCCTCTGTAATGTACAGCACTGAGCGAACTATTGGTGCTTTATAAATACTGTATAATAATAATAATAATGTTCAGGACAGAACACCATACCTTTGAATTCATACAACAGACAGAAGACTAGTGCACAATATTGCTGGCCACAAGGAGTTAAAGCAGAGACGACTATCTAATGACATGTGGTTCATCTTTAAGCTCTAATTTTCTTCATTTTGTGAAAATCTTTACCAAACTGAGCTCAAAATGTGGTGACAAAAAGGAAGCACCAAATGACAGGGCAAAGACAGTCCTTGAAGGATTCCTGTAGAAAGCTATATTTACCCAAATCACTCCCAAAGTCTCTGATTTCTGATCCTGAGCAGAACTCCAGAACTGTGACCTGACACCAACTCATAAGTTCAGCTTTTCTGCTTAGAATGAAGAGAGCCTCTTAAGTAAAGAATAGCAATGTTACAGAGGATCTGGCAAGGTCTGCTTAAAAAGGCAGAATAAGGTGGCTGCCACTTTTGAGAGTGCTAGTTCCCTGTGTTTCATGCTGACGGTTTGGCTTTAGTGCCATCTGAGCTGCTGACCCAGAACAAGTATGGAGATCAGAACTGACACTTTTCTGACAGTTAAAGTACACTGTTCAAGGTTTGTAAATAAAAAGTACCTAAAAAGTCTAATTTTTTTTTCTTTGACAGTGTTCTGTCCTCTTGGGGGGTAAAGTACATGTAGGACATTGTCCCATCTTACTGTACACTGTGGAAAGGCAGCACTGTTGTTGGGCAGGACACCGTTCCTCCCTCCATGAACGTCCGATAACGCAGCTAGCAAGGAGATGACTGCATTGATAGCTTGTCTCTGGCTCCAAGAAGCATCGTCCTCAGAAAAGAGCATACAAAAGGACTGCGGCAATATGGTATGCTGACATGCCTGCACCCCTCTGCACTCCTCTTCCCAGCATTGGTCTCAAAAAGTGCTCGGAGCTGCAGGTAAGCTATCAATGCAGCAGCCATTTCTTTTCTAGATGTATTGTTGGATGAACATTAGGCAACGGGGGTGTCCAACCACATAGATAAACACTGTGATAAAAAAAAATAAAAGAACACCATAATAAAAAAAGAAATTAGGCATGAGACATTTGCACAGTGAATTTTTTTAGAAAACAGACCTCCTAATAATCTGTCTAACCCCACTAAAATCATGAACAGAGATTAAAGTCTTTTGCTGCATACATGCTGCCACTACAAAGACCATCTTGCTAACAAAAAAAAAACAAAAAAAAAAAAAAAAAAACCTTACCAACCCTTGGTTAGATTATTCTGTATCTTTTGCCTGTAATAGATTCTCTGGTCATATTCTTGCAAAAAGGTGGTAGGAAAGATTTCTTTGCTGGGGTATTTGTATTTATAAAATCCAGCAGGGTATTAAAGGATAAGTTCAGATTTTGGTCAAAAATAATAAATGCACATTTTTTGCAGGTAATAAAATGTGTATTTATTATTTTTTGTTGCAGGAGCCTGTAAACTATTACACCAGTGATCAGTAGGATCGCTGGTGCCATGCAGGTCTCCTGCAGACCTGTCCGTATATCTGCTTGACTGTACGGGACGTATGATCAAGCAGATATACTGACCGGAAGATTCAATGAACTACCACGACGATTCGCAGTGCTGTGGTAATTCATTGAGAACTACAAGCCCACAGCCGCTAAGGCTGTGGGGACTTGTAGTTTTTAATTCACAGAGGACTATGAATGAGTGACACAGCCGGGTGGGTGGAACTCCGCATGGCCACATATTTATTAAATTGAAAGCTAGCAAATGAGGAGAAAATCCCCCACTAGCTGTCAAAGTGGGGGATCGGCGAGGAGCGGGGCCCAGTGTATTCATTACATGTTACACCCTGAATATGGGTGTAACATGTTATGAAAGGTGAACTTAACCCTCCCTTCACTTCACCTGAATCTAGGCAGATTTGCTCCTTAAGGAAAAAAATTAGAAAAATCAAATATTGCACTAAACTCCCAGAAGTATCAAACATTGGGAGAGAACAGTAGTTTTATACTGCACCCTATGCCAAGGAACCTGAAATTCACATTGCAACTTCAATGGGGGGTGGTAGCGAATGAGCCATTCCTGCTTGAACTTTGGGAAAAGTAAAAGCCCTTGCAGTGAGGCTGTGCCCACACAGCAAGGATTGACAGCTCAATTCTGTTTAGGGGATAAAGCAGTTTTACCTTTCCTGCTCCTACATTACCGCAGGCACCTCTATGCTGCAAGACCAGTCCCCGAAGACTCTTCTTCCCCGCACTTCAGTGGTTGGATGTTTCTGATGTTATCAAGACCCATGCAGGACCATAGCCTTGCAAAAGAATGAGGATGCTGAGGGACAGTTCACTGTCGGAGAATGGGGGAGCTCCGTTAGCCAGGGAAGCAGAGGATCAGGTAAGAAAAAGTATTTTTACCATCCTCTAAACTAAAAGAGCATTCAATCCTTGCAGTGCAGGCGCATCTTCACTGCAAGGGAGGTCTTTTCCTGGACTTGGTTTTAAAATTAGCAGGTTGAATAAATTATACAAATTCACTCTACTGCTTTTCAGTTTCAGCTTTTTAGCACCAGAGTATATTGCAGATCCTGTAAACTCTCAAATGAACTAATAAGGAGTAATCCAGCCAAAATCAATATTTTTGTATTGGCACATTGAGTTAGCACCTGGCTTCTTATAATCCAACTCCCTGCTCCTGTTCACCACTGTGTTTCTGTCTACCTGAGAGTGTTTTGACAACTTCTGCATTTACCCATATATCAAATAATTAAAAGTGATCCCTCCTCATGGTCTCAGCAGAGGTGCAGACCCAAGAACTCAAGTGCACAGATCTCACCAACGAAGTCCCCGATAGTTTAAGGTCTGATAGCTTAACTTTCCAGCATCTCTGGGTAGACTGACCCTTAAAGAACAAGCTCGCCTTTTAAAAAATAAACAAATGCACTTTTTTTTGCAGGTAAAAAAAAAAAGTGCATTTACTATTGTTTTAGAAGCCTGGAAAGCATTGCATCAGTGATCAGCTGATCGCTGGTGCCATGCAGGACTCCTGCAGACTGTCAGTGTGATCTGTCTCCCCGTACATCATACAGGCAGGCAGTTTCACACTGACAAGAAGAATCAATGAACTACCACAGCCGCAAAGGATGTCGGTACTTGTAGTTCATTTATTCACTGAACTCTGAATGAATGACGCAGCCATGGGGGCGGAACCCCGCATAGCAGCGCTCTTTTCAAAAAGTGACAGCTAGTACAGGGAACTCCTCCCCATACTGCTATCAGACCAGGTGCTCGGATCTCCGAGTGGCTGCAGAAGCAGGAACACGTTACATGTTCCACCCTAACAATGGGTAGAACACATGACATGTTCTTGAAGGTGAACATATCCTTTAATCTTATATAACTCTGATAGGGTTAGCTAGTTTTGTCTACTAGTTCTTCTAAGGCTGGCCATACACTATACAATTTTCTGTCCAATTTCCTTTAGATTTACCTTCAACTATGTAGTGCAAGAGCCTGCCTGATTGGATACAACTGAAAGTGTTGTTAGGTTTGACCTCATATTATATGGTTTTTGGTATATCTAAACCAAAAATCTCAAGAAAATTGGATAATGTATGGCCAGCCTAACTACTACAAATTTATATAGGCATACAGTCCTGTGGTGCTGTACAAAGTAATAGATGAAATGAGACACTTCATAATATATTCCAAAGACAAGTATCTACAGTTAGTTTTAGCAAAACATAGTAATAGCAAGGACAGGATATGAGGGGACAATGTGAACCTGCACTAGATGCTAGAGGAAGAAGCAGTGCTGAATCAGTGACCAAAGGAAATAATGTAGCTCGGATTATATGCTTATCTAAAGAGATGAGATTAAAGCTGACCTTCGCTGACCAAACGGCAAGAGTTACAGAGGAACTAAACCCATCAATTTATTGGTTTCCCAAAACAGTTTCATTCAAGGCGTGTCTTGATTGATAACTGTCACAGCTGCTTGTGCTCTCATTTGAACTGTCAAGCCATCAAATGGCTGGTGTCATAACTGATCGCAGATCAAACCGAAGCTAAGATGGCAGCTTCCTTGGCTGTAAAGGAAAGGGGAGCTTAGTTCCACTTTAAATGTTCATTTACTGTATGTCTAGGGTGCTGCTATAAGCAGTTTTACTTGCCTGATCCTCCACTTGCACAGGCTCCCTCCAGGTTGTTCATACAGCCTCTTCTCCCCTACGCTCTGACAGTCGCATGTCCTCTGACATCATTAAGTCCAATGCAGAGCCCATAGCCCTGCAAAGAACGTGAAGACACTGAGGTCCAGACCACTCCCAGAGCATAGGGCAGAAAAGAAGAGCATTGGCTGCCAGGGAAAGGGAGCATCGGCTATGTAAACCTGCTGTTCCTAGTCCCCTCGAGCCAAATGAGCATTTAACCCTTGCAGTGTAGGGGCAGCCTCATTGCAAGAGAGGACTTTTACTTTCCCCAGAGAAGGTCTCAATAGTTTAAGAGTGATGAATATAGCATGTATGAAGGAGTTCTAGAGAAGGAGAAATACTGGTGATAGGATTCAGATACAAGAAGAACTAGAGTGGAAGATAGGAGACAGTCATGAGCTGAGTGGAGGTCAACATTGGTTTGCGGTCTAGCATTGAAATCTAAAAAGCAGAAAAGTTACAGCCAAGTAAAAGACACATAAAGGAGAGCTGTACAGTTGCTCTTTAAGGTAACCCCCCAATTCTTTGAGCTCAGCCTGCCTGGTAACATACTTATCCTCCAAACCCAGGGATCTCCACTAGGTGGCCCTTCCTGCCACAGTCTATTGTGCTCCTCTTCCTATGGTGCCCCATTACCCAATTCATTCCTATGGATGAATAGTAATCATGATGGCTTCCAGCCATCCAGCAAAGCTGTGCGATGCTGGGCAGGACCACAAAGTGAAGATCGATGGAGTGGGTTTAAAAAGTATTTTACCAGGTAGGGTTAGGGGGGGTTTACTAGAATTAACGCATTTCAGCTGAAGCCTTAACCCCTTGGCGTCGGCACTTCCAGATCCTTTAAAGGGTTTGTGCTCCTGCTGCTGTCAATCAAATGCAGTGATGAGGAAGTGAGGAGCGGTGCTCACTCCGCCCGGCTCCTTAGACACACAGCTCAGGTGCACGCAGGCACTGCGTGCCTCCAAAGCAAATGACTTCCAATGGGGACACACAAAGAGGAGGAGCCAAGATTGCCACCAGAGGACCAGAGAAGAGGAGGATCGGGCCGCTGTGCATTTCCACTACACACAGCAGGTGAGTAGAACATGTTTGTTATTTTAATTTTAAAAAATGTTAGTAACACTTTAATGCAGCTCTGTAATCATTAACATTTTTTAATTTTAAAAGCAAGCAGTGCCTGAATATGACCCAGTATCCACCTCTTGCAGTCCCTGTATAGCAGGTCTGCAATGTGAAAGGAAGAAGCAGTACAAGGAGCCAATAAGTATATGTGCCAACAAGAAGCGTGCCGCAGGAGTACAGAGCTTCATGAGAGATGTGCTGACCAACTTCTTCTTCTACTCTCCAAGTATAGGTGGGGGGGGGGGGGTCCAGGCTGACCTGGGCTCAGGGGGAAGCAAGTTAAAGCAGAATTCCAGGCAAAATGATTTTCCCATGAAAATCCGTGGGGCTGCGTGGTTTAAATGGTCATTTTTTTTGTCTAGGGGTTCAGAAAGCAAAGACATACTTACCTAATCCACCGATCTTCCGAGCGCAAGAAAGGTCCCTGCCGTGAATGGAATGTTCCTGATGTCATCCCGCCTATGGACCAGCTGGGGACGTGAGGACAGCAGGAACTGTCCACTGCTGGATGTGGGGGAGCGCAGTATTCTGGAGGATCGGAGGAATGGGTAAGTATAGCTTTTGCTTAAGCCCCTGGGCAAAACAAGCACTTAGCCCATGAAGTGCGGGTAAAGCCCCACTGCATGGAAGAATAAAAGTTTTGACCTGAGTTTTGCTTTAAATGATGCAAGCCATTACTTTACTACGCTTGTGGGATGTGGGTGGACCCTCAGTGTTCTCACCTACAATGTATGGCTGCTAGTCCTGCATTGTATGTGATGACATTGCAGAGCTGCAACCAGGTAAGCAGCGAGGAGAATCGACTTTGCAGGACTGGTTGTATAGAGAGGAGGAAGCCTGCAAGAAGCATAGAATAAGATACATATTTCACCCTATTCATGACTCCCTAGACCAGGGGTGTCAAACTGGTGGCCCGCCAGCTGTTGCGAAACTACAAGTCCCATCATGCCTCTGCCTTTGGGAGTCGTGCTTGTAACTGTCAATTTTGCAATGCCTCATTGGACTTGTAGTTTGGCAACAGCTGGAGGGCCACCAGTTTGACACCCATGCCCTAGACTAAATAACCAATGTAACCTTGCATGGTAAAATTTTAGTTCAGCTTTGAAGGACAACTGTACTAAAGTTACTTTGGAAACTCCATGTGTGAAAGGACCGATGGAGAAAAGCAGCATTTGGAAAGATAGAAGCAAGGAGGATGAGCAGCAAATGTATTATTGACTTGGAGTGGTGTTAGTCTGTAGAGAGTGTTACAACAGTCATGGCAGGATATGATGAGGACAGCAGCTTAGTCATGCTATGGGTGTGGAAGGGATAGATGCAGGATGTGTTTTTAGATGGAGACAAAAGAACGTGGTTAGTGCGGTCTAATAGGAGAGGAGAATCAAATATTACGATTAAGTAATAAGATATGGAAGCTGGCCCTATTAGGGTGTTGTCAAAAAGCTATTGTTATTTCAATTCAAGCCATGATATATTGAGTGAAAAATGGTGGAAAATGTTCTGTACATTCAAGGAAAAAAACAAAACATGAAAGCAGAGACAGCAGATAGAAATAGATGAAGTGTGTGAGAATGAGAGTCGCCAAAAAATCTGCCTATAAAGGTAACAGGAGATCCTGAGAGGTATAAGTGCCTCCATACAGCTGACCATACATATTTAATGTAGATTTTCATGGTAAAATATTCATATTTACCAAAACCTTTAAAGCAAATAAAGGACCACTCACATATTAGCAATGTACATCACATACTGTAGAATAAATCCCAGGGGCATGGCAAAGGCAGCTGCACTTGTCCTAGCCCAGCTGATCAGACCAGCAGTAGCGTGATGACGTGATCAGCTTCTGACCTACGCGTTTCGTCATCAAGGCGACTTCTTCAGGGCTAAGCAACAATCTCTGGGGGGGGGGGGGGGGTTGGGGGGTGAAGAAAAGGCTAAAGGTTCAACTGCAATAATTATATAACTATACCTGCCTGATCATTACCTAGATTGTATACATACATGTATTTTTTTCCTTTCTTTTTTTCTTCTTCTGGTCATAATTAACAAATAAAATATATATAAAACTACATGTTCCTTTTAAGTCTGTTTAACCACTTCAGCCACCACAGCGTACCGGTACACTGTCAGGTTGAAGTAATTAGCTACAGGCATCATCCTGGTATCTTTTTTTTCCTGCCAGGGATGCTTTTTATTGTATAAGTCATCCTAGTGGCTAATTAACTGCTGAATAACTTTCACAGGCAGTGGAAAGTGGTCCCCCCTGCCTTCTTCCTCCGCCTTCCCGAGTTTTCGCATTTGCCGGATGACCATAAAGATAACTGAGGACCGGAACGTCCCTGATCATCTCTATGGTTTAATAAACCGGAAGCAACGAGAATTTTGCTGGTTTTGCCAGGATGTAAACAAGCCATTACTGGCTTATGAAAGCATCAGATCAAACCCAGATTGGTTTAAGGGCTGAGGAGAAGAGATGTGACAGACCCTATAACTCTCCATAAAGAGGACCTGTCACTCCTCCAGCTATCAAAAGAGATGATGTTCATTCTTTGTGGTAGCTATAAAACAGTGATAAAAAAAATTTAAAATACAGTGTAAATAAGTAAGACACAATTTAAAGTGCCCCCATTCCCCCATGCAGAGGTGAATGTATGTGTAGGTTACACGCGCATATGTTAACAGTGATCAAACCACACATGTGAGGTATTGCCGCAAACATTATAGCAAGAGCAATAATTCTAGCACCAGACCTCTTGTGTAACCCTAAACTGGCAACCTGTAAAGTCCTTTAAAGCGTCACCTATGCATTATTTAATGAACCAAGGTTAGTCGCTGTTCCACAAACATGCGCAACTTTAAAGTAAGACTTGTAAGGTATCTATTTACTCAAAGTAACATCATTTTTTGCCAAATAATTGCGTATTATATTATGTTTTTGTGCATTAAAATTCATCAATGTATTTTTCCCCCAAAAATTGCATTTGAAAAATCGCTGTGCAAATACTGTGTAATATAAAAAATTGCAACACCCACCATTTTATTCTATAGGATCTCTTAAAAATATATATATAATGTTTGAGGGTTCTAAGTAATTTACTAGTTAAAAACAAAATGCTGATTTTTACATGTAGGAGAGGAATGTGAGAAATGGCCTTGGGGTTGAAGTGGTTAATTATTACTTGCATGTACTTGTAATCAGAAAGACCAGCATAGTTGCAAGCAATGAAAATCACTTTGACGTATATTATTTATAAGTGTGCAGCTAAAAAATAAATCAATTGTCCAATCGGATCAGTGAGGAAAAACACTGAACACATGCAATGTTTGTGAAATTAACAAACAATAAAAAATAGCAATTTAAAATAAAATATAATCCTCAGTCTTATCACAGAAACTATTCACGTGCAGACTAAGGTGATTAGTATGGTAGAGCTATTCAACTTGATGCCTGATGTAGAAAACAAATACAAAAATTTCTGCGCTCACACTAAACCCCCTCAACCCAAGCTGCTGTATAAATACTATCTGTTTATACTATCCTAGATTGTAAGCTCGAAAGAGTAGGGCCCTCTTACCCCTCGTACGTTGTTTGTTGTTGTACTGTGCCATGTATTGTCCCCCCTCTATTGTACAGCGCTGAGCAAACCCTTTGGCGCTATATAAACTCGTAGTAATAATAATAATAATAATCTGAATGATATTAAAAAACTTTATATGCAACATACAGCGCTACCCAAAAATAAATATATATAAAAAATTAATTATTCATAACATAACAAAATCTATACCAGGGGTCTCCAAACTTTCCAAACAAAGGGCCAGTTTACTGTCCTACAGGCTTTAGGGGGACAGACAGTGGCTGGTGGCAGTAGCTAATGCCCTGTCGTCAATAGGTGTAAGCAATACCCCAATATTGGTTTTAATGTCAGGAATAGCACCCCATTGTTAGTCACAGTGGCAGGAATAGCGACCCATTGTAGGTATCATTTAGAGCAGTGGTACTCAACCCTCCTAATGCCGCGACCCTTTAATACAGTTCCTCATGTTGTGGTGACCCCCAACCATAAAATTATTTACCCAGTAATTATAATTCATGAAGTGTCGTTTTACCTCCAATACTGCTGCTTTCAACACAGCAGCTGCTTTCTACACAGTAGCTTCTCTTTACACATTGGAAATATGTGTTTTCTGATGGTCTTAAGCGACCCCTGTGAAAGGGTTGTTCGACCCCCAAAGGGGTCGCGACCCACAGGTTGAGAACCACTGATTTAGAGGAATAGCAACCCAATTGTAGGTCTTAGCGGCAGGAACAGTGCCCCATTGTAGGTATAATTTGGAGGAATAGCACCTCAGTTGTAGGTCTCAGTGGCAGGAATAGTGCCCAATTGTTTAAGTCACTAGGAGGAATAATGCCCCATCATTGGTGTCAGTTGGCAAAACAGTGCCCCATCGGCTGGATAAGGGCATGCAAAGGGCCACATCCGGCCCAGGGCCAAAGTTTGGAGACCACTGAGCTATACAAATAAAAAGTAGTCGATTAAATCAATGGTGGTCAGTGGTGATGTGTGCCTTTACATTGGTGATCGATGGAAAAGGGTCCACTTACACTGGTGTTAATAGAAAAAGTCCACCTAAGATTATTTGTAAATGCAGAAGGATCCCTTTACATTGGTGATCAGTAAGATAGGAAAATCTTACATTTATGGTCAATGGGAAAATGATGTCCTTCCATTGTTGGTGGTCAGTGGGATAAGGGCTGCCTTATGCTGGTGGTTATTGGAGGAAGAAAACCCCTTACACTGGTGGTCAATGGGATAAAGGCTTCCTGAATTTACTGGATTTCAAGGCAATGCAAGGTAATTAACATGTAACCAAATTTTAGACACCCTCTTTGTTGGGTGTAGCACATTGAGAAGTCTATGTATCTTGCTT